>NC_072021.1:18638031-19838031 GCF_027791375.1 Indicator indicator
TGGAGAGGAAAAATGCAACTAAGAGGAAGACCCTCCTGAGCCTACTTGCAGGAAACACTGCCATGCATGGGTGGGAGGAGCTGAATGTAAATTAATAGGAAATAGCATGAATATGTAGTCACCAACTGTATATTAACTCTGTAGAACTTCTGTTCAGATGCACATGTTTGGAGGAGAAACCCCCCATGTGTCCAGCGCTGTGTCTAGCACTGCACATAAATTATTAAAAAATACCTACTTAACAGTCCTATCTGTGGAGTCTTTCTGTTTCTCTGTATCAATACAGGCTCATGTAGGTCATGAACGATGTTTACTGGCACAAACAGAAGTCTGAGATATTCTAGGAAATCTAGTATGGAATAAAATGGATTATGCATGAGAGGACTACACAATTTCTCCTACATTGGTCATAGCCCAGTGTCTGCTTTGGAAGAGCACAGAGAAAGAGAGAAAATCTGTGCAATATCATATATGTTCCTCAAAGTGTTTGATGGTCAGCCTGAGAAAGATTCAGAATGTTAGTTTTAAGATGTCACCAAAACGTCATCAAAAATACCTCATTTCACACTAGACTCCGAGAAACCCACAAGTAATCTTCATCAACTTTAACTGGACATAGAGCAGTGAGTTTGGAAATAAAGACGAGTTTAATATGAATAGTCTACAGGAATAATGTTTTCTCATTCTTAAAGTGGAGTAAAAGTGACAAGAGTTGTTTTCTTTTTTTTCAAATGAAAACAGAGGCATCTTTTAAAGGCAGTGAAAATATATTGAATTACTTCCTGGCTGTTCTTTGCAATTTGTAGTACTTGGAACATCTTAAAGGAAAGTTGATGGTGACAAATAGACATTTATAAATGTCAAGTCATTCAAAACATGAATTCTCATTTATTTATAGACTTACTCCGGTATCTCAGATGCTACAGAGCATCCTGCAGACATTATTTAACTCTCTATTAGGAATGTTAAAAATCGCAAATGCATTGACATCTTGCACTAAGATAATGGCCCAGTGACACATTTCATAAATAAATTATATGAAATTAATGGTTGACAAATTTTCTGAGTGCATTTTTCATATCTGAAAACACTTTCTAGAGGAACTGTTGCCCAAAAGAGAAAGTTTCAACTTCTCTGAGAAATTCTGAAATCCCACAATGTCACATAAGGATTAATTGATGATACTACTGAAATAAATATATTCCCTTTAGTGTTTGCTGGATGATCACTAGATAAATACAATATACTATGGCAGTATAAATTCACACTCAGGAAATAAAAAGCATTAATTGTTTCTCAATTTCCTGTAACTTTAGTGACAGTGGAAATCTCTGATTTGTCAAGTTTAGAAGTGGAAAAAAAAACACCTCTTCAGCCTTTGTTTTGCGGTAAATACAAACCTTCTTATGATACTCTTTTATGTTCCAGCATGTTTCAACTTTTGTGCTCCTCCTAAATCTATGCAGAAAACACAAAACTCAGAATTTTTCACTGAAAGAGATTTCTGTCTTATATGAAAGAAGTGTTTGATGTTCTCAATAAAGAAAAGCTTCAAGTGGCCACAGCAGAAATATTTTTCTCATGGTGTTGTACACAATGTTTTAAAACATATTGAAGTAGTTATTACACAATATAGAAAGACCTTATGGAGTCACTCACTTGATTTCTTAAATGTGATGAGTTATCTGAAATTGAGCATTATTTTCTGCACTCTCTTAAGTGAGTATATCAAAACATCCTAAGTGGGTCCTCTTCCTTTTCACATCCTACTAGCCTTTTTCAGGACTGTTATTTCTCCACTAGCACAACCACTAAGCCTGTCAGAGTATCAGGTTTATCTCTCTGATAATTTATTGGTATCGCTTTGATTCACCTTACTTTGGAAATTATCTGTATACTAATGCATTCTGTTCACCCAAATTCATCCCCAACATAGCTAAATTTATGTCACAGGCCATTAAATTTCATATTCTTGCTCTAGGGTCGTTCATCTGGACTGTCAGGGCTATCCTGTATAGGGATTTTTTACAGAATTGCCTTATAAAAGGGCAACTTCCCTTAGTACCTTAATGTGGTTTATATTTTCCATGATCTTGTCTGTCCTAGATTCATTCAAATCTTTATTAAATGCAGAAAACAAACACAGGGACAAATTTTATTAGTATTTAAATTTGATGTCCAGTCAGGAACTTTGATTATTAGTATCTAACCCATTTCAGCTGTAAATATGTAGTTCACATCACTGATGCTATTAATGCAAAGAATTTGCTGATTGCATTTGGTTTTATATTATTTGCTCTTATGGTAGCTTGAATCCTTGCCTTAAATTGCAAATGTTCAGATCCTTTTAAAATTGAGGCTTATGATGGGGGTTGAACATAAATATTCATTCAATACAAACAAGTCCTGGTTGTGATAAGGTAAACAGAGATTTTGTCAACAGCTTCCCAGGGACAGATTTGAGTGTGCCTGCTTCTGCAGTAAACTAGTTGTACAATGAAGCAAGTACTGATTAAAAACTAAGAGTGAAGACAGGTAAGTAAGAGACAAATAAGAATTCCTCACTGTGAGGTAAAAATCAGGATGTTCAAATTTCTGCCATGTCCATCTGTATCAGCAAATATTTCAAGGTAATTGGGGTTTGCTTCCATGCAGTTGCAACACATTAAATGTTAAAATCAGAAATAAGGAGAAATAATGGCTTTCCAACTTCAGAAAAGGTTGGTTTTGAAATTAGTTATGACAAAAACTACAAAAAAAAAAAAAAAAAGGAAGGAATTTGGTTATTTACACCCTGTTAAGGTAATATCACATTGACATTTAGTGAACATTGCCCTATTAAAAAAATGAAAAGCTTGAAAAACAACCCAAATAACCATTTATTCCCTTCAGAAATTTGGAGAAACACTGTTGCAAAACCTGAGATTGATATTCAGATGATGTCCAGCAAATGAAAAGGGTACATTTGGAATACCATCAGATCAGGAGTTATTCTGCTAGCAGCTGGTTGATTGCCTCATTCAGTTGCTGATATGTTGCACCTTTAGGCTCCATTAACACCATCCATTTGATGCTCATCTCCAATTGGCACATGCAGTTTCAAACTCTGTTCTCACTGGCACTTATGCTTTCCTGGAAGAACATTTCATAATAAAAATGGAACAGAAACCAGAGTTTTGTCTAAAGCAGAGGAGGCCAAAGAATATTATTAAAATTATGATGTGTTAGAGGAACAACTAAATAGAACCAGCAGAAAATATATCTACGTTAAAAGACATTTGGAGCTGAGATGGTTTCATATAGTTACAAAATTTGAAGCAACAAAAATGTGTTGTATGAAGAGGATGATAACAGGGAACAAAATGTTAAGTTTTATATTGATTTAGTAAGAAAACAAATACAGGAGCATTGACCTTAATGATGCATTTGGATACTTTTCAGTACTTGTGGAAAAGGTTACCAAAATTGCAATTTTCCTTCCTTGGATGATTTGCTTTATATATAACATTAGTGCCTAAATGCCAGAAGTGAGATCAAGACTTTGCTGTGTTAGTGTCATAAAGCAAAAGAAAAGTTATAAAGCCAACATTCCTCATACATACTACTGAAGAAATACTGAAAATATTCCAGAATTGTTTTGTAAATGAGCAGCTTTCTTGAACCAAAACCTGCAGGAAATTTTCTAACACACCTCAGTGACAATGAAGGATGTTTTGGTACACATCTCAAAATGTGCCGCACATTTTCTTCTGTTCAGTATATATAGGAGGCTGCTGGTCAGAAAGCAGACATTGGATTGCAATGCTGTCATCCTTCCACTAACCAGGTGTATATGTGTACCTCTCTTACCTAAGAAATTCAGATCAGTCACATAAAGGATGTGTATAAAGATCAGCTGGTCTTGCTTCACTGAATATATAGTGAAGACTGAAGTACGTGTCTGAATTTAGCACCTGCATTTAGCTCCTGAAATTTCACCTCTGGGTTTTGTGTTAAAATCTCATCTGCTGTCCAATAATCTCACAACAGCAATACCAAAGAAGTCATCTTTAGAAAGAAAGCAGATTTAGTTGCTATATTCTGTTCTCTTGTGCCCTTGGGACTAGAGCATCATGGGGAACGGCATGTTAAGCTACATCTTAAAGGTGACCCAGAATGCAATCTGGCAGTAAAAGTGTCCTTGTAAAATAAAAAAAGAAAATTGGTATTGGAGGTCAGGTAAAATATGAGGGACTCCAAGGAATTGCTTGCAGTCTGTCTTTTAACCAGTATTTCAGGAAATGACACGTTAAGGTCTGAAATTTGCATGAAATGTAGGTATGATCTCATTTTACTGTAGTTGTCTATTTCTTTTTGGCTTACTGATTAGGAGCAGCTGCTGTTTTTTATATAAATTTCATATTTTATTTTTGGCAAAGATTTTTACATCTCTGGATGGATTATTTTTTCCAAGATTTTGATGTTTTTTATTATAAATGGGGAAAAATAACAGGCAATCAGAATTGTGAACTGCAAAGATATGGTAGGGCCAGGTGGCTTACTGTAACTTAGTGACCTTTTGGTATTAGAAACCACCTGCTGCCATTAGTTATATTAAACCTTTGCAGCTGGGTTACAACAATGACAGAAATATTTGCTGGGTCCTGATCCTGCCATCTCAGATAAGCCTCTTTAGGCAGGGGTTATTCAATGTATTTGAAAAGGACTTCCTGCTTGAATAAGGTCTGCTCTGGTGGAAAAGACTGTTGGAGGATTCCCTGGGTAGGGGATTGACTTTATTCAAGACCCCTCAGTGCTTTTGCTTAATAAATCAAGCTGTGCCTGTAATTGGTACATTTCCCCCTTGAAACACTGTGTTTTCACAATTCAGAGTCCCAAACTATGCTTATAATCAGGTATCAGTAAAATAATTCTTACTAAAGCACGAGAGGTCTTGGCATAGTATGCTTTTAAAAGACTCAGGAATAAGAAAGGAAAGAAATCCAAAGCAAAAATCTTTAGCATAGCTGAATACTGAAAGTTTCTATCTGCAAACAAAAACCTAACATCTTTGTCTTTTGAAAGGTAACCCAAGGATGCTGAGTATAGTTAACGTTTCCGAAGCCTGAGGTGGAAATGAAGTGTACAGCATGTGCCGTAGTTCTTAGTAGTGTTTTGTGCACACTCAGCGTAAGATATTCTCACGAGGGAAATGTGTCACGTAGATAAAGATGCAGTAGTTCAAATTTTCCCTTTAGTGGCAGTAATATTATGGGAGAGATGGAAGAATCTTTTTTCTTTTTCTTTTTTTTTTTTTTTTTTATTTTTTTTTCCCCTGAGAGTCCAGAGTTTGCCTTTTCTCTTTGGTATCTGCAGTTTTTATGCCACGACATGGAGAAGCTTTTGTTCATGTTGCCATACCTAAAAGGTTATGAATATATTCCAGCACAGATACGCTTCATTACAGGAGATATTAAGTATTTGGAAATTAAAAAGAAGTCACACTTTTTGCCTGTTCTAGTAGAAGTTTCTGCTTCCTAAACTTTGTCATCAACACTTGCACTCATGCCTCACCTTGGTATCTATCCCACTTACAGTGCTGGAGTATCAGTGACTTATTTCTCATATGTTAGTATTGCATGGCTAGCACAACAATGAGGTGCTTTATATTTTGTGTGAAACATGCCAGATGGGAGTTGTTCCTGTAGTTTCTGCTAGTTTGAAGAGGCTACTATGGTAGCTACTGAGATGAATAACCTGCAAGGGTCCCAGTGCAGACGTCTCGAAACTGCAAGGATACACAGGTCAGGACCAAGTGTGGATCAAGAACTCTCCTCCCTGAAATGAATTTTTATTGACAGACTAGATGGGTGGGATTCAGCTTTGAATTGTAGGGGTGAGGTTTGCTTTCAGACATCTATAATCTAGGTCTCTATGTGTCTGTATCCTGTGTGAGGCAGGTGTGTTGTTTTTCATTACAGTCATGAAATTCAGTGTGCTCTGGGAGAGCTATTCATCTCACCTTGAAATGGGTGTTTGTATGTGGTCCCTTGATTTTCAGTTGCTCAATCATGAGAAGGATACTTCTGCTGCTTCAATTCCTATTACATTAACCCCTTCATCAATCAAAGGTAATTCAAAGGGTAATCAAAAGATCAAAAGCAAGAATTTTTTATTTCTTATCATAACCAGCAGAATACCTCTCTACAATTCTGGCAAGACATAACTTTGTAGACCCATAACTAATTGAAAAAAACAAAAACCAACCAACCAAACAAACAAAACCACACAAAAAAAACCCCAAAAACCCCAAAAAAAAAAAACACCAAAAAACACACACCAAAAAACAAATAAATAAAAAAGCAGGGAAAAAAATCTCAAACCTCAACCTTTCTCAATAACTTTTCATCCTAAATGCCTGGACAGAAATAATGAGTGACAATGACTAAAGGGGGATTTCTAGTTTAGCTTATTTCTGTATGGACATAAACCAATTCCTCTGTATGTTTCCTTAGTAAATTAGAACAAGGAGACAATACTCAAAGTGCTTTGTCTCTTGGTTTTGAAAAATACAGCCAGGTCTTCATAACGTTGCCTTTGTAATGATAACATGAGTTAAAGCAAATGATCACAAATTACACTAAAAACCTTAAGCTTCATAAATTTCCCAAAAGTTATTATTTGAGGAGAGGGAATAAAGAGCTAGATCCTAATTTCACGGTCTAACTTTACACCTTTTAAAGATACCAGACCTAGTACTTCTTTACAGAGGAGGATAACTTCAGGCAAGGCTGGGATGTCCCTGAGAGCACACTATGTCTGGCCCCAAGGGATATCATGACCTGGGCTGTCTGTGTACGTGGGAGACAGGGAGAACCTGTAAAGTATTCTGGTCTGGAGACTGACATCTTAAAGCCACAAGCCCATTACTTCTGTGCTGTCCTGAAATACGAGCCACTTAGACATGTCACATCCTGTCTCATTCTTGCCTTTGTTAAAGTGATTGGAATCTTAGCTGGCACTTCAGGTAATGCTTTAGGCATATTTGAACATGAAGACTACAAGGCATTGGCCTGGGACTCTCTTACTGGCTGATTGTGAAAGTCTATTTTAGTCTATACTATTAAACATTCTCAAGTCTCCAAAACAGTGGCAATAAACCATGTATTGTTCTAACTTCTGTACTGTGACTTATCATCTGGGAAGACACATGCTGCCATGGACAGAAAATATCCTAGGAACTGTTGGTTGTGATTTAACAATCATTAAAATCTAAACCATTCTACCTTTCTGTCAGATGTGGATAATGCCTATGTTACTTTCAGACACGAGTCATGTGGGTACTGAGAAGACAGAATATCTGAAAAGCTAATCCATGTCTTCCTTCCCTAGGAAACAAAACTAAGGAGATCTGTCATAAACTGTGTAGTCTTCCTGCAATATTTTCCCAACGAGAAAATATGGAGTTGCTCCACTGATCTCACGACAAACAAGTGAAGTAAAATGCAAATTAAAGACAGCCTATTAATGAAATTGTACTCTCCAGATGCTAATTACAACCAAAAGCAAATTAAAAGTTTAACAATAGTGCAATAAAAGAAGGACTTCAAATATTCCAAATATATTCAGATATAACACTCAATTGGTATTGTGCAAGTTTAAGTTAAGCAGCTAACAAGATAAACACTTTTGATAGCAGAAAATTAATGTAGTGGCACAACAAAACACTAAATTATTTGGTATTTTATATGTGTTATATGACAATTTAATTAAACATTGAAGTAAGCCAGGCAAATAATTTTCTAGTGAAATAAACCAAGTAGTGAAATAAAAAACCAAGAATGATCAGCTTCCTTTTCTTTAAGGGATCAATGCAAGGTGACACCTAATTTATGTTTTATGACTCTATAGTCTAAAATTTTATGTCAAAATTAATGAGACAAAATAGATTTCGAAGGGCTATTTTTTTCTTTTTACCATCACACACACAGTAAACCAATTCATTCTTGCTGGAAGTAAGCTCAAATAGGGAAAGAACCTGGTTCTTGTGATGTTATTAGTTTGTAATTGTCATAAAAGCAATCTGCTAAACCTCACTGGGAGAAAAAGGAAAAGCTTTTGGTCCAGATCAATTTCTTAGGAGAATTTTTGGAACATTTTGACTGATGCTTTAACCGTGCTGTTACCCTTAATAGGAACTAAAAGGAGAACTCTCAGAACATGTCATGTGACTCTGAAGAAATTTATTTAAATCAATATCAACATTCTTTTGTTTTTCTACTGAATTCTGTTAGGATATTAATAGGCATAATTATGGTAAGCTCCATTAATTTCTGTTTGTTATTTTAAGTTTCAGTTGTGAGAGGTGTTGTTTCTCTTGCAAACTAGCCATAATTTCAGGATTGGGCTCCCTGACTTGAGGCAGATAGAACAGGTGTGCATGTATTTTGTGTATGTTTTGCTTACCTGTGGGTATGCACATGTGTGTAGCTGAAAAGCTTAAGTTGCTGTCTAGACTAGGTTACATTTGTCATCACATGAAGAGAATCCCCAATGAGTTTATAGTGCATTTTCCCCTACATGAAGCTGAGGAAATTTGAGGAAGGGCAAACAGAGAGACTGACTTCCCCACCTTGGAACAAGTTGGACAAACCTGGACAAAAGTGGGTTTGCATTATGGATGTTTTTGCTTGGTTAAGGTGAATCCCTCAGTAATGCACTAGGATTGTACCCATCATGGGAAGCTGTTAATTTGCAAGACTACAAGATGTTGAAAACATGGGAAAGGATATTCTACAATTGCAGACATGTCTGCTTTCATGTTTTGTCTTGATGGTGTATATTTCTATTTTCATTTTTTAATGTAAAACATAAGCAAATATTTAAGTGATAGGAACTATCAAAATCTGAACTTTCTACTCCTAGGAAGACAGAATGTGGCCCTAGATTCTTTTATAAAACACTACCATTATGGTTTTACTTTTTTTATTTATGGACAAAACAAATATTTTTGTTCTGACAAAATGTTCAAAGAACATTAAAAATGATTAAAGACTAATATATTTCTCCTTCAAAGAGTAATAAATTTATTTGCATAATTCACATTTATTTGTATAATTCAGGAACTGAGATCTGTATTAAATAGAACAGTTACAGAAGATTAACAGCAACAAGTAAATGAATTCACAGTGCAGAAAACATATATGCTTGCATTAGCTTATCAAAAATTCACTTTGTGTCACCTTAAGAACCTCCTGTGATTTTTTTGTTCGTTTTTCTTTTTAGCATTAAAATTCCTTCAAAGGTTTCCTAAAATCTTCTGATAATGCTAACCATCTTTTCTTAATCAAACAAAAATTGTCTTTACCCTATTGTCAGCTGTCCTTGGCTACTCAGTTGCTCTCTTACAGCCCCTCCTCACTAGAACTGGGGTAGGAAAATAGGATGGAAGAGCTCAAAGGTTGAGACCATTTACCAGTTAGTGTCACAAAGGCAGACATTAAAATAATTCCTTTTGTTCTCCACTTCTTCCCATTCCCACCTTCACTCCTGACTCCTCCCCCTACAAGGGGCATGAGGGTAGGGATGAGAGTTTGTGGCCAATCCATCACAGCCTCACTGCCTTCTCACACCTCTGCCCGTTTAAACACCAATCTTTCCCTAGGCTGTGATCCTTCAGGGCCAACCTGCTCACTTTTTAAAATCCTTTCTTTTGGATGAAGGCTGAAACTAACATATGGTTGCATCTGAAAAATATCTAAAATGATGAAGAGATGACAGTGATTTTTATTTTTTTCTTTTTCCTGAAATAAATGTGCCAGTAGCTTGCAGGAGAGATGTCCAGTGGTAGAGGTATTCTAGCTCAGCCAGAACAATAGATTGCAGCATTCAACTGTCCTGGAGAAAAAATATCTGATATAGTCCATTTTCACACAGGTATTTTTCACTAAAGACTAGGCAGATACAGGAGAATTGGTGAATATTTACAACAATTGTGTCAGTGCTGATTCAGTGAGGAATGGGGGAACAGCAAAGCTGGTTGGCTGAAGGATGCACTTTGAAATCTAGAAGCATATAGAGTCAGATATTGATGAAAAACACCTGAGGCTGCAAAGCAGTAATGGTAAGAGAGTTGAAAACCACAAAAAGACAACAATTTAATTTGTTTGTACTGACAGAGGGCAGAAAAACATGAAGAAAAAGGGAAATTGTGTATGGCAGCTTACCTTTCCTCTTTCTTAGCTACCTCCCTCATTTGAAATATGGTGATCATCTCAGGTTATCGTTAT
This sequence comes from Indicator indicator, assembly GCF_027791375.1. Classification (NCBI taxonomy): domain Eukaryota; kingdom Metazoa; phylum Chordata; class Aves; order Piciformes; family Indicatoridae; genus Indicator; species Indicator indicator. The sequence goes on from NC_072021.1 coordinate 18,648,300, forward strand.
AGTTCTTACTCTCTGCAGGATCCATAGAGAATGGTCAGCTAGAAGTTCAAGCACTATGTGACTAAGCAGTGACTCATACAAAATCTGGTAAACATAAGGAATCGGTTCATCAAGGGCTGTAAACCTTAACAGATAGACTTTCTGAAGAATAAAGACTAAAAATAGAACAGAAAAGGTAGTTTGTAACAAATAATTTCTGAAGGTTTTCCTTTTTTCTTCTGGTCAAAGAGCAATTGACAAATTGCTTGTCTCTTGCTAGTTTTCCAGTAAGAATATTGTCCTTGGCTTGTCAATAGCTGGCAAATAATTAGGTGCTAGATCTAACTAATTTTGGTGTCTTTGTTGGTGAAACTGCCTGATGTTGTTGAATAACACTTTCATCATCTCTTTTTTCTTAATAACAGTCTAAATCAGTGGGAAATCACCCTTTCTTTTGCAGTCTGATTTCCCTACAGCTGTGATATCTGAATGATAAGTTCCTATAGCTTGCTTTTTGTGTTAAGCAGGACTTTTGTTAGGACTACCTGAGCTTTAATCAGTTCCTTTCTTTTGGAAGACAAAGTTCCATGCATACTTTAGCATGAGATTTGGCTCCTAAGTGCCCCAGTGTGAATGGTAAGGCATTTTGTTGCCACCAAAGACTACAAAGAACAGGTGGCTTTCTATATCAGAAATATGCAGGTGAAGCAACAGGCTCAAGGAGGGCATTTGGAGACGGAGTTGGAGAAGAAGGTGGCAAAACACCATTTGCATTATGTCAGAATGCTTGTTCAGAAAGCAAGAGACCTATGCCGACCTTACAGCCCAGAGTGAAGATTCTCTACTCTAGCTACCAAAGCATAATCAGCAATCTGCTAATCAGTAGAGCAAAAGGCTGTTTGAGACCTTGCAGCCAGAAATGCCTGTCACATAAGGAAGATAAACTATACAGCTGGCTGAGCCAAGAAAGCATGACCTTTTTAACTTAATTGCTGTGCAATGTGAAGCAGCACAAGTAGTAGGTATTCAAGATCCAGAATGGAACAAGAGTGCTTTTTACTGTCATAAATATAGAAGGAAACAGTGTGAAGACTGAAACCATTTTTTAACTTCCTGTAAAATTTCCACTAAGCATCACGTCACTGCAAAGTGTAAGGCTTCTATTTGGTAGTGTCCTTCCTTACTCTCATATACATAGTCCAGTAGTTAGGTGGTATTTCTCTAAAAAAGATAAAGTGATAAGAAATGAGTTTGAAAAGAGGAAGATGAAATTCATACTTCCTTAAGTCTTCAAAAGAGAGGATTTACACATCTAACCTAGATTTGAACTCAGCAGGTAGGTAAAGCTGTATTCTTTGTGGGTGAAAATCACTACTGTTTTATTGTTTCATTAAAGAATTTAATCTTTTTATTAATCTTGTTGAAAGCAAGATTTAATGACTTGATTATATTGGCTTATGTCCTTACAAAGCTGAATCTGTGAAACCTCAGTTCTCAGCAGGCCAGACCAAGCATCAGGCTGTCTCAGTGCCCGTGTTTTTATCAATTAATGGGAATTTTGCCACAGATGTCAAAGGCAATAGAATGGATCTCTTTCTGTATGTTGCAATAATTCCCCCTAACTCTAGGTTGCAATAATTCCCCCTAACTCTTAGGACATGAAAAAGGAAGAAAAAAATATTTTGAATATCTTAGTTTTTCCTCTAGATTATTTTAAGCTGTTACACTAAATTATATTACTTCACTTAGGTACACATTATTTATATTTTATGTCATTTTTATGTCAAAACTTAATACATCATTAAATTTCTTGTTCCCACAAGCTTTACTCTTTTTTATTTTTTCCTTTTCATTTACATCTCTGCTGATACGTTAAAGTTCTGTCCAGTCACTGAAAACACAATCAGATGTAAGATTTTTTTTTTTCAGTTTTCTGATTCCCCTGATGAGGTGAAGGATTCAGAAAGTATTGTGTATAATGAAATTTACTTCTTCTTTCCTAGTAAATGATGACAGAGCTGCTTGCCCCAAGGGTACTCTAAATTTTACAGTTCCATGTTTTTGAGCCATAAAATATCCAGCTCCATCCCTCTATATTTGTGTGAAAGCTAAAGATCTTTGTGTCTTATAAAGGTAGAAATATATTAATTCACTTGCACTCAGAAGGGAATAAAAAAACATGAAAACAAATCCTTTGTTTCCTTCATCTTTGTACAAGGAATAAATAACTTGGCATTGTGGTCTGATGACCCAGATAACAGAAATAGTTTAATCAATGTAACAACACAGATTGTGCTGAAAAATCTCCACACATCACAGATCCATGCAATTACTTTTGACACTTTAAATCTCTAACAGCTCAGCAACCTATATAAGCAGATAATGGCTCTGCAGCACATTGTGCAACACTTGAAATGGTAGAACAGCTCCTGGTGGAATTGAAAGCCCAGTGTCTGTGGCATGACTACAGTCTTGTGTGTAAAAAGATTAACACATTTTTAAGCACTTGTGTTGTCTAATTCCCCACTGGATTAGTGTTAGTCAGAGTGCATGGTGGTCTCCATTAAGATTCTCAAACCAAGATGCAAGATGTGTGCGCTTGTGTAGCCCTAAATCAGCTGTGCTTGGTAAGCAGAAGTCTTTCTTGATCAGAAATGGGGGAGGGGGGAATGCATGCTGATGAACACCAAGAACAGGTATGTTCTGGTCTGTTTTCTTTTTCCCTAGCACCAGCTTCTCTGCAAAATACGTTAGGGCAAAGTTTCTCCATTACCACACAACAACAGCAGAACAGTCAATCCTCAGCTATGTTGTTTAACAAAGAAGAGATCCTCCTCACCATAGTAGTTTTGTATGCCCTTCTTGGGCAAGTGTCTGGATTATCATTGATGAAATCTATCAATGGAGGAAATTGAAGAAATTAACTTGCATTTTTCTGGCATTCTTGTATTGTGACAAGTCCTGTTTTGTACCTGGCTTTCTTGTGGTCCTTTTTCACATTGACTTTAATATGAGTTTTAAGTGAGTAAGGATTGAATAATAATGAAATAGGAATGGAAAGGGGAAAGGGAAATAGAAAAGGAAACGTGAAATGAAAGGGAAAGGGAAAGGGAAAGGGAAAGGGAAAGGGAAAGGGAAAGGGAAAGGGAAAGGGAAAGGGAAAGGGAAAGGGAAAGGGAAAGCAAGAGGGAAGGACAGGGAGAAAAAGTGAAAAAAAAATCTAAAAAAGAAGAAAAAGTGCAAAAGAATAAAAAGGGCTTTGTGCTGATAGTGAACCTAACGTTAAAGAATATTGTCTGTAGTGGAGAATGCATAATGATTTCACATCCTGACATTCCTCCAGAGGAACAAGGCACACAGAATTTGCCTCACTAATGCTCTTCATGGAATAAAGTAGCCAGGGCATCAAAGCCACAGTGCATTTTGGTTTTCCTGGTTGCCTAACAAGACTTGGGGAAGCAAAATAAGCAAATAATACTTTATCCCTATTTACCTTTCAGTCCTGCTGGGTACTTTGTATTCTGCTTCTTTTCCTTGAGCTCACAGATTCTTATGTTCAGCTTTAAATATATGAAAAGACCTAGCAGTTCAAGCTAAATACGTGTTTAAATGTTGCAATAATGCTATGCTGTTCTGCACTTCACAAGATAAAGACTCTTCAGAGGATCTTGAAATCTTTCTGAAGCATTACTTAATTGATCTTCGTGATATCTCTGCAACCAATGCAATATTTTCCCATTTCTTAGGATAGTAATATGAGCTATGGAAAGGTAAAAGATATGATGCATGTGAGAAAGAGTGGAATTAAAATGTCTGGACTGCTGATCTCAGTCTGTGTCCTAAACAACATTAACCATGAAAGTGCCATTATGACTTCTTTCAGTAACCCTGTGGATTCAGCAAATACTCTTTTGTCATTTTCACTAACAGACCATGGGCATCAAATTAAGTCTGAAAAACCTCAGAACTTGTCAATTTTTGTTTCAACTTGACCTGCCCTGTCTGGAACTTCTTTAGCTGTAGCAGCAATCAATTTCTAATGACCAAGTATGTGTTGTCTACCTTATTTTAATTTTGCTTATTTAATTTAATTTTGCTTATCATATAATTTTGTGGAACAAGCATCATTTTTACAAAGATAGTGTGATAAAATGTATTTCTTTTGTGTAACATCAGATAATTATGACCCTAGTGTAATGATGTAGAGGAAGATATTATCATGGGATAATAGCAGAGTCCACAAAAGTGGGGACAGAGAATATGCTGCAGAAGACTGTAGGCAAAAGGAAGGGAATGTCATGTGATGCTGAAAATCCAAAGGTTATAAACAACTTGCCAATGGTCAATTAAAGAAATGTAGACCAGGCAGGGAGGGGAAATGGTTTAAGGGGTAGGAATGAGCAAACAGAGAGACTTCCTTGTGTAGGTAAGACACTTCACATACAGTGAGTTCAATACTAGCCTTGAGCATCAGACCACAGAAGAAAAAAGCAGGTGTAAAGCACCATAAAAGGTGTATAAAATGTAATATGTATTTTTAACTCTGGTCTAGACTAGTAACAATTCTCTGAGTTTTGTCTACTAATATCATGATGTTTAGCTAACACCACCATGGCAATGAAATCATGTCCTAAAGTGCCATGTCTACACTTTTTTTTTGAATGCCTCTAGGGATGGTGACTCCACCACCTGCCTGAGCAGCCCATTCCAATGCCTGACCACCCTTTCTGTAAAGAAAATTACATAGAAAGGTTAAAAAAGATCCAAAGTTTAAGCTGGAACTTCAGCTCTATGTTAAGACAGGAGAATACATGTGTCTTCATGTACAATCAATACCTAATTTCACATTTTAATCAATGGAATTTTGAATAGTTTGAGAGTAGAGAGAAAATTATTGTAAATTTAATACTTACTGACGAGTCAGCAGAATGATCCTTCAAACTCCTGTGTTTCTGCTAGAGGCATTGAGTTGATGTATGCCTACATACATTCATCTATTGCCATGTAGGATGTTTTAGAGTATCCGTGATATGTATCCATGGTTCTGGCAGACATGACATAGGAGGCCTAATAAAAGCATGCATTTCTGGAGTGAATGCTCCAGAAATCCTAACATGTAAACTACAGATATCTTGTGAAATGCTGATAAATGAGGTAAGAGTAGTAAAAGAGAAGAATGTGGAAGCCTCCTTAAGTGGTGAGAAAAATTATTGCGTAGTAACTGTCTTGGCCAGAGGAGCTTTATTTCAAGATGTGTGTGAGGTGGAAGTAAATGTGGGAGTCCCTTCCATCAGTGTGCATTTGTGGGAACTCATTTTGGATGACAACCTAGGGACAGTTTCAGCTCTGCTTTCTCTTCCTCTGACTGGCCTCAGTGTGTTTTTCAGAGGTTAACATATCTCTGCCGTACTATGCAGAAATTCTGCATCCCAGGAAACATTTTCTAAGTTGAGTTTCACCAACACTTTAGTCTTGTAAACACTCTCTATTGCAATATACTCATGATTTCAAAGCAGAAAAAAAAAAGATATTTTATTAAATCATTCTTGAGTGTCCTGGATAGGACTTGGCTTTGAAATGGCATTATCTATACATTGTGAGAAAATAATAAATTTGTGTTGTGAGGAAACATTCTGAGGTGTAGTCATCTTCAAAGCCACTTATGACATGCAGAAATAAGAAAACATAGCATTGTAAAAATCCTTGTAGCACACTGGAGATCTAAATGCTCTTGCAAAATGTTTTGTTCCTGGAGAAATGAGATACTGAATTAAAGAAAAAAATAAGCAAATAAAAAAGTTTCATAAGAGTCTCATGATTCCAAGGTGTCCTCATTTTGTCTGGGATGGAACTAATGCATTTTTCTCTAGAAAAGGAGGAAGAAGCCCCTCCTAAGGAGGAAGAGGAGAGGAAGGAGAGGATTGACTGATAGTGATTATGAGCTTGGCATTTATTAGCCAGAGCTTGTGCATCTTTCTTCTCTCTAACCCACGCAATTCTTGAGTGCAGAAAACATTGAGTACAGGTTTTGTCTTTGTTATCATAACCAGAAAAGCCCATTTTAGTTTACTTGGGCTTTTCATCAAGGAAAATATTGAGTTTCTTTTTGAAAGGGCATGGTTGATTTCTCCCTTCCCTTATAAAGGAAATATGAGATCAAGAGTCTCTGAAGTGTTCTAATATGTAGGAGGAAGGAAGAAAAGCACAGAGTAAATATTTCTTTAGTTATTGTCAGCCTGGTAAAAGAGGTCACAAAAGACCTCAAAAGTAATGACTTACAGCCCTAGTCACTGCCTGTGCTACAGTAGGATCCAACTAGGAGGACCAACTCAATAAGGTGAGTTCCACTGTGTGTGTTCCTTATCAAGATTAAGGTGAGAACAGCTCCACACACAGAAATTCAAAATCAAAATAGAAAAGAATTGAATGAATGAAACAAGTATTTTTTAACAAATGAGGAATAAAACTTTAAAGTTTATAAAAGACTGTGGAATCAGTCAAAAGGGAAGTTAACAAGTAGGCAAATGAGAGAAGGTGAAGTTCCTGAGTACTTCTGGAGATAAACTGAACTACAGCGAATTCAAGTTAGGTGGAAAAATAAAGCAGTGATCTGCAAGCAAGAAAATGATAAATCAGGATTGTAAGGGTAACCTGGCTTGGCTCACAAGAATAGATGGACAACGTGGAATGGAAGAGAACTGACCATTACTAAACTTTCTAAACTATACAAACAACTGTAAACTTTATGTGTGCTGCCCATTACTGCACTGAGCACTGCCTTATAGGAAATACAAAACCTGTTTGGAAGGCGTACCCATAAAGTTCAAATATTTTGTCATGATATATTAGAATAACATTACAAATATTGATTTAAGCTGAAACAAAATTATGTATTACCTTAAAGGACAATAAACATTAATACTAACTTTGGGAAAAAAAATTAGTGTTTACTACATAAAAAAATAAAACAATAACCAACAACCAAAATATTTAATATGTTGTCTTTTACAATTTGCTTTATATTTTATAATACAATAAAATATAATGCAAATGTGAACAGATGAAGATATATCAGAAAGTAAAAAAAGAGGAAGTAAGACATAAATGTCAATACACTGTCATTTCAGAAAAATATTAGGGTTTTTAGGATCTGCAGTACTATTACCTATGGTAAATAATGGAAATAAATTTTCAACAGCACATGTCTTTTTACCATTAATTATGAATTATTTTCCCAAGAATATTATATTATTACCTACTTAAAGGGCCATTGTGAGAATTTTGTCATCCTAAGTAGTAGTAGTGTAAGAATAACTGTTTATTATTTCAGCGATTTCATCTATAAACCTAGGAAATGAAACTTATCCTTACCCCATAGTTCTATAATGTTTAATAAAGCAGGTCTCTGATCTCAGTTTGGGATTCTAGTGGGGCAGATCTGGAGATTTAGATTAGAAGCACAGAGTAAAGCTAGAGTCACTGTAGTTTTAAGGATCCTGCAGTGGAACCTTTACACCCTTTTCTCCTTCACACAAGGAGAAAAGTTAGGAAAAAAAAGTGGTGATTTTTTCTTTTTTACATTCCTCATGTTTTAGTTAGACACTGTTTGCAAAGTGTTTCCATATGCTTGAATGATCAGTACTAAATAAACTGAAGTGAAAATGTGCTGGAGAGGTGTTATTAGTAAAAATATGGATTGCTAGCTAAAGTGATGCTTCATGATACAACACAACAAAATATAGTAAACCAAAACTCTTGAGGTAGAAACTGTTCTGCATTGAAAAGTCAATGAGTATTGATTTTAATATGATCTATGTTTGGTTTATATTACTGGCAATATAAAATATTTTGATAGTTTCAAAAGAATAAAGTGACAAATAGAATTGTAGAGGTCTTTTCTCCTTGGACCAACAAATGTAACGAAACAGTCACAGTGTCAAAGATACAAAGCTTTTTATCTATTAAAATGCATAGATCAAAATGTTGATTCTGCTTATGCTATTTAATTGAAAAATGTTCAGAAATGTGATTAAGGGAGTCAGTAACTGACTTTTTCAACCAGTCAGGGCTTTGAACTTGGAAGCATCTTTCTCTGATTTGATTGCTAATAGGAAATCCTTTTTCTTTCTGGTAAAAATGATTACAATCACTATTTCTCTACCTCACAGCCATTTACAATACTAAAAAAAAGAAATGTGAATGTAAGTAAGAGTGTTAGAAAGCTTTTACTCTCTAGCATGTACTATGCATTCTGGTGCGATTCTTCTGGCTGTGCAGACAATACTCTGTTCTCATGACAATGGAGCAGTGATGTGTACATCTCTGAAAATATTTATACATATTTACACAGAGTTGTCCACACAATTAGGTAAGAAATCATTGCTAGAACCATCCCTATGGAAAGATATGCTTTGCTGTTTAATCTGTTTAAAATGCACTTTATTCAAAACCCATCTCAGGGAATTGTTCATTTGTAAGTAAAAGTAGATTACCATAATTTAATCAGCCCATATCTACTGAACACTCTTGCCATCTCCTCAAACACTTAATAGTTCACTTCTTTTGGATGACCTTTGCTCACTCTGACAATAATCTCTGAGAATATTCGAGACAGATTTCCATATAAAACTTGTTAGGAATCAAGCAACTTTTAAAAACTGGAAACACACCAAAACAAAAACAACCAAGCAAAAAAACCCAACCCAACCAACCAAAAAAACCCCAACCCAACAAAAAACACCAACCAAGAAAAAAACAACCCCACAAAAACCCACCAAACAGAAAACCCCAACAAACAAAAAACTAGCAAATCTTTCTGCTCAGATGCAGAACAGTTTCTGGTTTTGCATTTTGCATCACAGCTGATAGTACTAACTTGCAATAGTGCTTAAAAAGAAAGATAAACTACAACAGATTTGAATAGTCAAGAGGACTTTAGTGTTAATAGGATCTATTGCAATGCTCACTGTAAGCAAAGGAATTTTTCTTATGATGCATATAGAAGAGATACTCCTCCTTACTAATAACACACACAAAAAAAAAAAAAAAAAAAAAAAAAAAAAAAAAAAAACCAAATATTTTTTTGCTGTTTCCCAGTAAGAAATGTTTCCAGGTTTGATTAAAGGCTCATATAGGCTGCTATCATCTGTAGGACTGATCATTAGTGAGTAGTGTAAGAAAAAGGGACAACAATAGGACAAGAATGTTGCATAAATTTCTAGAATATTTTTCCAGCACCACGACTGGTCATAGCCTGTAATAGATACTTGTCTCATTAATTTGTCTAATTCCTGTCAAAAAGTTCCTTATCTTAGAAATCCATTAATGCTGAAATTTGTCTTCCTCAGTTTTTCCATTTTCTCCCTTTTCACCTTCTCCGCGTCAGATCCGATTTTACAGACTTCCATTTAATTCTTTTCTGTGCCCCTTCTTTGTCTGCTTCCAGGTGTTTTTTTTTTTTTTTTTGTTTGGTTGTTTTGGGTTTGTTTGGTTGGTTGCTGGTTTTTTTTTTTGTTTTGTTTTGTTTTGTTTTGGCTTGGTTTGTTTTGGTTTGGTTTGTTTGGTTTGGTTTGGTTTGGTTTGGTTTGGTTTGGCTTGGTTTGGTTTGGTTTGGTTGTTTTGTTTTGTTTTTCCCAAGCAAAAGACTCTCAGTCTTGAGATTTATTCCTTTTTTTTTCAGGGCTGATATGATCATTCTTTTTCCATGATAAAATGGTTCCACTTTATTCCTAGTGTTTGTGTTCTTAGTCTTACTCCTCATGATATAAATAGGGCCATCCATGCAATTTTTGTTGACAAATGTAGGAATATTCTATTAAAAAATTCCTGAGAGTTAGAGGGTCTCAGTACACAGCACATCACAATTAGATACTGTTTTTTATCATTGCTGTACTTCTTCCAGAAGCCAGTTTATGCTAGATAGCTATTTTTTTTACAGATAAAATTTGTCAAAATGAATAAAAACTTCTGGTGATGTAAATACTGTTTACATTTTTGAGTAATGTAAACAGAGCTCTTGTTGACTAGTGACAGGACTCTGACATCTGAGTTACACCCCTGCAGAATATACTCTGTTATAGGCAAATATTTTCTCTTCCCACATTATCCCACATTTTTGCTGATGAGACTAGAGAAAATGGAGGATTCTTCTGTGTCTTACTGAAAACAACCCAAATATAAGGAGATAATTAAAAGCATGAATGACTTGTTCTTACTTTTTTAATGAATGTGTTTTTAGAATCCTCTTAGATTAATTATATGTTACATTAACATTCATTCTTGCAATTAAAATTCTGTCATATAAATGAGTAATAATTACTGTTTACAGAGTAATGGAGTCTTTTAGTTATACAAATGCTTTTAGTAACATTTGGAGTCAGTACAACTACTTTTATTTCTTTCTAGTAAGTGTTTTTTGACAATTTTAGATATTATGGATGCTGCTGAGACCCATGTGAGGCAGTTCAAAGGGATTGCAATGTGCTTCATACAGGTCTGCAATGTAAACCAATCCAGGAGCTGATGAAGAAATCAACAACTTACTTGGTAAGATTTATAACTCAGCATAAGAACCTGATCTGGAGTTGCTGAGCACAGGAACAGAGGGATTCTCTCAGTCATGAAAGCTCCTCATTAAACTCTTCATGTTATTTATTGACTGGCACAAGGCCAGATCTACAGACTTAAGGACTGTAGTTCATAAATCTGAGATACTTTAGGTAAATCCATGAGAATCAGCCAGTTCCAGTGGTATAATAGCTTTCATAGATGTCTAAACTGGGGATTGCCTTTTTCCCTTTCTCTTATGAGACACTTATACAGCATCTAAAAGTCAATAGAACCATTGAGGGTTAACCATGGATAAAGACCAAACTCACACTCAGATGCTCTTTCACTCTCCCTCCTCAACAGGGCAGGGTGAGAAAATAGGATGGAAAAGTTTGAGAGGGAAGATAAAGACAGGGAAATCACTTCCCAGTTACTTTCACAGGCAAAACAAGTTCACCTGGGCAAAATTAATTTAGGTTATTGTCAATTCCAATAAAAACAATGACTAATTTTGGTAGTGGGAAACAAAAAACCCAGGCATTACAACACCACCTTCAACCTTTTCCCAAGCCCAGTTTTGTCTCTTCTCTCCCCACTCCTCTCCCTACAAGAGATACAGGGATGGCAATGAGGGTTGTGGTCAGTCCTTCCTTCTCAAACCTCCACCTCCTTCAGCCCCAGTCCTTCTCTTGGCTGCAGTCCTTCAGGGACAAGCTGCTTCTGCCTGGGCTCTCCATGGCCCCCAGCTCCTGCAGCAAATGCCCCCCTGCTGCAGACTGGGGCCCTCCTCAGATGGCAGGGTGGGTCTCTTCTCTGGTGGGGTCTCTCCAGGGCTGCAAGGGAACACTGCTGTGGGCCTGCAGCACCTCCTGCTCTCTTCCTCCTCCTCCAGCCTAGGGGTACCTCTGCTTCTGCTCCCTTCTTTGCTTGCTCCTCCTCTGTCTATGCTGGTTTTGGACCTTTCTGAAACTTGTTTTACCCCTGGTGCCCCCAAGCTTGGCTGATAAGGATGTTCCCCTGTTTAGGGTCACATGAAAATCATTTATGAGAGATCTTATACAGTATATAAGAAGCACTAGAGTCTTATGTAAGCCTTTAACTATCTTTAAGTTTTGTTCCTAATCTAAAGATTTATGGCTCAGAAAGTTATGGAAATATGTAGCACCTAACTGAAGTTAGAGAGACATTCTAGTAAGAGATTTGTCATATGTCTTCAGCCCTCCTGTAAATGGTTGTGGTTCTATTCATAGATACCATGCACAAGCTCTGAAGAAAGATGGCTGAAAAAAGGGTTTTGACAACAGGAATATATCTTTGTTAATAACCTCCTATGGAAATCTGAACAATCCTCTAGGATGTCTTCTTTTCTCATTTCCTTTCTCTTATATTAATTAATTTTCTCATCGTCACTGATGGATACATTTCAAGTAAGCCATAGTATGTCAAACTGATTTATAGGATAAAATGTGTATTTACTATTCCTGGATCCTTCTTCAATTAATATTGTAAAGGATATGCTATTTATATATTCAGGGAGGCAATTTGTCAGGGGAATTGTTATTACCTCTTCCACCTTTAGCAATAGTAGTTCTTACAGTAAAATGCACTTTAGCATTGGATTTATAGTAAGAGTTAAATTTGGTTTTATATTATCCTTCTGTCAATCCATCCATCCATCAATCAAAAATACTCCTGAAAACCAAAGAGCTGACCTGGTTTAGTTTTGCACACCTGAATTTCTATCCATGAAATGAAAGAGCAGTCTCAGTAGATCAAAATACTCATGGGATTAAAAAAAAAGAAAAAAGAGACAAAGAAGGAGCTACAATTTTCTGAAAATTATCTAAAAAGAACATGGTTCCAGCTTTTTGTCTGGGATCCACCTCAAGATATTTAGGTTTCAACCCAAACTAAGCAGTGAAAAAATAGGAATGTATCTTAAACATTGTGTCAAAAATAGCATTTGAAAGATATATTTCTCCACAACATTTATGGTACATGATTCCTTTACATTTAGTATTCATAATTTCAGCTTCTGAATGCGACAAAAGCAAACAGTGGATATGAAAAGCTAACTGAACTGATTCACATCACCTCCACAGTTGAATTATTCTGATTTGCAGTGACCAGAAATGTTGTCAGCTGAGGTGAAATACATGGAGGTTCTCTTGGGAGCAATTACACTGACTCTCCTGGTCTTTGAAGAAAGGTTACTGCCATGAGAGCAGACCTGGTTGAACTGAATAAGTACTTTCTCAATTCCTATATTCACACTTATTAGATAATATATTAGGTGTTTTAAGAGGGTCAGGTTCAATGTGTGTTGTACCAGAGTCAACAAAATAAAATTTAAAATATTTGGGTGACTTATCTGGCACTGGCAGGGAGCAGACACTGATGTTAGTCGAATATTCACTTTACTCTTGTTACAGTATATGAGTCTATTATCTATTGATGGGTTGTGATAGGTACTATTAGCAGGGTGATTGAACATCAGGGAATGAATAATTGCACTGAAACATCTGTTTTTCATATATACAATTAATATGAATGGTCATTAGCAGGGCATTTGTCAAAGAGACACAGCAAAAGGTCAGAAGTTTTCCTGATGTAACCAAATTCCATTGCCGTAAACCCAGTCAATGAAAAAAAAAACCCTGACTTTTCATTTAGGAACATCTAGGACTTTATGATTCAGGGATTCTGGCTAATGGGACATGAAGATTTCACACTAAGTCATTGGTTTAATGTAGCCTAGGTCTGTGTTCTAAGTAAAGTAGTTACCTGCCAGTGGCCAGTGCAAAAGGAAGTGCTGATTTCAAATGAGCATAAATCCCCCAAAGTTATTTTCATCTTCACACTTAGTGCAGATTTGTCAGTTTTCTTTTTAAATACGATTTATGCAGGAACATGATCAAGTAACATCTCACCTCATATCAGTGTGTAGAGTATTTGAAGATTAGAGCTGGAAAAAAAAATAAATAGGTGCCAAGTTTCTCAGGTTGCCAAGTTTCTTTAAATTCAGTGTGGTACTTGAGTAAGAGTTAATCAGACTTTCAAAAGGCAGAAATCAGTCCTATTGGAGAACTTATACTTGAAGTTAGACATTTTAGGTTATCTCTGCTGTCATCAAAATGTATAATTAAAAGTGTACTAGCCCACAGGTAGTTCTCCTTACCTAGCAGCAAAGCAATTCACATAAAATTTTAAATTTTGAAAGGAGAAGTGAAAAACAGAACTATGGAGAGTTCTTGGCTAAAAAATAAAAACTATCCTTCTGTTATTACTTCAAAACAAATGTACTGTGTGAAATCACAGACAGGAGAAACTAAACCCATTCACTTCTTCAATCCCAATGCATTTGAAGTCATGTACACAGATAACATTTTTACATGTTCTTGTTTCATTAATGGTTGCAGAAGATTCTTAGAAAGAAATTGTTCAGAAGCAGAGTAATGGAGGATTTCAATTTCTTCACTTCTAATTCAGGATGAATTAAGCTAATCCAGTGTATAAAAAGTCTAACAATATATTAAGACTCTAAGAAGTCTTGAATCTACCTAAGGCAGAACTTAGCATGATATTAGTTCATATTCCAATGAAAATTTACCTGAAAGACATTATTAGGTATGACCTCAATTTCAGAAGTAGAGTTAATTTCTTTTTACTCTTCTTATTCTAAATACACCTCTTGGCAGAAAGAACATGCTACATCCATAGGTGCAGAGTTACAGAATAAGCAGCACACAAAAAGCCATGGTAAGCCTTGTGCTTGTGCTGAGGTTGATGATGTGTATGGGAAATTCTGAGCTTTTTATATTGTTCCTTTGGTATTATACAGTTATCGTTAAAGAGTTCTTGGGCCAGAAACTAGACCTTATCTTTTGATTCAAAACCAAAACCCAAGCTAAAAGTCTAAATAAAAAGTTGAACACTGTCATGATCCCCTTTTGTTGTCTCAGCACAAACTTCAAAAGGGGAATGAAGAATCCTTGCCTAGGTGTTATGGTTCACATGGAGTTAAGGCAGAAGCAGAAGGCATCTAATCATTAACAAAACAGCTCTGGGCTTGTTCAGAGACATACTTCCAAGACAAAGGAGGAAATTCCAAAGACAAGACTTTAAGAAGTGATTTTTAGATCACCAACGTTTTTAGATCATAGTTGCACCAGTATAAATGCTACTTTTAGATAACAAAGGTAAGTATATATCACAACAAGAGGAATGCTTTCTGGCTTCAGGGACTCTGTGTCCTGATTAATATCACAGCCCTATAGCCATATTTGTAAATGCCAGCTTCCTGCCTCCTTTACTCTCTTCCCTCTTTTATGATATGATTTTCATTCTAGTGAACCATGGACACAGAGGCTGGCCTACAGGCCTCCCAGACAAGATTATGGGGAGACTTGGATTACTGAGGCATTACATAATGTGTCTGCCTCACATTATATTTATACTAAAAGTCTATATGAGAAGCCATCCTTTTATGTAGCTGTCCAAGAATATTAATTTCTTTGCTGCATAAATACCACAAATGAAATAAACCAAGTCCCATTCCATCACTCTGTCCTAGTGTTACTGACTGGTTTTAATTTCTTTCAGACAAATCACAACATTCTAAGATTACATTGTTGAGATACTGGAGTCTTTATTTTATTTTTCAGGGGAAGGATTGAAAGGTGACCAAAATGAGAGAAACATAGTGCTGTTATACTGTGCATCACTGTACTTATTCTGTTATTTGTTGCAGTAAGACAATTTCTCTAAATTGAATTGCAAGGAAGTAAAACAATTACAGTCAAGATATTATCAGTCCCTTAGAAGATTTGGACTAGAACGAGCAATGTTTGCACTTAAAATAAAAGATACAAAAACTCATTTCCCTTCCTGTTATCTGTATGCAGGTGGTCCTGTCTTTATTTTTAGTGAGAACAAGATAAACAATGAAAGGCAATTTCAAGAAACATTCTGTAGCTATGAAAAAACAAAACAAAACAAATAAAAAGCCCCAAACAAAACCTAGCCCCCCTCCCCCCCCAAAAAAAAAATCAAGAACAACCAACCAAAAAACAACCCAGTGACATTCTGCATTATGTTTCCTCATATTGCTGGACTCTAAGAGCCACTACATGGAGAAGTGTTGCAAGAGTGGAATGGTCTCTCATATCAAAGTGTGATTTCTAGTGTCCTGTTTATGCATGGCATGTGACAAGAAACAGACAGTTGACAATGATTGGCTTGGAGGGGAGAATAAAAAAAAAATCCACAGAACAAGCAAAGACAAATAGCTGAACCAAGTATAACAAACAAACTATTTTTTTTTAAGCTCGATCTTGAAATGATGCCTTGATGGATTTGACTTCATCTGGTTAGTTGTTTTCTCTCCATTTTTTCCCCCAATGTAACAGATAGCTCAATGAAATATGAACACTGTGCTCCCCAGAACTGGAAAATATGGTCCAGATCCAGGAAAGAACTTATGTGTCTGAGCTGATTTCATGACCTAGCTCATCCTCAGGAAGGAAGGACCATCAAACTTGTATCAGTTCAATCTTTACCCCACAAAAGTCAAAAAGACCACTTGGAAATAGAACTGGAACCTATATGCAATAAACACAATTTCATGTATTTTGCATTATTAAAGAATGGTGAGCACAAAAGTCCTGTGGACTTCTTTCCTTAAAAAAACCTGGCCTGCAAGAAGTGCTGTCTCATTGAATCCATGGATACAGTGCAATAGTAGGTTCTGATGAATGTCAACCTGTTAAAATAGCACTGCAGCAGTTTATATCAGTCAAAAATGATCATCTTGTGATTGACTATTTCTTATGGAAGGGAACATGGTGATCACAATCTGATTCCTCTCATGATCCTCTGGAATGGCTCTGTCTCTCAGGTTTCTGTCTATAAAATACAATGTCATTTCTACACTGTGCAATGGTATTGTGAGGGTGCTCATGTTAAAGACTGTGGCGCTCCTTAGTGTTAGTCGATGTATGGATTACAAATAAATATTGCAATGACTATCACAAAATCTAATGTTTAGGTATGTTCATAGCAGTGAACAGCAGTCAAAACTACAGACCAGAACAGCTGATTCCATGTTTGCCATTTCAAGGCTACTAGTTCAGGCTCTCAGATAAGTATTTTAAACATGTGCTAATTCTAAGACAGAGTAAGCAAGCTCAGTAGACCCTTTTGTGAAGTTTTAACAAATGTAACCAAGTTATTTTAAACTGGTTGAAATGACAAAGAAAACAAATACATACAAAAATAAATTTTATTTTCTCTTTCTTCTTACCCCTTTTTTTTCACAGTGGCAGAAATTGAAGATTTTATGTCAAATTCCAGACAATTTGTTGTAATTTGGGGGATGCCTGATAATCACCTGACTCTAATGGTGCATATATGGGATTGATTTAATTTTGGAGGGGTGAATCTGATTGATTCACAAGCACATGCCTCCTATATAGATGGACTCTTAGATAAGCTATTGATTTATCTGAATCCGCTATTTCTCACACTTCCACCCACACTGAGCATTTTGAATCTAAAACTCTAGCCTGAACAATGTCTGTAGATAGTTAGAAATTTACAATTGCTTTAAGAGATAAATTCCCCCAGTGACATTTTAGATCAGTGGCTGAGTCAGTGCTTTTGTGGCATGTAACAGTGAACCCTTGAGCTAATATCCCCAGGAAATGATACTTCCAAGAACAGTATTTTTTCTCACTTTCATCTCCTCAGACTGCCTATAGCAATGACTGACTCAGTTCTATTGATTAGTAAGCTGAACTCTAATGAAGCTGAAGTAAGGGACACTGAATTGAACCTGTTTGTATGTCAGTGTTGAATTTCACTTATTACTGTGGTGAAAGCATATTGCCTTCCTGTATTCATTTCTCTGATGTTTTACTGTAGAGCTGATCATGTACAGAGACCTTCTGGAAAGAATTCAGTTCTAAATTTAACTACTGAATAAATGAGTCGAAGATAGATAAAATTACTATTCAACAATACAGTGATGTCTTCATTTAATATGCAGTCCTCTTTGCAGTACAACATGTAGTTTGTATTTCAAAGGATAATTGGAGATGGGTTCTCAGTTTCGCTCTAATTCAGTATAAATGATGCTTTTGTTTCAAATGGTGTTGCATCACATCACTTATCATTGTTAAAAACAATGGGCTTTGATATATACCCACAAGAGCTCTTATAGCTTAAGAGACTGACTTACAGAGAGAGAGATTTTTTTTTTCCTGCGGACTTCCAAAATGTCTATTTTGTATTCTAAGTTTCTCCTATAGGAGGTATGTTGTCAAGAAGTCTGCTGGAAAAGGCGTATCAAAAGGCCACAACTTGGTGGTCAGGAAAACAAGGGAAAGTTACTTATCTGCTACCGGGTTTGGGCAGGGTTTTTCTTTTTATTCTGGTAGCATTTCGTAGGCAAAAATTATGACCCAACAAAGTGTATTACAATGTATTTAAGTCCTAAAATAAGCATGTGAAGAACTATGCCTGATTTGGATATTAAATCAGTACTGAACTCTGGCCTTCTTTGTGGGAAGAAACATTTTGTTTTCTACCTTTCTCTCACTACTGAAGCAGTACAATTTTTTTTTTTTTTCTGCTTTCAATGACTGCATAGGGTAAACCAAAGAGAGTTCTGGATCTGTACCTTCCTAGCTGTAGATTTCTAGTGACAAAGTCTTCAATCTTGGGAACTTAGCTGCTGCTGTTCCAATTTCTGTGCCATAACACTATTCTCTGAACATTCCTGCTGTTCTTCAAGTTTCCATCATTGCACGAGGAGTTGCTCACTTAAGAAGGACTTACTGAAGTGAGTGAAATACTTGTTCACCATTTTCCTCATGATGAACATTTTGAATTCTGTACTATGTAGAAGCCCATGCTGTGGGCTTCCAGGTAGTACAGTGGAGTGGGGACCATGCAAAATTTGAACTGATAAAACCTTCTCTGCCTAACAAATGTCACAATCTAAATGCAAGTAGCATCAATAGGTACATAAGGGATAGACTGAGAAAGTCAGGATTATTTCTTAGCATGTTGACCGGAGATCTCAACATAAGGGCAATTTATTATTTACCCATTTCTGTAAGAAAAAAAGGGAATTTTAAGAAAGACATTAGAAAAAAAGATTAATTAGTTTTGCACAAAAACCCCATTCTTCTATCTCAGTATGTGATATCATATTTGAAAGGGCTGTATTTGAGACAATACAATGGGAATCATCAGAAGATTTACAATTACCTCACACATTATTATCCCCACCCTTTTGTCAGTATGGACTGTCTTTCAGACTTTTTTTTTTTGTATTTGTTGATCTGCCACACTTACACTTTCAGCACCTTGTAAACTGTTTAGAGCACCGTTGTGAAACTAGGCAAAGGCTGTCTTGTAACTCTGTATACATATTTCTATGCATTTACACTGGAAGAGGTAGAGAAAATGGCTATAAGGTTGATCAGAGGGAAAAAAACTCCATTTCTACTGACAATTGAACAAAGGATTTGTATCTGATTCCCATTAGTGCTTTCACTCTCACAAGTTCTAAGCACTGCAGAAATACATAAGCATATAAGAGAAACAAATTACAATAGTCTGCAGGCCTGTGTAAATCATACTTAGGAACTTTCAGATAAGCTTTCTCCCACTCATTTTACTGTAGAAATGTCTAAATGATTATGTCCACTTGAGCGATTTGTTTAACCAAAAATCTTTTTCACTTATTCTGTATTACTGTGCATCTACTAAGGTTTTCCTTGGTTTATGAAACTCATGGATGCTGCTTCTAAATCACGAATCACATGAAGTGCTAAAGAAAGCTTTCTTATTTTAATATCCCCTTGAGTCCTAGAAGAAAGCTCTTATACCTGGGCTGACACAGAGATAGATCCTATTTCACTCATGGCTTTGACAGAACATGTCATCATCATTTGGCATGTTTTTTCTTTTCAGCTTGGGATGTGTATGTGTTTGTAGAGGAAGACTAGCTTAAAATGTAAGTAAAAAATTGTGTTTTCATTATGTGTTTGGACAAGGCATACATTTTAAGTGCTCAGTTTCAGAATCAGACAAAACACTGCTGAAGTTTAAATGACTTCTTAATAGTACTAGGCAATTTAGATGCACTTAGAAGTGACACAGCTTCCATTGCTGGCCAATTGTTGGTGGAAGTATCATTTGTCAAAATGGTCTCCAAAATGCTCCATTTTTAAAGTGTCTCACATACCTACATATCAAAGTCAATTTCAAACATATTTCTAAGTGTTTAAAAGATAGGTAATAAATTCTGTTTCTGTATATTCTGTTTGTTCTTCAGCAATCATTTGCAAACCCATACTCACAGTGACAGCCTCATGATACAAAGAGTTTTAGTTCTGACCTTCCACTTTCAAGGGAACCAGCTATTAACTCCTGAATTGCATCAGTTTTAAAAATGTTGAGCTGCAGACTTGGTAAACAAACTAATCCATCAGTAGATATCAGCACTATATGTGAAAACAGAAGAATAATTTGATGGCTATGCGTAGGAAAACAATGAACATGTTAAATTAATGGGAGATATTACTTGGGAAAATGTAAGACCGTTCAGAAAAGTTCTTTAAAATTTAAATTCATTTCTTCCTTGCCTCTAAATCTCATGCTTTGAAAGTGATTATAGCATTAATGTGGTTACTGCTAGTTTTTCCTGTGTAAAAGGCCTATACTCACGTTAACATCTTAATTTTCCTTTTAGGTTGCCTATAAATTTGGGAGAAGGGTTTATTTTTATCACTTCTGACCCTCCCTTCCAAAAGTGATATTGAAATTCTGTATCCAAAAGGATTCAAGTGAAATTTTTTAAACCCCCTTTTTTCCACAGAACTGGAGGAGAAATAACAGATGGGTTTGATCAAAACCCAATTTCAGAGAATGATTTATTCAAGCAGCAGTATAGTTCAAGCTTATTAGTTTCTTTGCCCATCTCCTCAAGCTATCTGTAGGAACTCCAGAAAATTATCAACACAGTAATAGTATAGTAATAGTATTATTAAAAATTATCAACACAGTAATAGTATAGTAATAGTATTATTATTACTATTTTACTAACATTTGGATCTACAATTGAGGGGAGCTGATTGTGTTGGTGTTACTCAAACATGTACAATGTATGTGTAATATGTATTAAAAATATGTACAATGTACAAACAAGCTTCATTCAGCATAGAAAAGACTGGACCTCCATAAAAGAGACCAGCAGTTCTTTGCCAGAAAGACACAAAACAACATCCAGATCTGGGCTCTGGGCCTAATCCTAACGGATTAGAACTCCTCATGTGAATAGTTTCATTAAAATAAAGGATTCTACAGAAGCAACAATCCTTCAAAAGCTGATGTTGAAAATCAGCACAGTTAAACAGTTAAATTGTTAAGATCTTTGCCTGGATGTGAAAAGGTTTTTTTCCCGATATTTGCCATCAATCTGTTTTGTGACCTTTGGCAAGTGACTTAGCATTTGTGTTTGTACAGGCTTTGTCCTATCTGTAATAACTTTGGAACCTGAAAACTCCCTTACTGTGAGTCAGTGGTCTTCTGCCTATAGCATACATCCCTATAATAGAAATAGCTAATCTGCAACCTGGCACTGCAGAGCTGCATGTGTTATTACCTCTGCTGTCTAGCTGAAATTCCCCCCTTACCAATCTTCAAAAACTTCAAGAAGACAGGAATGAAGAAAATGAGATTTATTTCAATATATACTCAGTATTACATAAAGACAAAAGGAAATGAATTCTGATTCAAGGTTTGCAAGTTCTGCTGGGATTTACTTTACCAGTGCAATTTTTCTATTAATGCTCACAAAAATAAAGTTGCTGCAAGTCAGAAACTTGAAAATCCTTGAATTTCCATATTCAGCCTTTTTAAAGGTTCCAGTGTTCCATAATTAATTTGTGGGTTTTTTTTCAGTCTCTTTGAGATAGGTCATATATTCCCTTGTATAAAATCTTACTCATAATGTTTTATAATTTCTTTATAATGTTGTAAAACCCTAAAGCTTTCAAAAATAAATCTATATCATTGGAAACCTGTGTTTATTTATTGAAAACTGTTAAGCAAGTGTGAAAATTTTAAAAGCAACTATCACAGTATTATTACATAGTGAAGGGAAACTCAAATTAAAAAAAGTCTAACTAGAATATATCCTATGAATACTATGTTATAGTATAGAGAAAAAAATTCAGAAGAGTTTATTTTGCCTACATTAAGTGGATTCAAAGGTTTAGCTTCCAGAATATATTTCTGTCAGGAAACAGAAGAGCTTCTTCTAAAGAAGTTCTCTTTTTGACCTTTCCCTACTTAACTAGGACTTTGGAAAGAGTCAGTGGGTATAAAAAGGCATTACTTAGATGTTCTGTATAGCTGCAACAGGTCCTTTGAGGTGCCTGATTCACTGGGCTGCCCCTGACTGTCACTGCATCCCTCCCTCTGGTACCCCAAGGATCCCCTGCATATCCTGGCTCCCAACCCTTGCAGCATTCTGGAAGTTCAGTGGATATTCTTAGACACCTTTTTGCAACATACCATGATTTATAAATGAGCTTTACAGGATCAATGGAAAACATCATTCCAGTTGCACCAGAGGCTTTAACAACCACCTAGCCTAATACATTGACAATGAAAGAACCTGGGAAAAGCTGGCTTTTTTAGAAAAATGTGTCACTTGCCTTGCACTTAATGCACTAACAATATGAAGTGGGGAGAAGACCATACCAAGTAGAACTGAAAGTGATATGAGCCCTGTGACAAACATACAACTTCCACATCCCAGATGGATAAAATAAATTAATTCTGCAGACTACGTCAGAACGTAAACGTGCGGTGAGTTAACAAGCTGATATTGGTGGGCATTGTGCAACCAGAAACAAGCAATATCACCTTAAAATCACCCTGGGACTTCAGCAAAGATCACCTGGATCCACTGCATAGTATCACCTCAAGATTATTCTCCTCTCCTGAAATATGTAACAGCTCAATAAGTTAAGAAAAATGTCATTTCTCACTGGAAAGACAAAAAGAGACAGAAAAATATCTGGGCTATACAAAGCCCTTAGGGATCTTCTTTAAACTCAGGAGTAGAGATGAGCAAAAAATTACACTTGTTTCTCTGTCAGCTCTAGAAAAAAAGAAAAAAAATGTTTAGATTGAACAAACTATGTTGCTTTTCTTTAAAGTAAGAATTTTTTATCATTGAGTAAGATTGCATTTAATTTCAAGAGCTATAAAGGAAGAAAAGGTGGTTTTTTTGGTCTCAACATTCAGAAGTACATTTGCAAAAACTATTTTCACATAAAAATATTTTTTTATTTTGTTCTGTTTGAAAAATCTTGAAATAAAAAGCATTATTTTATGTGACTTTTAGATGACTTATATGTTTGACATGATTCTGTATTTTTCAGTGGAAATATTTAGGTCAAAAAACACTTCACCCATCTCTACTCAAGAGACTACAGATCGTACAGCTGAAGTCAGCTCAAAATAGCTTTTCTTTCAAATTTTATTTTTTTTATTCTTTTGTATTTATAATAACTTGCTCTGTTTTGCTAGCACTTTTTAATTTTAACTAATTCCCTGCAGTAGTACTTCTAGGATAGCTAAGTGCATGTGAGAACCAAATGTGCTTCATGTATCAGTTTTACTGAAGGGAAGGGAAGAAAAAGGAATAGAGCAGCGTCAAAATGCAGTAGGAGAAGCATTTTTATTAGGGGCATGATCTTCTATAAAGCAATCAAGAATTTATATAGAATATTGCATATGAGAACAGAACTGTCCATCTAAGGCTGAGAAGTAATTTATTTTTTCCTCGTGTTTGACATTTAGAATCACATAACATCAGTCTGCGACCCCAAAATAATGTATTGACATATCTTAGAGAAACTTGACATAGCACATCTAGATTTTTGTTTATTTCATTCATTTATTTATTTATTTTGTAAGTGCTTTTCTTTCAAATACTCGCTGTGCATTTAAGTAGCAAGGAGCTGTGTCAAAAAAATAACTGCAGTGGGTGGAAAGAAAGCTAATAACAGTACACGTAGATTCTCTGCAAAATAGCAGATGCAGAGGTTTTCAGGCTCCCTGAATTATTTATGGTTAATTCGGCACATCTCTATAAACGTCTGAGACTTCACAGGTCTCTGAAGCACAAGCGAAACAAACGCACCCATATTCATGCACCTGCATACTTTTAATTACAAACTCTATGGATTGTGTGACCCAGTCACTTAGAAATTTTGGCTGAATCATTCAGAGAGTAATGTGGCAGACTCTCTCCTGCGGTTTGCAGAAGCCTGGCGTTTATTTGCAGGCATATTCATTTGAATTCAGTGACTTTCAAACGTGACGTGATTCAAGAGCACAGCAATGCAGGGATCACCACACCATCACGGATCAATGTATCCTCTAGCCTGACTTTGGCTCCGGTTCTGCGCCTGGATCCAGTAGCACAAACTCTTATCAAAATCAATGACATTCTTCACTGATGTAGGATGCTCAATAGCTGAGATGTATGTTGGGCATGATCCATCAATAATATTCAGAAAAAAAAGGGAGCGCTTCAGTAACTCTCATGCACCATAGTAGCTAATTTTACTTACTTAAGGATTAGTTTTCAATTGAGAACGGTTTTTCCTCCTTGTGTGTATGAATACACATAGCTGTGAATTTTGTAGGTGTGAATAACAGCAAAAATCTTAATTATGCATGCAAAGATATTCAAATATGTGCAATCCAAAGCAAGTATTTTGTATGTTAAACATAAACAACAAAAACCTTGCAATAAATGGATGTTCACACTATCAACAAGGTTATTGAACATTTTAAACTGGAATGCAAAATATGTGTGAGAATAAATAAATTTAAAGAGCAAAGATTTAGATTTAGGAATTGGGATTAAACCTTCAGGATGAAAAGAAGAAAAATTATCACATTAACCTTCTGCTTTCTCAGTGGTTAATTACAACTTCTCTTTCACAAATGCTTTTCCTGGTCAGGATGGACTAGGGTTTTAGTCAGCGCACACAAACTGCCTGTGTTCATGTGCAAATACTTCTGTCTTGTTTCTAGCATCCTTTACTTTGCTCAGAAGATTCATCTGTTACTACAGTTTTAAGATTAAAAAAGCTAATTCACTAAGAGTAGGACTTCATTAACTTTGGTCCATACAAATGTTGAATAAACAGTTCCTTCTTCAAAGATCTGGAGTATGATAGGTAGTTGTAGTGATGCAGTTCAGGAACAGGATCAGGTGTCAGCTATCTACTGTCTAAAGCCAAGGAAAGCTAGGACTCTTCTAATTTATTCCGCATTCAAGAAGTTATTTTATGTATTTATTTCAGGATTTTGGTTGGTT
This sequence comes from Indicator indicator, assembly GCF_027791375.1. Lineage (NCBI taxonomy): Eukaryota > Metazoa > Chordata > Aves > Piciformes > Indicatoridae > Indicator > Indicator indicator. The sequence goes on from NC_072021.1 coordinate 18,673,240, forward strand.
GGTTTTGTAGGATTTTTAAATTATTGGTTTGTTGTTAATGTTGAGACTTTGTCACTCTCTATTGTAGGTCTTTTTCCTCAAAATTTAACAGCACATTCCTACTACAACAACACTGAAAGTATTTCTAGAACAATGTCATTACTGATGATGTGAGGATTCCTTCTTGCTAACAGTGCTTTAAAACAGTCAGTTTACCTTATGTCCACGGATTCATCTATATTGTTACACTACCCCACAGTGTGCAATATAAAAATGATCAGTGATTTTCCTACCAGAATTTTGGTAAAAAAATCCCTCCAAATATCAGGATACATCTTTGAAGATTAAATACCTCCAAGTGTCTGTGTAATAGTGACCTTTAATAATCTTGCCTCTCTTTTGAAAACGTGTTAATGTGAGTGCAGAAAGAACACTGTTGACTGTTGGTGGGTTTATAGATGAATTTCTTAGCTTTCTTTCCTGAACTCACTGTAATCCCATGTTTTCTGCTACTGCTGATTCTTCTTCATCTTGTTCAGAAACTACTGCTGTTGCTGCTTCCTTATTTTCTCCTAGAGTTCAGATACCTGTGCTAATCTCAGGAGTGTGACGGAGAAACACATGAGCTTTGTGGAACCAGCCCAAGTTTAAAACTGCTTGTTAGCTGAGGCTCTGTTCACTGTTACAGTCTGCTGTACACATGCTGGTGTTGAGTGTTGTATTCTTGGCTAGTGCAAGATGGATGTCATTACCACTGGGGAAAAAAAAAAAAAAAACAACAAACCAGCAGATGCACAATTACAGTCATATTATTCTAAGAAATCTGCCAATTTGCAAAAGTAACAATAAAAAAAATTTAAAAAAATCATAATTTATCTTGAATGTGAACTTCCTTGCAGTACAATCATTTCTGATCTCCCTTAATAGACAATTAAAATTCAGAGCTGTTTCCCATTATCGAAGAGTAACTATGAGGCTTTCAAAACTCATGAAGACAGCCATGACATAGAGAAAAAAAGAAAAACTTAGCAGTATATAATGTATTCAAATAGAAGTCAATAAGTACACAAAACAGGACTCTGGCTATCTCTGAGGAAATATTCTATTGAAAGGGACTGGAAATATATATTTATCAAAATGCCCTAGGAACCGAATTCATGTATTCAAAACACAGCAAACCAATGCATATTACAATTCATACCAATACAGATAAATTGGCATTTAGATGCCTAAAACTTAGGTCTACCTTGCCTAAACAGCACTCCCTGTGATGTAGGAGCTTTTGGAGACTGACTGCTCACCAAAAAATCAGTGATTTTTACTTTCTATACAGAGGATCTCAGTAGGATCAAATAAGCAAGGAGAGAGTTAAGAAACAGATAGAAGGAAAACACACAAGTCTGAATCCACCAAGGATTCAGTTGTCCAAAGTTACTTCTGAGTGTAATTTATTCATGTATCAGAGCATACCCTTTTACAGGAGGTCTTCTAGGAGAGAGAAAAAAAGTAATAGAAATGATGACTGGGTAAGACAGAAATAGAGAGACATGGGGAACCAAAATGAGGGTGTAAGTTATTTCTGTTATATAAAAATACAAAGGGAACAATTTAGTGACTGACATCTGTAGCCGTTTGAGACACCCAAAGTGTGTTCTCCAGAGGGGAAACATTTAGTATTCCTTAAAAACTTTTTTATACCCCAAGTTTTAATATGACAGACAGCTGTGGAGGCTATTTATTGTTTTAATGGTTCTAGTATTTGATTGCTTTACTCTTATTGACTAAATAAATCAACGTTTGGGTTCAAAAAGCTTGGCTGGTAATTATGGATTTTTCAGCTGTTCATCTGATCTACTTTGGCTTTTTTGGCTCTAAATTCTCCCCATCATTAGAATGTAAGTGTTGTAACTGAAAAATGTGAGATGTTAATAAACACTGTTTAATAAGAATTAAAATATCTGTGAAAATTCAATTTTTATTTAAATTGACTGCATTTTATTTAGTTTCACTTCAATTCATTATTTAGTTTACTTTGTTTGCTTTATTTTACACTGTGAAAGTCAATATATCTGTTTTCCCTATACAGTATGTCCAAACTAGAATATTCTATTTCATGGAATTGATTTTAGAACTTTTGTTTTGAATCAGCTAAAAATAAAACTTCTGTTTCTGCACATTTGCTATTACAGATGTGAGGTATGTGTCAGAATTGTTTCCTGCAGCCTGAGCAGCTGAAGACATGGTTTACTTGCTGTGTGGCTGATTTATTTTTCATTATGGATATGTAAAGTTTCTTGGTTTTGTTGTGAACAACCTCCCCAATTAGCTCTATAATCCAGAGCTTCAGTGCTTTACTCAAGAACTCTTTATGTTTCCCCTGTTTTGCATGCTCACATAGTACTAGACAATAGCTTGAATGCCTAGTTCATGCAGAAAATATCTTTTCTCTTAGCCATGAAGAATATCAAGGTACAAATCCAGAAATGAAAGTAATTAACTACAAAGGAACACTCACATACACATGTACAGTCGTTCATGAATGTGCATACCAGTGACTTTAAACATATTAGCTCAGCACAAACCATAGAGACATGCAGCTCAGAAGGGATATATTGCACAGATTCCTAACAATCTTGTGTCCATAACACTTCACTGTCTTTTGTGTAATACTGAAAATTTCCTGTCCTTGTTTTAGATTTAAGATGTAAAGCTGTTAGAATAGTCAATGTTTTTCTTAAGATCTCTTCTCCTATGCTTCTGGCTTTCAGAAGACAAAACAAAGCAAACAAACCTGGCATTTTACCTGGAAATTAAAATATATTTTTCAAGCATTCAACCTTTTCAACACATAATGGATCTTCTTGCTGTGCTACATTCAAAACCAGAAAAAATTAGAGACACCTGAATTCTGAACAGCTTATGAAAGGCTGGCTTAAGTCTTTGTCTAGAAAAATTAAATGATCTTAATTCTCCAAAATGAGCTATTGAATTTGACTTGATTAACTTTTATTTAGTGCTATGAAATGTGATGAGTCCTATTGATTTTCAAATCTATAACTGTATTATTTTAGTTCCTGCTATTATCAGATTTAGGTACCCATTGCTGTTATTAAGAGGTTTTATAGCTGTAGAAAATGATTCTTATGAATAATTTGACATATTTGAAGACAACCATAACATTTGATAATTTCAGTATCTCATTAATTGAATGAGTACTACATTGATTTACTTGTGCTATGATAAATAACATGACAAATGCAATATATCAAATAAGTTTTAACTTCCTTGTATGATATTCAGTTATTAAAAAAGCAAATGCTTTTCACTCTGGGGCAAGGGACCCGTTTGAATTTTCCCCTTTGACTAGGGTAAATCAAAATACTAATGCTATAGTTTAAACGTTTTTGGGAGAAGTGGGAGTTGATGAGATGCATCCTGTGGTCCTAAGAGAACTATCAGATTCCAGTTGCTAAGCCGTTCTCCGTGATATTTGAAAAGTCATGGTAGACAGGTGATGACTCAGAGACTGAAAAAGGGAAACATCATGATCATTTATAAAATGGATCAAAAGGAGGAGCCTGGGAAATACTGACCAGCCAGATTTACATCTGTGCATGGCAAAATCATGGGATAAATCCTCCTGAAAAACATGTCTAAACATAAGGAAGACAGGGAAATTATTTGACAGTCAACATATCTTCACTGAGGGCAACTCTTGCTTGATTATTTCAGTGGAAAAGAGAAGAGTTATGGATGTCATCTGCCTGGACTTTACTATCTTCGATATGGCCTTCCACAGCATTCTTGCCTCTGAACTGGAGAGATAGAGGTTTGGTGGAGGCACTATTGGATGAAGAGGGAGTTAGGGTTAGATGGCTACGTTTCAAGTGTTGCATTCAGCAGCTCAGTGTCCAAAGAGAGATCAGTAAAGAACACTGTCCCTCAGGGATCTGTACTAGGACCAAGTATCGTGTCCAGCTCGGGAGTGATGTGGATCTGATAAAGTAGGTGCAGAGATACGGTTAAGACACTCTAAATAACTCCAAATTACTATTTTTTTCCTTTTAGAAATCCAGCTAGCAGTCACTGACTCTTACTAGCATTTACCATTTTTCATTATAATCTGATCCATTTGATTCTACTTACAAAATGTATTTCTTCATCTTTCACTCTTGGGAGTGAAATGTTGGTTCAAGGACCAGAATGATGCCAGAATTTATTCGTCAGTTTTGTGTCCTGAAATTTAATTTGAAGACTTTGAGAAGCTGTAGTTCATTTTTTAAAAATCTGTATAGGAACTGACAAAGAACCATAAACAATGAGAGGGTTTTGTTTTGGTTGGTTGGTAGTTTGTTTTTAAGAGGCATTGTTTTAAGTAGTTCATTTTTGCATTTAATTAACAGCATTAGAGGCAAGATGATCATCTAGACACAAATTAACAGTAAAGTTGTAATGTACCTATTTGAGGTCTGACTTTACTATTTTTTTTAAAGAAAATCAATAGAAAGCTATTTTTTATTGCTTTTTCCTGTCAGATAAAATGTTATTCTGTTGGTTATCCACTTTACATATAAAACACAGAAAGTCCTTAACACAGTTGAGTGATTATTGGATATTGTCACACCCAGACACTTTCAGCTGCCAAGAGGTAGAATACTGTCATTACTTTGGCAAAGCAAAAGTGGTACACTTATTATTATTTCTGTTAATGAAGTGAAGCTAATAAGTTAGATTAAAATAGAACCAAACCTATGTCCAAGTTACTTTGGTCCTAATTCAAGAGAGTCCCAAACTAATGAAGCACGATTAGAAATACCATGTGCCACTTTTTCAGCAATAGCCCTTAGCTCTTGTAATGGAGTATTAACTGTTTGAGGTTAAGGTGAAGACAAGCAATTACAACAGCCAATATGCAAACCTTATATGGTATTTGAACAGTCTTTGTTTTTCCAGTGATTAGTACTTAATTTAGGATATCACTTGGGTCTTGTTTTTATTTGGTTTGGTTTTTTTTTTCCCCTTTAAATACAATCCTTCAAAAAAACAGGAAGCAAACGCACAGTGTTAATTGCACACTTTCCAACTCTGTTTTGCAGGAGAATGTTAATTTTTGCTTGTGGTTACAAAATTCTGAGGACATTCTCTTTTCTGTGTGTCACTTTACCACGCTCAAGATTTTTTCTGATGAAATACAGATCGTATTTATGTCAATTTGTTGATCTGATTAAGAAGACTCTAAATTGGAATTGCTAAATGCCTTCTTTGCCTCAGCCTTTGCTTCTATAACAACCCCTTAGGAATCTGGAGACAAGAGAGTAAAACTGGAGGAAGACTCTCCACTGGTCAGCATGGATTGGGCTAGAGATTGCTTAGATGGAATGAAACCCCACAAATCCATGGGCCCTAATGCAGTGCATCCATTAGTGCTAAGGGAGCTGGTTCATGTTGTTGCTCTACTACTCTCCATCATTTTTCAAAGATCATGAAGAACAGTAGAGATGCCTGAGGACTGGAAGAGGCCTTGAAAGGGGATGGAGCAGCTCATCTCTAACCACGTGGGAAAAAAAAGGGTTATCAAGAGTAGTCAGCATGCATTTACAAAGGAGAAATCTTGCTTGACTAATCTGATAGCCTCCTACATGGTCTTGATCAAATGGACAGGGACAGGTGAAGGGAGAGCATTGGATATCATGTCTTGACTTCAGCAAGGTCTTTGATACCATTTCCCATAATATTCTTGTAGGTTAACTCAAGAAAAGTGGGCTAGATGATTGGACCATGAGGTAGATTGGCAACTGGCTCAACAACAGAGTTCAGACAGTTGAGATCAGTGTCTCAGACTTCAGTTGGAAGTCTGTGGCCAGCGATGTGCCCTAGGTCCGGCTTTGTTCAATGTCTTCATCAATGTCCTGGATGAAGGTACCGAGTGTACCCTCAGCAAGTTCACTGATGATATGAAACTGGGGGGAGTGGCTGACAACCCATCAGGCTGTGCAGCCATCCAATGCAATCTGGACAGGCTGGAGAGATGGGTGAAGGCAAACCTCATGAAGCTCAATAAGGACAAGTGCAGAATCCTGCCTATGGGGAGGAATAACAGCAGGCACCAGTACAGACAAGGGGTCGTTCTGCTGGAAAGACACTCCATGGAGAAAGATCTTGGAGTCCTAGTGGACAGCAAGTTATCCAGAGGACAACAATGTGCCCTTGTGGCCCATCATCCTGGGGTGTATCAAGAAAAGTGTGTCCAGAAGGTCTAGGAAGGTTTGCCTGCCCCTCTACTCTACCCTGGTGAGAATACACCTTGAATACTGTATCAGGTTTTGGGCTCCTCAATTCAAGAGAGACAGGGATCTGTTGGAGAGAGTCTGATGGAAAGCTGTGAGGATGACTGGAGGACCTGAACATCTCTCCTATAAGGAAAGACTTATTTGGGGCTGTTTGGTCTTGAGAAGGGAAGGCTCAGAGAGATCTTATCAGTGTCTATAAATACCCAAGTGGCAGGTGTTAAGATGAAGGTGATGATCTTTTTGTGATGGTGACCAGTGACAGGACAAAGAACAATGGGTACAAGCTAGAAGACAAGAGGTTGCACCTCAACATAAGGAGAAACTTCTTTACAGTGAGGCTGATGGAGCATTGGGACAGGCTGCCCAGAGAGGTTGTGGAGTCAGGTTTGTTTGAAATGAATGCTAAAGAGGCTCTCTGCCTCCGAATCACTGATTCTTTTTATTAGTCAAACATGTTTGCCATCTATAGCAAATTTTCTTGGGATAAAAACATACCTCATCTGAGGTATTTAACGTTATGCACTTTTTAATCATGGAAAAAACCAGCAAGATGATATTAGTCTCGTGTTAAACATGTCAAAAGGAATGTCAAAGTGGCTCTGAAATACATTACAGCTGTGAATGGAAGAAGGAAGTCTAATAAGCTTTGGGAATGTTTTGAACATTTCTGCAATTAAAAAAAAATATTTAGCCTACTGGAGATAGTGATGAAAATATGTGTCACAGAGAGTGAGGAAAATGAATCTTCAATATCCATGCAGTATTCTTCTTATAAAGAGTATAAAGGTTGGTTGGTTTGTTTATTTGAGGTTAGCCATATTAATATTTCCATGGTAAAGTGCAAGCATAACTTGCAAAAAGAGAAAGTGTTGTGGATGAACATTGCTATTTAGGCAATGTCCAGTTAGATAATACTGCATATGTAAAATACAGCTGTGATAGTCTAGTGGTTGCTCACAGCAGCTGAATCTCTGTAGTTTTAGTGCAGGAGCCAATTTGGTGGTTACAGGTTCAACTAAATAAAATTATGTGTAAATATAGCCTCATTCACATCATCTTTCCTTTTCTGCTTCCTCTTTCATTTTTCCCTTCATTTCTATCTTCAGTGAATCTGAACTCTTCCTCAGAAGATATGTTAAGGAAAATTTCCATAGCAGAAGTAAACAAAAGACTGTAGTTTTGTTTACAAAGGGGAAACATGCTTTTAAATGTGACTTATGAAAGATATCCCCATTAAACTGAAATACTGAGAATGTCATCTTTTTATTTATGAGGCTTCTACACTATCAAGTGACAGAGAAGGCTGATGCACTAGTGAGTGATTTTGACATTCTTATATTCAGACTGTTTTTCGTGCTTTGCTTAGAAATCGAGATCATCTCTGGCACAAAAGTGTGAAAAACAACCTCAAAAATAAATATAGATGTGGCTTATGGCTCAGCTCCTACTTGGGTTCATCAGAAACTTTCAAGGGAACTGTCAAAGAACCCTTAAAATTTAATCTGAGGAAGGAGATCTAAAAGTGAGTTTGTGTACATAAATCTCTTGTGAAAATAAGGTTAAATTAATGCTAAAGAAAACGCTGCAGTTAGGGACATCAGCTAAAATTTACAGTGTAGCTCTGTTAACCGTCTCACTGGCCAGTTGACCTGAAAGTTAATAAAACCACCTAAACTTAGAAGCCATGGAGTGTCATCAGCAGGTTCCCAGCCAAGAGTTTCGGTAGGTTATGCTATAGTTCATCAATTGATAATAAATAGCAAAAAATCCAGCAGAGGAATCCTGACAAAATCACAACTTCATACCAGTAGCCTGTGATCTCTTGTAGAGATCACCCCAAAAAGTAACATTAAGTAGTGAATAATGAAAAAATGCTGCAGAGGCATGGCTTGAATTAAGTGGAGATCTCATAAGCTCCAAATTTGTCCCATGGTTGTAACATGAAACAGGAACTCCTCTGATATAAATTATGATGCCACAGTGGTTTATGTTAGTGGAGAACCTGACCCTGCATATCCAAAAGGCTATTGACATCCCTCTCGTGAGGTCCTTGCAGCTGCAAGCTGCAGTGTAACTTTCACTCAGGAATCTTCAACCAAAGAGTAATGTTGGATTGCCCCCTTTGCTAGACGGAGTGGTGCCATAATGTGCAGGATAGTGCTTTCCAGCTATCAATATTTGCAGTGCAGCACTGATACTGATGGAGTTAACAGTTTTGTGTTATGTGTGAACATAAACCTTAGTCTTTTGGTCCAATTTTAGGTCCTCGTAGTCCAATATCCTTTCTCTGAAAGTGGCAAGCTGCAGATTCTAAGACAAAAGGAGAAGATCAATTTTACAAAGAGGTGCTTGAACAGTAGAGGTTATGATTTCTCTATGTTTATGAGAAGCCTGGAGAAGATAAATAGGACATGATATTCCATTATGTCTTCTTTTTCAAATAAATTACATGTTAATGTGATGCTGTAGAAGCCAAAATGATGCATGTGCCCAAAAACAAGTGAAAAAATAAGAAAGGGAAGAATGCCCCTAATGAGGAATTTTTAAAGGCTATTTGATAAACAATAACAGCTAGTATCTAAACAAACTAAGCACTGCTTCCTAAGTTCCCTGGGTTTTGCTGGGACAGAGTTAATTTTTCTCCTAGTAGGTGGCATCTAGTATTGTGTTTGGGATTTACTGTGAGAATAATGTTTCATTGATGTTTTCAGTTGTTGCTAAGTAATGTTTATACTAAGTAAGGATTTTTCAGCTTCTCATGCCCTGCCAGCAAGAAGGCTGGAGAGGCACAAGAAGTTGGGAGGGGATACAACTAGGACAGTTGATCCCAACTGATCACATGAATATTCCAGAATATTCCATACCATACGATGTCATCTCCAAGTATATGAACTTGTGGGAGTTGACCAGGAGGGGCAGATATCTGCTCAGACATCAGTCAGTGAGTAGTGGGCAATTGCATTGTGCAGTGTTTCTCTTTCTTGGGATTTATTTCACTCTCATTCTGCCATTTTCTGTTTCAATAATTTTATTATTTCTATTAGAGTTCTGATATGTGATACATGATATGATATTTTCATTATTAAGATGTTCTTATCTCAACCCACACATTTTACTAGTTTTTTTTCAATTTTCCTCCCCATCCCACCAGGGCCTGCCTCAGTGAGCAGCTTCATGGTGCTTAGTTGCTGGGTAGGGTTAAAAACATGACAGAATGGTATTGTGGGGTTGGATTTTGTTCTTGGTTTTTTTTCTTCTTTCTTTTCAAGAACAAACAACAAATCTGTAAGAAACTGTCAAGTCTAGCTACTATCCAAAAACCTCCCATGCTTTTCAAAGCAGAAGTATTAGCAGGTTTCACTGTCAGACATTTAATTTGAGCTCGCAAGCTTAAACAGCTTCTTGTCTCTTTCCAGACTTCACGAAGTCAGTCTGTGTGCCACAAGCCAGGAGGCATTCAGGTGCTCTCAGGCTTACAATTCAAGCAGAGATTGAAATGATTCAGGCATGGGGAGATGGCTGGAGTAGCACCTGAGGCTGATGACTCTGCAAAGTCTTACGAAATGCTAGTGAAGAGTGATTGTTTCCATATTTTAGAGGTCATCTGATGTAAATGCTTGTCAGAAAGGTGGTTTAAGCACAACAAAATGGTATACAGGATAGAACTGTGTCCCTGCACTATTACAAATACCTCCCAGGTAAAAATAACTCTATCTTTTCATTTTGAGGAAAACTTCCATAAATTTCTAATTAAGAAATGTATCTTTCTTCTCCACTCAATACTTGTTTCTCTAATTTACATTACAAATAGATGAAAACATTGTCACACCTATCACACCTTCATACAGATCTTTATGAAACTCCATTCCTGCTGCAGACCCAGAAATTCACTCATAAATCACCCCAAGTTCACTTACCTTATCAATATTTTTTCCTTCTCAATGCATTTGGATGCTATTCCATTACCTCAACCAGAAGCTGTTAGTCCAATAATTTCCATTTCATGCTTAGCCACTGCTCAGGTTAAAGTATTGAAACACCCTTGAGGAGTTCCTTTTATCAAAGATTTTTAGTATGAAAACAAAAGAGAGTCCATCTTAATTTTGTAGAAGATTTTATCAATTTCTTTCAGCTCTGTACAAAGCTTTCAGAGTGAAAGGACTCTGGATCAAGCCCTCAGTAAATGTAGTCATCTTCAATTTTATTGGAGCCATGACTCAACTAAAGGCAATCTGGTGGAGCTAAGGTCAGATTACTGGTAAACTGCCATAAACTGTTTTATGTTGCTGCCTTCTCCAATTTTCATCATCAATGTATGGCTCAAATCTCCTTGTACTAGTGGGCTTATTTCTGGGTTAAGAAATTTTTGCACCATTCCCAAATCCTTCTCACTTTTTATAGGGAAAGGCCGGAAGTAATTGCTGTCACCTTCGCACATTATGGCACTGATAACTCTGTCTTGCTTTGTTGCCCTTAGAGACAGCTGATAATTTTTTGGATGGTAATGGAACATCTTTATAGCAGCTGAGGATCTGCTAAGGCTTTACTGCTAAATAAACACCTTACTAGTACAATCAAATATGTGGGACCAAGAGATTCTCCAGTTTGTATAAATACTAATCACCTTCTGAGTTTTGTTTTGTAATGAGTCCAATAAACAAAGCAAAAAAATATTTGTACGTATAGGCACAGTTCATTGCATGAACCCTTCCAAATTCCAGAAATAGTGAGATAGTATCAGGTTTGTGTGCCCTGTCCCTACACAGCCATCCAACACTCTCCAGCAGCAAGTATAATCTCAAACTATGTTGTCTTCACTATGCTGACACCACCTTTGTCAAAAGCGCACAGTAGAGGAAAAGGTTTGCTTTCTAGATCTGAAGGCAAGTGACATATTTCCATTCATATTCATACAGTTAATTTTCTTTCCCTTCAAAACAGAGTAGCTTCCTTCATGCAGCATATTGCAAAAAGACCCAAAACCTACCTGAGCTTTACCTGAGCAGAAGCTACTTGGCCTGGGCAAAACCCATTCCAGCAACTGTTCTAATAATTAATCGGGAGTGACAATCTCAGGACAGTGTTCAGTTTTGTGCCCTGTTTCTGATTTATCAGTTAAGACATAGCTGGAGATTCTACAGAGAATTTGAAGGAAAAAAACTTTGTAGTATGTGCATTTAAACTCTTTACAGACCACAATCACTTTTGCCAAATTCTATATAAATCTCTATATCCTCGCCTGGAGCTGTGTCTGCCCCCAGACATCAGTGCTTAGGAATGTGCCAATATATTTTCCAGCATCAGCAGGTGCAGCAGTTTGCACCTTTGCTAACAGAAATGTTTATTACATTCATAGCCAGGGCATGGAATAGCTGTTAGATGCCCAGGAGCAGGAATTGTACTTCTCAAACGTAGCAGCTATTTCTGAAAAACAACAACTTAATAAGTGTTGATTCCAGTTTTTCTGGGAGAGAAGGGATTATGAAAGGAAAGTGAATACCACAGAGGTGATGTATTTGGGGGAAAAAAGGCTATATGTTCTCTCACAGCTCAGGGATTGTGTTCACTTTTGTAGAAAGACTGTGTGCTATTTAAATCTCTTCTGCCATAATGCAGCTCATATATTGCAAGATGCTGTGGCATATTGATCCTCCACGCTTCAATAAATGACTAGCATGAGCTTTAAGGGCATAAGAATGGCCAAGATACAGGCAGATAGCATAGACCATTTTAAACTATCCTTCTTGCTAACTTCTCCAGAAAGCCCACATGTCTTTTAAATCTTAATCTTGTATCACAGCACGTCAGCTATTTTTGCTGCAGAGTAACAGATAAAAGTCTTGTTTTCATCCAGAAAAGGTAAGCTTGGACTCTTCATTTCTCTCCATAGTGCAGCTGAATTTTAGCTCTCCAGGCATCTCTTTCAACTCTGTCCCTTTGCAGAAGTCAAGGAGTAACTTCCAGCGTGTCATAAACTTTACATCAGATATTGCATCCTTTAAATGTCAGAGATTAGATTGTACATTGAATTACAGTTAGGAAGATCATGTTATTACCATCTTGTAAAGTAGTTTGGATTTTGTTGCTGTTCCCCCATCATAAAGATATAAAAATATAATCTTCCAGGTTTCTCATGGAAGGGGATGGAAAAATACTGGAATAAGCACCCCTACAGTTAATTGTAGAGTCAGCACTTCACGTACTAACCTGATGCGTAAGGTAATCCTGGGTTGAACAAGACACTTGCATCCCTGGTAAACAATTTAATTGCCAGACTGATGGCAGTCCTGCTAGAGGGTTAGGTGTTTTCACGTTTATGATCAGCAATTCCAACCAGATCACAGAGATTTCTGCTTGATGATGAAGATGTTAAGAGGAAGAAATTCTGACTTTTGTGATCCGTAGTGTAATAAAATAGGTTTCACAGAGCAATTTTAACCAAAATACACTCAGCCTTCAAGCACTTTATGAGGAACAGAGAAAGTATGGGGAAATTGTGTGTCCTGATCTCATAGATCTTCTCTGACTTTTTACCAGCTGTTGGTTGTCTTAATCATTTCTTTTCTTAATATATCTTTTCTTTAAAGCTCTTTGGAAGTTCTAGTTTCTACATGACTAGATTGAGCCTGAGACAGATGGAAACACTGTTGGGTGCTGAACAAGCAGTCTCTAGAGAGAAACCAGTGGTGTGTGGAAGTCAGAGAAGTAGTGTCTGTTGCTGCAATCTTTTAACAATTACAACAATATATCCGAGAAATTTAGTGACTTAGTGGTACTTAGCAAGATAAAGAAGGCAAAATGGACTGGCAAGGCATTTAGTGAAAGAAAGTTTACTTTCTGGGTTGTTTGTAATAATTTTGCAATTATATGTAAGAGAAGAAAATCAGTAAGTTAGAAAAAGGGATTCGTTTTTCTCCTCTATGATATCAAAACAGTTCAATCCTAAATATTTGTAGGAGTAGGTTGGCAAAAAAAAAAAAAAAGCAAGGGAAACAATATTGAAATGGATGAAATGACATTTTCTAAATGAACGCTTGATCTTATTGGAGTTAAAATTGCTTTTGTTTTGAAATATATGTTGATATATAAAGAACTGTAGTCATTAAAAAGAATAAAAATCAAAGGAAATACTATGAAGCAATTGAAATGTATTCTTTCAGCCCCTAAAAGTTTTACAGATTTCACTGCATACAAGTTTGAAGACTTTCATGTTCACATCAATTTTAAAATGGATATTTTAAAAAATCTCAGATATCCCCAAGTGATACAAATTGAAACATAGTAAAAATATTTCTGACTAATTACTTTAGTGTTTATTAATTATTTTGTTTTTGTATTTTCGGTTCCATGCAAAAACTTGACCTATATCATGTACAAAAGCCTGCTTCCCAGCTGATATAAGGCAGATTTATTTCATTGGCTTCAGGTCAGAAAATACTATTCTATTGAAAAAATCACTTGTGACTATATTAAACAGATGGGGAGAAAATAGAAAGATTCAGTAAATTAATCACTGTCCTCAATAGCATGGTCCATAAAGTGTACTGTAAAATGCATTGTAAAAAATACGTCAGAGTGAGTGCAATATTGCATTACAGTAAAATTTAAATTTATGCTATTAAGTTTCTTTGGCAGCCTTGGATAAAGGTTCCACATAATTCTTATCAAAGCAGACATGAAACAGAAGAATATAGACTTTAGAGAAGTTGTGGAGATGTAGACCAAAGGAGAGAGGAGGCTGTTTCAGCAGTTTCTGCTTCTGATCCTGATCTGATGACACACCAGTGACCTGAAGTCTCCGTAATGCTGGGAAGCAGCACTCTCAGCACACCATCAGCTCTTGAATCATGACTTCAGTCTGATGGATCAATACAGCTCGGCCAGGAGGCAGCAAACCTGACTGCGTTACAGCCTCTTACTCCAGCTCGACGCTACTCTGGGAAATAAGTATATGAAGGAATCACCACAGAAGAATCTCTATTCTGAAGAAAATTACTTTTATTTTGCAACTGAGTTAGTAAATTTGCCTTGGTTGTTATCAGAAAGAAGCCAATGTTTCTGTATAGACATAACTGCATTCAGAGGAGGTTGCTGTTGAGTATCACCAGGGTAACCATGGGAATTTATAACTGTTAGGCCAAATTCCTCTACCCTGTTTCACCAATTTAGATCCGGATAAACTAAATGCATGAAGTGACTCATTCCAGATTTCAATTGGTGAGCTACGCAGCATTTGGCTTCTTGTGTGAGAAATACACTCCCATCTGTAATTGTTACCATCTGTTTGGTATTCAGGGTTTAAAAATGTAATGGAGATGAAGTCATATTTCATATTCTTTTCTCCTTTTTAAGGTAAGATTGAAGCTGTAACGGCCTGTAAATGCATCTGCTGGTGATAAGATAGTACAGCTGGAAATGGGATGCTAGATTCTGCACGGTTCAGAAAGCTTCTGTGTAGAATCTGTTATACTGCAGTGTGTGCTGCTATTCTGTGATCCCATGAAATGATTGATGTATCTTAAATAGGGTGACAAAAAGTATTTTTGCTGGTATGATGAGAATAGGAAGTGCAAAATGTCAAAAATACCCTGCAAATAACTATTCAAACTTATGTAAAGTGCTCAGTTAATTGACCTAATTTGCACTTGCAGATTTTCTTTACATTTTCCTTTGCAAATTTGTTATTTTTCACTGTGCACTGAGAAAATATTCCAAGGCTAATTAAACCCTCTAAAGCTATAGGTTAATATCCCATTCTTATGTAAACACATTTAAAAACATTAATCAGATGTAAATTACCATTTTATTCACTCACAACTAATAGATGTACTGCCTGTATGTATTCTCATCAGGCTTAAGGAGTTCACATTAGCCTGTAAATGTTATTTCTTTAAAATGCTATTATGCTATTTACTTTTGTATGTATTTCCCAGTGTTTCTACTGTTTTAGGATCTCATGGAGATTATTGGATAAGAGTCTGTTTGGATAAGAGTCTGGATAAGACAAAACTCAGAGACCCTCCAAGCCTTGATAGTATTGATGACTGTGGTTGATACAAAGATGGTCTAGGGCAAAAGACTATGCAAGAAAAAGAGTAAACTGATGCTCTGGCAGAGACACAAGGTGAGACAAGCATGTTACCAGACAGTAATATCCATCTTGAAATTTCAATGACTTACCTGCTCTGGAGAAACTGAGCTCTTACTCTGTGTGAAAAGTGAACTAATTCAGCCTTTAATGAAATAGAATGGAATGATCCTTGATGCATGAAATACAATACCACTTCCATATTTTCCTGGTAGCATTAGAACTCTAATGCTAGATAATATATTTTTTTTTACCATAAATATCCCATTTCTCTTGGAATGTTATCTGCTTCTTGGTAGACACTTGCAAATATGTGGAAAAGAGGGAAATGCATTTTTCTTTAGTAGGCAAAGTCTACTTTCTGTTCATTATTTGAATGAGTGGTAAATAAATGCTGCTTCATAAATTATTTATACGAGATGGAGAAGGTGGAAGGTGACTGCAAATATTCATTCATGGAACATACAGTGGCATGTTCAGTCATACAATAGTCCATCCTCTTGCTAGAGTAGTTGTAAGTACATTTTGTCTGTTTAATTTGGTGCCATTCTTTTGATATCAATTGTGTGGACAAGAGTCAACAGAGGCCATGGTCCAGATCTTGTCCCAGTGTGCTAGGTGTTGTATAAATGCTGGACGGGAATGATTCCTGTTATGAGGAATTTAGAGCTTACATTCACTAAAGAGTCAACAGCTGGAGAAAAAGGAGAGACAAAAAAATTAAGAGGCCTGGCCTGCCATCATGCCTAATACCTGCAGCAGAGCTAAGACTAATGCTCAGATGTTACTCCCAGTGTGACACTGCTTTAGCTCGTGCCACAGCCACATATTGCCACGGACATTTCTAAAATGGACATAGGTTAATTATTTGCTGTCAGCCTATTTGTTTGTTGAGTATACCTTTCAGCTAGAAGTTTTCCTCCACAGGTGTTTCTAACACCCCTTACCACAAATGCCTTCTACATGCTGCTTACCTGCTTTTGTTAAGTCACTGCTGGGGAGGCTGATGAGACATGTCCTGATGCTGATTCCTGTGCTATCTCGGTTGCTTCCTACAAACTTTATGCTGCAACATACCCCATAAGCCTGTTTCTGCTCTGATAATTTTTATATTCAAAGTTACTTTAATGACTGTGATGCCACAGCCAGTGGTTGAGTGTAATCCAGGTACGTTCTCTCTTCTATTATTTTTGGGCTTTAATTTAATTCACTGATTTCTTGAGAAAAAGCAATCAAGTTTGACTGCTATGATTTGATTTTCGATAAACTCACAGAGCTTATAGATCTGATACCTTCTACATGGCTGGTGTTTTAGTTTTATTTGCATCGCTTCTTGAAACTCATTCTCTTGTTTAGAAGGGAAATTAGACTTGCAAAACAGTAATTACCAGGGTCAAGTGCTGGAAGATTGATGGCATGTCTAAATCTCTGGAACCTCTCCATAACATTTTCAAATAGCTGTCAATGATTCTGTGCAGTTATTAACTAATTCAGCTGAATTCTCTGAGTGCACATCATTTGAATGGCTGATATATCTGTATTCAAAAATTTGAAGCTTTCCTTTTGTTTGTTTTTGCTTGCTTTTATTCCAAGTCCATACTCTATTTCATTATCAAAGATAGACTGAAGTCTTCATAGAAGGACATCCTTCCTCTCTGCTCCCTCCCACTTCCTTTCCCTACAAATACACAGAGATAGGTCCATTTAATACAGATTTTGAAAAAAGAAGGGCTGGAATTGTATTCAGCCCACTGGGCAATCTGGGGCTTGTTTACAGTCCTGCTTCCTAGACAGCTGTGTACAGATACTTAAGACACTTAGGAAAATTGAAGGAGATGTGTCAGGCAAAGGGACCTTTTGGTTACACTTGGAGTTTTCTCATCCACTTCATTGCTAACTGCACTTCCCTCAGGGCATAGTCCTGAATTTATGGGCTTAAACTTATTTACTGCAAAAAAGAAGGCAAAAGCAAAAAGTTACCTGTAACAGTCCTTTGAAAAATATAGACCTAATTAAATATGAGCAAAGAAAATACAGCTGAGGCTATGTGAAACAGAAGATTTCTGCACCAGAGGATTTGAAGGATGCTATTATTATTTTTGGTTTATATTCTGTAGGTTCATACTCAAGAGTCTTGGATCTAAACTCCTTTCTGAAAGGGCTCAGAAATATATCTCAACTGAATTTCACCTTGCTAAATCCTTGTAACCAAGGGGCTGGTGTGAGTCCAGGTGACACTGAGAAACCTCTCCTGGCATAAGCATACCTGAGCAAGTTTCATCCAAAATGTGGCATAGGAATATGTCCAGAATATGGGCTCAGGCTGGCTGAAAAATAGACAGAAGTTGGCCCAAGATTACTGATATCTTTACATATTATTTCTGGGTTGTTAAGAACAAGTTGCCCAGCTGTAGTCATTACAGGTGCATTCTAACAGTTGTCATAACAAATGAAAATTGCCCTGGGGTGGCTGGAAAGATGGAGGGTATCTTTTCATCTTGTATACAACGCCAGAATGGGAATCTAAATTCCATTCCAGAGTTCTAATTAAAGGGACTTGTTATATTTTCAGCCAGAACAGAGCAGCCCAAGAAAGCTTCTTCCTTGTTCAACAACTGATTCCCTAAGTCATTTGCTTTGGAAGGGTCTCAGTTGTATCTCTGGCAAATAGAGGTTAAGGAGCTCTATGATAGTTGGTTGTTTTTTAAAGGAAATAATAATACATTTTTCTTTTTTTGCATCCTCTATTGCATATTGTTACCAAATTTTCATCATGCATCATTACAAAACAGGATGCAGCCTCTTGCATCTTGTTACATTTCATACCACTGAGGAGGACAGTTTAGTTCCATTATCTCTGTAGTTTTTCTTCATGTAGATGAAAGCCAATCTTAGATTGTCCCTTAACTTACATTTAAATGGGAATAAGTAGTTGGAGTTCCCTAAATCTCCCCCTGTAGGGGCTGTGCCCTAGGCTTCCAAGTATCCTAGTAATTCTCTGATGGATCCTCTCTATTTCTTTTTAACACCATAATTCTACTATATCCTATTTCTATTCTTAATATTCTTATTGCAGATTTTTGATAAAGTTTTTTTGGGTAAAGGTTGATAAATCCTTCCAGATTTTTCCTACACTGCTCTCTGTTTCTTGAGTTTGTTTTATGGGCTTGTCTTTAGGTGAGTGGAGAAAAGTGATAATGTGAGAAAAAAAGGTATGAAACCATGTGGGAATTTTCTTTAAGTTCCAAGATGGATGAATTCTGAATACCTTAAAACAAAACCAAAAACAAACCCCCCAAATGGCTAAAACCTACCAACATACTAACAAAAAAATAAAAAACCACCACACCAAAACCCAGACCTTACCTCTTACTTCCCATCTCCATCTTGCAGCCAAAATTCCTAAACTGATCTAGTAGTGTGTCTTAAAATGACTGTGCTTGTGGCACGGAATTTTAGCTTCTCTAAGAGCAAGCTAAATAAACCTAGCATTTCAATTCAGCATACTGAGGCTGAGTGCAAGGAAAGGTTTTCCAGAAGTAAAATAAGATTATGTAAGGCTGCTCATTTCATTTGGGTCATCTAAAATTGTACTACATATAAATGGATTGACTTTATGTTTCTAAACAGAGCAAAGCGGGATGGCTTAAAAGATTCCTTTCAGCTTGGAGTAATTCAGGGAATATATGATGCATATCAACTAATGCATATCAAGATGTTTTCTCTGTGATTGGTTATCATATTGCAAAGGTGATATTTTTCTCACCCATACCAATACTTGAAGAAATCTGTTTTCATGTTAGCAGCCACGAAGAAGTGCTAAGGTACAGCTGATCATACTCTGAGAGGAGCTTGTGTCAAGCTAATGTCTGGTAACCCCATAACTAAAAGGCCATATGTTAACTACTTTTCCTCTTTGCAGCCATAAAACTATAATTTCCCTCTGGACTTGACTCTGCTTCATGGAAGACAAGGGCAATATACAAAATTTCTCTGGATCTTTTCATGTCAGAGAGGAATCAGGCAGCCAAAGGAGAGAGAGCAAAACTTCTTGGGCTGGGTTTTCAAGAGCCATTTGTTGATGAGGCCAACAGAGTTATGTACATATGACAGCTGCTTTTCTGTTTGTGTGGTCTCCCATGAATGTTAGTGGGAAGTCCCTATCAGAATCTTTCTGTTTAGGGGATGGAATGATGTATGATGAGTCAAAAGCATGGTACAGGAAAACAAAATAATAAGAAAGTATTGCTGCAGCGGAGAAGAAGCAACGCCAGGACAGAAACCAGTAGTGAGAATAGAAGTCCTGCCACAGTTAAAAAGATTCATCCCAAGAGGAAAAAGACAGTCCATTTGCTTTAAACTTAACTTGGCACAAAACTTCTCCCTTGTGTTTAAACAGAAGCCCTTGAGAAAGGATCCCGAGAAAGGATCCCAAGAAATAACAGAATATTTCCAACCTAAAAGTTCTGAATATCTAGGAATTTTTGACATTTTGTTTTTTGTTTTCATTCTAAGTTAAAGTGAAAGCAAATGTCTTCTAATTTTCATGAATAATAAAGGGAGAGGAATACAATTGAAATTCTAAAAAATTCTTAATGGATTGATTTTTATTTTGTGTGTTTTAATCACCTTCACATCTTTTCAGGGTATGTGATCTAATGCTGTTCTCTGTGTTACAGTAGCTGAGGTCTGAAAGTGACTATGTATTATTTGCTTTCCAAATCATGCAAGACAACTACTATTAGTAAAAAATTAAATGTTTTACCTCCTTTGATGAACCTACATCCTCAAATGTGTGGCTTTTTACAAAAATACTCAACATTTTGATACAAATCATTTAAATATACCACAAGTTTTAATCTAGATGTTCAAGGAAACAAGGAAAAAAGCTACTTATTTGGGAGCTGATAACACTGAAAACCTGTTTTTATATTGTCCTCCTAGAGCAAGGAGGTTGTACCACATGACCTCCAGCAAACCCTTTCAACATCAACCATTCTGTGATTCTAGGACTAAATCTCCAAGTGCTTTATTCTCTATAAAAAAATTACTTTTTTAAAACAAACAAAAAACAACCAGCCAACCAACAAAACAAAACAACAGAGTAACATATCCTAACCAGACAAACTTTAGAGTAAGGTCCTAGGCCCAATGATGTCTTAATACAAACTTGAACCTGCTCTGTAAAACGCTAATTGATTTATTCCAGCTCTAACAAAGCCCTTTTGCAGTAACTTGAGATTTCTTAATATTTTTAGAAGAAATTAATAATCTATGAAGGGTTCATTTTTGGAAGCACCTTTTAATTACACCCCTCAGTCCTTTTCCCTCTTCTTACATATCCTTTCTTCCCAGCAAAGAGCAACTACAGTTAGTTAGAGTAGTAACTTCTTGCAGGCATCAATTAAAATCAGGATAAGATGAATTGTGCTTTACATATTTGCATGGTAGTTGCTGTAAATGACATTTAAGTTGCAGAAAATGGCACTTCAGGGATTATAAATGAAATAAGCATAAACTGTAAGTTCAGGTTGTTTGGTTTTGGTTGAGGTTTTGGGTTGAGGGTTTTGTTTGGCTATTTAAAGTAAATGTTCTTTTTAAGCAACAATCAATTTCCTTCTTTCTTGCTCCCTAGTATCAGCAAATAAGGGAGGCAAATTCTTCATGATCTTTCACTACTTTCACTACTGCTGACCTCCAGTGGGACTTCAGAACTAATTTTGGAGAAAATTCTGAAAAGAAATATTCAATCATTCTGTTGTAATAAAGGTTGAATTAATTCTTCTATATTGAGCTGACTGGTAGTTCATTCAAAGTATTTTGGGGGACTTTTTTAGGAGGACTTTTCTTCCTGTTACCAGTGAAATGATGAAGAAATTAAAATTACAAAAAAAAAAAAAAAAAAAAAAAAGCAGCTAGGTTCTAGGTTAACTAGGTTTTTACCTTAACATATTCCAGGGAGTGAGGGAGTCCTTTGTTTTGATTTCTCTAGTTGGGATACATTATAAATATTCAGAAATATTAACAGAAATAATAGAAATAATAATTCTGTGATTGGGCACTTTTGAGGTTTCTGAAATACTTGAAGGGTTAAATCAATTTTAAAATGCACCAAACAGTAGTAGGACACATTCGTTTTGGGATGACTGTTTCCCAAGGTATGTGTGAAATGGTGTGGTGAGTTCCCCCTGGCTGGATATAAAGTGTCCATCAAAGCTACTTTATCACTCCCTTCTTCAGCTGGACAAGGGAGCGAAACTGTTATGAAAGATTCATGGGCTGAGATAAGGACAGGGAGAGAACATTCACTGGTTGCTGTCATGGGCAAACCAGACATGGTTGGAGGAATTATTTCAATCTATTACTAATCAGAATCAGAGTAGGATAATGAGAAAATAAACCTAAAACCTTAATATACCTTCCCCTCTCACTATTTCCTTCTTGTCAGGCTTTACTTCCAAATCCTCAGCCTCCTTCCCCTCACCAACACTGAGAGACAGAGAATTTGGGGTTTTGTTGTTTCATCATTTACTGTCTCTGCTACTCCTTTCTCCTCACTCTTCCTCTAATCCAGTGTGGAGTCTCACCCATAGGAGACAATCTTCCATGAGCCTCTCCAACATGGGTCCTTCCCACAGGAACTCCTTCATTGTAGATCCCTTCCATGGGGTGTAGTCCTTCAGGAACAGACTGCTCAGGTGTGCTCCCCCCTGTAATCACAGGTGCTGCCAGCAAACTTACTCCATCATGACCTCTTCCCTCCATGCATCCACAGGTCCTGCCAGAAGCCTGCTCCATCACAGGCTTCCCATGGAATCACAGCCTCCTTCAGATGAATCCACCTGCTCCAACATGGAGTCCTTCTCAAACTGCAGGGGGACAGACACATCTCACCATGGTCTTCACTGTGGGCTGTAGGGGAATCTTTGCTCTGGCTCCTGGAGCACCTTCTCTCCCTATCTTCTTCACAGACCTTGGTGACTGTAGAGCAATTTCTCTCACATATTCTGTCCTCTCTCTGTTTGCATTTGCTGCCTCACACTAACTTTTTTTCACCTTCTTCAATGTTATTACAGAGGTGCCTCCACTTCCACTCATGGGTCTCAGCCTTGGCCAGCAGAGGGTCTGCCCTGGAGCCATCTGTCATTGGTTTTATGGCACACAGGGGAATCTTCTGGAGTCCTCTTACAGAAGCCACCCCTGTAGCCCCTTGCTACGAAAACCTTGCCATGCAAACCCAATACAGGTGGCCACTCAGTAAAAATAATATGTTTTAAGAGAACAAGACAAAAAAAAAAAAAAGCCAGCAATTTTTCTCAAAAGTCCTGGTGCACTTAAGACTTCTGTTCAAAATGCTGATTAGTGATTTTGTTCTACCCAGAAACAACTTCCTAAGAAACACTTTGACTTTGTTTGTACCTGTCAGCTCAATTGTGCATCTGAAAAAGAAATTGTCATCCTGCTTTCCTGTGCACCCAGATAACTGTGGGATGCAAGAATCAAAAAATATAAAAGCACATAATTTAATTTAGTTTTCTAACACCATGTATTTCACCTCTTAAAAAACTTATGGCTCTCCTGGTAATAATTAATTCATAGATCTCAATGCATTAAATTAATTGAATTAGATAGCAAATATTGTAAAATGTATTAAATAAAGAAAGAAATGTTGGAATCCAGCCTTTGCATTTGTACAGAAACAGCTCCTTAACAAAGCTATAACTACACATAGGCAAATCAAACAATTTACAATAATTAAATTACAGTAATTACTGTCCCCTATAATTCATGAAATTACCACTAAAATCTTCTAGAAATGGTGAGAGGAAGAACATAAATTTAATCCTGATTCCTATCTTAGCTGTTTTAATAGACGTTTAAGATCTTAAAGTCCTTAGGAAAAAGATACTTTAATAAATACAAGGAGGAGTTGAAAAGGAAGAAGAGTATTCTGATAAACTGTAATTGGCTGTGGATTTAATGTTTTCTTCTGCTGTGGTGCATCTTCAATTTTCAAGCAGTAGTTGAAAAACAATGCTATTAAAAGAGAGGATTTGAAGTTTATTTTGAAAGTCTGGAAGCAAGCATCTTTCTCCCTTACTTTGTAATACAATCTTTCACCCTAAGTAATTTTTATTTCATATTTGTACTTTGTATTTTTGAAGAACAAGTGATGTTGGTGTACTAGTGTTTCATACTACTGATGGTAATTTCTTCCATCTAACAGTAACTTTAGACAAAGTCAAATACCAAATTTCAATTTCTTTGTCAGAAATTCAGACCTAAACAACACAGCTGAAACAAACAAACAAACCAATTTCATTTCTAAAAGTCACCACAGCATAGGGTGGTGAGTATATCGCCTTTGTCATCTTCTGTGACATGGCAGAAATGGCAAAGACACAGAATTTGTGCCCTTTTCCTGTTTCTGTCCATGATTTATGAAGGGAACTGAAAGAGATATGATGAATTTGAAATGGAAATTTATTGAAGAGTATTTATGAAAAACTTTTTTGGGAGAAATAGTTTGGTCTACAATAGTTGGTCAAATCAAACACAAAACCAAACAAAATCACACACACAGAAACCCCAACCGACAACAAAACACACACAAAAAAAAAAACCTCACAAAACTATAAACTCTAATTTAATTAATAAGAAAATACTTTTATGAAAATTCTTCATGAAGTAAATTCAATGCAAGTTTGCCATCAAAATTTATGTTCTGTATATTCTGATGGGCACTGGTATATAAGGATTACTGAGTGTAATGAATCCTTCTTGTACTGAAGTGCCCATCTCAAGAACTTCCACGGGCTCATGGTTGTGTCTACCATGCCACATCTGTATGAAGTTCACTTGCTGAGTGATCAATTCACATTTTAATTTCAGCAGGCTTAGTAGTTGAAGCAGGTAGAGTTAACTCTGGTGACTCCTAGCTACCACTGGTCTCTGCTAATTGTATTCGCATCACATTTTTACAGGCATGACATTCAACCCAGGTACTATTCTGTACATCATTCATTTATGACTGGCTTTTGTAAGCCTCACACCTGGTCTGAGTTATCTCAGCAACTTACTTCATGGTCTTTTGAGTGCTGTATTTAAATCTGCCGTGCCTCAGATCAACAGCATTTGTAACCAGTGAGGAAAATTTCTATACATTTTTGCTGAGATGATTTGGGTCAGGATTGTGGCCCTGACCCTTTCCATCCTAGCCCAGAAGGAAAAGCAGTCCTGGAGGAAACAGTCTAGCTTTATCTGGAATGAAGTATCTGCATAGCCCAGGAAACTAGTGAGAAGTTCACAGCTTCTGGAGTATCAGTTTAGCAAAATATTCCAGACACTGGCTTTCACAATGATGTCCATACACTGTTTAGGAGTACCAAATGCCCCAAACAGCAATTCTTCTTCTTCCCACTCTCTTCCCACCTGGTGAAGAATTGATATAAAGAGAAGTCTACATCAAGCAACAACAAAACAGAGGTTTATCATGTTGTTAAGCAGAGACTGTATCCATTGTGGTAATAAACAAAAATATCACCAGATGAATCTCTCCTAACTATCCAAGGACCAAAATGCATTTTTATAATTATATGTTGGCCACACAAATGAATTTGTAACTATTTGAATGTTAAATGTTAAAACTCAGTGTCAGCCCTTGATGGCTTATACTGGATATTAGTATGGTAATATAGCAGATGTTTTCATCTACACTGAACAATGATGCTCCCAGTATCAAAAGTCCAAAAATGCATGGCTTTATCAGCAGCCTCTTCTTGCTCTGAGTAATGTGCCCTACCTGGAAGTCACTGGTTCACACTCTCCAGCTGGGCTCTTCATGAAAAAAAAAATTAAAACCATCACTTCCACAGCAGTGTCCCAAAAGCTGTATGCATTGTCACAGTCTGCTGAATGATAGAGAACATTTGCTATCCCAGTAGAAGCCACACTATCAAAATTGGTGAGCAGGTCACTTTGGGCCAACTTTGTCCAATCCAATGATGTTCCACTCCCACAAGGGAAGTGTAGGCTGTGATATACATTCTTCTGCACTCGTAGGGAGCCATTCTATACTGTGAACATAAGTCAGAAGGTCTGGGATTATACCATGTTTTCTGTCATGGCACACCCTAAAGCAAACCTCTTACTCTTCCTCCTCACCTTTACAATTCCTAGGCTAATTAGAAACTTGGTGTGTGACCACAGAATTTTTTATATCAGGCTCATTCAGGAAGTCTTCCCTAAAAGCTGAAGACCAAGGATACTCCATTTATGCTTCCCCCTTTCCTGAACTTGCTACCCACCAGGCCATCTCCTTACTTTTTAAGTTATTGCCTTTACTCTTGCTTCTATTTACCAATATAATCGCCTTGTTTTTTACTTTTGTTTATCTTCATGGCAGCATCCCAGAAGAAATTTGCAAGTTTGTATTTGTGTATGTACAGAGTATATTTGGTTTGGCTGAGCTGGAGTTAATTCTCCTCAGAGCATCTTTCTAGTGCTGTATTTTGCAATATTGTAGCTGGATGTTGATAACACACCAGTTTTTTGGCAACCAGGCTGTGCTTTTCCAACATTTCCCTGCCCCAAGGGTATGCTGAGGGGTGGGCAAGATCTTGGGATGGGACACAGCTGGGCCAGCTGATCCAAACTAGCCAAAGGAGTATTTCATGCCATATGATGGCAGCTCAGATATATATACTAAGTAAAAGAAGGAAGTATGAGGATATTTGTCCATGGCATCTGTCCTCCAGAGCAACCACTATGTGCATTATTAAATTGCTTCTACCTTATTACCTGCCTTTTGTTATATTTTTCACTTTCCACCTAAGAACAGGAGTGATAGAGCAGCTTTGGTGGACATTTGGTCCCCCATCAAGGCCAAACCACCACATGTTGACATTCTATCTAGCTCTCATTCTGTGCCAGTCTCCAAAGGAGACTCATTCTCCTCCACTCCTCTCTTCTGCAGCAAGGTTAGCCCTCACATCAACAGCAGAAGATGACTTCTGTGAGTGACACCAAAACTCCTATCAGCATCCAAGGTCTAGTGCCTAGAT
The DNA here is from genome assembly GCF_027791375.1 of Indicator indicator. NCBI lineage: Eukaryota > Metazoa > Chordata > Aves > Piciformes > Indicatoridae > Indicator > Indicator indicator. The sequence continues at coordinate 18,699,660 of NC_072021.1, forward strand.
AGCCCCACCATACCTGTCTCTGATGCTGTTTCTCCTGTTCTGCCTTTTCCAAAACTACTGCTAGCCCCTGGTGTATTTCTGCTTCTTGAGTCATCTGCTTCTTCAGTCATCTCATATTTCTGGTAGGCCACAGTACTCTTTCTACCTTGAAAGTCTTTTGTGACTTTGCATTGATCTCAAAAACACTCTCCACAAACTATCCAAAGCAGAGAAGCAGGAATCTGAGTCTGTCTGTGGGTTAACACTGGTGTTAATGGCTCACCCTCAGCTTCATATGGGGAGAGGAAAAATGGTTGACAGTGCATCTGGACACAGTTGCTGTACTGACTGCATCTGCCCTGATGCTACCTGCGCATCCCAAGTTACTGCCAATATCCAGTCTGTGCCCCTGTTTCCCAAGAATTAACTCGATCCCAATTTAGCGTTGCATCCGAGCAAACATTGACACTGTGGGTGACCAGGGAGATCTTGGGCTGGAGAGCAGGTTCAGTCTTGTGCATCACAATGCTGAAGACAGCCTTTTGGATGTAATTTAGACCTGTCATAAATCAGATGTCTTTAATGGGAATAGCACCTGGCCCACCTGTGATGGATTAGCTACCTTCCTGCCCAGCTCTAACAGGTGAGGTCTCTGCTGGTGGATCAGAGCCAGCAGGGATGGGCTCAGTGTGACAATGTTGATAGAGACTGGCTCAGATGAGTAATGAGAAGGGCAAGGCAAGTCATAAATCTGGACTCTGAGAGTGAGTCGTAGTTTGAATGAACAGAATGACACATTTGAGAAGGGTCCAAGGACTGGTGTCTCCAGCAGAGAGTTGTGCTGGAGGAACAGGCCAGCACAACTCTGGCTGTGGTGGGTATTTGAGTGACTTGTGTTGGCATGAAAACCTGCAGCTAGCAGGAACAGCTGTATTCCTCCTGGTGCTCTGTTTCCTTTGGTCCACTGACTTGGACTTCCATTTACAGGATTCTTTTTTTCTTTTTCCTTTCTCCTAGCCACAGGGGAGCATATCAGATAAAAGAAGTTGGTGGTGTGGCAAAGATTGATTAACACCAAAGTGAAATTGGATTTTTATTTCTGCCTCCATAAACACCTGAGTGACAGTCAACTGTGTGTGACTGGTCTTACCAATAACAACGTATGTGAGATGGGCCTGACCTAAAGCATTTTATATTTAAATATCCAAAACTTTGGAGACTTGAATCTTAGCAATACTGGGTAAAGGAATCAAATGCTGTACTATTTCAGCATCAGGTAACAACTGTAATCAACAGGCAGTGCTTCAGAGGGAGATGACAAAAGCTGTACAAGATTGGAGATATTCCAAGGGAAAATTCCACAGAAATTAAAGCCAATGTGAAATTTTGACTGGTATTTAAGAAGGTGATAGAAGACCTATTTTCAATCTGATTGCTCTTTTTGTTGTGCATCATAATGGTGGATTAATAATAGAGGATTAAGAGGTAGGTGATGAAATTAAATTGCTTTTAAAACCATTACAGGAAAACACCTTTCTGGGAGATCTCTGCATTTTGCAATCAAAGATCAAATTTTTGAATGCAATACGTTATGTCTATCATTTTTATTATTATTATTATTATTATTATTATTATTATTATTATTATTATTATTATTATTATTACAGAAACATTCAGGTTGGAAAAGACCCTCAGTGATATTAGTGGTCACTCAACACTCATAGAGGACAGAAGAGTTCAAACTACTGAACCAGGGAGAGTGAGGATGAACACCAGACTGGCAACACAGAAAGAAATCCTTTGCAAGCTAATTGTGCAGAGGGCAGTGATTTCAGTGAAAATGAGTGACATGTGGCCTTTACGAGAGAGCACAGGTCTTGTGACTCCTGCTAAGGCATGTTGAATTCAGTGGTATTTCCTAGATGAAATTTTAAACTCTCATAAGAGATAGCAAATCAAGCTTGTTCTATTTACATTGGCATGCTGGAGAAAAGTCTAAAGTGTATTGAGGTGTTACCTTATTCATTTTATTGTTAGGGATGAAAGAAATAAGATAGCTGTCTTAATTGCCTTAATTTTAAACAAGTCCCACAAGAAAATCAGAGATGTTCAGAAAATCGATTCCTCATTCCCATTGGCTTTCAGTCCTCTGTTTGTATCTGTAAGACCTTCTAGAATAGTTATAATTCTGTATCAGTATCTGCAGTCGATATTTTATCCAAATGAACAGTACATCACTGAGCATATTGGACAAACAACATAATTCAAGGAAAGTCTGAAATCTTGCCCTTCCTGTTCCTAAAAAATTCCACATGCTTTAAAATCATGAAGCATTCATTTTGCCTACTGCTCTGTTATTCTGCACAGGTAGAAACGAAAAACTTCTTGTTTTCTTTGTCGTTCTGAGTGTCCAAAGAACTTGTCTGGACAAAATATGTTATGCTACCTGTAAGCAATTTATGGGAAAAAAAGATAATGCAGGAAGATCTATACTCACATACCATATTAAGTGCAATACTCCTGCTGCATATCACTTAGCAGAAGCACTACAGAGTTAATTTAAATAACAAAAGTGTGCATATTCCTTAGGCACTGATAAGGGGTGAAATGATTCACAGTAATTCATGAATCCACTATGAGTCTTTTCATTTTTAATGGACTCAGTATGCTTATTTCCTGTGGCATAATAAAGCTGTAGTAAGCTGAGCAGCCCGCTGGCATTTGCACACCTGATTATTAAGACCGAGGTTGTTTATTTTATAATTTTATCTTCAAGAGTCACTGAAAGGCTGTGATAGAAACTGTTTGCTACTTCACATGAATACAAGTATAATAAGAGCAGCTGAACCTAAAGTTTTGTGTCTCTCCAAGTTCTTCTATTGACTGCAATTTCTGCACATTCTGGATTTGCTTTTCTGATTATACTGTTTTAACATACTACTACGTGGTAGATGCCTGGAGAAATGTTACTTACACGTTTCTTAAAGGCAAACTTCTTCATTCTATAAAGGATGGATTCTCTTCTTTGTATTATCCTAGGTACATATCTGTATCTGTTAGGCAGTCAACTGGAAAGTGATTATAGGGAAACTGTGGAGAAAATGCATGTGAAGTGATGTGTTTTCCCTGAGCCTTATCCTTGCTCAAGGACATTTTAATACTATTAGTAGTGAAGTAGAAGTTTCATATAAATACAAAATATTTGGGCAAAGTGTTTCTTCTAGAAGGAATACTGTTGTCTTCTAAGATTCCAGTAAATATAAACAATGAAGATCCTGTTTAATCTTACATGATGGATTCCAGCAGGCATACATGGAGCCTGGTAAAACAATGAAACTGCCTAACAATGTGCTTGGATTCAGAATGGTTTATTTAGTAATACTCGTTTATATTATCATTGATTTCTTGGTAAAAGAGCAGACTTGGAACAAAGGTACTATTTATATAAAACTCAGGTAGAAAATAGCTGTGTTTAGTTTAATATATCTTTCACAAAACACATTTTTTTTTAACTGTAACATTATTTTGAATACTGAGGGCCAGAACTGATGTTTCAGTAAATTTCTCAGGTGTCAGTATAGTTTAGGGGATTGTTAAGCTGTTCTAGATGAATGAATTCCCAAAAAGTGATGGAAAATGAAAACGTGGATTAAAAATTCTCTTGTTTGTAACTTCATGGAAATTACCCAGCAAAGAAGAGAGAAATTAAACAAGGTGGAATAGAGAGAAAAAGTATTGGGATTTAAGCACCTGAGAGCAATTAAATTTTCTGGCCATCATGAAAAAGGTGGATTCCTAATGTGAATTCTTTGGCTTTATGTTATATGAACCAAATTATTTAATCTAAAACAGTTCCTCCTCCATTTTTACTATTCTTTTTCTGCCACTATTTTCCATGACATTTTCTTACCCAATATTACACTGAAAGACAAGATTCAGATATTGTAGATTTGGTTGGAGAAATCTGATTGATGGTGAAATTTTCCATTCATATAATTTCCCATTCACAGCTGAAAACCAACTGTGTGCAAAAGACCTCACAGAAAGCTTTATGTGTCACTTCCATCTCAGTTGAAATATGTTTTGAGGACTCATGTGGGACTAGCATGATGAATAGACCATGTTCTGGCCTGCTGCACAGGAGTGAGTTTTATCCTTTCTGACTGGCCACAATGATACGAACCTTAAATAAAGCACATATTGACATTGTAAGACACTATTAAGGTCCAGAGTGTACCATGGTGATGAACCATGACTAAAGTACTCCCAGGGCTGTAATAATTCATTACCAAAATAACTTCCTTCTAATGACTGTGAGTGTGTCAAAGAGCTTGGACTCCTAACCCCAAGGTTTGTTATATAACATTTAATACACCTTACTTTCTGTTCATTTACCTGTTGTATCAAAGGTCATGAATCATAGCTGACAACAAAATATGGATAGGTATCCTTTAAGGACATCTCTCTCCATCCTATCCTGGGTGAAGTTACTATTAAACAAGCCTGGGTTTGCATTCCCAAGGGTTGGTGTGTACATATGGATAGTGCTGAGAAATACCTTCCTATTTATGTGAGCTACAGAGCCACTCATTCTATAACTGTTTTCTTTCTTTTTTGTTTGTTTGGGGGTTTTGTGTTTTGTTGTTGTTTTGTTTGTTTGTTTGTCTTATATTGGAAATAAATGAACTTTGTTGTTCTTTCAGGTGAACATCATGGCTACCAGGGAATACACATTACCTCAAGTGTATTTAAGGTCCGTCAATCTTGAACTTTCCCAAGGTCTGCCAGGAAGCAATATGATAACAAATGTAAGGTTCAGCCTCCCTCAGGTACCCTCACTGGGTATTCTGTGGAGCTGAGTGAGGTGGGGATTAATGCCATTTAACAAAGGATGCCTCCTACACTGGGTCAGTGCTCTAACCCAGTACATTGCAAGAGAGAACTACTTGATAGAGCACTCAAACTGCTCTTCAAAATGGAAAGTGACAGCTAGCACCTTATGAATATCTCGGGTTTTTCAGTGTATATTTGATACATTCTGAAAATACTTTGTTTGAGAAACACTCTGAGCTTTCTTAGGACATCTGTCTTGAGAGAATCAGAAACAGGTTCAACAGCTTCAGTCCTGGTCTTACAACAACTCCTCACTGTCTGCAAATAACCTTCCTGACCTCATTCCAGTCATTGCAGAAGTGAGCTGCAGATAAATCATTGTTTATACAGCCAATGTAAACCTCCCTGACTGAACCACCACCATTTGCCTTTGAAAGAGACAAGCATATAACTATCAAAGTTCTTAAATGTTTATTTACATTTCTCAGAATGGAATAATCTTCATGCAGAGAATCAGATGGTCCATTCAAACTCATGCATGAAAATAAATAACTCTTTCTCCTTCACTATATAGTGATCACAAGGCCCAGTGGCCACTGACTTTTGCCTATTTTCTTGGAATAAATCTTAAATTAGACTTGACTAAACGTTTTCAGTGTTTTGTGAACTTTATTTCATGTAGCGTAAGATTATTTTTTCCTAATTAATAAGAAAAAAATAATTATTTCAAAGTTACAGAATCTTTTGACAAGATTTGTTAAATGACATTTTGAAACAAATAAGAAGATAAAACATCAGAGTAAAGAAAAGAGTTGTATAAAAGAATAATCATCCTCATAGCATATGAGCAAGAAAGAGGTGAAGGTGGATGGTAGGTAGTAGAAGAAAAAAAGTACAGTACCTGACAAGAACAGTTATTTTTCCCAAACTATTTTTGATCTTTTTCACAGCTACAATGTTGAATGTAGACTAGATCAGTCTGGAAAAAAAATAGCTTGAGATCTAGACTGTCAAACAATTGGCAACTATTCTTTTCAACAAACCAGTCACTGAAAAATACTATAAGCAGGCAAAATACCCACATTATTTTATTTCCCTACAGGAGGTACCATAACATCAATATTCTAAACTTCAAGCTTAAAGTATATCTCAACATAAAGGTGAACCACTGGAAACTGAAGGGTAACACTCCATTGACATCACCCCACCTTGTGTCAGGAAGCACGTTCTGATGTCTGCATTTCAGCTACCAGATTGTAACAGATTTAAATTCTCATCCTAAGAGTTTTGTTTTTTTTTTTAAAAAAAAGTAGAACAGCATCCACAGGAGAATTCAGATCTGTGCACAAGATTATCTTGGCCTGCCTTATAACCAGATGGTTAGAACCATCTCAATCTGCAGACAAAAAGGCCCCTTCTCCACAACTTAGACGGGCTTGTGGAGACTCAGGAGGCTGTCAACTCTCCCAGCAGTTTTGAAGAGCTAATGCTTTATTGGTTTGACTCCTCAAACTATCTGAGCACCAGAGTGTTTCATCTGAGTTTTGGTGAGAGTTTTGTCACAGTTTTCTGCTCATCCCAGGTTTTCTCTTTTGAGAAGAAACAATGAAACATTTATATACTTGTTTAAATGCTAATCAGCTTTTGTTTGGCAGCCAGACCAAAATATTAATTATTCTTACAGCCTTTGTCAAGGACAAAGAGTCTGTTGATGAGCTTCAGAGGGACTTCGTCTTACATAAATGGGTTATTTAATGGCAAATGAAATTCTGTGCTGAAAAAAAAAAACAACAATAAAGCACAAGGAACTCTTAAATCACTTGTCAAACCATGCAGCCTTCAAGACTAACAACTGCAGATGAAGAAAGGGATATCTCTGAAGACCCCTACAGTAAAAATTCAAGCATAATATTAGAACAAAGAATCAGAATACCTGTCTGTATTTTACATAATTCCTAATCCTGTATGATCTCATCTAATATACAGCATTCATAGAATATTCCTTCAGAAGAACAGTTCAAAATTAGTAGGAGTTTAAAAAGTCAACAGGGTTAATACAGAACATAGAAAGTTCCCTCTGTGAAAACCAAAAAAAAACATTATGAGAGTGTCAAGAATACAAAGACTCAATACATTAAAATGTAAAATCAGAATGAATTTGGGTTATGAACATCTGTTTTCCCTGCCCCATGTTACAAAAAATGAAGGACATTACATAAGCCTGCAATGCATGTTTGCATATTTTTTAGAAGTAGTTAAATTAAATACATTTTTTTTCAACAGAAAAACCGTTTAAGATAACAAATTGAACAATATTCTCAAAAGGCACATGGGCATTCAAATGGTTGCTCAGACTACTTGGATACTATCACCTACAACAGCTTACTAGTTTGAAGAGACAATTGTGTGATAAAGTCTATTTGAAAAGACACATTTGTTCATAATTGCCTGCTGCAAGTTTCCAAGATTTTCTTACATGTGATGCTCTAAGGTTACAATAAAACCCTCCTAGATCTCATTTTCCTGGTCTTGTTCAGACAGAGTTTTCTCTCATATTCATTTCTGAACTGTAGTGACTTCCACTTCTCTGAAAGTATAATCTAATTACACCTTTTGCAGAATGTCTGAGTGATGTTTTGTGAAAGTAATTAACTATTCTCAACTGTCTCACATTCAGTCTTTAAGAAAAACAGCTATGGCTCATTATATGCCTGTTCCTCCCTTTTCTGAAAATCTGGGGGGAACTATTATTTTCACTGATACACATCTAACTGTTGGTCACATTGTGAATGAGAAGAACAAGATAGCCACCATCTATTAAGAGAATAGCTAATTTTCACAAACACTTTGATATATGTAATATGCATTAGACCATGCATAAATTGCACATTTAACTATCCAGAAAAACTTCTTTAATAACAAAACAGTGAATGGAACTGAAATGTAAATAATGATACAGATTGTGAACATTTGGAAACACTTAATAGCCAGTGAGCAGGCTTTTCCTCCTATCTTCAGAGATACAAGAATATTCTAGCATCACCTTGCTCAACCTCTAACATAAAATTAATTACCTTTGGATAGACCCCACTTAACTGCTCATAAAATTGACCTGACTTTCTAGCTTTTATACTAACTTGTATGTCACCAACAAAAGTGCTTAGAATAAATAAGCTTTTTCTTCCATCTCTCTTACATAATCACAAAATTTAAACTAAATGGATTCTTCAATGCCTTTTGGCACTAACTATAGTTATCTCAAAAATACACCAGAACAGTGTACATATAAAAACTCTTGAATATTTTTCTTATAGAAGGGATATATGATAGTTGTTTAATAATCTGACACTATTGAATCATTAAGATATCCATCCATAGAGGCCAGTGTTCTGAAATAAATGATGTTAAGGATCTTGGTAGAATTTTATGTATTAAATGGTATATAGAAATATATATTCTTAACATTTCACTAAGTCATTCACAGTGGAGAATGGAGTGGACTAGACTAGACTAGACTAGAACAGTTCTGTTGGAAGTGACTCACAACGATCATCTCATCCAACTGCCTAACCACTTCAGGGCCAACCAAGTTAAAGCATGTTTTAAAGGGCATTGTCCAAATGCCTCTCAAACACTTATAGGCTTGGGGCATTGACCATCACTATAAGCCTCTTCCAGTATTTTATCACCTTCTCTATAAAGAAATACTTCCTAATGTCCAGTCTGAACCTCCTCTGATGCAGCTTTGAACAATTTCCATGTATTCCATAACTGGATACCAGGGCGAAGAGCTTAGCACCTCCCTCTCTCCTTCCTCTCCTCAGGAAGTTGTATAGAACTTCCTGACCCCTCAGCCTCCTTTTCTCCAAGATACCAAAAAACCCCCAGTGTTTAGCCTCTCCTCATACTACATGCATCCCAGTCATTCCACCAGCTGTACTGAGGAATATATTCCCCAGAATATTTTGTTACACAAATAGATATTTACTTTAAGCACATTCCTTTAAAAGTGTGTAAAGAATTCTTCTGGATAAATATTTTGTCTTTAAGAATTTGGAAAAACTAAAATATCTCAGAAATTTCCTCTGAGCCAAACTAAATTGTTTTGCTTAATCCCAGTGTAGAACATTATTTTTATTTTAGCTTTCTAAAACTACCTTTTTTTTTAATGTCAAAATTAATTCAAATTATTTTATTTATGTCAAATAAATTGTTTAGAGGTGTCCTCTGGTTTGAGCTGGAACCAGAGCTGGAACCATAGTTCTGTTCAGTGATTTTACTTTTGGTCTCAGCCTCTTCTAAAAGTAGCTGCACATTCTGAAGTTAAGGGCATGCTTTCACAGACAGTGCTTGCTACTAGCAGTGATAACATTCCATGTTTATAGTTAGTACTGAGGATTGGTGTGCAGACCAAGGTCACTGCTAAATGTTTTGTACCACACTGGGGGGGAGGAGTAAAAGTTTTCACTTATGAGGAGGAGCAGACAGGAGAGGTGACCCTAAACCAACCAACAAGGGGTTCCATTCCATCTATGTCATATTTGGTATAAAGTTGATGAGTCAAGTGTTTCAAGTTCTCTTCTTCAATGGTCAGAGGAGGACTCTCTCTCATTCTGTGGTTCTGTGATTCTACCTTTGCTCACAATCTATGTGTTCTTGAATCCAGTTCAAGAGTCCAGCTGCTGAATCTGTTTCCTGTCTACTGCTGAGTCCAGTTTGGAACTTCTTCAGTGCCTGCCTACAGCATCAGTGACAGTGACTAACTCCCTTCAGAGGGCTGGGTTCAGCACTGGTTTGTATATATTTGCATGTATTTCACTTTATTATTATTATTTTCATTAAGTGTATTCTAGTTTTCTTTTCCAATCCATAATCTTCTCTCCCTTATTGCCTTTCTTTTCCCCTTTGGGAAAGAAAAGTGGTTAGCAAAGAGAACCTGTCACTCATTTAGTGGCTAGCCCTTACAATTGACAAGAATTTTTGAGGCAGATTGAGTTGTCTAAAAGTACTAACAGAAACTAGTGTGACTCTTAAAACTGTCTATTGACTTTTCCTAATTATCTCATAATTTTCCTTCTCTAGATTCTATAAGTAGGATTGTTCTTTTGACCTACATATTTACATAGTCCATGTGTCTGATTTTAAATGCTAGTTTTAAATTATTTGAGACCCAAACTAGGGAGTCTTAGCAGTACTAATTCAAACTGCCTCCTTAGGAAATGCAGTACAGGTATTTTATCTAAAATCACCTATGTTTAAAATACATCATTCTGATGCTTTTAATTCAGTTACTTTTGCAGTCTGTAAATTGTCATATCAAATTGGGGTTGTATGACTAGGTGCTGCCAAATGCATTATTTAAGGTACTACATAAGATGGCTTTACTGCAGGTGAAACGTGCAGTATTCTAGTCAGATTCCAAAGTGGGTCTGGCAGTGTTCTAGTCAGATTCCAACGTGGGTCTGGCCCCCCAAGACCCACGGACAAAGGCACACACACGCTCATATAAGCAAAGTGTTCAGCGTGTCCCTTTATTAATCACCAAATACATACAGTCCCAAATGCAATTATAGAAGCGAGGGTCCAGGTGTTACTGCTTTTCCCCATTGCAGCTGCACTTGTTGGAGGCTGGTAGGCATGATTCTTCACAGGCATCCCTGTGGGAGCAAGATGTCCCTCTCTCACATCTGCCTGGGCTCTGTGGCAGAAGTCTCCCCTTTTTTGTACAGTAGTTGGGGCCCTGTCCATGCACATTTGGCCAGAATGTGGGGGAAGAGGTGCCAAACCCACCTCCACGGACATAACAGCGAAGCATCTGCTGGGTTTGGGGGCCTGCAAGCACAATCTTGGGCACTAAAGTTCCAGCTGTTGTTTTTCCAATTGTCTTTGCATTCTTTCCTGATCAGCCTTGCCTTCAAGACTCCTTCCTGCCAGTTCTTTATCCTGGAGCAGTGTGTTCTGCGTACACAGCTGAAAATATTTGTGCGCTAGCAAAGGACCATTTCCCAGTTAACCCATTCTAATACATGCCATGTTAACCTGTCCTAATACAGGTAGATACAGCTGACATGTGCTTTGTAACAAGTAATAGACATTAAGTGAGGAAAAGCATAAGTATTTTCTCCATTTACTCTTACCCTGTGAAAGTCATTAATCAAAATGGATAATGAAGAGAGAAATTACAGTCCAACTTTACTGAGTAAAACTTGTTTGCGTTCATTACATGGGGCCAATGGCACCTGGTAGCTGAAAACAAACAAAAATATGGGAGGCTGCAACAAATCTGGGACTTGAGGATTAATTTACACTTTTTGCAAAAGCAGTAATTGCAGTAGTAACCTTTGGCTATCCATGCTGTTGCAACTTTTGGCGCATTGTCAGAGAGAAACAGAAACATCCTAACTAGTATAGCAAAGGACAAGCCAAGTCTGCTCCTGATCATCTTGTTAATTTCTAAAGGAAACTGAAGAACATCTCAGATAACCTAGAATTAGTTAAATTGGCTACAAGTCAGAATACAAATAAATTCTTCTGCTTCATCCTGATGTATTGGTTTCTGAAAACTCAGGTCCAAGCAGACCATCCCATGTAATCATTTACTGGGACCGTCACATTGTCTCCAATTCAGAGCAGGCAAAACTAGATCTTGTTTTTGTAAGATGAGTGACCACAGCCTGCTCTGCTCACCTCCACATACACGGCAGAACGCCTCTCACACCCACACTTCTTTGGTTGTCAAAGTGGCTCTTTTGGTGGCTCTGATATTGCCAGTCAAGGAATAAGCTATAAGATGCTGAGTGATATAAGTGTGTCTGGAGACCAGCTGAGCTTCTTATGAGGAACATCAGTGAAATAATTCCCTGCAAATCAGCACTGTGGGTCTGCACAGCCTGCAGTCTTTATGATCCCTGGAAGCTAGCACACATAATCATTGCCAAAACCAGCTCAGGAACATGTTTCTCTCTCCAGCGAGTAGCAGATGGAGCAGATGCTGATGCTAACCACTACACATAGATAAAAGGAATGCAGAGGTATTCTTTTTGTTTCCATACAGGATGTAAGAACTCCACCATGTCCTATTCATCTCAGCCCTGGACTGTTCCTTCCAGTTCTCCAGCTTGATAGTGTATACTGGCAATTTGCAGGCACAGAACCCCAAGATAACCCAGAAAAATAATTCAATGTACATCAAAGATCCAGTCTGGAGAAGGATCAGATGTCCTAAGATGGTTCAGTCTGACCTGTAAGGGACAGAGGCAAGAGATTTTCCTATTACCTCCCATCTGTCTGCCCAGACACAAGCATTCACATGCAAACTTGCTTCTGTCATGCCCTATCGACTTCTCAGTGACAAGATATCTCTGCCCAGACCTTGTCATATTTCCCTAGAAACCAAACTGACTCTTGTCTGACTCAGTTTATTTGAAGTCTTCCCAAGGAACAAGATTGGCACTTGGTAAAGTGCTTGGGACATCTGTGGAAAAACATTTCATTGCACTAACATAGGTGTCAGGATGAATCATCTCCCACAGAAGGCTTTACACAACCCACATCACTGCTCGGGTGATGAGCCATGATCCTTCTCCTTCACTCAGACTTAACACCTCAGCACATCCATGCAGTAATTGCAGGGGTGGAAAGCAGAGGAAACAGAGCTCTCAGAATATTGATTAGCTGTGGTGAAGCCTTGTCTGCCCCGGCAACCACCCCACTGAGGTCCCACTTCATCTTTGCTTTTCATCTTAGGGAGGCAGCTGAGCTATTCCTATGATCAGTCTTTCAGCTTGTCCTTAGACTCCTTGTTCTTTGCTCTGTCATGCTGGAGAGCAAGAGAAGCTCCTGCCTGTGCCTCACTGATCCTGACTTCCAAATGAAAAGCTTCAACAGGAGAGCAGGGAGTAAGTCTTGAGAATCTAATTTAGGTCCCTTCTGTGGAGCATCTGAAGTTTCTGAAGAGATCGCTTTATTCATCAAAGGTTTTGATGACTTTCACTGAGTGTTCATCAGAAGGCAGAGGTGGAATGTTTAATATTAAGGAATACTCACCCACACAAGTTTTATCAGTAATAGTCAATCAAATGTGCCTGGTAAGAGCTTACTGTGATTTAGTTTTCCTAAATAAAAAACGTGTAACTTATTCATACTCCAGTTACTTCCTTCTCTGTAATCACATGGAGAAAAAAAAAACCTAAATATTTTATTTTATTCAATTTCTATCTAGATTTTTTTTAATTTTTGAAGTGTTGTTTGCCTTGCTTTCCTGCAAGCTTGTGTATCACCTTTTTTATTCTCTTTGTTCTCCATAAATAATCTTGCTATTTTTAATTTCTTGTTGATCTTTTGTTACATATCTTTGCATATCTCTTGCTTGGAGGATAAGACAGCTACACAACATTCAAGGTGAGCGTGTCTGGTTGACTTTTATGGTGAGCAGAAGAGTGTTTATATCTACATGTTACTGTGATCAACCTCTGAGTGTGGGAAGAGGGAAGAAAAGAAAAACAGAGAGAGAAAGAAAGAAGGCTTGCTTTATTTTCAGAAAGTTAAATGTTAGCTGTTGCCAAATGACTTCAGTTGGACACATGAGGAGCTGTGGGGCAGATTTTGAGAAATCATCATGTTACACTGCTGTGAATCTGGCCCCTTCTTTGTGACCTCTAATTATTTCACAGCACATGTGAAACCTCACAACGTGATATAGAAATGGAGTTTTACTTGGCATGCTAGCACTGTCACCTCATTTCCCTTCCTTTCTCCCCTAATGGATTTTCATCTCACAGACACACAAGAAAGTGGGGGGAGGGAGAAAAAGGAAAGAAGACTTTTTAAATTCTGCTGCTGCATGGGACCACAGAAATCCCTCAAGCTAAACACAACACAAACTGAAAAAGAAGTGGGAAGAGATTATCAGGAGCTTGGAAAGAGGGGAGTGCAGTTGTTCAGGTGAAGGCTGCTTTGGAGGATAAGCAATTTCTGTGTTATCAGCGCAGTAGAGAGAACAGTAGCTCCTGACACTGAAAGGAGATTAAAAAGCAACAATAGTCTTTTCTGTATGCCACGGGCCAATCTGCTAACTGCATGAAAAGCTGAGAAGCTGCTTAGAAATGATGTTTGTTTAATTTTCACCTGCACCCACTTGAACTGTGTAAATGACATGGTGCTTTTCAGAACTTATGCATATGTTTGCATGTGACAGTTTTATGCAAGAGCTTGTGCCCAGTTAATCTAGCAGTGCTGTAAGATTTGCTGTGAGTACAAAAGACAACATCCCTCTCTCACCTTGACTAGCCTTGTTGCTCCAGAAAAAGCTGAGGAAAAAAGATTTAGGGTTTTCCTTTCCCTCCCTCCCCCCCATTTTAGAATCAATAATAATGAGGGATGTGTAACACAAAATAAAGGCTAAACCAATAGTGGCCCCCTTGGCCAGAGTAGAATTCTAGTTAGGAAAATCAAGCACTGGCTCACTTCAGATCCAAAATAATTAATGCTCTTGATGAATCAGTGCATCATATGTACGGTCTTGGAAGAATGAGAATGATGAGGAGTAATACAGTCATGTTGTCAAGACATTTGAACAAGAGTTACGAGACAGCATTATTTTTTTTACTTTTACTGATTTTCACTGTGTCCTTGATTCAACCATTTATCCATTTCTCTTTCCCCTTTGCATCTGCAACATTAGACAGCTTCTATCCACTACCAGTGGTTTCCAGCAATATCCCTGAATGCTCCAAAAGAGACATTAAAAGATAGTTTCTGGAAATCCTTAGCACATCGAGTATTTGAAACTCACAGCCTGTAAACAAGATGGTAAATAAGAGTTTATCTTCTTTAGAATATGCTCTTATACAAGGATAGCTTTCTGTGTGCATCTGGTCTTCCTTTACAGCATCTTGTCAGGGTTGTGAATCAGTTGCCTGTTGTGTATTGTACAGCCACTACTGTGATAAATAGTAAGATGGGTTCTTTAGCAAACTTTGCCACCTGATGCTTTATATTCTGACATTACCCAGACTGTTGTGAACCATCTATAATAAATGCACTCCTTTGTCCGTGTCTGATAATATTAGCTGATAGGTAATCTGGATCAATATCTATTTTACAGTCTTAAACTGGATCACTTACGATGGTTGTAATACCACACTAATAGGATAATCTAGGGATACCAGGACGTTCATACTATAATATCAAAACTCTAAAATGGTGGCAGTATACCACACTTCTTCTGAAGTTTCTGAGCTGTATTGTAAAGCGTATTTTGTTTTCAGATATTGAAAGGCTGATCCAGACATTCACTACTCTGGTGTTTAGAAGGAAAACCAAAGCTCACTTTTATTCACAGCCCATCTTGTTTCAGCTTTACACTTTTGTTGAGACAGCCTTTACATGGACAGATGTGTATTATATTTTTTTAACCTTCACTTCAACATGTCAGACAAGCCTAAACTTCATAATTATCTTTCTACCTCCTTATTGCATAATGCTGCACTACCACAGTAGAGGCTTCTGACCATACCTGTGAATTCAGAAAAATTTATGCAAATATCTGCATCATGGGGTTAAAAGAAAGATAGGATGGAGTTGCAATTCAAGACAGAGGTAGATGCAAGAAAAGCAGTTGAATTCACTTACAACTCATGTCTCCTGATGAATCCAGTCACAGTAAACCCATTGGCCAGAAGTCAAGGACTGGATTTATGACCATCTCATACCTCCTCTGAACTTTTAGATATTTTTATGACCCTTCTTGGGTTTAACTGTTACATTTTTAAGGGAGAAATGGTACTCCTTAGAGCATCACTTCCCAAATCAATAGATGCCAGAAGTTACACCAAAACCTTTTCATATATGTGTTTTAATTTGCTAATTTCCTCTGAAGTCTGGGATGCTGGAAAAAAAATATTATCTTTAAGTCAGTTTCTTTTTTCTTGCTTCTTAGAAGAGTTCCTGATTTATAGTGTACAGTGGAAAATCATGCATTCTTGTGTTTGATTAAGATGCATCAATATAGAAATGCAAAGGCTGATTCTGCTTTTGGTTGTTTAGATAACTTCTTAAGAAGTTATTCCTAATTTAGCGTGGTGTAAGATCAGACTCATTTTCTAAAACGATAAACAACATTAATTCCTCTGAATTGAAAGGCACTAACTACAATATTGGTATTACTATGTAGAAAGGATGGAATTTTTTTTATTCCACTTGCAAGTCAGCTTTAAAAATGTGGCTGGATAGGCATCTTAGCAGGGTAGGCAGAAAGCTTTGCACTCTCACAGCATCCTTTGCTTGTTGAACAATGGTAAAAGGAAGACCCAGGAAAACCTTGTTGCTGCTTTCTTTGCAGAGTCACAGCATTTCTGAAAGTGCAGGGCTCAGGGCTGTAAGATGCAAGATATTATATATAATTACTCGTAATTTAATTATTGCACATTGTTTTTTCTAGCTGAATAACTGATTTCTCATTCCAGCTGTTCTGCTGCTTCTAGTTTAGTATTACAATTACTGTTCACAGGCCACTCACTGCTTTTGTCCTTTGAGTATGGATATTGCATGATGGTTTGAGTTTTGTTAATTGTTTTTCTTTCTATTTTTGTGTGGTTTTGCTTTCACAAACATTTTTAATTAAAAGAAATTTTGATAATTGTGTAGGGAAATAGTTGCATGAATCAGAGTTTAAACACTGATAACCTTATTGTGCATTAACACAGGACCCAAGATTCAGTCATTCCTGACATTTGCAAAGTCCTCTTTCTGTCACTAAAGCCTGGTGCAACTCTGAAGAGGAAATATGTTCCCTGTTACACATACATTTACAAACATGCATTCTCCCTCATTTTAAAAGAGAAAGACATTTTTCTTTACAGTCACCCGAATATGCAAGTTCTTTTAAAATGAGGTAACTGATCAAGTAATGTTGGAAATGTTATGTCATATTTTCCTCCTATTTTTAACAATGTTTTGACAAAAAAAATAGTTGTTTTTTTTTATTTTAGTTTTATTTTTTAACAGTTTATTAAATCTAGTAAAGCTTCCTCTATGCTTTATGCAAGTTAAATGTCTGCTACTGTATATATCTTGTTCCTCACTATGGTCCAAGCTCCATAACAAATCGTGGACTCTAACTGACTAGTTGTCTCATGAATTGACTTAGAGAGCTTCTAAAAGGAAAATATCTGATTTCAATTTTCAGCTGAACCAGTTTTTCAGGGAAAAAAAAAAGGAAGTTTTACTCCCAAACATATGTATTTTACACACTCCAAAAAGATTGTTTTAAAAAGAAGGGGAAATGTTGAACAATGGATTATTAAAATAATGGCCTATGTAAGTCAATGGCAAATTTGCATTGCTAATTAAGGTGCTAAGAATCTGCTCACTCAATTATATAGTTGTTACACTTTCTTATGAAGGGATAACAGAGAATATGAACTTCATCCTACTGACTTACCACTACACTCATCTTCAAAAATACTTACATTCAAGTGTCTCTCCTGGAATTGCTCAGATCTTTTCTCTGAAAAGCAAGCAATGATCTTCACAGAGAATTCATCAAAGATGTTTGGATTAAAACAGAAACACTCTGATGCCATCTCACTGCCTTTCAGAGAACGCAGGTGTTCTGAGTGCTATCACAAGTGTATCTCTTTTTAAAACTACAAAATCTGGGAGGAACCTCTTGCTATGGGGCACTACTACTGAAGCAGAGAAAACCAGGGTTAATAAAATAAAGGTACCCAACACAAAATGAGGCTGTAAAACAAATACACTTGTCATGGTTTACTTGCTGTCTCTGTGGAGTTGAGGCTGGGTTAGGAGTGGCCACATTAGCCATTCCATCAAGGTCAAGAATCCCAAATGAGTTGCTATGGGAAACAAATTACTGAGGTGTCAGCTGGAGCTGAAGGTTCAGATATGAGGGAACTTTACCCATTATATGCTTGAAAGATTTCTGGAACAACAGAGGCTGGAAAAGAGCATCCTGGTAATAACAAGACCAGGAAAGCAGATGTTTCATTGACCTTTCCTCCATACATTCGGACTACACATTTGCCATCATGCCTGAGTAGATCTGAAAGGAATTGTAAATAAGGTGCGCTCTTCTGAGGCACAAGTAAATAAATAAATAAATAAAAATCAAATAATCAGTGTTTTTTTTGAAAGATATGCAGAAGAAATTTAAAAGCGTATGAAACCACCTGGGACTCATGCCTTGTTATTAAAGACGAAGGAAGATGGTTCTGATTTTATTACATCAGTAATTTCAGTGGAACGAATTGAAAGACAGTGAAGGAACAGACTAACCTGCCACAAAGGTAGAAACACCCCAAAACCCAGTTTCATTCACTTTGTTCACTTAGCAAGCAGTCACTGTGAATGTGACTTTGGCTGGAATTGCCTGTGGAATGAGAATCAGGGGGACTGGACCTTCTGTCTACCACTGACATTCCTCTTTGTCAAGGAAGCCTGCTACGTTTGACCTCATGAACCTTACCTCCAGATTTGTAGATGTTGGAAAGTTTTCAGTTTCCACCAAGCATGAACTTTGATAAAAGAAAGATTTATGCTTAATTATACATAGGCTTGTTCAGAAAAGTTTCAGGCAAATCCCTCTGACCCAGTTTGATACAGCTGATCTAGCTGGTTGCTCAGCAGCTATGGGTTGGCCTGCAGACAATGGTGCTATCACAAAAAGAAGAATGAAGCAGCTTGTCTTCTTCTGCATAATTTGTCTAAATTTTCTCATTCATTAAACTTTGTTGCAGAACTTTATCAAGTGACAGGAAAGGGACTACATTTTCTCTACTGAGTTAGAGGGAAAAACATAGTTGAGACTGACATTGGGTATTGACTACTGGGTAAAGACATAGATAAAAATAATTTCCATTAATGAAGAGATTTTGCTACACAACAGATAATGCTATTTCGGTGGCTTTAAGTTTGTTTTCCCCAGCACTACCTTTTCTCCTAATCATTCCTACTATGTCTTTATGTTTGGAGGTTCCTCATTATATATTTTAAAGATAGGGCTGGGAGAAAGAATTAGTCACGAACAGCTCTTGATTAATAGTTGCATCATTTCTACATCCTGTCTACTAGAAATCTTGAAAAGACAAATTATTGGTTAATTTCATAGAAATACAGTAAGCAAAACCAACCAACCAAAGAGCTATGAAGAAGGCCTAAGACTTACAGTGATTTTTGAGCTGCTACCGTACTCCATGGGACTTCACCTGTAAATGCTTCAAGCTTTCTCATAATACCTGTATCTATGTCTGGACTTGAGTGTTCAGATAACTTTCAATATGAACGTCTAATGTCAGGTTCAGGAGATATATTTCTAGAAAGGACAAAGGATCAGGCTGTAAAAATCATTCTACTTCTTTAATAAGGCATTAGAATTCGATTATACTGCACTTAAGTATTGTGCAGTAATAACCAAAGGTAATCTCACTGGCAGAATTGTGCCAGCAAAAAGATCTGTAAATCAAATCAGAACATACACACCCTCTGACAGCCCTCTTGAAAGCATCTGCTGTGACCCTGCATTTCAGGGAAGGAATAGTAGGGAATTTTT
Organism: Indicator indicator; assembly: GCF_027791375.1. NCBI lineage: Eukaryota > Metazoa > Chordata > Aves > Piciformes > Indicatoridae > Indicator > Indicator indicator. The sequence goes on from NC_072021.1 coordinate 18,719,041, forward strand.
GTGTAATTATAACTCCAAAGTGAGAGGCTTCCATGTTCCCAGGAATGCTGAAATGAAGTTATAGTAATGAGATTAAAATTTCTAGAATGTCTCCAGACTACACAATTCAGTTCCCTCAGCTGGTCCTCGTAAGACTTGTTTAGACCCCTCACCAGCTTCATCGCCGTAAGCAAGTGAACATATTTCTGGAAATGTGGTGTAGAAGAACTTGAAAATCATCTCCATCTATTTCAACTACTACCCTTAGAGATAAAGAGCAAATGCTTCTGCATTAAGGATCGCTTTGTAGCTGCAGATTGTTTTGCCAGTCACTGAAATGGAAACTCCTGGGGGTAGTGGAACAGGTGTTCAACTATGCACTGCAGCCCGAGCAAAAGTAGAAAAAAAATCTTAATTGTAGCACTAAAAGAAAATAATGGAAAGAAGAGGGGCTAAATGGAGCAAAGTTTTGTTGTAGCTTGGACTGGAAATCACTGGTCAATTAAGGTAAAAGAACAAAGGTAAGATGCCTTTGAGAACTGGGATGCTGAATGAAAATACTTTGAATGTAGGGAAGCTAATTAGCTTTAACATGAAATTATAAATTGGGCTAATGTCACTGCAAGAAATCTTGAAACTGTTATCAAAATTGCTTTTCCTGAATGATGAAATCCATTGGAAGGAAATCTAGTGCTATTTCACACTGCTATTTCACTGCTATTTTAGCAGTGGATTTACCAACACATGCTCACCTGTGGACTTTATCTATATTAGGTTGCTCAAACTGAGGCAAAGTGAGGTTTGTATTGATGGCTCTCAGCTATGAGTAACTAGGAAAAATCTGCTCCTGATTGTTCTGCCCTAGGAAGGGATTAAAGTAGATGTTTGCAGTGGAAGAGACTAAGATCAATGACTTAGGTGCCCTTCTAATTTTTTTTTATTCTCTTTTTGTTTTCAGATTTTTCTTAGAAAAAGTGGAAAATATTTTCTTAGATGGCCTTAAGGTGAAGTTAAGCTGCAGATGACAAGTGGAGAGAAACAACAGTGGGCAGAAAAAAGGTAGAATAATCAACACTGATGTAATGAACTTGTACAGTGGGTGGGTGAGCAAAAAGAGAAAATTCAGTGAGCCAGAGCAGATCCATTCTCACCATGTGGGCTGATGGGGGCTGTTAGAAGAATGTATGTGCTCTGGATAGTTTATACTTAGCATAACTGAAGTATAATGGCAGTAAACCTCTTGTCCAAAGCCAATCAGCATCATCTTTCAGGAAGATGGTCTCAGCTTTAGGAATTTGGAGATCATTCAAGTCAATTATGATAAATTTTGATTGCTCTTACTGTTCATGTTGTCTCTATTCTTTTATAATAAGACATATTACAAAAGTAAATGCTTCCCACTCCACTCCTCATCAAATAAACACTTCTTAGCCAGGACCACACTCATCCCTACACTGGGTCTCAAAGGCTGTGTTATCGTATACAGGAATAACGCAAAATCTCATGTAAACATGAGATTTTCTGTGCTGGAGCAGCCTCGACAGGGTCCATTAGGATCATATCTAGCCTCTGTGACTAAGGATTGCTGGTGTCTGTGTACACAAAGCACAAAATAAAGACACAAATGAAATAAAACAACCATAGAGGAAACTTTGCTTCAATCTATTAGTATGTGATTGCCTTCGAAGGCTGTAAAAGTAATGTTTATACATCTCAAGAGGATTTTTTATGTGATTGTTTTGTGTGTCTGTTTTTTTTGGATGCATATAAATGTAATCTGTGATGATTGCCATGTAAAAGAAAACTGCAAAGTGTGTTTTACTCTGAGACATTCTGTCTTAGACATCTCGTGGCAAACGTGCTCCAAAACAACATGGGTGTTTTTAACAGGGAGAGCTTCTGTGTGTAGCAACCTTTACATATACCAAAAGACTGTGCTCAGCCTCTATTCAGAATTGTAGCTCTCTGAATCATCTTCACTAAGACGTACTCATAGCGTGATGTACATTCTTTATTGGGTTCAGACTGAATGCTTGGGGAGGAGAGAGGAAGACTGTTGTGCAGAAAGTAAAACTGTGATCAGGTCAAGCAGTTGCAGTTGTGTTTAGTGGAAGCCATTATCTGATCATTTAGCATCTTGTATAAATTATTTGTGGGATTAATACTTCATTGATTTCCTGAAGAGTCAAATAATGTTGCTGATTCAGTTTAAAATTACATAGAAGGTACTTTAATGTATTGTTGGCCAAACATTTTATTGTTCAATTATGCGAAAGACAATTTTGTTATAAATAACATACAGAAATATATAATAAAAAGGAAAAGTTTATAGTGAGTTGTCTACAATTTCAGTACATGATAATGGACAAGAAGCATAAGGAATAGAGGAGTACCTGTCAGAAGTCATGTTACTTCTCCATTCCTGATTGTGGGAAATAGCTTCAAACTTAGTTAGCAACTTCCAGTCCTGGGAGAGGTTTCTTTCCTTTTCTCTGTGTTTACATAGTGGTCATTAAAAAAAAAAAGAAAAAAGAAAAGAAAAGAAAATGAAAGAAAAAGAGAATAGAAAATAAGATCCTAAACAAAAAAGGGGGTCCTACTGTCTCTAATAAAGCAAAACAAGTATATCAAGCAGAGAAGTCAGGAACAAGTGGGAAGATTAAATGTTACATTATTCAACTATTAAGGTAAAAGACCATGTAAATTCAAAATTTCTGAAGACATAGGGAGATGTTTTAGGAGAAAATGGTGGTAATTTTGGCTCTTACCTCATAAATAAGAGAGTATTTATGGAAATTTATCTCCCTTACTGGGAAGTGTAATCATAAACCACTGCAGCAAGTGAAAGTGGTTTCATTCCTCTGTCCCATGTCCCTGTGATCACTTTTAAAGGCAAGGCTGCCATGGAGTCATTAACGGTATATTTTTTGGTGTTGTGGGTTGGGGTTTTTTGTTTTGTTTTGTTTGGGGTTTTTGTGGATTTTTTTTTTCACTGAGTGTAAAAACTGGAAGAAGTTTCTCTGTATCTGTAAAAGTTTCAGAGCCTGACCTTTGAGTTAGTGGCAGGTATTATTACCTGCTTTGAAGTGTTTTGGCTTCTTTTGTGCTCTGCAAAATTCATCTGGAATTGATGAAGGCCATGAAAGAGTTGAAAAACTTGAAATATTAACAGTTCCACTTGAAACATCCATTGAGGATAATTCAGACAGCATGATTCTGATTTCAGATGGAAACATCTGTCTTTTAATCACTGTAAAACAACTACAGAAAGATTGGTGAGATCATGGTAAAAATAAATCTGTTGTTCAGCCATGCAGGATATCTTCCATTTTCTGGGAAGTTTGATGGCCAAATTTTATTCTTTTCATGCTACCAGATACATTGGGTAAGTAAAACTTGAGGTTATTTAACTGGAGGGAAAAGAAAATTACTTTGATCTAATTATCAATTTACAGTTTAGTCAATAAAAGTTTTGCTTGTGTTCTTCTGGGAAAATCCACTTTCCCCCTGTATTTATAAATGCAGTAAAAAAAATACTTCCATGAAATTCAGGATTAAGATGATATATATATATATAAAGGAAAAAATTCTATACAGGTTTAATAAAAAAAGAAAAATCAAAGAAAACAAAAAAATCCACATTCCACAATATTAATTAGCACTCTTAGAGGGTAAACCTGTCTTCTTTCAAGAGATGATATAAATAACCTTCTCCTCTAATCCTTGCCTCCTCACAGTATGATAAACAATTATTATTTTTAATGCTAGAAAACATGGGAATAAATCCAACTGAGTAAACAGATTCATGTTAGGGCAAAAAGAAGCATAATCAATAATTTCTTCCTTGTATTCCTGCTAGGCAGTATTGAAATCATACTCCTAAACCTCATTTTTAATGCTATGACTAAATCCCTTGATTACAGTACCCTCTTCTATCAGGAAATTATTTTGTTTTTCACAACTCCATTTCCTTGCAGTCAAGCAGGACTCCTTATATCTACCTCCATGAATTAAGTGTCTTGAAGGTCCCAGGTTAAGATCCTATTATAAGAATATCATTAGAGTTTCTGCAGCGGTGTGATGAGCTGATTCAAATCACTCCAATTTTCTCCCTTCTGCATTCCGCCTTTTCTAAGATGTTCATAAAAATACAAAACATTTGCATGAACAGTTTTGCCAGTTTGGAGTCTGGAAAAAAACAGTACCCATAACTTTTTTAAAAAGTTGAGATGTGTTTTCAGCTATATATTCCTATGAATGTAGATGAGAATTTTTTTTTCCTTCTCTTTCTTTTTAACTTATAAATGCAGGCATTTCAAATTTAGGCAGATTTTAATTTTAAATCATAGGCTTCGTTTCAGCGTTTGAGGAAGGAATGAAAAGGGATTTGGCATTGTGAATTGAAAGCTACTCCATTTTTAATTATTTTCCTTGGATATTCCTTGAAATTCAAACATATTTAAAAAACAAAACTGCAATAAAAAGAATACACAGAGTTCTTTGAGTATCGTTCTTAAGTTAAATTTCCCTTGAAATCAGATTATAACTAATTTTCATGTCCTGTACTTGATTTTGACCTGACCTTTTTTTTTTTTTTTTTGATCTATAGATCAATATTATTGTTGTTGTGGTTGTTATTATTATTATTAAACTTTGTCATCAGGGCAAACCTTCTTGTTTTATTATTTCTGCAGAGAGGAAGCTGGGGAGAAGATAGGAATTGTGTCAAAATTGGATGGTTTAGTAGTTTGGATGGCTCTCAGTGCTGACTAGGGGAAGGCTTTTCTTTCAGCTGACAGTCTGTGTCTTTCTCCATTCAGAGGTGAAAAGATGCATAAAAATTACCTAAATGGATTAGATCAGTATTTGGGTTCTTACAGTGGTTAGTAAGAATGTTAAAGATAGAGCTGTAAATAAATGGAGCAGTCACTTTCTATGTTCTTTGATTTCCAGCACAAATTCAAATCCCTATTTAGTAAATATAATCAACAGACAAATTGTGGGTTATTTTTCATGAACCTATCATGGTTTCTATAGAGGGTGTCTTACTGCCCAAGGAGTTTGTACTTACTTATTGAGCTGGAAAATAACCAGACCACGGGGGAAACAGTTCCACCACAGCAGTTATGAAAATCAAAGTTCCTCCTAGATTTTTACTGTATTTTCTTTCTTCTTTCTCCAGCACACATCAGCAGCTCCAAGCACTCCCTCTCCCAAAGTTTAATGCCAGCTGTCTGCTTTCCTCTTTGGCTTGTGTGGTATGATCAATCTGGCACTGGCTCATCTTTGTTTTAGAGCTTTCCAGTTATCAAAAAATATTTTTTTTTTTAAATTATCTTCTTGTTGCCACCTTCACATGTGCTCATAAGAGGGCAGGCTTTTAAGGGAGAGTTGCTTCTATATCCTTACTTTTTCCCTTTAACATGCCTGTCCCTTTTTCTTCCCTTTATTCTTCCCATTAGTCCATTTCACATAAACCCGAGATAAAAAAAGAAATCCTGCCTCTACAACGCTCAGCAAAAATTTTCTAGATATTTAATGAGATCTGCAAACAAGCAGTACATGGGCTTGACCTCTGGATTACCATATTTGTAGCTCTCAGTGTTTTCATCTACTTGTTCCTCAATGACACAGGAATTTTTTTTTTTTTTTAAGAATCTGTTTTTCATCTCCTATGGTGTTCATCCTTGTATGCAAACGTACTTCCTCTTCCATGGGGAAAATCCACCTACTAGGTTGCTAAGCCCTTTGACCCTACCTTGATTATTTGTCAACAAATGGAGCACCCAGGCAGCAGGACTGAAGCTGGCCAGCTCTCCAGAGCCCCTAAATACCTTTAAGTGTGACCATTAAATGTAACTCGACCTCCCTCTGACTCACAGTTCAGCTTCGCTTCGCCTGTGAGCAGCAGGAAGAGGCTGCTCCTCGAGGAAGGTGATGTGGGAGCTGACCATGGCACGGCAGGCCCTGCTAAGGTGACAGTGATCTTTTATCCTTATCAAGTTAGATTTCTTGTGGTCATGGGGAATTCTCATAGAAAAGAACAAAAGAGCTGTGTTGTTTACATTCACTGCCAGAGCCTTTCTCAGCTTCTGTGCAACTTTGTGGGTGACCTCTGTGTGCTCCAGAACAAATTCTGACCGGCTAGCCTGGAGTTTGTTCAAAGCAGAGCACAGCTGACATCCCCTTGTTTTCCTTACCAGCTCAGTCAAACCCCACTGTCTTCCCACCTACTTCTATCTGTATAACATGCTTAAGAGAACAGATGCTGCTGAAATTTCCCAGCTGCAAAATTGTCACAGGACGTTTTTGTTCTGAGCTGGCCTTAATTTCCTGAATGTGTACTGCTGCCAAGCTTCTGGGGAATACTTGTTCTAGTTCCACATGCTCCTTTTTTCTACATACATTATGGTCTTGGACTAGGCCATATGACTCATGGCATTAATCATAGAATTATAGAATCATAAAATCAGACAGGGTTGGCAGGGACCACAAGGATCATCTAGTTCCAACCCCCCCTGCCATGGGCAGGGACACCTCACACTAGATCAGGCTGGCCAGAGCCTCATCCAGCCTGGCCTTAAACACCTCCAGGGATGGGCCCCAACCACCTCCCTGGGCAACCCATTCCAGGCTCTCACCACTCTCATGGGGAAGAACTTCTTCCTTACATCCAGTCTGAATCTATCCACTTCCAGCTTTATTCCATTCCCCCTAGTCCTACCTGACACCCTAAAAAGTCTCTCCCCAGCTTTCTTGTAGGCCCCCTTCAGATATTGAAAGGCCACAATACGGTCTTCTCAGAGCCTTCTCTTCTCCAGACTGAACAGCCCCAACTCTTTCAGTCTGTCCTCATAGGAGAGGACCTCCAGCCCTCTGATTGTCCTCATGGCCCTTCTCTGGACATGTGTTCCAGCACATCCATATCTTTCCTGTAATAGGGGGCTCCAGGACTGGATGCAGTACCCATGTGGGTAGCCTCCATTATATGAACTTTTCCGGTGTATGAAAACTAAGGATTTTTTTTTTTTTTCTGGTTAGCTTTATTTAAATGGTTTAAAGATTATTTACCCCTAGTCTGCTGCCAAAATAAAAGTGCTTTGTGGCATTTTAAAATCATGGGGATTAGAAAAAAACAAATGTTGCCAATCTTTGGAGGAATCTTACTGTGGGGGAGATTTGGGGTTTTTTCATATGGCCTTCACATAAATCTTCTCTTCAAGATTCATCTGAAAAAAATGGTTTGTCCTTAGGACATATAATAAACTCTATTTAAAGTAAACAGATGATTTTTCTTTTTGGTGAAATTTAATACGTTGTTTTTTTTTTTAATTGGGCTAAAGAGAAACACTTCATTAAATGGGGCTATCTCTAAACTTAATAGAAAGTGACAGTACCACTTTTGGATGGCAGATTGGCTGTCTTTCTCTGACACACGTAGGTATGTGGAGATGCTACAGGATCTGGAGCAAAGCAGACAATTACTACCCCGAATGTGTGTCCATTCATTGTGTTCCTATGTATAAAAAAAACCTGCAGGCTGACTGAAATGTTGGTGAGCACTGTGATTATCACATGTTTTATTATCTGAACAAGTTTTCTTCTTTTCCATGGAGTCATATGACTCAGGGCAGTCATTTTCCCACTCTTTAACATGAAAATATAGTATCTCTTTCTCTGATATGCAGAAGATTCACAGTCTGTAACAGTAGAAGAGGAATAGTAGGAATGAAATACTAATGATTAGAACTCCTCTGACTTGGGGAAAGGTTAATTTGTAGTGATTAGAATTAAATAATCCTGGCTTCTTTCATACTTCATGGATTTTTCTAGCTTTGGACTTTTTCTGTACGACTTTTCAGTTTCATCTTTTGCATCTAAAAGCCAGGAACACCTTATTCTAGGTATTCCCCCATAGGATCATAACAACAAACTTACATGAACATGCCATGTCTTCTTCCATCACTTCAAATTTTGTCTCTCCTTGCATCTCCTCCAACATTTAAAACTATCATCTGCTTATAGAAGTCAATGCATCATCGGACTTTACTGTCATTAAATCACAGACATTTACTTTTTTCTACCATGACAAATAAAATATCATCCCCTTCAGAAATTCTTACATATTGAACCTATTTATAGTTCTTGGTGTAGTGTATGCCTTCCCATATCTGGTGGCTTGTATACTAAATGATAAGAAAATACCAGAATTTTTAAGTTTATGGCAGCAAAGCATTACTGTTTTGTTGGTTGCCTTTGTTACTTTTTATATGCTTTATTCTTACCATCACTGTCATTCCAAACAATCTTGGTATGTATAGGAACTATTTTAGAACTATCTTTAACAATGTGTTATGCATGATGTAGTTATGTCAGGCAGCTAGAAGCACACCAGAAGTGCTTGTGTTATACCTGAAGTGCCAGTGAAAACTACTGTAGAGTCACATGCATAAAAGTTTAATGGACTTAAGTAACAGGGAACTGAAATTATGTCAGATATGCATGTACTTCAGATGGCATGCTGTGTCTACTCAGTGCTGGTGAGGTCATGCATGGAGTTTGAGTCTTTTTAAGGATGTCCAGGCAAATTTGACATTGTTTCTTTTCAAATCAAGCTGGAGAGACAGAAACAATATTTTGTTGTTTAAAAGCTGTGTCTCTGCAGGTGTATTCATAAAACCTTTCTCATTTCTTCTCCTGAACAAAAAAGATTAAATCTAATGTTGCATTGCCTTTATTAATAAATGATTATTTTTGAAATTGCAAGTTTATAATGGAAGAAAGAGGCAAGAATGTCAAAGGAAACTTCAGCTATAGAAATCACATTGGTCAAGGGGACTATAAAGTGAATCTTGCTGGCTTAGGATGTTTTAGGTCACATTTAGATGACTCAGTAGAGGTGATCAGTGTATTAGCTGGTCTTGCTCAGTTTAGGATGGCAGTGGCCAAGACCACACAACAAACAGTTAGACACTCAGTCCCTATTTAGTCCAAGGAGAAAAGCAATTTCAAGGACCAGTTTCTGCTACAGTAATATACTACATATGATACACTGAAGAAAATGAAACCATGCAGTCAGTGTTTTCTGCTACTGCAGAGCTTACTCGCAGCAGTCTTTCAGATGATACTTAGCTAGTGCTGAACCTTCTATCTTAACATTTCAAATATCCTTGTAAATTTAAGGATGCCTGAGAATGAAGCTCTGGTCTTCATAACTCTACTAGGATTTGGATTCCCAAACATTTTTATTACTCAAGCTTGAGATATTCTGAATGAGTTTTTTTTTATTAAAGGTTTAGTGACACAGTTCAACTCCTGCTTAAATGTCTAGGGTTTACAGAAGTCAGCCCATGTAAATGTCAGTAAGTTAGACCATCAGATTTCCTTTGCATTTTTTTTTCTTTTGTGGCCCAACTGTGCAACAAAAACATTATTGTCCACAATAATTTGGAGCTGCTTCTTCAAATCATAACTGGCATCAGAAAGAGCAGAGAAAAGATTGTACCTAAATTCCTTTTATTCTAGTTCTAAGTGGAAAATGAAGACCTAGAACAGCTCTTAGTCTATTTAATAGTTTCCTTAGTTTTAAATATCATGCCTTCTCTTGATGAGCTCTTTCTATTTTTTTCATACTTGAAAAAAAATTGTAGCTACTTTGGTTTGTTGGGTGAAGCTTTTTTGTGAAACTAATTCCCATAGCTCAGTATGCTCCCATAGCACAAACAGAATGGTATATATGACCCAACACAACATCCAGGATAAAGAAAGTTGTTGTCAGTGTTATTTTACCACTTGCTCATAAGGTTTCATGATCTTTCACAGTAGGTTCTCAAAGTTTCTAAAACTTAAAAACTGCGGCTAACATCTCCAGTCAATTCACTCTGATCTTCAAATCAAACAAGCCTGCAGAGAATCTGCCAGGCAATTTTTCTTTAAAGTGTTTGAACCTTGAAGGCATATTTCCAGTGCCAAAAATCATTACAGAATTGAAAACCTCTTAGTCAGGTACAATCAAGTGTGAAACTTGGTCTCTGGGTATATAAATTTTTAGATTTAGGGCATGTTAGTGTTAACAACTTGACAGATTGTCTGAAACAATTAATTTTTTAACCCAAAAGATTTCTCCTGTCATTACTTTTTATGATTATCATAGAAGTGTTTGAATCTACTCTGGCAGCAAGCCATGCATTTCTGCTTTAAAGTAAATGAAGTTACTATTATTAATTACTATTACTAAATTTTATTTCACTTTGTGAAACAGGGACTAGAAGTATTACTAACTTCTGTATGGTTTACACTTCAGTTTTGTAATAATCTCTTTAAAACTTTCTGCTATAGACTTCAATTATTTCCCATTAGAAAAAAACTCCTCTTATAATTTATATGTATACAATTTACATGAGCTTGCATATTCCAAAATTTTCACAGATAATCAACACTTTTCTAGCATGAAACCATGCCTTCTTACTAAAAACTTTTCTCATTACTCCCTGGTATACATCCATGACAATAAATACATATGAGATAATTTGTCAGGTGGCCATTTGCAACCTTTTCTATTTTCTCAAAGAAATAAGAGTGATAATTTGAGGTCATATCAACTAGCTGAATAGTTATTTGGATCTTAAAAGTGAACTGATGGAAATATGTGTACGATCAGTTCTCATTTCTTAAGATAAGTGAGGTTTTGCTAATTTTAGTTATGGTTTTTTTTTTTTTTTTTGTTTGAGGTGGGGGGTGTTTTGGTTTGGTTTGGATTTTGCAAGGGTTTATTGGTTTTGATGTGCTTTTGGGGATGTTGGTTTTTGTTTGTTTGTTTGTCGGGATATGTGAATAATGTGATTTGAAATCAGCAGATTTTATTGTTCATATTTATCCTCGGAATTTATTCTGTACTTTTCAGGCTTACCATGACACTATCACCTCCTTTAGCCTAGGATGTTGTTGTCTTTGAATTTTGATATGGTGCATCTTTTGCATGAATAATTTATTAAGAAATGAGGCTGTTCCCATTAATTCACTTCTGACAAAAACCTTGCTTCAGCTGAAAGCAAGTTTAATTTTAACAAACAGTGAATTTTCCAATTTCAGCTTTTGAAGAGGTTTTTTATTTTCAAAGGTTAAACATAAAAAATTGCTTAAGAAAGATTAAATACATGAAATAAAACTAGGTATATTAACTAAACCTGAACTTCATCTTTCTGAAAAAAAACACACCTTTTTTATTTACTTTTACTCATCTTATTTCTGATGCACATTTACCAAACATGGCCATTGTAAGCATAATTTTTTATAAACATGCATACCATAAAACTGGACAATAACGACGCTGATTTAATGAATCTGTAGTGGATGAAGGACAGAGATGTTGATGATGTGCATTCCTGTGCCACTTATCCAAACTACAGGTGTTTTCTGGGAATATCTTTGACCCATTACTGCAAAGTCCATTCAGTTCCTTTATCCCTGTGTCAATACACTCCCTACTGCACTCCCTAATGCCATTTTCTGACTGTTCCCCTTCTCCAGTCTTCCCGTCATTTGTGCACTGATCATCTTTCAGGCCTTTATTGCCTCCTTCAAAATCTTGTTCAAGAGGAGGGAGCAGCTTGACTTGATAAAGTGTTCAGATCTGTATTTTTGTCTGGACAGACTTTCAATCATACTAACTTCATCAAGATCTGTAAACTCACAGTTCATCTAGCACACGAAGCCCTTGTTAAGGTGTCAAATATGCACAGTTAGAAACTCAGTGGTAGTCCAATGGTTTCTTTCATGACTGACTTAGTTAAAAGTCACTAAGGTCTTTGATGGCAAATGCAACCTAAGAACTGCTTTCTGGGTGCTATCTCCTCTGTCACTTTTGCTGGTGGCTGCAACTACTGGTTCAGGATGATTTCAGTGGCCTTGAGATCAGTAACATTTATCTCTGACAGCACTGAGATACAGATTATTATTGATGCTGAGGCAGACTGTGCATTTGGGGAGGGGGTGTGCTTCAGACTTATACCACTGTTACAATTAAAGAACTGTCAGACAATATGATTTCTGCTGCATCATAAGTTCTCTATTTATTGTACTAACCTTGGGTGATCTTGCCATGTCTGCAACATTAATCAGCTGACATCATCCAATGCTCTGAAAGGACATTATCAAATCTAAAGACCAGAATACATTCCCAATGAGAAAGGAATGAGGGTGACTGAGAAATGTGACTGAGAAAGGGAATTGAAAAGACCTTTACTTTTTTACCTTTGTCATATAACCTCAGATAAGTCACTTCCATCTTTGCAACTTCCTGTCCTTTGTCTAATCAAGATTTGTCTGAGCCAGGCTTCAACCTCTTTGGCATACAACCTGTAGCTGCATCTGTATGTAATACTTCCAAAAAAAAGAAGCTCACTTGGATTTGGTCCATTCCAGGTCCAAGTTCTCATCCCAATGCATCCTGCAGTTCTGAAGACAGGATGAGCCTAGGCTAGCAGTCAAATTAGAGCAAATATGTAGACTACATCTCAGTCATCTGAGTGTATTTTTTAAAATTATTATTAATTTACAGCTATTCCTAAATGATCTTCAATTGGAAGCGTTTGCAAAAAAAAAAAAATTGATCAAGGGTTCAGAGTTTGGGTTCTTTTTTTTTGTTGCTTTGGGCATAATATTTCAGTAGTCCTCACTTAGCTAATTAACTTGTTTTGTTGTGAGATGGACTTCACAAAAAGTGAAGCAGATGTAACCTTCAGAGACACTGATTTGATTTCAACTTCAAATACAATATCTTTCATAAATGGTTTAAATTCACAGGATCCCTGAGATGAACTGATGGATATACACTTTGTCTATCAGTAACAGAATCCTTTCCAGACAATGGTTAATAAGAACAAATGGCCTAAGGCACTATTAGAACTAGACACAAAATAATCCTTTGACTTCTCCTTATGAAATGAAGCAGTTTGGCTCAAAATAAATGACACAGACACTGCCTGTTATTCTGCACTCTGCTCTGTCAGGTAAACATGAGTCTTTCTGCTCCCAAACCAAGCCTGACCCTTTAGGGACATCAGGAATGCTCAAATTTGTGTCAAAAGTCACTCCATAATCCATGTAAGGGAGCTTTCTGGATAGGGTCAGTCAAAGTAAACTACACAACTGCATGTGGCTCAGACTTTGTTCAGGGGCTTTGACTGAGTCTGACCTGAGTTGTAGAGTGTTTAGGACCATCTGCAGCAGGTCTGCAGGGTGCTTGGGGTCATCTCAGAGACAGGACTCCAGCTATACTTGAGCTATTCTATAGCCAGGACCATGAACATAAATAAATGTTTCTTAGGTCGTGAGATTTGAAAAAAAAAAAAAAATAAATCCTGTAATCATTCCACACTGAGATCAAAGAGTAAAAGTAAAAACTCCCTTATGTTATCTTAAAAATTAGCAAATGATCTGACACTTGGTTTCAGTTGGCATTCCTTGACTATGTGACAGATGTTTATTTATACTCAGGGCCTGAGATCAGCACTATGCACAGCAAGGAGGCTTACAGTTCAGTTTTTGTGCAGTAGTAAGCTACTCTGTGTATGGAGTACAATGGGACTCATGCTGTCAGCACCTACTAGGCAGGCTGCTTTTTAAATTGAGCTGTTTGCAAGCAAGGACCTTCGGTCCTTCAAAACTGCAAGTCTGTCCCATGCCTGGAGGAAAAAAAAAGAAATTTAGGGAAAAAAAAAAAAAAAGATAAAAGGAAGTTGAGAAAGAAGGTAGAAAAAATAATATGCACCTCTTGATAGAATCTTACTTCTTTGTTTTCTTTCAGTTAATAAATCCTTAACTACTGATACTAGTCTGTAGCTCTATTCAGGCACAGTAAAGCTGGCAAGATATTCATAAGACAACAGTTACTGAGGAAAAAAAAACTATTAGAAAACTATTCAGCTATGTTGAAGTGTTGAACAGAAGAGTTTCATTGCATTAGCACGCATTCAACAAAGAAAAGTTAATTAGTTTCAAGAACTTCTGATATTTCAGTAAAACTTTAGACTAATTTCCAGTTGGATTTTTGCCTTCTGGGGATCCTGTCAGGATTTTCAATTAACAGATTGCCCTGCACAAGTTCTTCAAAGAAATGGTGTTAAAAATAGAGGAGGGCAAGAACTATATTTTTCATTTCATGGGAAATACACAATTCCTTTCTTGTTATAAAAAAGAGCAAAAAAGCAAACCACTAATGTTCAATGTATAAATTAGGTTCAATAATTCTGAATTAAGTTATACAAATACTGTAATATTTTAAGATATTAGAAATTAAATGAAAAATCACTGAAGCTGCCCCATTCTGCCCTATTACACTCAAAGCCATCTATCTCACTTGTTCCCCTACCAAGCAATAAGTTCTTTGTAACTCTTAAAATACTACAAAAATTGTCAGGTTTGGGAGAAATTCTGAGTCCTTTAATAATTTTTAACTACTCATGAGGGTATATGCTATCTTCAAGCTTTGCTACAGTACTAATTAAACAGATTATTTTTAAAAGTTTGAAGACTTTACAGTAGTATGTGTACTACTTACAATCTACAGTGAAAAAAAATTTGTTTGCCTTTGCAGGAGGAATGTGATACTTTTCAAAATAGTATGTAAGTAATAGATGCTTATGGTCTATTGCAACAGTATACTTTTACACACAGTAAGCATGAACTTTGGTCTATTGTATTAAAGGATGACACACAGATGCATTGAAGGAATTGATTTTTTGTCAGGCAACTGTCTACTGGCAAGTAATGTGTAAAGAGTTGTTGAGTGATCCCTGGAAGAGGTAAATAGGATTTCTTTGTGTAGACAAAAAAAAAAAAAATATATATATATATATATATATATGGTCAGATTGCATTTCTTCATGTTTACAGTCATCTAACAGGACTCAAAGCCTGCAGCTTTACTGGTCTGTTTCTGTATTCATCTGACTTGATTAGATAGGGTAGGTTGATTTGTTGGACATGATGATCTTGGAGGTCTCCCAACCAACCTGGTTGATTCTGTGACTCTGGATCCTCCATTAAGAACAACCTCCTATTCTTCAGATTTGTCTTTCAATGAATTCTGATCATTCCACCATTTGTTCAACATAAGTACATTTTTTATTCTTATTTCCTCTTCCTCAATGACAATAAGCTCTTTTCAGCTCCAGTACTTGTCATTTTCAGCCTTTTATTTCCCTCTACCTTCTCCAGACAACTGTCTTGACCTTCTCTCTTCTTGATTTCCTTGTCTAAATTCACTAAAAATTTCTTTCTTTTCAGCTGAGGGTTCGTAACAATGATCAAACCAATCATAATTCCTTTCTTTCTGTACTCTAAAATGAATATGCTGGAATAGATTTTTTTTTTTTTTTCAGTTCTTTGTTGTTTTTATATGTCACAGGTTGGGTTTTAGTCTGCTGCTATTCTTACATCCTGCTTTATGCCAACTTCAAAAATGAAAGTGCTGGCTGGAAAAAAGTATTTTGGGGCTTGAAGTTCAGATTGTAACACAGGAGGTTTCCTGTTTACTGCTCTACTGGGAGTAGTTTTCTGACTTGGGTTTTTAGCTTACTTGTTTCTGCTTGCTATTGCTTTCCACTGTGCTTTTTCTGCAAATAGACTACGGTAATTATGCATTTTGTACTATGATTGTCTGATTTGCCCAGTAAACGATTCTTATCTCACTCTTTTTGTCTCAACCTGGAGTTTTCTGTGCGTTGTTTTTTTTTTTTCTCTCACTTCTGTGTTGGGGGAACAGAGAGGTTAACCCATTTGTTTTGATTTAAATCATTAGACTAAAAAAACATTTAAAATGCTCTGCTTATAATCCTGACCAGTTCTTCCACATTTACTCCTTCATATACACTCTGAATTACACCCCTGTTGTGTGTGTGTTACTTCACTCATTATGTTTTTGATGGAAAAGTTCAAAATATACATTTACAAATGTGTATTTGTAAAGATTTTTACCAAAGGTGTTATCTGACTTTATGTTTTGCAAACTGAAGAACTGACAAGGAGGGGTTCCAACTTGCATGTGAAATCTGAAACTCCTTGCTTTCAATAAGATAACTAATTACTGGGCATCTGGAAGAGCCTTTGAGTGCTCTTGGACATTTCTCAACACTCTGTTTCATCCTCCTTCTTCTAGAGTGAATGGCTCTCAGTTCTTTAGCAAATCTGATGTGGACAAGCACTGGCTTGAAAGAAAATGCATGGCCTTTCTTCAGATGAAGGCACAGGCAGCTTTTATCATTAGGTCAAGATTTTAGAAAAAATAATATTTTTGCATCAATATTGTGGGTTTAGATCATTTTGCAAACACCACGTGCTAACAGCATCTCAACCAATACGGATTATTATTCATTCAGACTAATGTATTTCAGTGGGGGTTTTCTAATTCTTTTCATAATTAGCATTAAATTCACAATTAAATGTTATGGTAAGCAGCTACAGATGATGCCATTTTGTATATTACATTCTCTTTTATAATTTTGAAGAAAAATTATGCTTTTGACAGCAACAACAAATTAAAAAAGAAATCATGTTGTGGATAACAGAATTGATCTGTAAGTTTGTGCTGCATGTGGTGGAAAACAGCAATGGGAGGAAAGAGACAGACTAAAAAGAGAAGCATTTAAAGAAGCGTTACCAAATAAATAAAAAAATTCCAGTATCAGATCAAGCAAAATAATTCAAAATCACTTTGGGGGATTATCATGTGAAATGTCAGATCTGAGTTTTCAATAATAGAAATTCTTTGGTTAAAGCTGTTCAAAAGTCTCCAAAAAACTTGTTTTAAAAAACTTCAAACAGACCTTTAATGAAGATTGCTTCATACTGAACATTTTATTTTTCTAGGACAAATCCCATATATAGAAGCCGGTGCCATAGAATCTTCCAGCAATCTTCCTGCAGTTATCTCATACTTACACCAGTCTGTCTCCCTGTCAAGACCCATGAGGCTCTCAGAAATATGCATAATAAAATATCTCCTTTCTTCCAGAGCAGAAACATTGATGTATTATGAGACAAATTCACACTGAAAAATATAAAGGAAGTGTAAGACACCCACTATAGTACACATTACGTAGCTTTAATTCAATTTCAAATTACATCAATTATATGTTTTTTAAAAGTTTAATGTTATCCCTATTTCTTAAAACGTATTTCCCATTTTTTTCAATGCTGTTTTTTTCAAAAACCTTTACATCCTATACTTAGATCTACAAAAATAGTCTGATGTTGTAAGACTTTAAGCACCACAAGTAAACAAGATGTCTGACTGCTATTGAAATTTATTTCCACAGGAATATCCTAAAAGAAGAAAAAAAAAAAAAGAAAAAATAATGACTGATTACAGTAATACAGGTCACTTTGGATATCAAGGGAAACAGAATAATGGTTAAAATACACCAACAGTATAAATGAATAGGTCAGGTTTGGGTGGGGGAGGGGGAAGAAAAATTCAGAAAGCTCAATGACTAAAGTTTAGGGAGAAAGAAAAAAAAAAAGGGTTTATGTGATTCAGTTTTGTTTTCTTTTCCTGTAAGGAGTCTCTAAGTCTCTATAATTTCACTTTGTCTCCAACAGTATAGGGAAACTCAATGTAGTTGTGTGTAAACAAGTCCAGACCCAGAAGAATTATTACCATTATCCACAAGAAGGGACAGACAGAAGAACCTGGGAACTACAGGCCTGTCAGCCTGACCTCAGTGCCAGGGAAAATCATGGAGCAGATTGTCTTGGGGGCAATCACTGCGCACCTGAAGGATGGCCAAGGAATCAGGCCCAGCCAACATGGATTTAGGAAGGGCAGGTCCTGCCTCACCAACCTGATCTCCTTCTATGATCAGGTGACCAGCCTGGTGGACGTAGGAAAGGCTGTGGATGTAGTCTACCTGGACTTCAGCAAGGCCTTTGACACTGTCCCCCACAGCAAACTCCTGGCCAAGCTGGCAGCCTGTGGCTTGGACAGCAGCACTCTGCACTGGGTTAAGAACTGGCTGGAGGGCAGAGCCCAGAGAGTGGTGGTGAATGGTGCCACATCCAGCTGGCAGCCTGTCACTAGTGGTGTCCCCCAGGGATCAGTGCCCCATCCTGTTCAATATCTTTATTGATGATCTGGATGAGGGGATTGAGTCCATATTCAGTAAATTTGCAGATGACACCAAGCTGGGAGCAGGTGTTGATCTGTTAGAAGGTAGAAGGGCTCTGCAGAGGGACCTTGACAGGCTGGACAGATGGGCAGAGGCCAACAGGATGGCATTCAACAAATCCAAGTGCCAGGTGCTGCACTTTGGCCACGACAACCCCACACAGAGCTACAGGCTGTGGAGTCAGAGTGGCTGGAGAGCAGCCAGGTGGAAAGGGACCTGGGGGTACTGGTTGACAGCTGCCTGAACATGAGCCAGCAGTGTGCTCAGGTGGCCAAGAGAGCCAATGGCATCCTGGCCTGCATCAGGAATAGTGTGGCCAGCAGGAGCAGGGAGGTCATTGTACCCCTGTACACAGCACTGGTTAGGCCACACCTTGAGTACTGTGTCCAGTTCTGGGCCCCTCAGTTTAGGAAAGATGTTGAATTGCTGGAGCATGTCCAGAGAAGGACAACGAGGCTGGTGAGAGGCCTTGAGCACAAGCCCTATGAGGAGAGGCTGAGGGAGCTGGGACTGTTTAGCCTGGAGAAGAGGAGGCTCAGGGGAGACCTCATTGCTGTCTACAACTACCTGAAGGGAGGTTGTAGCCAGGAGGGGTTTGGTCTCTTCTCCCAGGCAACCAGCACCAGAACAAGAGGACACAGTCTCAAGCTGCGCCAGGGGAAGTTTAGGCTGGAGGTGAGGAGAAAGTTCTTCACAGAGAGAGTGGTTGGCCATTGGAATGTGCTGCCCAGGGAGGTGGTGGAGTCACCATCCCTGGAGGTGTTCAAGAGGGGATTGGACGTGGCACTTGGTGCCATGGTTTAGATAGTCATGAGGTTTAGGGTGACAGGTTGGACTTGATGATCTTTGAGGTCTCTTCCAGCCTTCTTGATTCTATGATTCTACGATTCTATGATTCTATGATTCTATGATCGTGTGATATATTCGCTCTGCTACCAGAGCAAGAGGGTCTGTATGCAAGCCAGTGCTGACATATTGCAGTGAGCTCTCCTCTGCTATTATGATGTATTAACTTGATGTCTATCACTACAGGCAACTCTGCATCCCTTCTTACTGCAGTCTTGGTCCTCTATTCTATGCAAATTGGAAAGTGTGTGAAACCTTTCAGATCCACCTCTGCTTTCTGTGTGAGTGTAACAAAGAGAGAGGAAGTGAAGTTGGATTTGCTCCCAAAATGCCAAGTGTTTTTATTCTGGTTTCTCTCAAGTCATAATGAGTCACATATCTCTACTAGTAGCATTTTGGAAGTTTTTTTACAGTGTAATTCTGGCCCAGTACAACTGCATTTTCTCAGAGGGTTACAGGATAAGATTTAGCAACTGGAACATTCCAGGTATCCCAGTAGAAAGTTTCCAAGCTATTGAGCTCTTCTGGTTTCTTTGTCAGCTTATCTCAGTGCCTGGAAATGCTTCAGGTTACCCACAATTTATTGGTGAAGATTTAGCTGCAGAGTGTAGAGATTTCTCCCTGTATTCCAGATATTTTCCCATCAATAATTTTATGAAATCTCTCTCTGTGGAAAACAGCAATAATAAACGCAAAAAAAAAATCCAACCCACCAACCCAAACCAAACCAAAATAAAATCCCCAACCTCCCCCAAAAAAACCAAAACCCAAAGAAACAAACAAAAAAAAAAAAAAAAAAAACAAAAAAACAAACCACAAAAAAGCACCAGTGTTTTGATTATCATATCATCTTCAAAAGTGGTAAAATCATTAACTAGATCCATTTAGAACATTAAAAAATAGACACCAATCAAATAAGAAAAAAATACGTTTTTGCATCTTGCAGACTTGTGATTAAGGTAAATATTAGAAGATTATGATGCTCTCAGACACTGTGGGAACTGCAGCCAGGTATGTAGCTTAAATAAACTGGAAAAACCAGTGAACTTTTTACAGTCTTTGTGAAATACAATAATTTTTCTGTGTTACTCAAACTTCTTCAGGCTTTACTTTTTACTACAATACTTTGTATAAATGAGATCTTTTCTGTATTGCAGTGGAGAAAAGACTACTTTTACACAAGCTGGCTGCAATACGGTGGCTCAGAGGTATCAGATGTGGGTTTGAGTCATGAGAATCACTGCCCTCAAAGCAGTTTCCAGATTTTCAAGTTTTCTTTGCAATGTTACCAACTTATGTCAAAATAGAGATTATTGCTCAAAACAGTAAGCATCTACCTTCTCTGAAAACTTTGTAAGACCTTTCTCCATCTCCTATTAAGAGGCTTGCATTTGGTAGCTATTATATCACTTATGCTGGGCTGCTTTCTGTTCTTGCTGTGCAAGCTTCTTGGCATCCCTCTGGGTTGACTAAATCACTAGCTTAGCAATGATAAATACAGATCTCAATGTATGGAAACAAAAGAGGTATCATTTGTTTTACTTTTTGCTTCTCAGCCTAGAATAAATAAGTGTGAAAAGTACACTTGGAACATAAGTTCATGGGTGGAAATAACCCTAAATTGGCAGCTGTTGTTATTTTACTTTATCTTTGTTTATGCCTCTTTACTGAAGAATAGACTATATGACTGATGCTATGAGTAAAGCATATAACAATTCTAAAAGAAAGCACAGAATAACTGTGTTATAAACTCTTATTTCTTATGTGGCAAAATGTAGGATTTTTTGACATGTTTGCATTGTTCATTATATGCTGTGCTGCACAAATAGAAACGTAAATGCCAATCCCCATTTGAAAAGTTTCCAGCTCTTACAAATACAGTCATCTGCATAGAAGGAAAGCTAACATGGCTAGAAGCTTTGTCAATACAAAGGGGGCAAGTTAAATCAGGACTAGATAACTCCTTGTGTTGAATTGGTGGAGTCAAAAGCCATGTGCTAAGTCTTTATGATCCAAGTTTTCACTCTTGCCCTCAGAACCCTAATTAGAATCAGTGGGTGGTAGGATATCATGCTTTAGGGATGCACCAATCTGTCCAGAAGTAGTTGACATATCCCTATATTAGACTTTATGGTGTTCTGAACGTACCTTTGAACCACTATATACTTCACTAATGGCATTAGCAATAGTATAATGGGCTTCTACAAAGCTTAGTAAAGGCACTACATGGTTCTATAGCATATTAAGAAATGTGTTATTTACACCTGTTCTGTTAAATAACATGCATAACAATGTCCCAAAATAGCACTACTGAATAGAAGAAAGTTAATAGTCTTAGGTGTCATATACAGTGGCTTTGGAAATTTTGTCTCTTTGTTTTGTGATCTGTGTCACTAGTTAATTTTCAGCAGTGTGCTGGTTGCTATGTAATGGTTGTTATCTCCTTAAACACTTTTTCTCAACTCCTGTCATATCTATGTGCATTCAGCGTAGCAGGTGCTTCATTACAGTCCCATGCCTCTAAAGCGGTCTTTTGTGTTCAGAAGTTTTGTCCCAGGTTTGCTAGGGATTCATTTTGATGGTGTGATGAACTGCATTAAGGCAAAGCCTGTTTTGTTGTTGCTGAAAAACCTCCATTTTGTCCTGCTTTTAAGGGCTTTGTCTTTCTTCCATCATTTTCACCTTTTTTTGTGAGGCTGTGAACCTGCTAGACTTAGAAACCTCACTTCATGGCACTCCCCTCACTAAGAGAAGGATACTGAAGTTAGAGTAATGCAAGAAAACAAAGACTTACAGAAGCACATTCTTAAGAACAGATGTATTTTTTGTGTTTGGAGGAAAATGACAAAGAATGATTGAGACTGGTAAGAACCTCTGGAGCTCATCTTGTTTAATGCCTCTGATCAGACAGGTTCCAAATAACCATGCCCTTTACTTTTACATCATTTTTTTCACATAGTCTGTATTAAAATGCAAAACACACTGATGTGTACATAACAGCTGTAGAAGACCTGTGCTGCACACAAGTAGGGTCAGGTCCTCAGGGTTAAGGTAATGCTTCTGGGGAAATACAGATGAAAATAATTACTTACGTTTCCAAGATACTTCAGTATTACTGAAGAGTTTTTCAAAAGCATATAAGCATTGCTCTTCTGATTTTTCAGGTAGTACTCTAAACCCATGAACATTTATAACAAACATAATCTGGGTGCCTTAAGTCACAGATGCTTAAACTTACAGTGCCTGGAAGCTTAGAATACAGCGAAGAATGGAATGGGAAGAATGCCATAACTTAGCCATCAACCTTTCTTAGATCTATCAGTCTTTAAAAAAATATGTATGTATCTTCCTCTAAAGCAAGAGACCCCATAGATTTCTGTACAGCTGAGCCTCACCTGAGCCTACCAACAATGTTTCTCACTCAGTGAATTTGCTTTCTTATGTTTTTTGCTTTTGTCCTGCATACTGCATACTGCTGCATACTGTGGCTGATGTTTCATGAACATTTTAATAACGAACTGAAATTAATGACATGAGCTTCTTGTGTCAGGTCTTCTCAGTATAGTCCAACCAAATGGTTTGGGCTGGCTGTCCTCGAGTGCCAGAAGTTGAGAATTAGACCTCTGTGAGAAGTGAAAGTTCACTCTTCTTCTACAGACATCAGTGTAAGGTCCATACCATTAAAATTCAGTTAAAATCTTAGTCTTAGTGAAAAAGCTGAACTGGATATGATCACAGATTGTCTTATGTAATGTCCATAAGTGTTTTGTTGGGTTTTTTGTTGTTTTGTTTCTGGTTTGGGTTTTTGTTGTTGTTGTTTTTGCTTGTTTGTTTCAAAAAGAGATGTATTTTCCTGTATTTTTATTGCTATTCCTATTGTTTAGAATATGGCTTACTTCACAGGGCAAGGATAGTCTGATCCTTCAGAAAATCTTTTTCTTGAAATGCTGGATTCCTTGCTGTCACAGTCTGAAGAACAGGCAACTTTTCAGTATTTATACAAAGTAGTCTTAAGTGTCATTCTCGAACAGAGGAAAAATAACAGCAATGACTTCAATGAACAGCCAACTGTTTAGGTTAATGCTGTACTGAGCATAGGAACATTGAACTGTTCTGTTGGTTTTGAGTTATACAGATGGGAGTTTGCTGACCTCAGATAGATTTCCTATGTGTCATTGACTCTTGCATCTTCCTTTAAAATGGCTTCTTATCACATTTTTTTGGTTACTTTTTGCATCTCTAGGCTATGTCAAGAATACTAAGTTGAACAGTATCAAGTATATTGATGTACACTCATCTATTCTCTCTCCAGATGCGAATTGTTGTGGCTTTGCTATAATTTTTATGTGCTTTAATATAATGGCCAAAATTCAACTGATTATTATATTAGGCTTTATAGAAAAATGAATCAAATAAAAAGTAAACCAGAAGTTCAAAGAGCTTTCAGTCCTGAAAACTAAAACTACAAGTGAATGAAAACAACGAGATGGGATGAAGGAGTAGGATTATTTGGGAGAATGAAAGGAAGGAATATGAAAATAAACCAGTATAATTTCTTCAGGCTCAGGCACACAGACATTTAAATTTGTACTTCATACAAAATATATTAATAGTTTCTGTAAAATCACAATGAAGTGTGTTGCAGGAATGAATCTTGTTTGGCAATTTTAGAATACAAGTCCCAGAAAATTGATGTTAGAATAATCACTTTTCTTTTTTTTTTTCCTCTAGAAGAGATGTGGTAAAACCCTCATAGCAGAGTGGTGGTGTTGTTTTGTCTGCTTGTTTATGTTTTTGTTGTTTTTGTTTGTTTGTTATCCAAGAGGTGAAGCATGATGTAGGTGTTATGATTATAAATTGGGGCTTGAGGTACACAAATTCTATCTCTTGCTTGACTGTAGATTTTCTGTTTGACTGTGAGTGTTAGTTATTGGCCAGCACTGCAGGAAATATGAGACAATCAGAGAAGGAAAGTAAAACTGTTCTTATTACAGCACAAAGATGTGTTATTTAAGACTTGCTGAAGACCAGAAGAACCCATGTACAGTAATAACACTGTTGCAAAAGAACCAGCTTCTTTGATCTATGCCTTCACAGCCTTTATTTGAATTTGATGAGGATGGTATCAGACACTTCTGTGGTAATTTGTGCTCAGATTTGACTCTGGCTTGGCTGTGGAGACCAGGGTTAGCACTGATGCAATGTAGAATGTGTCAGTGTGAGCTGAAATCCACCCCACCCCTCCCACCCCACCCCCCCCGACAAGAACCAGGCTAGCCCAGTCTGGAAGCAAATGAAAGCTGTATTTACAATGCAGAATCTACAATCTATGATGAAATGCAATGAATATGTACAAATATACAAAATTCACAACATTTACAAATATATACAATCAACAGAAAAAGCACAACCGATCTCCCTTTGCTTCCCCCCAAGGGGACCCTTCCCAAAGGAGCCTCCCTCTCCCAGGAGCTTCCCCCCCAGACCCCCCTTGGACAGAAAGCAGAGTTAGTTAGAGCAGAAAGTTGTTAACTTAGCTGCCAAGGTCAGTGTGTTATCTTCAGCCAGAAGAGAAGAAGAAGAAAACAGCAGCCAGACAGCCCAGCAACTGCCCCCACTGCAGAACGCAGAATGTGCAGAGTGCCCACTTTGTTTTGGGTAATAGTTCTTAAACATTTCTATCTATCCAATAGAAGTGTTTAGAACAGTCAGTATTTTGCTATCTTACACCCAATAGTGACTTATTTACACTCTTTCACTTTCTCTGTTCTGAATTTTGCAAGGAAAAATTAAAAAGACAGTTTCAAACCATCACACAGAAAGAAGGTGAAGAAGAAGTACAAGTACTGGAGGGAGTCCTGTTTCCTCTGAACTGTATTTTCTGTCATAGAGAGTGGGGATGAATAACTCAGAAAATAAAGAGTGGCCTCCTAGAAAAACAATTAATAGAAATAACTAAGGTTGTGTGATTGTGATATAGTACAAGAAATGGCATCAGGATGCAACTCCTGGTGCAATAACAGAAATTGTCTCCTATCTTCTGTCTGTCTCCATTTTTTCCATCAGTGGTGGCAACATCCAGCACTTAAGATTTAATGAAGATGAAAATGAAAAATTGGTAATTTAACACCCTTAAAACTGTTAGCTAAGATTTTGATTCCAGTGAGAACATAAAGAATTGGCTACACAGTCTTTTTATCATTGTGCATGTTGCCTCTTTGGGAAAGTAGTTTGGTCTATTTTATATATTTTATTTCTATTTTGAATGTAAAATCTTATTGTACAGCACAACCTGTTACTAATTCAGCTCTATAAGAAATAACTATGTTAGTTTCGTATCTAACAGCAAATTCCCTTACAAAGTCATCAACTCCCTGGGTATTCACTTGCTGATGTTTGGTCATGATGACCATTCTATCTTCATCGTCACTGGAATGGACTGCCCAGGGAGGTGATGGAGTTGCTGTCCCTGGAAAGATTTAAGGAAAGATTAGATGTGGCACTTAGTGACATGGTCTAGTCAATGTGGTGGTGTTAGGTCATAGGCTAGACTTGATGATCTCAGAGGTCTGTTCCAGCCTCAGTAATTCTGTGATTTAGTGATAGCAAGCTCAGCTTGAATATCATTGAAACCTCAAGTTAAGCACAAAGTCAAATGTCTTTGTTAGAAAGCTGCATAAACTTTCACATAAAAGCAAGAAAATAAACCCAAAATATTTCATCCAACGCTCCAATTCAGAGGGGAGGGGAAAAAAAATCAATTGCCAGAAATGATTGTCTGTTCAGGACCACTTACTTCATGTGGCAAGTAAAATGGGCCACATCCAGATCACCAAGTGTGTGGAATATATATCAAACATTACATCCTGACATCTTCTATTGTCCTGGTTGATGAGAGCATGTATTTGAACAGAAAGGTCATACCCAGTCATGTGTGCTAAGTATTTAGCTGGTAATGCAAAGTCCACACTTTTTTTCCCCCCTTTCCTTTTCTTCCTTCTTTCTTTCTATCTTCGTTTAGGCATGTGATGGTTTGAAACTGTCTTTTTAAATTTTTTCCTTGCAAAGTTCAGAACAGAGAAAGTGAAAGAGTGTAAATAAGTCACTATTGGGTGTAAGAAATCAAAATAATGATTGTTCTAAACACTTCCATTGGATAGATAGAAATGTTTAAGAACTATTACCCAAAACAAAGTAGGCACTCTGCACATTCTGTGCTCTGCACTGGGGGCAGTTGCTGGCCTGTCTGGCTGCTGTTTCTTCTTCTCTTCTGGCTGAAGATAACACGTACTGACCTTGGCAGCTAAGTTAACAACTTTCTGCTTAACTAACTCTGCTTCTCTGTCCAGGAGGGTCTGGGGGGGGAAGCTCCTGAGAGAGAGAGAGGCCCCTTTGGGAGGGTCCCCTTGGGGGGAAGCAAAGGGAGATCGGTTGTGTTTTTCTGTTGATTGTATATATTTGTGAATGTTGTGAATTTTGTATATTTGTACATATTCATTGCATTTCATTGTAGATTTTAGACTCTGCTTGTAAATACAGCTTTTCATTTGCTTCCAGACTGAGCTAGCCTGGTTATTGTCAGTGGGGGGGGAATTTCAGCTCACACCGACACAAGGCAGTAGAACAATGATGCAATACTGAGATTCAGGATATTGGCTAGATTTAAAATCCACCTCCACGGAATCTTAACTTTTGAGATTTAAGAGGATTCTGCTTCATAGCAAAACTTTCTTACCAATATGTATTCTTACAGTAGTAAGGAACTTCAATTTGTCAAAAATAGTTTCGCTGATGTAACTCCAGACCAAATAAATACCTGTGATAAGGGGCAGTAGGCAGTTTTGCATTTCAGATATATTTATGTGCATGATTTGAAGCATCCGTATCTACATCCACTTGTCACAAGACAAGTTGAAAAGCAAGGATGATGAAGGTGAGTAATACTTTTTTCAAATGATGGTAGGTAAGAAGTGAGGGAACATGTATTTTTTCCTCTCCACACTAAATACTCCTGTTTCTTTTTAAAACAGTGAGATTTAACATTTGAGACACTATGATCATCTTGAGAGATCATTTGATTTCTGATGGAGCAGAAATTCCATTCTCTCCAATAACATGTGCTAGATCAAATGAATTATTATGACCTTAAGCAATCCCAGTTCTGTCACTGATGCTTGAATAATTCTATGTCCTTATTTCCCCTTCTGTGCTTTGATCATCTCATCTACTCAAAAGGTGCATCTGGACTGCCCTGTACTATTTGTACAATGCTTAATATAATGAAATTATAATTCCTAGCATCAAATTTCCACCAAAAATTTGAATGATAAGAACTCTGACCATTCTAGATGTTGGAACTCATCATACCGTGATGCATAATGGAGGAGGAACTCTGGCCTTGGCAGTTATGATCAGAACTTCAAATTCTTCAGACTTTCATAGAAAACATTAATTTCATCCATTCATTGATCCATTATCCATGGAAAAGTCATTAGAATACTTACATCACTTTCAGACTTCTCTTTATCTCCCAGCAGTTACTGACACCTGAATGTTTTCCCTAGAAAGGGGGATGCAGGGCTACAGCCTGACATATCAGCATGGGCCTCAGAGGAATGACTTGCTCTGGCATGCCTCCCTACTTTCTTCTTCAGTGACCTGAGTATACACACGGTTGTCTCTGTCAGCTTCCATGCCTTTCTAAAATGAGAAACTCCCCAGCACAAGAGAACTTGCCCAACAGATATTCCCCTCTTAAATATGTTATTAATGAAGTACTGTTTGGCTTGACTTTACCCTGAGATGGGTCTGATTTGCAGCTGGGGAAGCTTCTTTAAGCTTCTTACACCACACCAGCAGTCCGCTTCCCCACTACCAAAACCTCACCAGAAACAAACCCAACACAGTCATATTTGAAATCCTCTGACCAGTGCTGAGCCACAGGTCATGTTCTCATGGAGGCGTAGGGTCCAAAACTTTTCCTTAAACTGTAAATGATGGAAAATGTCCTCGAACAGTTCATATCAACACAGAATCTTTCATCCTCTCAAGGAACTGTGTGACAAGTGTGCTCAGATCAATCTATCTGCATGTTAAAGACTGTATACCCTAGTAAGTAGACAAGAAACAATCTACAACAATACTAAGAATAAAATTATTACTCACATACATATTTGCTCCAGCATTAACTGTATGTTAAAATTTGTTTAATATAACTTCATTTTTGAAGTAGAAAGGGTTGGTTGCTCAGGAGGAAATGAATACAAGATGGATTTACTAGACATAAATTGATCCCAAATGATTTCTCCAATTGAGACCACAAAAAAAAATTTTCTCAAAGTTTTCATCAGTAAATGCCAGTAAGCATCCATCATCTTTCATGCAGATTTATATCCAAAGGAAGTACTTAACCTCACAAATTTTTTTGCAAGAGTAAAAAATAATAATAATAAAAAGGGATATACATTGTCATTGTAATAAAAGCAGAGACAAAAATGGTGAAGACGTCTGAAGAAGCTGACTTATTTGCTCTGATATCTTTTCCTTGATTTCTTTGGTAGGTTCGTGCTTTTGTTGGCAAAACTAAATATTAAACCAGATCTAATTACCACTATAATATTCACGTATCAGGAAAGGCCATCTAATGAGCCCACACTTTTCAACAGAATGGTGAATATTCTTCCATTTCTGTAGAAAACATATTTTTCAAAGAAAAATAATAACTCTTCAGTCTGCAGTTACTAGAATTATACTGTCTTTTATCAGGTCAAAGGCTAGAAAAGGGGATTCATCAATGACAGGATATAGTAGGTTTCCAAAGTCATCACTGGAAACTATAATCCTCATTAAAAAAAAAATATTCTCTGCCAGGCAAATACAAGATTTTTGGATTTTATAATTAAGTTGTCCAAACACTTCATTAAAAATAAAGGAAGCAAGAGGAAGATTTAATTTCTTAGTTTCTATCCGTGCCAATTATGGGCTGTGTTCTGCTACTCATTTGACTTTTATCAATATTTTTGTATTCATCTCAGTCATTAAATTCAATAGAACTATATAATAAGGCATTTCCCTGAGTAAGGGTGATGTATCTTATCCAGTGGACTAAGCAAAATAGCACACTGATCTTCTGGAAGGGTAGATTAATAAAGGACTGATGTAAAAAACCTCAGTACCAAGCACAGCTGTCAGCTAAACCTTGATACACTGACATACAGACAGCTCAGGAGGGGCTTTGAAAGCATTCAGTAGTATGTAAAAAGGGGAACAGCTTTATGTGTAGCTTGAGCCTGCAGCCTAAGACAGTAACTAAATCAGATCATGTAATAAATTTTCACTTGATTAATTGTTCTCACCTAAAATCCTTAAACGATTGCTGGTGATGAACAAATCTCAGCATGCCCATAGTCTAGCATGAATGCAGAAAGTATGGAATTCTTGAGCCTCAGAACAAAGATGATTCACAAATTAGACAAGGAATTCAAACAGGAATTTGAACTCTGCAGGAACACTTTTCCATGTCAGTAAGCGCTGCTCGAGGCTATTATCTGTCATGCATACTGAGAAACGCTTTCTCCATTAAGGCCTTTTTAACAAGTGCTTCATGTATTGTGCTGCAGATATAACTAAATTTTTCGGACTGTGGATTTTGTAATTACAAAATTGTTTGCTTATTGATGTTTGGTATGAAAGGAGCTCCTCTCAGCATGGTCATCTTCCACTTGTGGAAGTCTTTGGTCAGTGTTGAGTAAATGAAGTGCCTAGAGATGTCGGTGTTCTTAGGGTGAGCTCAAACTCTCCTTCCTCACAGTGGTATGACCACTGAAGGCAGATCAGGAGAAATACAAAGTTCACACTACGCTTTATGAATACTGAGATGATGTGTATCTACAGAAAAAAGAATGTCAGCTGATGTCAACAGACAGAAATAAGTTCGTTCATGTGACTGACTCATTCTATCTAAGGTAGGAAAAAAGTATTTTCTAAAAGTATCTGTTTCTCTTTAATAGTTAAATGAGACCAGAGGAGCAGCTTAACAGTTCAAATCAATGAGTTGAATCATGTATAAATGCTGAAGGTGCTGTCAGCTGCTAGGTGTGGAGTCTCACAGGCAGGAGATATGCTAACTTACAAAACAATATAAAGTGTCTTGAATATACATTAAAAAGAGCAAAACATTTAACAAAAATATGCAGAACTCATCTCAAAACTTGGAAGGGAAAAACGTGCTGCAGCTTTTGATAACTGGTAACAGAAGCTTCTTAACAATTCAACATCTCTTGGAGTGATTATAAAGGTAATAGGAAAGAATCAGATGGTTTTATCCTTCCAACTTTAGAGAAAGGAATGGGAAAAGATTAGATAGGAGTTTCACACAGTATAACATGTTTTTTAGTACCCTAAAACCTTATTAACCAGTAAACTGATAGTATAAATAGAGGAAGGGAATTACCATCTGTTTTCCTGCTTTAAATAACCCATCTTGTGGATGGCAATAATAAAGTCAAAAGTTCCTGTGAGTAAAATGAGGAAAGAAAACAAATAAACAAACAAATAAATAAGCAAGTGAAAAGGAGCCTTCAAGCAGCAGCCTCTCTTGCTGTCTTGACAGAGAAAATCTGACACAGAGAAAGAAAAAAATAAAAAGACAAAGAAAAAAAGAAGACCTAAGAAGACCTGACATTTTTCTTAGTCAGTCTCTGTACTTGTAGCTGGTTTTAAAAAGATTATTTTAATTACCTATCTCAGTTATTCTAAGATATATTAACACAGGAAGATTCATTCATCCCACACGTTATCCATTCATCTAGTCTAAATTTTCCCCTCCCTATAATATCTTCCAAAAGATGCAGTGTAAATGGGATCTTTGTAATAGAATCTAATAAAATAGTGTATATGAGAATATTGTGAACAGATTATTTTTCAATTAAATTATATTTCCATTAGAAGAATATCTGTTGGATATTTTTCACCTTGGCTTTAATGTGCTCCATTTATTTATTTAATGAAGATATGGATGACAATGAATTCATTCTAAATTTTAGCTTTTATAATGGAGTGGCCTTTTCAGACCTCAGCAGAACACATAATTCCCTGTGCTGAGGGCTGTACAAACATACAAAAAAAGAGATTGCTCTTCCTCTGACTAATTTATTATCTAACAGATAAGCCAAATGTAGGATACACCTACATGGGCTCCTGCCCTCTGAGCAGACATGAGCTTATTCTATTTGCATCCAAAGCAGATGTAAATTCTCTCTGCCTGTGTTGCACATTAACTTGTGAATGCAAATAACATGGTGTTTAGTGCTGATGTAAGATGCTGTATCTTAACCTGCACTTAGGGTATCCTACTGCTTCTCAGGAGTGTAGATAAAATGATGTCTGGTCTTTCTCAGAAATATTGTATAGATATTTCTGAAGAATGGAAGATGTCAATATGGAAGAAGGCGATACAATTTTTACAGATCTTTGGATGGTCAAGATAAAGGATAGAAAAAGCAATCTCTTGTCAAAATGCTGAGTAAATGTGGCTTCAAATACAATGCCCAGTCTAAGGCAGATTCAGTGTGCCTGAGTCTACTAGAGCTAATCATGACTGAGAGTCATTTAACTCTTGAAGTGAACATTTAACTGTCTAATAATTAGCTTTATTAACTCACCTACTCATTTGTGTTACCTCTAGAGTGAATGGAGAAAAGCAAGCACTGCCAGACACAATCTACCTGCCCAGTTATCTCAGACACTTAAATTATGATGGACTGCATGATTGATGGACAATGCTTTTGCCTCCCTTCTGACTACTGAAAAAAAAGAAAAAGAAAAAAAAAGACTGAAAGACTTCATTTTTCATTTGTAGGTTACAGAAGTATTTGTCCATGATTTTGGAATGTTTGATGTTTCCTTGAACTTGCAATGTCTTTGTTCTGACCCTCAAGTCATCACTCAGCTACTGCAGGATATTTTTTTTTTTCCTTCAATAACTTGGTTTTCTGGACTTTTTTTCCCCCTCTATTTTCTGCTGCTCTGCTCTGTAGTCACCAACTCCATTTCTAAGGGTGAGAAAAAAATAAAAATTCATATAAGGATGGTGAGAAAAATAAAAGTGATTACGAATCCATTTAACACTCACCCTCACTCCAAGCTGAAATTATCCTGTTCACTGAGGCACAGGTGGCGATTTTCCTAACTTGATTTGGTCATTAAAAATCCTCTAGCTGCTTCAATACTTTCTCCCCGAGGCCCCTATCAGCACTCTCTTCTCCAGTGATTAGAACAGAGCCGATTGGCCTTCTGAACTTATTACAACCCTTTTTCTAATGATCTCATAATGACTGCAAACCGGAGCCTAGCAAACTGACAGATAATGATGTCAATTATGCAAAACAGAAATGATGGCTTTGAATCTAATATACTGTATTTTGAGCTGAGGAGGGGGGCAGTGAGGGAGGCTTATTTATAGTTTCACTGTCTAACTGTCATAATTCAAAATGTCAGGAAAACTTAATAAATGGGAGTTTGGGGAACACACTAAAAGATGCTGATTATAGGGCCCTTGATAAAACTTTTAAAAGGGTTAGTTCCCTTTTTTGTCCTCTTCTTCCCTAAAGAACTTCTGGGGTTTTTTTTACTCCTGTGCTACTCTAGTAATATTTTACAATATTAGTTCCTTTCTGTTTTCCAACAGAATTCCATAGGAGACCCTGAGGCTTGTGGGCATGTTAGGAACCAATGTAAATGAATTTGCTTTTAACAACAACTTATTAGTAAAGTCTCTTTGCATTCATTTAACTCTTAAGACTCTTAACTAGATATCTATATTATTATTAGTTTCTCTTAGTTATTATTTTAATATACTCTAATGACATAAGAAATTTCCACATTCCTTTTGGTTGTATACAGTAACCTTAGGTTTGTGATAAGTTGTTTTATCATATCAGCAGTTATGGATTAAAATATGACCAAGCATTTAGGGAAAAACCTAGACAAAATTCACTTTCAGCCTTGAATACACCAAAACTTGTTCAGCTTTCTTGGAAAGCTCTTGTAACTTCACCTGAGAGTGATGCTTATACCAGGTGTGTGAAAAAGCTCAACTTAAGTTAGAACATCACATCACACAGACAGTGACAAAAGTGGAATCCATGTCCCAGCCCAGTTTTCTTCACTAATTTGCATTGACCTAGTCCCAGTTATTTCCACTGTTCCATGAACCCCTTGCTCTTAATTTCTGGAGTGCTTTGAAAAGCCCCAAATAAACTGTTCTTTTTAGACCTCAAAGGTTATGTCCCACAGTTCAGGAAACTAGAAATGCAAAGCCAATGATATAGAGGGACAATTGTGGGTTGGGAATAATGGCTTTACAAAAGAAGGAATGTACTTTGGAATAGTGTTTTAATATAAAACTGGATCTGGAAAATGTGGAAAATACATCTGATAATTCTTACCTGAAGCAACCAGAAGGCAACAATCTTTCAAACTGACATGCTACATTGCCCTTTCTAAAAATCAGCAATAATACTGCAGCCAGTTCCAGCAGTGGGAATAAAAGTGCCTGTAATCAATGTAAATAGATGCATAATATTCTGCAGGTCTGATCCAGTACATAATGCAATTGACAGAAGAGCTCTTATTGATTTCCATAACGTTAGACTGAACCTCAAGTGGAAGAGATGCATCCCATAAGATGATTCAAATTTTATTATTTTTCTCACATGATGAAAAAATAAATGCATGGATTTCTCAAAATCAGATACTTTTCACAGGGCTTTAAGATCCAATAAATTGTGGCATATCATAAACACTCTATATAATTTATAAGAACACACGTTTGCAGATTAATATTTAAATGGTGATATTTGTAGTAGCATAGGAAATGTAACTATCTCAGTGTTTTCAGGTAGGGAAAGACAGTGAAAAATCCTATGCAGGGGTAAACTCAGAAATCTGAACTGAAAAAAAAAGAAAAATTTATTGAACAATCCTACTGTTATATCATCTCACCATAAATGTTGGACTTTTCTTTATGTTGGTGATACTATGTTATATGGGATTTAGCACGAAGGGTGACAGTTTCTGTCACTGATACACTCAACTCCTAAGATACTACCTGCTCTGCAGATAAATATTTCTACTCTGGCTGATCATAGTTGACCTCCATGCCAGCCTCACCTTATGATGCTGAGTAGAATCCTTAGTGAGATTCACACAATACCAAAACACCCAAAAACCTAGAGGATAAAAAAAAAAGAAGGGGATACATTGAAGATGTGAACACAGAATACACGGATTTTTTATAAATTGCACACAAGTTTTCTGTTAATAAAGAAAACAAGTGAAATATAATTCATTCTTCTGCTACACAAATTACATTTAGATGAAGGTAATAACATGGTATTTTTTATCTAAAAATGTTTCCTTACTATAGGATCTTTTTATACTAAGTATTCTTATCCATTACTATATCTCTGTAATTATTCCATTTTCCATACAACGATGCCTCCACCAACACTTGGATATTTGGTGAATGTCCTGGGATCAAAAAAGTGAATTTGCCATTTACTGATGGCAGAAGAGGGAAAGATGACAAAGATTATTGAATAATGTATTTTCAAAGATGAGTAACCATAGGAAAAAAAAAAGGTGAAAAGGGGGATGTGGATATGTTGCATAGCTTCTTTTGTGAGGCAATATTTCATCATTCAAACCCATTTGATTTATTTATGTGAATTTACTGATTTGGTTTCTTTGACATTTGCAGTTGAAGATAAGATTCTAGCCATATTCTGGGTCAGAATCAACCAACTTATTGGTTGATTTTTGTTTCTGCAGCCTAGCAGAGTGCTACCAAATGCTCTGTTTTGTTGTGGTGTGTTCATGTTTAATTTGTTTTTCACTACCACTTAGTGTTCCACTACAATAAAAACAGAAGATGCAAGGCTGAGCTACAGTGCTTTGGATTTTATAAAATCCTTAATTTTTGTAAGAAAGACTTATATTTTGGTGAGAAGCTCCACTTTAAAATACTTTTTTTTTTTAATACTCCAGTGCAATGAAGAGATATAGCACATGCAATAAGTGCTATAGCAGTCCAAAAGCAAGGAGAATAAATTTCTATCTTACATTTAATTGATTGTTTAATATTAACACTTGTTGCTGAAGGGTACATTGTAAGTAGAATTGACACTGAAGGGAAAAAGTGTAACCAAAGATACATCTGTAATACCAATGCTTTTACTTTCTCTACCTGCAGTTGCATCTTGCATGATGGACAGAAGAATTACTCATTCTGTCCAGAGAAAAAGCTATATAGCAATAGTTATTAAAGAGCAACAGAGGAAATAGATATCACACACTAAATGTGTCTGACACTCATATTCTT
Organism: Indicator indicator; assembly: GCF_027791375.1. Taxonomy (NCBI): domain Eukaryota; kingdom Metazoa; phylum Chordata; class Aves; order Piciformes; family Indicatoridae; genus Indicator; species Indicator indicator. The sequence goes on from NC_072021.1 coordinate 18,754,414, forward strand.
GGGAAAGAAAAGCAAAATCTTAGGTACCAGGTGTTACTATAGCACTCCAGTTCAGCTTCTGTACACACTTTGCTTAATATTTTATTTCCAGATGTAATAGCTTTTTTTATTTTGGAAACTACAAACAGTTATTGGTTTTCCTATAATCCATAAATTCTATCAAATTTTAGGAACAGGTTTGTATGCCTCTGTGAATGTGACTAACCCAGACATTGGTTTTCTTCCTGCTTAAACAAAACAGTTGACTAATATTTATTATTCTCTATATGTCAAATAGTACAAGTCCAGCACAACTTTTAAAATAAATGACTTATGCATTTGGCACTTTAAGAATAAATGTCAAAAGAAATCCTACCCTGAAGAATCTGTGATGCAAAGGTAAAACATAACACAGCAGGAAAATACGACAGACAGATGGTGGAACACAAGGTACCAAGAGGACAATCATTACTGGTGTCATAAGCAGCAGTCATGACCCGCCACCTGCCTACCTGCTGTCAGGAATTTCAGAGACACCCTTACAGAGATCTGAAGAGGAAAAGGAGTGGGGTGGCTAAAAATATGGCAAAAGGACTTCAGTGGGAGTTTTGGGTTCTTGCATCTAATGGCTTGGCAAAGCCCTCGGGGATTGGGGTGAATAGGGTTGTGTATTCACCTTTCCCAAGACCATCCTTGGGCAGACTGTTGTAGGCTTTTATTTATTTGGTTTTGTTTTGGGTTATTTTTCTTGCCTCCTAATAAGACAGCATTATTTATAAAGGATATGGGCATTAGAAATCTACCTCATTGGTTTCTTAGTTTGCAGTTATATAAATATGTTCTGGGCCATGAGGAGTTGGAGATCTTGTAACTAGCAGTAGATACAACCACGAAACTTGGAAAGTCAAAGTAAAAGTATGATACATTCGCTGCTGTTCAGCCACCTCATGGTCTTTGTTAGCTAGCAAGACCTGTCCTTGTGTAAAAAAAAAAAAAAATCATCTGGGTCTTCATAGATATCAATGTACTTCAGAGCATACACGTTTGTGCAACTGCTTACACAGTGTCAGTGTGTAAGTGTTTGATCCTGGCTGGGAAGTCTCAGTGACACTCCAGCATTCAGTTCATCACTCAATCCTCCAGGCTGACCTGTGAGACTTGGAGAGCGTGTATAGGACTTAAAACAATTTCTAACTAAGAACGTCTCCTTCCATTTGTCAATGATGACAATGAATTTCCTTCCCACATGCTTGCCAGCAGCTAATTATTTCCTCCCTCCACCAGTCCACAGTGAACAGTGATATCTTAAGCCACAAATAGCAGCAGTTTATTAATACAAAAGGGAAGCTGGTGACCACAGCAAGTTCTTGTGTGGCCTAGTGGGATGATGACTTTTGTAGACAAGCTGCTCTCTAAAGGCTGGTCTTCATGAAAGTTAAATACTTATTGCTACAATGGAAGTGAAAACAAACAAAAAAAAAAGAAAAAAACAGAATATGTACATAAAAGCTCCCAGTGTCTGGTCATGTAGCTCACTCACACTGCCTAATATTACTAAGTAAACTATCATCTGCAAACCCCTTCTGCTGGGAAATGTACTTGCAGTATAGAATAAAAAAACAGTGAAAAATGTCCTGGAGAATCCCATCCTTCCATCATTTCTTAAATAAGTTGCAAGAGCAGATCATGGAGTAGATTTACCATGGAAAGCACTTGGCTGTTTTCTGAAAAATAAGTTCCTTATTATTGTTTGTCATCTAAAAAAGCATCACTATTTAAAAGTCACTAAAGAAAAATGGTCTTTGGTTCAAAACTTCCTTAATCAACAAAAGATCAGTGAAGGGAAGGAGAAAATATTAGGGAAATGTTGTTATAATTATTTAATTAAAAGCAGTTGGGAGGAAACTTTAGAGGCCCTTTAATTCAATTTGGGTTGATCTACTGTCATTACTGGGTTGACAAAGTGTTACCTAGGCAAATCTGGAAGATTTCCCAGGAGGGAGATCCCACAAGGATTGTTGCTTGATTTGAGCAGCTGATGGCAGTTATGTTCTTATTTTCATAACCACAATTACCACAGAAATATAATATGAGACTATGTGCACTCTCAGCATGACCTAATATGACTTATTCACACATTTTCACACTGTGTTCTTTTTTTGTTGTTGTTGTTCTTTTTTTTTTCCATTGATAACAAGGGATTCTTACATCACAGAAGACAGTCATACCCCAGCCAAAGCTGAGCCAGTCAGTGACACTGGTAGTACCTCTGTGATAATATGTTTAAGCAAGTGTAGAATATATTGTGCAACAGAAGCCAGAAGACAGGAGTGACTATGTCAGAGAAACAGCTCTGCAGACATCAAGGACACTAACGAAGGGCAAGGAGGTGCTCCAGGCACGGAGCAGAGATTCCCCAGCAGCTTGTCATGAAGAACACAGCGAGGCAGGCTGTACCCCTGCAGCCCATGGAAGTCCAGAGTGGAGCATATATCCAATCTGCAGCCCATGTAGGATCTCATGCCAGAGCAAGTGCTCTGAAGGAACCTACAGGTTTTCTATCAGGACCTGTAACCCTGTAGAAAGGACCCATGCAGGAGCAGTTTATGAAGAATTGAACTTATAAATTTATGTTGGAGCAGTTTGTGAAAGACTCATGGGAAAGACCTTATAGTGGAGCAGAGTAAGAGTGTGAGGAAGGAGAGGCAGAGATGAAGCATTATATACTGATCTCAACCCCAATCCCAATCTTTCTGCATCATTCAGAGGAAGGAGATACAGGATTTGGGAGCAAAGTTGACCCTGGGAAGAAGGAAAGGATGAAAGAAATGTGTTCTAAAATTTATTCTTATTTGTCATTAACGTACACTGATTTTCATTGGCAATAGATCTATTCAATCTTCCTCATTTTGAGTCTGTTTTGCCCATGATGGTGACTGGTAAATAATCTCCCTGTACTTATATCGACCCACAAGCTTTTTGTCATACTTTCTCCCCCGTCTTATTGATGGAAGAGGAGTTAGAAAGTGCCTTAATAGATCCCTGGTGGCCAGCCAAGGTTAACCCACCACAGAACCTAATTGCAGATCCCTACTCCAAGTGCTCTTTAAAAACAGCTAATAATCTGAACTTTCCAATTTATTTATTTTTAGTTGTTATTAATTTTTTGCAAAACATTAAATTCTTCAAAGGAAAACCCAAATGATCCCAATAACAGTCTAAAAAGAAAACAAAGCAAGTCACCCCTAGCAATAATAAGCCAACATTTCCTATGCTGTGCATATTTGGCAGTGGGACTGAGATAAATGGATCCTTCAGCTAAAAGAAATAATACATGGTTTGCTGCACCTGTGAATTAGCTGCATAAAGATAACTGAGGCAGGTAAATGCTGAATAAAACTAGGTGATATACATTAAAGGATCAAATGCATCTCTTAGCAAATAGTCTTTATATTAGGGTGCCCATTAAACACTGATGCCAAGATAGCACTTGAAATGAGCGGCTGCAGATTCTAATTTCATAACTGGCATAGATATGCTGGAAGCAATGGAAATATGTTGATTTGGGCTAGTTAGCAAAGAATAACTGATGCCTTAAAACAGAACATTATCCTGTAAATGCTGAACATCTGTGTTCTCCCTATGACTGCTACAAGTGAGATGAGATTTTTTAAATATAGTTTGCAGGATGTATTTAAATTGGGAAATTAGGCCTTCCATGTACTCCATATGTACCTAAATATTGAACTTCTGAACCTAAAACTTTTTAGATAGTTAAGGCTATCTACACTCTGGTCAGGGTCTGAACCAGGTTTTCAGCACAATGTTTTGTCCAAATTAAAGGAGCTTTGGGGAAATGGTTTTGCCATTTTACATCAGATATCCTAAATGAAATTTTATCTTAGGTGGCATCATTGCTCTGTGCCCTCAAAAAAATGTTATGGTGACAGGAGATCCTGAGTCTCTAACACAAGCATATACATATTCTTGTCTTTAGATTAACTCCACTGCAAGGCTGTGAGAAGCTTGACTCCATTTTCTTGATCCTCTTTATAGTTTCCTGAGAGGCTGCTGTTAAGTCTTCTGGAACTGTCCCTTCTTCAGGCTGAAGAAGCTCCAGTACCTTAGCCTGTCCTCACTAGGCAATTGCTCTAACCCTGACCATCTCAGTGCTCCCCACTGGATTTGTTTCAATTTGTAGATATTTTTCTTGTATCATGGGAGACAAAACTGGACACAATATTCTAAGTGTATTCTAAAATGTGAGCTGATTATACACATTTGATCAATCAAAAATGTAATATTAGCCTAAAACTCACCAATAGGATGAGCTTCTTGCTCATCATAAGATGGAAACTGACAAATAACAGATCATCAATATTGGACACATCTGTTCACAACTTATCTCTCCATTGACTGTAGAGAGCAGTAGAGACTGTAAAGTCTGGTGGTTTAGGTTAATATAGATGGTAAAATATTCAATGGTTAAAGATAAAGAAGATGAGTATCATACTTGTGGACTGCTCTGTAATGTCAAAATTGATTCTTCAAGTGCACAGTTGAGGCAGCATCTGAAGGCTCATAATGGCACATTTTGTGCTTGGTGTGTTGTGAGGATAACTAGAGGCTATTAGTTTGCAGGGCTGTCAAGCCATGAACCTTTCACTAAGATGAAGTTGACTTGGAAACAAAAAGGATATTTTGGCTCTTTTTTTTCTTCAACAAAGGGACTTTCTTTTTCAGTCATGAAACACAAAGGATTTTGTGTCTCCAGAGACAATGAAGGGATAGGAGAAAAACCCAGATTAACAAAATATCATTCATGATTTATACAATCTCTTTCATATCTAAGCCTACAGGTCTCATTGATAAAACAGAAAGAAAATGAAAGAAAGAAAATGAAAGCTGAGATTTTCTGCAAAGAGACGTCTTTGTAGAAAGTGAATATTATGTACAACTGACCTGCAGATATGAAGTATCTCAGTCTAAATCCCTCCTACTATCTCTTTCCAACACAACTTTTTCTTCCATTCTTGTCGTTTTTTGTTTGGTTGTGGTCTTTTTGTTCTTTGGTTTTGTTTTGTTTTGTTTTCTTCACCTCCTGCTCCTGTCCAAGAATGCATATTCATTCACTTCTCAAATATAACCACCACCAGCTCATAAGACACAAAGAACACTGTCAGCCCTCAAAACATCTTACACTTTTCTGTAGACACAAGGTTCCATGAACCACCTGGGGACCACTTACCCAGGCTTCTTGAACCACTTAAATTACAGCTGGGGAAAAAGTAGTCTGTGTCATTGTGTCTTCAATTACATGTGGCCCTGATTCAGCAAGTATTTCAAAAGTTTCTTTTGTTTATGATTTGTTTAACTTCAGTGGGGTTTAAAATTGTTTTTAAGGTGGAGTGCTTTGCCTTATAATTTTCCTGGTTTTGTGTTTTGTTTTTCACTTCACTTGAATTTTGTTGTTTAAAAAATTTCTTCCAGCCTTTGCAAGTAAAAGCTATAGAGAATAAATTGGTATTATAAAGTTAATGAAGACTTAATTCTGCAGTTCACAGAAGAAAATTTTTCAAACTTGGGGTGTGAGTGATACAAGAACCAGTATGTTATTAAAAGGCTTGAAATCCACAATTAAACATATGGAGATCTCTCACTGTCTAGTGATTTTATGGAACAAAGGACATGAATATATTCCTGTTCCTCCATTTCATGTTTAATAAAAGAACTTTGGCTTTTATGTCACTTAGGTGTGTTTTAAAAGCACAAATTCATCTGTCACAGAGTGCATCCTATAAACTCTTTTCTGGAGACCTTTCATCCAATCTACTCTTTGTAGTCTTTTCTATTCTTACATCTCAGTCATTTGCTTTTTACTCAAGCTTAGATTCTTCCCAGTCTCTGACTCATCTTTACTCCTCTTTTCTTTCGAATCCAGAAAAAAATCACACCCAGCAATACCTGGTGTCCTAGATGAATGCTGCAATTCCTAACACTGGATTTGTTCACTCTCAATCAAACTCTTTCATCTCTAAAAATCATCACTCTGAAGTAGCAAGGGTGTTAATTACTGTCAGTGTTTGTTGGAAGCAATTAAGAAATTAATAAATTAAACTGGATCATGTATCCTGGAAATGCTACAGTGCTGATTAGCTACTTGTTAAAACAAAGACTATATATGGACTATTTTCACATAATTGCTATTTTCTGTTCCTCATTTCTTCCTTATTTATTGACTAAGATATGCTTTCAGAAAACAGGACTTTTGCCCAGAAACAGTAATAGCACAATATTTAGAACTCTGCTAAGCATTTTCGCTGTAGAACTGTTATATGTATATCTATCTGACATATTGTAGTGAGAAGATTGGGGAACTCAGGATTAGTCATGTTTCATTTGCAAGAAGGGTTTGTGGGTTGGTGTAAGCTATTCAGCCTAGAAATATAGGGAGGCAAACAGTTCTGGATGAAGCCAGATCCCCTTCTGACCTTCACTGAAGCTTTACTACACTTCAGTATCTAAGTTCAGCCAAGCAAAATCCAGCACATAACATATTTATCTCAGCTGTACACCTAACTCAGAAAGAAAACGAGGCTATTGTCACAAAAACTTGATATTAACCATTAAAAATTCTGACTCATCTGAAATAAGGTGAACTTTTGGGTTTGCCTAAATCTCACTTAATCTTTGGGAAAGGTTTGTTTCCAGGGAGGAAATGATGGTTTGGATTTCAGTCTTGCCATATTCTTGTTCAACTTGTGAGGAAAAAAAGCAGTATCAGAATACTTACTGGCAAACTTTGCTACCAGCTAATAGCAGCCTGGTTATGGCCTAGTGACTCAAAGTGATATATTGAGAGGTCTTATATCCTCTGTCAAGCTTCATTTACAGTGAAAATGAGCCAATGACTCTTGTCTATTTTCCTTCCCAGGCTATCAGAGCAGCCATCTCCTGACCATGTTTCTTATCCCTAGGGAAGAGCACAATTATGCTGATAATCACTTTCTTGATTCAGTCTGACATAAAATTTCTCTTCTGCTCCAAATCCAACAAGTACTTTTTTAAACACACTTCTTCCAAAACATACTTACATATTAGATCTCCTACAGAGACAGACATTACCTGACTGATCCTGGAGATCATGAATACTCCATTGAACTGAGGAAAATAACATAAAACAAGTCTGACCCTCTGTAAGATAGTAGCATAACTTTATAATATAATTGTGCTCTCTCAGTTTATTTCCACACCCTTACCTTTGCTTGGGAATTGCTTGTTTTAAATAGCAGCCACTCATAGCAAGGCTGATTCACTTCTCACAATTCTATAAAGCACCTAGACAGCTGGAGTGGTAACAAAAATATCTAAGTAATAACAACTAATGAGCACTGCTGGTGTGGGAGTTTTTTTATTGAGCTAGCTTTAATAAATAGCAGTTGAAAATTGTTCTTCAGGAATGATTTTTGACAGATTTTTTTTTTTTCTGTGACAGAAGGGAGGTTTTCATGGAATGGAACTACTTTATTTGGGAAAAAAAAAAAAACAAACAAACCAAACCAAACAACAACAAACCCCTCCCCCCCCCCAAACCAAAACCAAACAAACACAAACAAACTGAAACCCAAACCACAAAAAAATCCACCAAAACAGAAGCAGAAGCTGTTTAGTTCCTGCAGAACTGAATCCCAAAAAGCTAAAATCTTTACATTTTCAATCAAAAATGTACATGCAGAGATAAATATGTACTTGCACTCCTTCCTTCCTTCCTCCCTTCCTCCCTCCCTCCCTTCCTTCCTTCCTTCCTTCCTCCTCCCTCCCTCCTTCCTTCCTTCCTTCCTTCCTTCCTTCCTCCTCCTTCCTTCCTTCATCCTCCCTCCCTCCCTCCTTTCCTTCCCTCCCTCCCTTCCTTCCTTCCTTCCTTTGATTTACTATAGAAAATTACAATGTTCCGTTCAGCTGAGATGCTAAATGCTATTGCATTGCTTTCTCTATTTGTGTATAGTAATATATATTTCTCTCTTTGTGTGTAGTATGTATATGTGTGTGTGTGTGTATACATATATATGTATATGTGTGTTTACATGTGTATGCGTATATTTGTACATGCCTAAGCTATAGTAGAGTTAAATTTGTTTGGTTTTCCTCTAATACATTTTTAATCTGCGTACCTGCACAGATAAGATACCAACTCTTACGTCCCCCATCCATTCTGACATAACAGTTTGAAATCTTATCTACACTGGACCAGGAAGGAGGGAATTCTTGCACTTGTACAGTTGGATATTGCCACATAGCTTGTTCAGAAGTGGTGGTTCCAGCCTAAACCATCAGTTCTGAACTGCATTAAGCCTCGCTCTGCAAGCAAAATCTAAGTGAATTCTAAAGCCCAAAGGAAGACTTGTGTGACACTACAGAGATTTCACTTAGTTTTTAAGCCAAAGCCATGCAAAACCACCCATATTTTGAATGGTGAATAAGTAGGCATTCACCTTGCATTTATTTAAAACCTGCACCACTACAACTCTGCAAAGAGTCGTTCGTATCTAAGGTGAAATTTGGTTTCATTCTTTTATTTTATTTTTCAAGTAAAATAGAAAACTTGGGAAAATTTTGCCAATAAATTGTTGGCTTACCCCTAAGAAGATGTACATAGTTCTAAACCTATCCAGTCCTCTTTTTCTTTCACTTTAAATTACTGGAGCAGATACACATGAAATAAATGTTTCTGGTTTTTTCCTCTTCCTACCTTTCTGCATAAAAGAAGCAGCTGTGTCGACGGAAATTTTTGTCTGTCTAATATAAGTTGTTTATGAAGCACATATCAAAACTTAATTTCTACCTCTGTGTTTTGTAGAAAACCTATTTTATGGTGATGACAGTTTATTTCAAGACTTAAAGGTGCTATAAGGGATACACAATCTTTGAAGTCCAGACTCTGAAGGAAAGACTTATAAATTGTTTGTAACCAACAGTTTTGCTCACAATTCAGTCCATTTAACAACTCAGGATGAAAAAGCCATGTAGTAAGGCCAGGGATAATTTATGGCAAAGGCCCAAGATTAAAATTTTGATTTATGAAACACCTTTTCTCAGTTGCTCCTACCGGACTGCTAGCTATCGTAAATGTGCCTTTCTGGATTAGGCTGTAATGATTAACATTATGTCTTCCACTGAAAGTAAGTGTTTAAAACTGAATATGAAATAATGTACTTAAAATTTTCAGTACAAAAAATGCAATGATAATCACACTTTACTGTACAAAACTACAGGGCCCGATTAAGTTTGACATTAGTGAGAACTCTACAAGACATTACCAAGAAAAATAACACACTCAAATCATACAATTCTGCTGTTACCACATTAAGGAAGTAATAAGCTTCTAATATCCCTAGTGCAAGACAAGATAAAAACAGAAAAGCATCTTTCCTGTCAGATCTTTTAACAGCAAATCTAAATAGAGTAAAAAAGAGAGGAAATTTAGCTTAAGCAAAGCAAGAGCAGCCATAGGCTGACCTACATTTGAAAAATAAAACCCAACAGCAGTGCTTGCTACAGCTCTAAGAATGCAATTTCAACTCTTTTCCATGACTTCCTATGAAATGGTGATGATCTAGTCTGAATCAGTGCAGCAGCTGTTGCAATGATCTACAGGAATTATCAGTAATAAGTCTCAGAGGAGGTTGAAAATGTGCACTGTGAGCAGCTGATTCCTTCTCACCTCCTGCTGGACAGCAGTTCCTTCTTACTCTGACCCACATGCGAGGAGTACCAGAGGGCAACACAGTCGCCTTGTTATTTTCCTAGTCTGTGAGCAACATTATTTTATAATGAACCTCAATCAGACTTGATGATTTTTGCAAGGCTATTAGTCAGAGAACTTGCTTCATCTTGCCCCCTTGTAATGGGATTTGCAAAGCAATTATACATCCCCGTCTCAGCTGACGTGCCTCAGACTAAAACCTTACACATGACTGCATTAGTTTATCACAGTAACATATACACTCTATAACACACCTCTGCTACCTCTCATAACAGTTAAAGAAATTAAAGAAAAAAAAAACTGGAAAGATTCTAACTGTTGTTGCTGTAGTTATTTTCCTAGTGTCATTTAATTTCCTTTTAGGCTGACAATATCCTGTTTTCATCCAAGTGCATTTGAAAGGTTAGGAATATGTTGATTCTTTACAGAATAACTGAGGGAAAATAAAGGTTTTCTGAACAAACAAAGGAATTCCACTCTTCTGGGCCAGTACCAGAGACGGCTCAGGCCATTGCAGTGAAGTAGAAATACCCCCATCTGCATGAACAGGGTTTTAACCAGAGTATCTTTGCACACTAAAATAGCCAAGAAACATAGCTTTGTTGAGTAGTTATTAGACTGAGACTCTTGACAGTCTAAAATGGAAGTGGAAGGGGTGCTGACTAAACTGATGATGGGTGGTATGACTGTACATGAAAACAGACACAAGGGTTGAAAATGTACCTTAAAGATTTCTCATTAATCCATATTTATTTCAGTAAGGGGAAAAAAAAAAGGGGGGGGGGGAAAGGAAAAAAATAAAAAAATAAGAAGGATTGTTTGTCAAAAAATTACATTCATCATATACATTTATCCAGATCAATGAAATCTCTGCTGAGCAGGTTGCTGAGGTCTGTAGTTATCAGAAGAGAACAACACAGAAGGTGGCAATATATACAAGAATAATGGACAGAGCTGCTGAGTTCCAGATAGTAACCTCTAAAGTAGGGAATAGCTAAATAAGATGGGATACTGATCCTGAGTTTATTATACTTGGATGCTCTGAATCCTAAAACAAATCAGAATTGTTTAAGTTGGAAAAGACCTCCAAGATCATCAAATCCAACTGTTAACCTAGCACTGTTAGGTCCACCACTAAACCCTGTCCCTAAGTACTACATCTGTTAAATAATATCTAAGCTGGAGTATAATGCTTTTTGAAATGTTTGCTTTTTTTGTTGTTGTTGCTTTCTCTAGGAGAATGGAGAGGATGGTCTTATAATATTTAAAGGTCCAGATGTAACAACTTCACAGCCAATATATTTTTCCCAGTATTTTGCCTTACTCTCTCCCTGTTGATCTCTTCTGATGCTACAGTACATCTGTTCTCTGCGGTTATTTTCACTGCAAGCTGGCAGGATTTGTTTCATTTCCAATACAGTGAGTTAAAAAATAAATAATATTGCATTGTATTTAAAATTCAATCTCATGGTTGCATTTTCCTAATGAAGTCAAGTTTTGGGTTTTTTTTTGATTGTTGTTGTTTGTTCGTTTTGTTTTGTTTTGTTTTTTTCATACACCAGATCATTTACTCTAAGATGATATTAATTTGCAACTGGAATCACAATTGACACCTGGCAGTGCACTAAACAATATGGGGCTTTTAATCTACATCATTAGTTGCTCATGCTTTGCTGAATCTCTGCTCATTATGTTCCAAACCCTTTCTCCAGTGGAGCCTCAGCATCTTGTTGGCCACTGTAGAGTTCCTTCTGAAATAAAGAGGTAGGGACACTGTACAAATGCCACAAAAATGGAGGTCTGGAGCAGCTGTCCCGATGCCCATGCCTTTGGCTTCATCTATTCTGGCAGAAAAGCTGGACCATAGGCATGATGGTGGATCTATCATTATACTTTCCCCTTCCCTCATTTTCACTAGATATCTGATGTATGTTGGCAGACTCGGTCTTTAAATACAAGCTGGAGATACCCAATGTGAACATAGTATCTTCTAATCAGCAGAGACCTTAACAGCGGTGCAGGAATGTCTATCGCTTCCCACAGAGATAAGGACCAAGGGGAGATACTTCCAAAGTTGTAAAACCCATATAATTTGAAGCTGAGTCATAGAGCCATAGAAATGCATCTCTGGAATCAAGCAGCTGCAGAAATTAGTTTTCCTGACTTAAAGCTTTACAAATTAGCTGTAAACATGAAATATGTGTATGTATCAGATCTCAATCAGGGGACAAATCTGAGCAGCATTCATAGAAGCTGATGCTGTTTCTGTTCATGTTTGTGGCTGTGGAAACAAGCAGGTGCTATTTAATTGGAAAGCAACCCCCCTGCTAGATAGGCCTAGTTAACTTTGTGGGCTAGTATTTGTCACTGGTGATTGTTTCTAAGAGCAGACCTTGCAGGAACGTTGAATCATTCATCCCAGCTGAGACAGACTATTGACTTAGTCAAGAGGTAACGTTGCCTTGACTCATTCAGCAGGTTCTGAGTGAGCAAGCAGTGTTACTAGATTAAGTCTTACATGAGGCAATATAAAAGAGCTCTTTACATAAGGATCAACTATAGGCTAAGCAGCTTGTTTCCAGCTTAAGCTCTCTGATGTTTTGTACCAGTGGGCAGATACAACATAAAGGACAGCAGAAGTAAGATTGGATACAATTCAAAAACGTGCTAAAGTAATTCATGTTCACAGTAAAGAAAGTAGTTGTAAAAAAAAATAAAAAACAACAAAAATTTATTAAATATTGATTGCTAAAATGAAGTAGAATTTTGAATGCAGAGAGAGGAAGTTCTGAAAGTGCTTTCAGAAGCAGTGTAACTACTTGAGCACTAGAGAACACCTACAGGTTCTACACTGGCCACCTTCAGATTTGTAAAATCTAAACTTTGCAGCAGGGAAGACACTGGTGGTGTTAACTGGAGGCAGTTGTCCATGGACATGCTTTAGCCTTATGTTTGTTCATCTGTGCTTAAGCTCCTTCACTTTATCATTGCTATGAGAACAATTGAATGGTTAAGATCTTTGTTTAATGGACATTACATATAGCAAGTTGAATGGGATTGTTTTACTTTAGGAGAGAATGAGGACGCTGTAGAGTGAGAACAGGCCACTTTCTACTGGTGAAGAGCTGTGAACTCTTGATAACTGAACATAAGGCAGCCAATATAAGTAACTGTAGTGCTTTGGGCCGACGAAGTGTAAATTTTCTTCACTGCAGCTTTTACGGTGCTGTGGGCTGAGCTGTCCATTGGGGTTAAATGACAGCAGTAAAGAATACTAAAGAAAACAATGGAGTAGAACTTCTGCTAGGACTGAGTAGAGATGTTTTACTTATGTGGTTTCCCTTTTATCTTCTTTTGTTTCCATCAGTTTGCCATTCAGCTGGAAGTATGAACAACAGCTGTAGACTCCCCAGATAAATATGTGTGAAATAATAAGGTAAGTCAGAAAGCCAGTGAGAACTCTGCTGTGTTGTCTCTTGAGTATCATAGACAGAATGACAGCCTCATGCTGATGCAATATGAATTGATGTTTTGATTTTTTGTAAGTTTTCCAGGACAGGGAATATTTTTTTGGTTCCATGAAGTACTACATGTGGTGGGGACCTTAACTTGTGATAAACAGATCTAGTTACTATTTCACCATGAATGAATAAAGCTTATCATGTTACATCAAGAAATCTTACCTTTTTAGTAGAGTCTTCCTCCCATATCATTTATTTTTTTTCTAGGTTTACTGGCATTTGATGTGTAATTTATCTTTTTTTGATCATCCAGTCTTGCTCTGATGGTCGGGTTGTGAGCTGTGCATGCCCATTTATGATTGCAAAACTGGACTTGAAAAGCACTGTGGATAAAATATCTAGACTATAGAAACCAACCAGAAGCAGGACAGGCAGTAGAGTGTTCTACTCATATTCCAGGGTGTATATGTGTCAGGTGACTATAAGCATTTCTTTTTTATTTTTCCATAACAAGAGGTTTTTTTTCTGCTATGTCTGTAAAAGATTCTTCCTTTCTAATAACTTTGTGAGTCATCGAAAGGAAAAAAAAAAAAAAAAGCAGTCACACCAGGCATGTGAAGACTGTTAAAGAAAACATTCATAAGGAGTGTAGTTCACTAAAGCACTTGGCTGTTTGCTTTCTTCACCCAGCTTTGAAAACTGCTGCAGATAACAGTTTTACATTTGAAAGAGTGGCTTGTAAGGAAGATGCTTTAGTTGAGGGTGAAAAACCTATCAGTCTTCTTCACTTACAATGTATTCAATCCAATATTTTATCACTCCTTTTTTCTCATGCTGCAGAAAACTCCCTCTGCCATTCAAGTTCCAGAAGATGCTGTTAAATCTTTGTCAACAGAAATGAAAGCAACATGAAACAGAAAATAATTTAATGTTAAACTAATTGTAATTGCCTGATTATCATTCTGCTACTGATACTGGTGGCATGGGCTCCCTGATCACTGCAAAACATATTTCTTGTGATTTTTTGTTATCTCAGCCTTGCCTTGTGGGCAGTTACACAAAAGTCCTTTTGAAGCTCTTCCATGGAACTTGGACTTAATAAATGACTGAGCTTTTTCACTTGTGTGTCAGTACAAAAGATACAATAGCATACCTGCTTCTGCAACCATTAAATCTGAAGGCTTCATTTGCACGATTAGCTGTTTTCTGTCAATGCAATATGCTTTAATCATACACCTCTTACTGTAACCTCTATCTACTTCTTCAGGAACCTTCTTAGCAATAAGATCAATATCATCCCATAACTCAGCTTTAAGGACCCATCTTTGTCTCAGTGTGAATTCTTGTTCATTCTGCCTTTAATGCAGTTTTAGACTAGTTTTCATATTTTATTGTTTCTTTATAATGACAATGTAGCTAGGCTAAGCTGAGGTGAAGTGAACTGGACATCCTGCACAATATAAACATGATTTTTTAGTTATCTGACTCTTGAGGATCATTTCCTTTTTATACCTCTTTCATCTGTTGACATCATAATACTGTATCCTTGAAACACAGGAACCATCAGAGTGTATATGTTTGGTGTGGGGTTGTTTTGATTTGAAGTGGGTTTTTTTTCTTTCCTTTTTTTTTTTTTTTAAGTTGGAAGAATTGAAACAAATGAGGAGACAAGTAAGGAAAGAGGAGTAAATGACCCAGAGAGCCTTACACTTTGAGCTAAATTTGGTCCTAAGGCTGCCAGGGCCAAAAGGTCCCTTTTATTTCTTTGCACAGGTCTGTTAAGACAGAGATTATTTTGTGAACCATGGAAATACAACAACAGATTTTCCCTTACTGTTTCCTTACATACACTCTATCCATTGTGCAATCAAAATAGTTTCTTGCCTTCCAAAAGTCTCAAAATCTTTTACAGCCCTGTATCTAAGGTTATATATCTGGAAGAAATCCTTGATTATCTGGCAAAATATGTCCCTTTCTTTAACATTTTGCTTAATTGGCCCACTCCAACATTCTTATCACAGCATTCTTATAGGTCAGGACTCAACAAATTACCTTAATCATGGGGTTAAATTATCACTATTTGAATCAGTCTCTACATACTCAACGGGACTTAAGTATACACTTCAAGTTAAGGACATACTCAAAAACTTTGCTAAATCAGGGACACTGTTAATGAAGTTATTTCACTTTTAATGCTTAAAAACAGCATCTTTTCATAAATTCTGTGATTAGACAATAATAATATTCCTTTTTAAATGACTGGAAAACCAAGGGCAATTTCTTTAAAAAAATATTATTTGGGAGGGGTTTCTTTCTTTCTTTCTTTCTTTTCTGTACCACTTGTTTTACATGTAGAACACTTTCTTTGTAACTGAAGAAATTAATTACTACACAGACATTGATCTTACTTATTTTTCCTTCAGGTTCAACACAACACTTTGTTCTTTATACAAATATCTCCTTTGAGGCTTGAAATGGCACATTCATTGATGTCATACTGTCATTGCTCTTGCAATCTCTGCAGTGTTTTTCAGGTCCTTGGCCTTGAGACATCTCTATGGATATTACATTAAGTTATCATTTTAACATTTAAGCTACTTACCTCATAAGAGGCATCATGGTCTAAGAACGGGGAATATTCTCACTGTGCATAAACAGTTGTGTGTGTGTCACACTAAGCATATGTCCAAGCATGATCCCCTTAGGGTACTTGAATAATTATTTTTTATTATTTTTGTTTTGCTTTCACAAAGAAAATCACCATACTTAAAATGCATAATTAAAAAATAATAATAATGCAACTCTGCTGCCAGAACTTGATTGGCAACAAGAGCTGCTTTCTAATGTGAAGAAATCATTATTAACACAGTCATTAGAGCCTCCACACACAAACATGAGAAAACTAAAATAAGATTTCTGATGCTCAATGATCTAGTTTTCCCCAGTCCAAATATTAATTAGTTTAAGAAACAATATTGGTATTAAATGGAGAAAATAAACTGCCAACAAGGCAGATAAGCAAGGCAACATGCAGTACCTGATTCATAAACACTAATTGCAATATTTTCAGTCATTGTCTCTGGGGAAGTAACTATTAGCCAATTCTGCAAGTTCTATGCTTTTCACTACACAGGATAGGATCTTGGAAGAATCCCATGGGAAACAGTCATGGATAATAGAAGGGTCCAGGAGTGTTGACTGTTTTTTAAGCATCATTACTCCAAACTGGAGGGTAATACATCATGATTTACAGGAAGGTAAACAAAGGCAGCAGGAGTCCTGTGCAGATGAAGAAGGAGGTTCTGACAAAAGCCTAACACAAAAAAGAACCATACAAGAGCTGTAAGGAGAGACAGGTCACCCAGCAGGAGTGTTAGTGGCACTTGTAGATCGTGCAAGGATGGTGTTAGGAAAGTCAAAGCATAGTTGGAGTTGAATCTGGTAAATGATATGGAGGATGGCATGCAAGATTTCTACAGCTACATCTGCAGTAAAATGGAGAAGAGGGAAAATGTGAATCTGCTGCCAATGGAGCAGGATACCTAATGACAAAGGATATGGAAAAGACCATGTAAATTGGTGACTTTTCTGCTCCATCCTTTACTGACCAGACCAATGTTCATGTATCCCAGGCCACTGGGAGCCCAGCAAAAGTCTGGTCTAAGCAATAGATGAAGCAGCAGGCTGTTGTGGCAATGTTCAGAGGGGCTTTGACAAGCTAGAGGAAAAGGCTGATGAGAGCCAACAGGAAATGCAGAGTCCTGCACCGGAGAGCACCTATGCAAGGGTTTAATCGCTCCAATTGGTTCCCTCAAATACCCGTGTCCTGTTTGTGAAGATAGAAGCTTTTAGATAGGAATACAAATGAAGTAAAGAGAGAAAGTTTTGCTGCCTGAAGGCTTTACATAACAGAATTCTCCATATTGGTTGATTTGAACAAAATCTTGTAGCTTTATCATTGACTTTAAATTAGCCAGCTGTTGTTTCATGTTCAGAAAGTGGCTGATTGCTTAGTAAATCCAGATTTCCTCTGAAGAGGTTTAAAGAGATTGAGACATTCACTTGCAAAGTTGGCTGTATATTTGACAACTAATTGGTAGAACTTATTAATTGAGTTTACTATCACAGGAAGAAACAACTTTCTCTATGTCTGTGATGCAGCTTTCTTGTCTCATTTCTTTGTCACCCTAACAAGCAAAGAATAAAGAAGGTGCAGACTTCTGTTTGCTCCATCCAAAACCAGAAAGCAAAAAACACTGAGGCACTTCAAATAAGCAAGGAGATATTGTTTCAAGGGCTAACTTTATGATATGTATTTGTGTGTATTTGTAAATTCTATAGCAGAAAACAGTAATGTAGCTTTCAGTGCTCTTGAAACTGGTGGCAGAATTCTGTTGGTTTCCCTCTGGCCATAATGACATTCATTGACAGGAAAAAGAAAAAGCACAAATTTCCTTCTCATTTGCTCATAAGGATCAACATGCAAACATGTAAAGACATGAATGATTAATTAACATTTTCTTTCAGCCTGGCATTTCACAAACTGAAGGACTCCTTCCCCCCCCCAAATGTATTGTATTGATTTGTCCTCATCCTAATAAATCTTAAACTAGTACAGTTTAGTGTATGGGAATATAATAAGCCTTGGGATACATCCAATAAAAGATGTAGGTATGATAAAAAGGATTTGATTAGAATTTAGGCACCTTTGGCAAGAGCTGTGAACCAAAGAGCCATATGCACAGCTGGTGTTTTCTCCTCATCATCCACACTACCCTTGTTCAGATCTTATTTTGATTTTTACTGTTTTACGCTATAAATTCCCAAACTGGTTTTCTGCGTTACAGTCTGAGGTGACATGTGATGTTAGTCATTCAGTTAGCTGTGTAAGCTTCCTCCTAAAGGAACTTTGGTCCAAGTTAAGACAGTTATATAATTAATTATTTTAGCAACCATTTTTGTTGTTGTTTTGTGGTTTGTTTGTTTTATTTGTTTTATATGTGTTTTGGGACTTGCTTGATAGGTTGGTTTGGTTTCTTTGTTGTTTTTTTTCTGTTGTTGTCATTGACTTTTTTTTAATTGTTTGTTTTTTGAGATAGTCTTGACAGATTGATTGGCTCAGACTTAAAAATGGAGGTAATCAAAGGCAATCCAGATGTTCAAGTCCATTTCTAAAGCTTGTTCCTGTCTACAGTGTTCAGAGTGAAATTCTACTCTTCTGAATACTTAAATATTTTAAAAAAAACAAAAATGTAAATGATAATTTATTTTTTAAAAAACATTTTCCTGTCCATAGGGAAACTTAAAGAGTGCAAGTCACAGTTTCTCCATTCTAAATTGAAATTTGCTTTGTCTGACTACAACATGGTTGTGTCTCTCCCCACCATTCCTTAACAAGGGATTTTCTGCAGACATTTCCTATGTCAATGTATTTTGGCTATTGAAATTTTGCAATGATGCCTACAACATAATTGTCAAGGGCTACAGCTCTGTTATATGGAGAATGAACAATGAGGGAATTAATGCTCTTGCTTTTGTTGTTTTTCTGCTTGTGTTCTTTCTTTTGGAAACTGTTTCTTACCTTGTGTCTTAGATACTCTTCTTGTCTGGCACTGGTAGGACATAGAATGCCATCACACCTTAGCAGGGGAGGTAGCTATGTAAATAACATAATTGAATAAAATTATTAAAAATATGGTCTAATTAAAGTATGTTTTTGTTCTCAGCAAGGTTCTTTAGAAAATAGCTGTGTGGTAGTAGTAATGATTTATCACACCTTACAGATACAGAAGAGAAAGAATATAGGACTATACTTAATGAGAATTATTGCATACTGTAAATTGTGTTTTCCCAGAGGAGTCTACAAATATTGCATGGCACCTATAGCTGTAATCCATTATCTGTTGATCTTTCTATTTTTGAAGCTCTGTGTTTCCACCATTCCTTGTAAGAATGCCTAATGATGCCTCTTCCTGTTCACTGGCTTTGATGTGTAATATATTTGTTAAGCAGCTTTGAAATTTGCCTTCTCTGTAATGTAGTAGGTTACTTTGTTGTGAGATGTAGTTTACCACCTTTATGAGATCTGTGGCTTGGCTGACAAACTGCACTTCAGTGCCTACCTTTTCATCTGGTGTGTGTTTTTTTTTTTTTGTCTGGGTACACTGACATTCGTCTGGGCTGGAGCTTATTTAGCCTCATTGTGCTAGCTGGGATTCGCTCTTCCTTTGTACTAGTTGGGATTTGCTTCCCTCTTTCCCCCTTCTTACTTTAATTTAATAGTTGTATTTATTATTATGTTTATGTCTCATAGATGTTTTTGATGCACTTCAGAAGGAGGTGATGCTACTTTTAGCACAGTATTTATTTGTTAGCTTGTCTAGACTCCAATACTATGTGAAGTCTTCCCCTTACTGAGGGTTGTTCTATATTTGCAAAGGCAGAGCCTGGCTTAGATGGCAAAATGTGAGGCCTTCTTTGTCACACTGCTCTTCTCTGATCAAGATTTCCTTGTTCATATGCTGACTGGATTTTTTTGCAGTACATTTGTTTGTTCTGTGGCTTATAAATAAGTCATGGTTTCTTAAGTATGGATCACTTTGCCAAGGCATGATTTTGCAATAAAGTGAATCTCTGTATCAGAATTGCTTTGCAATTGATAGCATTGCTTGAGCAAAGCATACGTAAAAAATACTTTCCACTTCCATGTGGAACACAAGGACGCAACTCCTTGTATTTGGGCCTGTGAGATCAGCTGTAATGCACAAATTTGCCACTTGGGGACTGGGAGAAATGATGTGCCAAGTGACTTGTTGCCAGGAGCAGCGTATAAATATTGGATTCAGGTCAATAATATCTGCAACTGTTATTTTAGAGGCCATGGTGAATTTGTAAGGGTAGAGGAGAAGATGAACTTTATTGCTGATTAAAGGAAATGTCTGTCAAGCCTATGAAATTCGTGGCCACAAGAGACCAAAGCAAGGGTTTGGAATTAAAATTAAGGAGCTTAATTTTTGGTCAGAAAAGAGACAACCAAAAGTTATGTTTCCTTCTCCATAACATAGGTAGAAGAGACTTTTTAACTATTTGGCAAGTTTATTTTCCCAGGTTTCCAAGAGTAGGACACATTTCTGTCTGCTTTCCACAATCCTTTTGGCACAACTTCTAAGATATTTTTTCTTTGGTTTCATCTAAATTCAGGTTTTCAATCAATCGGTCTTTCTTTCTCTCTTTCTCGTGTCACCAAATCTTCCATAACCCTCAGATTCAGTACAGATATATTATTGGCCATAAAAATGTAATTAAATTAATGTTCTCTGAATATCTATGCTGAACAAAATTTACTAACAAGTAATTGAAGAATGGTATTACCCCTTTACAGTATGGTGCTGTATAAGATGGGTGGATTGCAGCACAATGCTACAAGGGAGAGCTCAGAGAGCCATAAATGTCCCTCAGCTGTCCGTTCTGTAAAGAACATTTTTTTCTTGTGCTGAAAGGAGATCAGGGAGGAGATTTCCATAAGATACAGGCACACAGCAGGATCTACAGAGATCCCGTCAAAAGACTGTGCCATGAATGGAAACTGCTCCTGTTGTAATACATGCTCATAAATGTCTGTCTAGATGATGTTGCCAGCTAGATGAGAGTTCAATAAAATATGTGGTCAGATCTCTAATGCCTCAATGCTATTTTGTGTGAGTGTGTGTTTGAGTCAACACGATCAAGATCACATATTTCTTCAGTAATAAAATATATAAGAAGATAAATTTTTGCTTGTGAAAAAAAATATGTACAATGGACTCTTATTGATTAGTCTGATAGATCAGTCTCAAAGGAATAAAAAACTTACCTTTTGTTTCCTACTTGTCATATTTTTGTTGACATGGGTTGAAATATTTATTATTTCTCGTTTCTGCAATAAATAATTGATATCATGATGCCATAAGTAGTAAATCTCTTTTCTTCTATTGAAATCCATTATTTTTTTCAGCCCAAAGCTTCTTTTGATGGCCTATTTTTCTCTGGTTTTATACTTAAAAAATCTTGTATCAGTGTGAGCTGAAATCCCCCCCCACCGACAACAACCAGGCTAGCTCAGTCTGGAAGCAAATGAAAGCTGTATTTACAAGCAAATCTACAATCTATGATGAAATGCAGTAGATATGTACAAATATACGTAATTCACAACATTTACAAATATATACAATCAACAGAAAAGCACAACCAAGCTCCCTTTGCTTCCCCCCAAAGGGGCCTTTCCCAAAGGGACTTTCTCCCAGGGGCCTCCTCCCCCCCAGATCCTCCTGGCAGAAAGCAGAGAAGTTAGAAAGCAGAGAGGCTGTTAACTTAGCTTGCCAAGGTCAGTGTGTTATCTTCAGCCAGGAGAGAAGAAGCAGCAGCAGCCAGACAGCCCAGCAAGGAAGCTGAGAACTCCCCACTCCAACTGCCCAACTTTGTTTTGAGTAGTGGTTCTTAAACATTTCTATCCGTTCAATGGAAGTGTTTAGAACTATCATTATTTTGCTTTCTTACACCCAAGACTGACTTATTTACATTCTTTATCTTTCTCTGCTTGAACTTTGAGAAGAAAAATTCAAGAGTTTTAAACCATCACAAATCTTTATATGCATTCTTATTTCAAACTATCAAGAACTCTAAAATAATGTGAAGTTTTAAGCCAGTTGAGGAAAATACTGTAGCTGATTTACTTTAAATATGACTTATGCTTATTTTGTTCTAGTTCTTGGGTTTGTATCTCTAAGACAGATCTCTCATAACATCTGGAGAAAAATTTGATCTGACAGATTTTTTTTTTTGCCAGATTTCTTTTTTTTTTTAAATCTTTTTTTTTCCCCCTGTTTTCTCCCTTTTCCTTCTCTTTTTTTCTTCTATAATGGCAAAAGGGAGAGATAATATATAGGCTGTGAGTGCCGTATACAGTTTTTTGTTCTATTTTACATGGAGAGTAAATACTCACTGCAGAAGCCCAGTTAAGGTAAATTAGAACAAGGCAAACTATTTCTCAGTGGCCTCTATAATAAGGAATCTCTGCTTTGTGCTATTTTGCTTAGTGAGAGTCTTGACTGCAGCAATCACAATGTTGTGGAGTTTGCGATTCTACTGAGTACACTGAAGGATAGTACTAAGACAAAGGGTTTAGATGCTCCCTCAGAGGGAAGGATTCCTTGGGAAGCTTCCATGGAGGATAAAGGAGCTAGCAAGTAAGCAGAGTTTTTCAAGAACACTCTTCTGGAAGCACAAATACAGTTCATCCCTTTTAAACATAAGGGAAGTAGATGGAGCAAGACGTACCCTTCTGAGTCTGCTCAAAACCAAACCAGAAGCATACCAGAGCTGGTAGGGTGAATAAATACCTGTTGAGAACTACAAGGGCATTGCCATGGTGTGCAGAGATGCAGTTAGAAAAGCAAACATTCATCTTGAATTGAAATTGATGACAGATGTCAAAAACTACAGAAAAATATTTTACAAGTACATAAACAACAAGCAGAAACAGAAAGAAAATATTGGCCTACTGTTAAACAGAAGTGAAATAGTCACCAATAATGCTGAAAAGGCAGAGATTCTCAACACTTTCTTCAACCTTGTCTTTGCCAACACTGTTTTGTCCCAGGCCTTGCGAACAACATCCAGGTCAGTGCAAACACAAACCCATTGTCAATGAACTATTAGAAAAGTTTAACCCCTGCAAATCTATGGGTCCTAAGAATGTTAAGAGAGCTGTCAGACGTCTTTGCAATGCTACTCTCCATAATCTTTGAAAAGCTGTGGAGATCAGGGAATGTTCCAGAAGAATGAAAAGAAAGTTAATGTCACTGAAAAAAAAAAAAAAAGCTTTAAAGGAGGCCCATCAGTCTTACCCAAGTCACTAAGAAAGCTGTGGAATGAATCTTTCAGGTGGCCATCACAGGACAGATAAAAGATGTGACTGAGAGAAGCCAACATAGATTCACCAAGGGCAAACTGTGCTTGACAAACCTGATTGCCTTTTATGACAAAGTAACGTACTTGTCTGACGTGGTGTGAGTGGTGGACTTTGCCTACCTGCTGAAGTTTGCTGATGATACCAAACTGAGTGGGGAAGTGGACACTTCAGAAGAGCTGCCCTGCAGGAATTTCTACATAGGCTGTAGAGCGAGTCAACAAGAACCTTAAAAAGTTCAGCAAGGAGAAGTGTAAAGTCTTAGACCTGAAGAAACATAATCCAAGAGTGCAGCACAAGTCAAGATTTACCTGTCTGGAAAGCAGCTCTGTGGAAAGGGATGTGGGATTCCTAGTGAACAACTGCAACAATCTCTCCAGAGAAGTGGTGAATTCCTCGATATAGGACACCTTTAAGATTCAGATGGAGAGGGTGCTAGGTGATCTTGTCTAGACCTTGATTTTCCTAAGAAAGGTTGGACCAGGTGATCCTTGAGGTTTTTTCCAACCTGGTATTCTATGATTCTATGATAATGGAAAACATCTGGTTGAGTTACAGCCCATATACTACCCCAGCATTAAGCGCATGTCAAGTCAATGACAAAACCTACTTTGCCTCCATAAACAGAAGGTCTTAACCTTTTTCCCTTTTCTTAGGGAAAAGGTTAAGATACTTCAGGAAAGGTGCATCAGATGGTTTAAAGTGTTGCAATCACTCCTTGGCTGGTTGCTACTTTCTAGAGGAAGTCCAGGTGTCCCTGAAAAGATGGCAGCTGTACTGCAAGCTCTGAAAAGGGAAACATTTAAAAACTACCAAGGAAAAATGAAAAGGTCAGAGAAGTTTGTGGCACAGAAATAAAAAAAAAAAAATTAAAAAATCACATGAAGGACAAGATCCCATATGTTCATACCATTCCTGACCCATATTTTCCCAGCCCATATTTTCATGATTACACATGAGTATTCCAGTACCTTTCCTTCTTACCCTTCACCAGTTCAATGTTTGCTCTCCTAACCAGAGCAGACATGGCCAAGATTTATGTTCTCTATATTCTCTCTTATATTCCAAGCGTGTTTGTCTGTCAGTCTTCATTCTTCTAAATGAAACAGTCATGACTTTTTCAGTCTATACGCACAGTTCATGTTCTCAAGGTCTCTGCTTATTATTTTTGCTCACCTAAGACCACTGTTCAACAGTCCTACAATCTTCCTGAATTATTTTCAGCAAAGTAAGACACACGAATGAAGACCATGTGAATTTCGTTTTATAGATAAGAGATTATCAAATCCCCATATAAACTAGCAGTGAAAAGTTCAGTTACCCACACAAAGGTGTCTAGAACCAGGTTGGCCAATCTAACTAAGTCATGAAGAGATCAGATAATGTCAAATAGGTACTCCCTGCACTACCCCAAGAGCAAATCTTCTCCTAATGCAAATTAGCGTAGCTCCCTTAAAATAACTTATTCAGTAAAGCAGCATTGATTTATAGCAGCTGAACAGTTTGCTCACAACATCTTTTGGCATCACTGATCTTTACACTGGTTTGGGAAATGTAAATAGGTTACCTGAACTAAATCCCAGATGAAAGAAATTTGGCAGGAGTGTTCAGAATGACAGGGATCCTAGTTTTATTATGGCAGTGTCCTTCAAACCATTTAAAGAAATGCTGCTTGTCAGAAATTCCATTATGAACTCCAATTTCTGTGTTCAAGACCATAGCTGTTTCAAATTGCCTGGTGTTTGAAACTTGAAATATATGTGTCAGTCTGTATGAAACCTTTTTAATTTTAAAAAATGGTTTAAATCAGTGTTTGAAGAGTGCCAGGAACTCTTTATGTTTGCTGAAAGTGGGTTTAAGTCTTTTGCCTTGTCATATCCTAGATCAATAGTAGTCTTTCACTGTTAGGTAAATTATAGACGAAGTAAGCCCTTAATCCCTTTCAAGCCCTTACATTTTCTTCCAGTTAGTGACACTGGGGAAAAAAAAAATAAGACAAAGGGCAATAATAATTTTTGACGGTGTTCAGAGGGTTAATGACTATTGCACTTTTGTACACCATTACTGCAGCATCTGAGAAGCACAGACTTTAACATCTTCAGGTGTGTAAGCCTTGATGCTTTGAGATCTTCAAGAATGTGGAGAGTTCTCCAGTAAGTTCCTCCTCAAGTAGATCAATTTGGAGATGTCTCTGATGTATGAGCACATTCAAGCTAAGGCATTCAAAGTTATATTCTATAATACGGGAGCCAGAGGATAAAGCATAGTATGGTCATTGGACCAAGCAATGTAAACCAACATATGTCTATACATGTCTTGAATATCCCTGCCAAGGAAACTAATTATTATATACACAATGTAGGTGATAAGTAGAAAAGGTTCACTGGGTGAGATGAGTTCCTTTTGGGATGAAGTTCTTTCTCTTGTGCAAACCAATGTCACCCTACTATAGTCAGAAAAAGCTCTGTGGTTTTACACAATATAAACATCTGCTCCCAAATATTGGCATTTAGTAATATTTATTATTTATGACTAATTGTATTTATGTATTTATCTCTGTAATCAAGTGTTTCCTGTGCATTTTTCCCAGAGAAGGCCACACTGCTTGATCCCTGCCCACAGGAACTTACAAACTGATCTGTAATTACTAAGAAATGGCTAAGTCAGGCAAGAGCTAATTTTGTGCAAGAGGCACTGTAGTCTCCAAACAGCTTCATGAAAGGAGGCAACAGAGACTGGAAAATGACTAATCCTGAACAATTGTGTGTTTAATTCCTTAACTGAAGTTGTCCTGGTGTGTGTGTGTGTGTGTAGCAAAAAGATAACATTATTTCTCTCTGCACTTTGCAAACAGCTCTTTCAGGGATTTTATTTTTTTCCACTTTGAGCATATATTACCTGTCATTTGGAAAAGCATAGCACACTGTTTGCTAGCATACTCATCAGCAATCTGCCTTATTCTAAGCTACAAAAAAAAAAACAAAATGAGAGAAGCAGGGTCGTATTTGGCCCCAGATACCTCACTCTGATCCCCTACCTAAAGAATAATGGATCTGTGCTCTTATCCCACTGCTGCTAGAGTAAAATCCATGGCACAGTTTGCAAAGGTCACTTGAGATACTTATGGCATTTCCCAAACTGTATGACTGGGCAGGGGGAAAAAGCAGGATTCAGCTTTTTAAAATCAACCTAGCCCTTTTGAGGACATTCTAGTTAAAGGGACACAGAATCTGTGGCAACATCTCAGTCTTCATTAATTCACTTGCTTGTGATAGAAGTAAACATATATGGGTATAAAAATGTTTATTTTTTAACAAAGGGAGAATTCAGGTTATCAATCTACAGGTTAACCATTCAAATAAATGCAAGAGTGTACTAAAGTATGAGAAATAAAACAGCAATATAGGCAAGCACAGATGTTCTGAATTTATTAAAGGATGGTTTATGGCAATTGATTATTCTTTAATTTCTAGAAATTTGGTCTCATTGTATTTACACTGTTCAAATACATAAATATATAAAACTATTCATTGTCACATATAATGTCATTAGACAAGACTACAAAACCAGTAATTTATTTGGGCCTGAATGAGAACAAAGGACCATCAGCCTGCTTAAGTAAACTCTGTTTTGTTTAATGAGGTCACACACACTGCATTGTCTCTCTTTTTCTCTTCTTTCTCTGTCTTTTTGTTTGTCTTTCTCATTCCTCACATATAAATACAAAGACATGTAAATTGAGCCAAAGTCTTGATTACCACAGATTGAATATTGTAAACAAAGATGTGGG
Organism: Indicator indicator; assembly: GCF_027791375.1. Lineage (NCBI taxonomy): Eukaryota > Metazoa > Chordata > Aves > Piciformes > Indicatoridae > Indicator > Indicator indicator. The sequence goes on from NC_072021.1 coordinate 18,781,353, forward strand.
ACAGTGCAAAACCAAGGCATGGATGATACTATGACACAGATGAGAATTTTTCAAGGAAAAGGTTAAATACTGACAAACACCAAATTCACTTGCATTCCTTCAGGACAAGGACATTTAAATATAGCCAGCTAGGTTAGCAATATTGCAATTTGGAAAGCGAAATCACAGTATCAGGCTGCATATAAGCAAGGTGGGAACTGATGAGATTAAGTAAGTTACAGGAACCTCCCTTGCTTTATAACAGGAAGCTTGGCCAGCAAAGTTATAAGCAATTTATTCATCCCCTATGCAATACATATTGATTTTTTACTTTGTTTTATTTAATCTGACAATAAATTAATGTATCTCAAATAATCAGAACAGTCTAGGATCTCATTTACTACTACTACTACTACTACTTGTCCATACAAAATTGCTGGCTTAACAAATAGACCTTTTATCTCCATTCTATAAATAAGGAACTTAGCCACAGCTGAAATATGAGCTTATACTGCTGCCAAAGCCCCAACACAAGCTTAAGCATTTCTATTTAACCTAATTTTGGTCTAGCAGAATACAAACTACTTCTGTTAGATTTACATAGCTTTTGACTAGAACATAAACCAATCTTTTGAGATTTATGGCAGAAGTTGCCTGTAAAACTTCAATCATCTAAAAATCAGACATTTACTGTAAGCTTATCATCACTGAAGAGAGTGATGATTATATTTCAAGTACTAGTTATTTCTTTCTAAATGTCCATGAGCTTGTACTTCAATAGCACTGTCACCTACATTTTGCATGCCTTAAATTAGTTATCTTCCCTCCCCTAGAAGTTTAATTTATCTTTTCTAAATACTTTCCTGAGTAAACTGTCTCCTTGAATCTGGTGACAAGCTTTCCAACACACTGTCATTCTCCATATTAATTATGTTTTGAGGCTGACTGAAGTTTCAGAGGGAGGATTGTTATATAGTGCTGCTGTGGCTGCCTTGTTGTATCAACATGACTTATGTCATGTGGTCCTAGCAAAGGGGCTTCCATACCTTTGGTTCCTCTCCTTTCTAATTAAAATGGGCTTTACAGCATCCAGTAAGATGAAGGGAAGACGATTTTGCATGGTGTAAATAAAGTTAAATACATGAGTTAAATTAAAAAAAAAAAGCCTGCTCATTAACTTTCTTGTCTTCAGTACTTTGATGACAACGCACGAATTTTAAATGTATAGAAATTAATAGAATCATGCAGTCATAGAATGTTGTGGGCTGAAAGAAATCCTTCAAGGTCGTCTAGTTCACCCACCCTGTAGTGAGCAGAGATATCTTTAAACATAATATCACTCAGAGCCCTGTCCAAACTCACCTCATATGTTTCCAGGGATGGGGCTTTTACCAACTCTCTGGGCAACAAATTTTCATGTTTCATCATCCTGCTTGCAAAAAAGAAAATAAAAACTCTTCTTTATACCTAATCTAAATAGTTTAGTTTTAGTTTAAAACAATTACTCCTTGTCTTATCACAACAGCTCATGCTTAAAAGACTGTCCCTCTTTTTCTCATATGCTCCCTTTAAGAATTGAAAGGCTATAAAGACATCTCCTGGAGCCTTCTCTTCCCCAGGCTTGAACATACCTAATACTCTTAGCCTTTGTTCAGAGGAGAAATGTTCCAGGCCTCTAATATTTTTTGTAGCCCCACTCTGGACCTGCCCTAAAAGATCTCTGTCTTTCCTGTGCTGAGATCTTCTTTCCAGCTGGACATAACATTCCAGGTGAAGTTTTACCATGGCAGAATAAAGGGGCAGAATCATCTCTCTTGACTTGGTTGGCCACGTTCTTTTGATACAGCTCAGATTATGGTTGACTTTCTGGACTGCGAGTACACACTGACATCTCATGTCCAGTTTGTTCATAGTCCTCTCAAATATTAAGTACAAGCAAATACTCTGTTAATTTAGTTTGATTTGAGACTACATTTGTGAAGCATCACAAACCCTTGTTTTCCTCTGCACTTCAGTTCCTGTTGCTTGTTTACATGAACATTCCTTCCTGGCCACTGCCACAGAGTTGTCAGGCAAAAGTTAGGCTCTTCTTTGACTGTTATGGGAGTCTAGACAACCAGTTGGGTTTTGGACACCTACTTGTACATTCTTAAAGTCAGGTGAAATAAATTCCATTTTAGAACTTGATTCATTTGTCAAAAGGCACATGTCTAATACCCTGGAGTACTTGGAATACCAGTTAGAGGGCTGGCAAGTGTCCCACCTGATGTTACCTGGGGGTTCCCTAGGGAAGGTGGCTGAACAGTTTGTATGGGTACAAACATGATGATACAGAACATTCCAGAGTGGCAGCTGGAGGCCAGAAAAGATGTATTTGAACTTCCATGTCTGTATCTAGGTAACCCTAGTTCTTGTACTCAGCAAGTTAGGGATATGATTTCTCTAACAAGTATTAGTATTTACTTTAAGGTAGGACAACTTATTACTACCAATAGTATTGTTATTATTCACCAACTCTTCACTGAGTAAAAGGGAAGTCAACAGGGGATTGCAGACTACTACACTGTAGATGCCCACCTTTAGCCAGTGAAATGTATCGCATTTAGCTATTTAAATCAAAAGGTAGAAGCCCAAAACACAAATCCTATGGTCAAAAGTGGAAGAATATGTTCATTAGCGTGGGATTCTTGGGGCATAATTCATAGCTTATAGTTCTCAGTCCAGTTTCCACCAAATGTTAGTTGAATTTCACCGACTCTCAAATGTGTCTAGGCTTCTACTTACTTGCACAGGCACTGTTAGTGTTGTGAGTAAAGCAACCTGACTGTGCAGTATGGAGTTTGATGCCTAAATGCTGGTTAATCTGACAGTCTGTGGTGACCTGTTCTTCACAGAGGCTGTACATTTACTTGAAAGAATCCATTCCCCTTTTTCTTCTCAGTTTCCTAATGAAAGACAAAAGGCATGTGTCTAGAGACTAATGAAGTTCTTTGAAGACTAATGAAATTCAGCAGATATCAGCAGTTACTTGATAAGGTACAGGTAAAGGATAGATACAGGACACCTGAACAGAGTTTGAGTGGAGGCTCCAACATGCACCTCTTAGAATTATTGTTTGATTAAAGACTGGTATCTTTCAGAAGATAAAAAGAAGAGCACTTACAGCACAGTGCACTTGTATTTAAAAAGCTCTAAAAAGTAGGCTGAGAGATGTCATTAAGATGTTTATGTCCTGCTTCTGCAAGAATTCACATACAGATGGACAGGACTCTTACTGTGTATGAGTAGCAAACATTCAGCTTCCCTCCTGCAAATCAGAGCAGTCAGGCACGTGCTAATGCAGGGTATAAAGGGTCTGTGAGGTGTGAGGATGCTGCAGCTCTAAAAAGCCAAAAGCAAGGGGGCACTGAGTATGGAAACTGGACACACATCCCAAATTTAAAACAAAGGCTTTTGGTGTGTTCATTAGTGTGTTTGTAATGTATGTGCCAGAGGAAGACAGAGAGGCACTACATGTACCTAAGTTATGTGCATGTATATACTGATACATTAAATGTGTCTGCATATACATGGATACACTGCACTCATTTTCTCAAATATCTGTTTTTTCAAACAACATGGTTAACCTCTTGATTAGCAAGTCTGACAACAATTTCTCTTCCATGTAGTGTCTAGAGGCTGCCTCTAGCCAGAATTGCATTTTAAATAATGAACAGGAACTTTCCACTCTAATAGCTAAAACACATTAATTTTTACATATCTATTTTAAGCAACTGGGCCTATGTAATTCACGCTTTTTTTATTAGCTTAGGATTTTCTCTAAGAAGTGTTAGGCAAAGATTACTCTGTGACAGATCATCTGTGTTTATGGTATAAATGAGTGTTAGTCATAATTATCCACCTTTGAAAGAGAAAATTGTGAAAGATAAAACTTGGCATGCTGTAAGAAATGGAGTTCAATGCCTGATCCACTTGCATATTGCTAGAAATATAATGTTTTGCACTTTTTTTTTTTTAACAAAGAAGTTTTTGGAGTAGAGAGTAGAGATTTGGGGACTGGTAAAAGGTATGTCTGCTATTAAAAATAGCTTAATAAAATACTTATTCTGTAACTGCACAGGCCTCATAAATTTTCTGTCATGTGGCACATGATACTGCTGCTGATTATGTTGGTTAACTTTTAGAAGACACTGTGGGCCATGTGTCATTACAATTAATTGCAACTTACACTGAGAGTAAGTTAGCTGATTTTATTGCGACTGCTCAAAATCTAAAGTAATATGCTTTCTGAGTTACACTCACTGTTGATTATTTAGCTGCAAACTATAATCTGGGACTATGTCTTTTGCTCCAGGATGTGTATAAACACCTTAAAATCAGAAACAGCTACTGAATATTTGAAGCAGTTTCTCGCACTTCCAGGATATGGTCCAAAAGCAAAAAGAAAAAAGAAAAGAAGGCTGACTAGGAGAGCAGAGATCTCATTCATCATCATGGGAGTTTGGGCATTCCACATATTAAAGAAAGTTTCAAACTTCTTTCTCCTCTATTTTTTGGCAAGAAAGCCAGACAGTAAATTGCACTTTAAGTATCATCATGCTGTTGTTCTCACTGCTGACCAGGTCTGCAGCAGAAGCAACTCTGAGGCTGCAATCAATTCTGGAAACTCATGAGTGAATCTGTCATTTTACTAATAGCTAGGTGCTTGGCTTAGCTCCAGCAGCACTTACAGTGCCTACATCTGATGCAAAGAAGAGTGAGATATTTTTTGCACCAAGTTTCTCTTTACTGTCTTCCCCAAGATCATTAAAGTCTTCAAGAGAAGAATAATGTGGCTGAAGCTCAGATGGGTTCTCCAATCATTTTTGCTCTTTTTACACACTGAAACCTTTATTTCTTTAAAAATTATAATCTTACTTTCACTCTTACTTGCACACCCAAATCTGAAATGATAATGATAATTTGCCCTGTGGTATTTTCTACTATAAAATATAGCCATACCTTTTTCTTCATGTATAGTATTTTCTTGGTTTGTATTAGTTTTTAACAACTAGATTTCATGAAGTTTAAAAAAAAAAATTGCATTATCCTCTGCAAATACCTTCTTTAGAACTATCAGACTGTACCTGTGTCATATTTAAAGTGCCTTTTGGGAAAAAGATGAAGACATCTTCCTAATATATTATTTTGTAAGAATAGCAGTGAAGGTGCTAAATGTTATACTGTAAAAACATGTGAAAGGACCATGTCAAAGTGTCAATGTGATTAATCACCACAACACATTTGAATGATTTTGTAATAAAATGCTAGAAAGCTATTTCTATTCTATATGAAGTAACAATAGTTACATTACATATTAACATGAGTTACTGTGACTGGAATTAGTATACACCATATTCCATTAAATATATATTCATATATTCCAAATCATTGAAAGATCTTCTAAAAATCTAAATAAGATTCAGTCAGCTGCACAAGATGAGTACACATCACAAAACTGTGGTGACAGAGGGTCCTGTTTCCAAAAACTCTGATCATTTTAAATGACCATTTCAACATACTCTTTTCTATAAACATACTTTATTGAGGACATGGCACTTTTGGCACAGATGGTTCTAATGGACCTGAAGAAAAGAAAATGCAGACCACAGTATTTCAGACCTACTAACAGTTGAGGGGAACTTTAACTTGAAGTCCAGGATTTAAATCCTGATTGCACTGAAGCTAACGACTAAATTCCTATTGTCTTTAGAAAAGTAGAAATTGTGAATTTTGTGCAAGTTCTCCCTGGAATAAAAAGACGTTTTGATACTTATTTCTTTGACTTCTATGTATTTGAAGTATAATCATTCACAGATCTGGAAGATCTGGTTTGACTATGTGTTCTTTGTTTCCAGGTAAGGCAGAAGATAACAGGTATGGTGTTTGGGTCTGCAAAACAGCAGCAACATCTAGTATTACATTCCTTTGTGCTTCTAAGACACTCAGCACTCTGGCACACCAGCTGTCACTTGCTGGTAGTCTGATTTTTATTTTTTTTTTTAAATTAAGAGCTCAATGCTAAAAGTCATCATTTCAGATTTGCTATTGTATGTCTCACAGAACGAAAGCCCACAAATAATTCATTCCTCAAATGTGAGCTTTTAGCAGCTGAGGTCATTTAAGAAAGCTACATTTTAAGGGGACTTTTTGTTGGTTTATTCCCAGTGAGAGGCTGTTGAAATGAAGCGTATTTGCTTCCAGAGAAATCCTGCCAAAGCAAAATTACAGTACGGCTCACTTTTAAATTTCACAGTAAAGTAGCACTTAAGGCTTATTGCAGTGCATTAGATTTAAAACCAATTAAGTACAATGCTAAATCAGTGTAAACCACATCCCTGAATTTATCTACAACATAATGAATAACATCTGCATCTGCAAAGAGAAGATTTATACTGAGCAGCAAACCAAAATGTGTTGACAATTTGAGCAGTTTTCATTCCCTTATGTCATATGTCTTCATTATTTGGTAAAGCTTTACCATAATCCTTCATTGTTAGAGCAGTAAAAGGTGAAAACCACCCAAATCACAACAGGTTTACGTAGTTTCTTCCACAGTTCATTTCCTTTTCTTAGCTAAGGTACATCTTATTTACGTCAGGAGCTTTCCCAATTTGAAATCTGCTCAGGATTTTCCAAGGATCAAGTTTCTTCAGGCATGTTGGAGGATCAAAGATTATCTTCTGACCTCCGATGGACATTTCTAGTACTGCTCTCTCCAGAAAACTGACATTCAGTAAAGCCCCTCTCCTCCATTTATCCTCCTAGATGACAACAGGCAGAAAGCATGACAAAGGGAACCAAAACGCTCCAGTGCTCTTTCGTGGACTAGATACCACCTCCAACAGAGCTCATCTTCTTAGCTAAGTCTTCCTGAACTTCCATGTGTTGCCTTTAACAAATAACATATCTACTAAGTTGGATGGTGTTTGCACAGATATGTTTTACAGGACAGGTCCTTCTTGTGGCTCCTTCTTATTAAAGACGTGCAGCACATAAATCAGTGGAAAGGGAGCTTGGTCTGGGTGTCTGAGCCCTGTGTTACAAGAGTAATTATTTCATGTTTATGACTGGTTTATGAATGCCCTACTGATGACATTGATAATGTACATACAATAATACACAGTAAAACAGCACAAGCTTCCACTGCTGCTGCCATTCAGCTCTTTGGCAGCAACATATTTCTTTGGGTAAAACACTCTTACTCCCATTTAATTTTCAACGTCTTTTAGGCACATAGAACTGTTCTTAATGGTTATAGGTTCTGTGAGTCAGAACTGTTGTCCACAGAAAGGTCCCTCTTAAGAAAATATTAAGGATACTCCTGTATTTTAAGGGTTAGACTTTTCTGTTCATAAAGCAGAGCCATCAATCTCAAAGAGACTTTTGATTAATATTGTCCTTATTTATTTTCCAACTTGGGTCCCTTGCCCTTATTATGGGCCTGTATTACTCTCATGCATCTAGAAAACACATTGTTTGCTGAAGATAATTGAGTTGCAAGAGGATTGACCAAAACTGATGTGAAATGCTTTTGTGAAGCTGAAGTCTTGCATCCTTGGTTACTCTTACATCTTGATTTTTTATTCTTCAGGACCGGGATACAGTTTAAACTACACAGCAGGGGTTTGTGGTTTTTTTTTATGTGAAGCAGAAGATGTAAGGTTGATAGAAGGTTCATTTATCAGCCTGTTCCTACTGGATGGCATTATGTACTGCAAATGGACAACCAAAGGAAAAAGAGATTACGGCACATCTGAAACCTGGGCTGTTTTTCTGAACATCCAGGGTAAGGGGCTGGGAAAGAGGTGAGAGGGTGGGGGTGGAGGAGAGGGGGGAGATGAACAAAAATGGATTTGAAAAAGAAACCAAACCAAACAAAAACAAACAAGCAAAGAAACAAAGACTATGGTGTCTGTGCTAGTGTGGCAAGGAACGCTCTGCTCTGCTTTCTGAGTGATGGCACATGTGGCTTTCATCAGAAGGCCACAGGACAGACTCCTGTTTTTTACAAACACCCATTTTGATAACATTAGATTCTACACAGAGACAGTACCTCTGCAGATCCAAGAGCTGAAATTAATATTTTTGCCACATGGTAAATGCTTATTCAGAGTTATCCCAGCTTGCACTGATGGAGTAGAACAACTGTCCTGTGAGTAATCATTATGGACTGGTCATAAACCAGTATCAGTGATGAAAGGCAAATCCATAGCAGTATACTTCTGGTTCTCACATATCCCAGGAGCTCACTGATGTTAAGGAATTTATTCTGTGGAATACAGGGAAGTTTAACCCCATTTCACTTGTCAGGAAAAAGAGGCAAGCAAGGTTTCAGAATAAAAGCTAATTAATGTGCTTGTCTGTCTGGGAAGCAACATTCTTCTATAAAGTTAATGTTTTCCTCTGCAGCATAATATTCTGCCATAAATATTTTCACTGACATGGCTAAAATGTGAACATTAGTGACTTCAGTCCCAGTCTGCACACTGGTTTATACCAGATTATCCAAAAAGCCTGCCTGAGTTGGATTTCCTCATAGTACACTACTGTGGGGGAAAAAAAACCAAAAGGGCAAAAAAAAGTGCAGCCCCTCTTTTGCAAATGCTGTTTTAGCTGTTGATGCTGCCATACTGAGTTGTGCTTTTTTGCTGTGAAACCTTGTTTGCAAAGCAAACTTTTATGAAAAGACACATTTTGTGCTTATTGTCTGCAAATGTGCAGTCATGCCATTGGCCAAGAAAAAATTTTTTCTTCCTTACCTCAAATGATCTCCTGTGGCCTGTGAACAGGTCTGACTTTCTGTGCTAATCTATTGTAAGCCTTATTAGGAACATTAATTCTTCATTAAGTTTGAGTGGAGAGCAGGAATTTACTTTTGCTAGTGACATTTTTTTTTTTTTTTTAGATTACACACTGTTTTATATCAGTGGGGTTTAAGAATAGCTTCATTTACCAATATCAGGTAATTGCTACAGCAGCAATTTGCTACCAGAGAACTGAGCAGCTGGAAGGTATTGATGTCTTGATAAAAGGTTGCTTTTTGTGTTAATTTTTCCTCCCTCATTTTCATTTTTGGCCAGGCAAACATGGTATCATGTGCCATTGTTAATGGGTATGTTACCTGAAGCTGTTAGAAAAGTCCATGCCAAGTTCATCCCAATGAATTGAGGGGTAATGTAGTTTTAATTTTAACTTCAATTATATCTAGGAAGATTAATTGTTGGGGGCAAATCCTTGTGTGGGGCCAAAGGGAGTTATAAATCATTCAGTTAGATGATCAGATAATTTTCAAGCTCCCATGGGTTTCAGAAAATGGACAAGAATAGCTTAAATCTGTCTCTCTCAGAAAGAACCAGTAGCTTGTGATAAATTGGAATCTGTCTTTTTTCCCCTCTCCAGTGATCTCCCTGGATGTGGGTGAAATGTCCACTATTGCTAATTTTATTGCAAGTGGAACCCTCTACTGCCTGCAAGTAATTCACATTTTTCAATGGTAGGTAATGGCAATAGTGAGAGTCTCCTTGCTGTCAGGTCATTTTATTTTTAAGTCAATGACAATGGAACTCTTATGTACCATCTGATGAGAGTTTAATTTGTTTAAGTACAGAAGAGGATTTATTAGCAGTAATATGCCAGCATTACTATAGCACTCTACTCATGCCTCTTACATATGCATTAGACAATTTCCCCTAATCTAAGCAAATCTAAACTAATCTAGGTAGATGCATAAGTATGGACTTCATTTCCCTTTCACAGAGACAAGTGTTAATTAGAAGGCACTCAACGGACCTAAAGCAGAGTAACTTAGCAGAGAATCAGCTCTCATATCTTTTATTTAATCTGAATGTTGCATGAATATTGTCATGGTTCTAGGTGTAATTAGGGTCATGGAATATGATTAATTGCTTCCATGAAAGTGAGCTTTCCCCCTTAGCAAGGCACACATCTGTGTCAGCTGCTAAACAGCAGTACTGTAGAGGATCTATGACTAAGCCTCTCTATACTACTGCATAAATGATTCACATTTCCCCTCAGTATGAATTAAACAGAACCTAGGAAATTCGGGATGGAGGTTGTGGTCAGTCCATCACAGTGCTTCTCATCCACTCCTCCCTCCTCACACCTCCCTTCTCCAGCACTGGCCTTTCTCCAGGCTGCAGCTACTCAGGGACAACCTTCTCCCACCTGGGCTCTCCATGGACACAGCTTCTACAGGAAATGTCTGCTTGCTGCAGCCTCAGGCCCTCCCTGGGATGCAGGCTGGGTCTTGGTTCTAGCAGAGTCTCTACTTTTGTCACTGGAACTAAATGTTCCTCTAACATTTCCTGTTTTTTTTTTTTTTTTTTAACTAAAAAGGTGATGGATGAGTGGGAAAATGGAGACCCTTTGGAGCACAGAAATATCTTATAAATATTCCCACCCTCTGGATCACAAGAACTAGGGACTTGAAAGGAAGTACTGAACAGGTAGTTTTCAAAAAGTCATGAAGGTACTGAAAAAGGAATTGGCTTCTTCAGAGGGGAGTGGATCAGCGTGTTTTGACAATTTATACTTCTGAATCTTAATCAAATCCATTTGCTTGAAATTTGATGGATTTTTTTCTAGACGGAATCATTGAATCACAGAATTATTTGGTTGGAAAAGACCTCTAAGATCATAGAGTCCAACCATCACCCTAACACCACCATAGACATTAAGCCATGTCCCGAAGTCCCATGTCCACATATTTCTTGAATACCTCCAGGGATGGTTACTCCAGCAATTCCCTGGGCAGCCTGTCCCAATGCCTGATCACTCCTTCAGGAAAGAAATTTTTCCTAATATCCAAACTAAACCTCCCCAGGTGCAACTTGAAGACATTTCCTATTGTTCTATCACTTGTTACTACAGAGAAGAAGCTGACCCCTACCTCCCTATAACCTCTTTTCACGTAGTAAGACAGATTTGAGATGATATTGTGCATCTCGTTGTCTGTTTTGGTTCTAGTCCTCTGTTAATAAAATCTGAGCAGTTATAATGATTATTAAAATATACATGCTTATGCACTTATATATTAATTTTAAAATACTTTTATCCAACTGGATACAAATATACATCTTTTGTGGTGAATATTTTATTATATGTGTTGAAAACCAGCTTCTACTAAATGTATTTTTCCTGAAAATTAACTGAGAGAGGCTACTGAAAGATTCCTGTGGTTGGTTTGTCTGTCAATGGTTGATGACTGATGCAGAATCAGTCTTCACTCTTCACTGAAGCTACTAGATTTAGGACTAGTTACTCTGCCAAAGATAAGATCAGATCATATCTATATCCAGATCCTCTTGACAATGAATATTTTAGCCTTTTTGCTTTTGAAGTTACAAACTTCTGAGTTTTGTAACACTGACAAGATAAAAATTAGACAGTACAGAAGTTGTTAATTTGAAAAACAACTTGTCCTATTCCATCTAGTAATTTCAAATTGTCAGCTTTATTTAGAAAGTTCAAATGAGAAAGAAGTAAAGTGTAATACAAAATAGTTCTAACAATTTTTTTTCCAGTAGATAATGTTTGCTCATTAAGTACAGACGAATCTCTGCTCCAAATCATCTTGATACATGTAAATGGCTTCCCAGTTATAGACAGATATGCATAAATAAAAGCATGAGAACCCTAATATTGTAGTTTTTAACTAAAAGCCAACATTCCACACTCATTTGATAGTCAGTTTTCCTTTATCTTTTTAGCTTTGCCAATGATTTCCTTGTTCAATGACCTGATCTTTGAAGTATCCAATTTCAAGTAGAGAGAGAGTAAAATCCACAATAGAACAAGAATGCTTTGCATACAAATCCCTCTCTTAAAGCAGACTGGCCAGAGGAACACACTAGTTTTCAGACACCAAAGAATTATATTATTCCCTAACCAATGGTTATAGGTGGTTATAGATGACACAACTTGAGTCCATGGTCCCTGAGTCTAAGCTTGATTTCCTTTTCTTTTACTACTCAAGCCTTTCCCTTCCCTTTCTCTTTCCTCTTCCCCTTCATTTTGCCTTCCTTTTACCTTCCCTTCCCTAAAAAGCACCAACCACCTGAAAATATATATTTCTCTTTAATTCATGAATTATAGAACTACAAATGTGTGGACTATTTTGTGCACTGTGTTGCTTCACAAGGATGTTATTAAAAACATTCTTTATCCATAAAAAAGTAGTTTAAGCTGCTGCTATTTGATTTCTCTTCCTTCTTTCCATATGTATAAATTTGTTCATATTTATATATTGACCATCCTCTACTGTCAGTGCTCAATGAGTAACACAGTAACAAAACTGAAATAGATAATAACTCCTGGGACTTCTACCTCCTGTTGTTCTGAATTACTCTTTTATTTCCCCCCCCACCCCGTGTTATTTCATGGTCAGTCTTGGATCAAGGCTGGTTATTTTTTCTGAGAACGAGTTGTAAATAAGCACAACTGTGAGAAATTGTATTACTTCCCTCTAGTGAATTCCAGCCCAGGAATCCCAGTGTGACAAAGTGCATGAAGGTAAAATAAAAAAAAAAAATTCAGAGCTCCCTGTTCAGGATAGCATTCTTTGGATCGATTTATATATTATAATCCTCTCTGGAGCTGGATGAAATGTGGCATATATCTAATAGAGAAAGACAGAATATGAAAGCTTTTTAAAGGGATTGAAATGATACACTAAAATGCTAGGTGTTGCCTCAAGCATAGCTCACATTTGCAAGCATGATAATTTCACACACAATCCCCCCTTACATGTGAGTGAAGGGAGTCAGCCCTGATCCTGCTTAGAAAGCTCTGATACATGTTTCGGACATCATCCTTCTGAGTCATGACATGCCAGAGTGGTTCATAAGCAATATTAGAAGACTGAATGAGCAAGTCCCAATTTTTAAAAGCAGAGAGCCATCATATGAACATCCTTGGCCAATAAAAAGAACATGTTTCTTTTAGCACTTCTGCTCAATTACTTTTAACATGCATTCTCTTCAAGTTGTATCGAAGTTTGCAATAATTTGACCCTGACAAGATGTACATCAAGATGAGAATTAAAGGTGGGAAGGATACTTGATTTTCCTTTGAAAACACACCACTTAGATTTTTCTTCCAAAGCAGCTTTAAAAGCTTCAGTAATAATGTTTACATAATTTTCTTTTTCCCTCTGCTCTTTATCCTGAGTTAAATAATTCTTCTTTCTCGTTAGTAAGATGATACTTTTAAGGCTATCCTCTTATCAATGCTTTTTAATCTTCATTTATCCTCTTTCTGAACATTTAATCCTATATTTAAAAAGCAAGCAAACAAACAAAAAACAAACCATGAAATGAACAGACATCACAGGGGAATGGTACTCTTAAAAGATCTATCCCTTTTGTATGATAGAGCGTGTCATACATCCTCTGATTTTAAGCAAACAGATTTGAACTTTTTATAGCCCTAGCTTCCATTTATTTTCTTTTTTTTCCTTTCTTTTTTTTCTTTTCTTTTAAGTTCCACTTTAAAAAAATTCCTTTTGTAACAATCTTTTGTAGCAACACACGTTTCCAATCTATTTACACAGTCTCCATCCACTCACCTCTGCCTTAGGTTAAGCAGCTCCAGACATTTGATTTTTTTTTATGTGTGGAAACAATTAGTACTTAACTGAAAACTCCTCTTCTCCTCCAAACTGGTTCAAACCTAACTTGAAGAGTGAGGCTCAAAGTGGAAAACCTATTTCACCTGAGAGTCAAGAATATGCCAGCAGAAGATGTCACTCTTTTGCAGACCACGTTCACATCATCTATTATTTAATTCATAGGTTAGAAACAGAGTTATGTGTGTTCATCATAGTGTAAAGTCATATCATTGTAGTGTGGGGGGTTTTGTTTGTTTGTTTGTTTGTTTTGTTTATTTATTATTTTTATTTGAATAATAGCTATGAGGATTTCAAGGAAGGAGTACTGTTTGTATTGGAACAAAAGAGAATTTAGTGACTGCATTAATATCCAAGTTTTTGAGAGATCCTTTATCTTAGAGGGGTTGAATACAGAAATCTGAAATATAAGAGATCATAACATTTCTGAGTATCAGCCTCCAATATTTGTAAGATTACACTTTTTATATTCATTATGCCAGTCATGGTGACATTGATGAAATGTTTGACTTGTTACTGTTTTGTATTCATTCTGTGGAGCTATAGCTATAAAGCCACATGCTTAGGAATGTTTCCTTGCATTGCAGTAACCTATAATAAAGACTAAAGTTGCATATCATATATCTTTATGTATATTCATCCTACATGACTCTGGAGAAACCCTTTCCATTTTGAAAAACTGGTTCTTCCTTTGTGATGTTGGTGAAACACAGCTCTACACGTGACCCTGTCATATTCACAACTGTGGAAAAGTTTCCATTCTTCCTTTGCTGTCCTACACATACAGAAAAAGTTGTAGAGCATCCATCTTATCTTTTTAATAATTGTATTTTAAATTATGGTTATTTGACAAATATTCTTAAACTTGTAGCTGCAGATCTATAAGTACCATGACCTGTCTCCACTGGAGAGGGCTGATGTAATTAGAAAAAGGCCTTTATCAATCACTGAGATAATGGGTGTTCTCTCTTTCTTTTTCTCTCCCCTTGCCCTCTCTCTCATCATCAATTACCTTGACTTTTTTTAGACAAAAAATCAGGCAAACTTACTTTCTTTTAGCTACGGTGCTGCCATTTAAATCTTCTCTTAGACAAAAGGTTCCTAGGGAGACTATTTTGCAACTGCCAATTAGGGAAAGTCTAATTTATGTAATCTCACAGAACTAACAATGGATTTAACAAATGTGGTAAGAATTGACATGCCTGGTACAGAGGGATTCTTCTGGAATTAGCTATCTGAATTAAGTGTGTTTCCTATTTACTCTCACTGTGACTTATATTAAACATCATGCATCAAAATGAATATATAATGTTAAAATAGCCACTGCTATTACTGTAATTCCTTTAAATGTTTCTAAAGATGTTAAAAACAGGTCTGGAAAGGTACTGAATATCTCCTACTGTTGACAGGAGATGCCCTACCTTCATTAGTTACCAGAAATGACTCTTTAACATCTCCTGTTAATTGGTGATTAGAAGCATGACAGTATAATAAAAAAAAAAACCTTTTAAAACTTAATCCTTTGCAGAATAAGGACAAATTTAAGCATGTTCTTTAGGATGTTTAAATTAAAACCTGTTTGTCCACACTCGTGGAGAAACTGGCCTGATTTTTGAGATTAAAGCTGACATAGCCCTGATAGCATTAGGGAGAGAAAACAGGACTATGCTGAGCAGTTTTGATGATGCACACCTTTGAGTTCTTTGAGAACTGTGCCTTGCTGCAAGATATAAAAAGAAAATATATTGCAGGAAGTTATCAGCTCTCCTGAATATCAAAGGCCAAAGAATTTCACTCTGACTTTCACACATCAAGACTAATTACTTATAGATAGATGTCTTACCATTTTTAAAGGAACATAAAAGAAATGCAATACAATTTCTGTAATGACTGTAGCACAGTGCAAAAATGTTTTGCCCCAAAGCTAACAGTTTGGTGAAATAAAAATGCTTGTCAGACCTTACTTTAAAACGTGAGTAGATTTGAATATACCTACAAGATGTCTCATCAGAGTAGGTTTAAGCTCTAGTATACATTGTTCAGTGAGCCCGTGTAGGCTACCCTTAACATGAGAGGTAGTTTACCTGGAGGTAACCCAGAAGATGAAGAAATAATTGCCTTCAGTGGTTCTTCAGACAAAAATGGTGTATATCAAGTGGATGAGAAGAGATTGCAGCTGATCCGTTTCTCTCTGAATTCAAAACACTGTCAGTGATCAGGCATTTGCAGTCTAAGAAAATAAAATGACTGTTGATTTCTCATTCTCCTCATCCATATTTATTTATTTTATAGGAATGTCCTTAGGATTCTTATTGATTCTGGGAATACTTTCAATGACATTCATATACAAACAAAGTTTCAATGAAGCTTTTTCTTTTCTTTTTTTTTTTTTTTTCCAGACAGATTTTCCTTTTGCAGAGACCAGGCAAATAAATAAAAGTTTCCCTGCATTTCTCTGTCTTGAGTTGTCAGCTCTTCAAAAATGGCCAGATGATAAATGGCCTTAGCCTGTTGGCTTATGCCAACTCCAATAGTGAGGCAAAACAATCCTTTGACAATGATATAGGTTGATTCTTCACACTCTAAGGGGTACAGGTGTCCTACAGCTGCCTCATTTTTCAAGAGTGATTTACTTACTGGTGAAGCAGTGCTTTACTGTTGTTCTTATCTTCCAAAACTGTTACACATTGGTAGCAGTCTGTCCAAGAATGCAGAGAAATGCAAAAGATAAAAAAAATATTTGGAGCAGAAGGCTTCTAAAACTCGCTATTTCAGCCTTTACCAGCCAAATGTTGCTTATCTCTTTCTGATAATGAGTGCATTTGTTATCAAACTACACAAAGACCATGTTATAAAACACACTGAAGATGTGCCAGAAATTTGCATTTCGTGGCTTGGTCTATTTGCTTCATATCACTTTGATATTTTAAACCTTTTCTCCAAGTTTAACACTACTGCTGGTGGATCAATTAATTTAACACTATTTCTTACTTTGTTACTGCTACGTGTTAACTTTATTTATATGACATGTAATTACCTTCAAATAAATTTCAAGGCTGATAAAGAATTGAAAGTCTCCTTCTGTTTCTCCCTTTAGATATGTGCATATATGTCTCTATATATCTGTGTGAGCTTTTTCAGTATCTCTTGCCATTTAATAGATTATAAAAAGCTGCAGTTAACTGTAAAGAACAAAAACAAGCCAAGGGGAAATGTGATGATCATGATCTAGTTCATACTGATATTTTTCATTAATAAAGATATTTGTAGTAACTTCTCAGGATCACAGCACATCTGAGTTTGGATTCATTTAGCAATGAATGTGAATTCCTCAGCTAGGCTTCATCTTGCAAAGATGGGCAGTGGAAAACTGATTTGAACACACCCTAGAAGAATTTATTGGTTTTGAGACCACTGAGGACAGAGTTGTCTGTGGCCTTAAGTCTTGAAGACATCAGCATGGTGAAATCATTCACTGCATTCTGGAAAATGACACATGGCTTTTTGTTCACTCTCATCACAGAAACTGTTCTTGTCTAGATTGTTGTAATGGTTTATTAATGCACTTTGGATGTTGGAGTGTTTTAATGTCGCTTGATCTGAGTGCTGCTTTTGACACTTGATGATGATGGTATCCCATTAGATCATGTCTAATACTCTCTGGGCTTAGCTGGCTCTATATTTTGAGTTAATGTCAGTCCTATTTATCTAAAACATCAGGAGGTTTTGGTTTTTGGTTTGCTTTTTGTTCTGTTTTCATTGTGCTTTGTTTTGTGTGTGTGTGTGTGCTATATTTTGGGTTTGCCATTAGAAGAGTTCCCACAGCCTCCTTTATTTGGAAGCTATTTATGGAAAGGTTCTTTCACCATTTCAGTTTGTAACACTGTTGCTACACAAAAGCTGCCTCTAAAAGCAAAGTTGAAGGGAAAGGCTGGAAGTTTCTAAAGAAACAAAAGTATGTGTCTTTTTGCAGACTTCCCTCTTGACATTTCACTTTGAATCCACCAACTTTAACAAACACTTGGATTTACTTTTCATTGTAATAGAATACGTTAAAGTAATTCATACTCCTAATTCATATTCTACTTTCTGTGTCATGTCTACTTGACTGTATCTTTGTGAAATGCAATAGCACACTATGGGAAATCTGCCCTCAGAAAAACTCCTAACAACTAGGAAATACGAGAGAACTGAAAAAAACCAAACAAACAATACAAGAGAACTGAAAAACCAAACAATAAACAACAACAACAAAACAAACAAAAAGAGAAGCTTGACAAGACTGAAGATTACTTTGAGTGAGAGAGCAGGAAACAAAGTTTTCATAAAACAAGAAGGGCAGTATATCACTCCTGATATAAGAGTGACAAGAATGTAGAGACAGAGGTTTTCCTAACAGGTAAATCACAGCTATACCTTCCTGTTAAGGAGCAAGAGACAGTGCTTATACTTGGACTTAGGCCCAGGAGACTAAGGGGGAAAGAAATGGACACTCTTCCCTGACAGACAAATATATGGCTTATTGCAGTGCAGAACTCTGTAAGTTGCATTACAGCCCTCTACACTGACCATCTGTATTGATATTTTCTCCTAAAGAGATATGGGGGAAACAAAGAGAAATAAATTAATGGCTTCTAAAGGGGCAAGAGAGCAGGATATACTTTGTTTTGGGTAAAAAAGAGGAAAAAAAAAAAGGATTTTACAAGAAGGACTATAAAATTAATCAAATTCCACGTAGCAGAAAATTAAACTTGTGGCCTCTAACCATGAGAAAATAATCCAAAAGTTCCAAGGCACATTAAACACTGACCCATGAAACAACTTTAGGTTCAAAGAAATTAATCAATAGGCAGAAGGAAAGCCAGAAAATTCAGAGCTAAAATATGAGACAGCCAGAGTGAACCCTA
Organism: Indicator indicator; assembly: GCF_027791375.1. NCBI lineage: Eukaryota > Metazoa > Chordata > Aves > Piciformes > Indicatoridae > Indicator > Indicator indicator. The sequence goes on from NC_072021.1 coordinate 18,799,926, forward strand.
CCTTTTGAACTGTACTGCATTATGAAGACATCAGATGCTAGCAAGCTGAACTTTCAAAAGAGATTAAATCAATGTGATTTGATCAGTCCTTTGAACTTTTTGAAGTCCTTCTCTTAAAGCATTGTCCAAATCACAGGAATGATGCATCCATTTATTTTGATAAATTTGACATTGGTATGTTCCATCTTTAATCTTCCTTAACATGTTAAAGTTTAGGCTGGAGCAAACCTTTTGTTCCCTTGAACAGAAATGGAAAAGACCACACTGCAGCTCCAAGCAAATCCATGGCAAGTTGTGAGAAGATGTGACAGCAGAAATCAGGAAGGGAAAAAAATACTCACAACATGGAACAGACAGTTGATTGAACCTGGCAGTCCATATTGGTTCATATATGAGTAGTATACAAAGGTAATACTGTGGAGCTAAAGGTATAATTAACAAGTAAAATCATCAAAGAATAAAATGTAGCAGATGAGCATTCTCCTGGTCTTCATATTTGTGAAGGCACTTAATTTTTTTAAAAAGTGGTACTGAAAATTCTTTTATTAAAAATATGGATCATAGTATCATAGAATGCTTTGGGTTGGAAAGAACCTTCAAAAGTCATCTAGCCCATCCCACCCTGCAGACTGCAGGGAGACCTTGAACTGGTTGCTCAGAGCCATATCTGGCCTGACCTTGATTGTTTCCAGGAATGGGGCATCCATCACCTCTCTGGACAACCTGACCCAGTGTTTTGACATCCTCATCATAAAAATGTCTTTTCTCTAGTCTATATCTACTCTCTTTTAGTTTAAAGCCATTAATCCTTGTTCTGTCACAACAGGCCCTGTTAAGAAGTCTCTCTCCATCTTTCTTGTAAGCTCTTGTACAAGGGGACTTACAAGAAGGCTTGTACTGAAAGGCTGCAAGAAGTTCTCCCTGGAGCCTTCTCTTCTCCAGGCTGAATAACTCCATCTGTCCCAGCCATTCTTCACAGGTGAGATGTTCTGACCCTCTTCTAGACCCACTCCAATAGATTCATATCCTTCTTGAGCAGAAGGCTCCAGAGCTGGACACAGTACTCCAGGTAGATTCTCACTAGAGCAGAGAAGAGGTGGAGAATCACCTCCCTTGATCTGCTGGCCACAATTTTGATGTGTAACCCAGGATCACGCTGGCCTTCTGGACTGCAAGCCCACATTGCTGGCTCATGTCCTGCTTGTTTGTGTGCTGTTTTCAGATCATCCAAGTGTCTGCATTTACTTTTTTTGTTAGTATTACACAAATTGTTTTGTTGAATAATGTTGAGAGAGTAGAAAATAATTTAGTATAAGCTAATTAACAAAAGGTGTAAGCTGTCAACTCAGCATAAAATGCAGTGTTGCCTTCTTACTGGTTCATTTTGAAAAGTTAAAACTAAATCAAAGGCAAGGGATAAATACTTTCATTTTGTATTGATCTCTTCCTTTATATGTGACTTTAGATATGCATAAATGTACATAAATGTTACTATCTATTCATCAAACACATAAGGACCCATGCCTTTATTGTCCCAGCTGCTCCAAACATGACCACAGTGTTGATCAGTCCAGCATATCAACTGAGGGTTCTGGAAAAGCGTGGTGGTGGAACAAGCAATTTGCACCAGGATATAGATCAACTTGCACTTAACAGGTTCAATTTCCCATAACAACCTGCAGTAATAACTTGTTTTCTTCCAGGATTTTTGAAAAATACAAAAGGGAACCTAAAGTAGTATGGATGTCTTACACAGTTGTTAAGGTTCCTGACAGCTAAGGATATCTTTGTGGAATATTTGATCATCAAATGCAAAATTGAATGGCCAAAAATATTACTATTCTTTATACTACAAATAAAATTAGGGAAAAAAAAGTTAAATCTCTTCTCCTCATCAGCAGGGAATATCATAATCTCTGGGAGCTGCTGGTATCAGCTCTATCTAAATGTGAACGCTCTTTGCACTGAGCGTGCTTGTCATGCCAATTAGCAGAGGGAGCATGTCCAGCCCACTCAGTTCAGCTCTAAAGGGAAAGGAGATCTTCAAGTGTGAGCAAAAATTGACTCTGGCTGACTCCCACCCAGAGCCTCAATTAACTCGCAGCAGCTTCAGGACATTAAATTTGCTTGCCACCTACTTGCAAAATTTCAATGAGCAAGACTGAACATTTCTAACACATCACTACCAAGAATTCTGGGTGCTGGTGGGTAAATGAGTGCATGCCCCAGTGTTCTATGCTTTGACATTTTTAGATCAGGACCTTCCCCGCTCTTCTTAGGTTCCTGGGTGTTGTGTTGAACTAATCTCTGCCATCTTGTCAGAGGAGCTGTGTAGTCTGTTGTGGACAATGGGTCCTGCTCCATCTTTCCTCCTACAAGATGCAGTTCTCAAACTGCACCCATCTTGTTTATGATATCTTAAAAGAAACTAATTGTTTGCTTATTACAAGGATTTTATTTTTTCCACAGTTTCTTGCCTGCCAGATGTCCAGGCAGTTTTGGGGAGGGAGGTGGGGAGGGGAGGTGTCAACAGCACTCTCCTGTACCAGTGCCTCTCACCAGCTATTGTAAAGCACTGTAGTGCAATGTAAAGCAATTAACACTGTTCTGCAAGAGACATGGGGGAAATTCCATCTATGATGAAAATCATCATCATCATCATCATCATCATCATCTGGGGAGAACAAAGAAGCCACTAGGAGACTTTGCTCATCAGTGGGTCAATATGAAATACCTAAACCACAAAATTCACTGTTCAAGACAGCAGAGAACAGACACCTTCCAAGCCTACCAGGAAGCCATACTAAAACACAGATCAAAACATGTCCATAAACCAATGATGTCCTTTAGATTGGATCCATTGTGATACAAAAAATAGTGTCTGAAATATCTCAATGGATAATAAAAAATGGCTTTTTTTAATACATCAGGAAGAGTTTTGAAGAACATCTGCAAAATCAAGACACTACTAAAAAAGCTTCAATAATGTAGTTTTAAGAAATAACATATATATATATACACACACATACATATATATAAATAAACTGAATTTTTACTCAAGGCATTATGTCAGCATAAAACAGGTAAATCCATTAGAAAAAAAAAAAAAGGAGAAAACAAAGTAAAAGGCTTTGGGGAGCATATGGTCACTGTCAAATATCTCGGTGTTTGTACTATTTTTGTCCATATGCTGGAAGATTTAATATAGATATTTATATCTTTGTCAATTAGTTTGCCTTTAACTCCTAAATATATGAAGTGGGGTTTGGTACCATCATCTGAGAAAAAAAAAATACTTCATAATAGAGGGAAAAAAATAATCTTTTGTGCTTACATAAACTACTGGTGAAGCTATTGAGGACAGAGATGGCCATTTCATTTCTGATAGTAGCTGGATTACATAAATGATGATGTATTTAATTTTTAAAATAATGATATATGTGTGTGGATCTGTTTCTGCTTATGCACAGGAAAATATTTAAGAGGATAATTATTGCTGTGTCCCTGTTTGATGCCTTTTACAGAATAACTAAGAGCTCCAGAAATAAAATTTCATTTGCTAAATAATTATGAACTTCAGGGATGGCTATATTAAATAACTAAAGAGCAATTCAGACCTTTCTAATTCAGGAAACTGAAGATGTCTTCAAAGAACTGTCTCCATGGGGAAAGGGTAGTAATGAAATTGTATCATTATCAGAAAGATTAATATGATTTCAAGAAGATATTCTTGGCCATCAGCTTAATATAAAGACAGAACTGGAAGATATTCTTGGCCATCAGCTTAATATAAAGACATATAACTGGAAAGCTGTCATCTCACTCCAGAAATAACCACCAGCTTTATCAGAAACTGTAACATGTCAGCTATGGGATAGAATGACGAAGTCTTGGAGAAAGGTAAATGAAGAAACCAAAAAACTACCTATTTTGTAGTAGCAGAAATCACTCTCCATGGCTGGAAGTGATAAACGCGACAGCAATCTGATGTAGAGAAAAGCAATTTGGAGGGATTTGTAAACCATGTTGCCTTCAGATTACCTGGTTAGTTTATTTCAGCTAAATGCTTGTAGTTTGTTTTTGAGAGTTTGTCCACATTACTAGAGGAATATGCAGCCACACACTGGGGCATCTCCCTGCCACATACCAGCAAATATGCAGGCAGAACAGTCTGTGCTGACAGGGAAATAAGCAATAGTACAAAAGGAGAAAATTTTATACAAAGTCCAGCTCCTCATATTATTATTACAAAGACTGGAGAATATATACCCCTAAATTTTGTTTTACTGTATAGATAAAACTCTGCTTGCTCAGAATTATAACAAAAGGAAACAGGAAGAGAATAGGGGCTAGCAGGAGTTTAAATGCTTAATGCCTTTCAGAGAAGTGAAAGGGGAAGTGATTTAGAGACGAAATAATCACCTGGTTTAAAATAAAATCTCAGTATGTGTGCTGATTTCACTTTCAAAGTTGAAATAAATGGCTATGGTTTCAAAGAAAAAAGTCCTTCCTTGAGGAAATGTTCTCCAACTGGTGGCAGTAAGGGTTGAAAGGAAAGAAGTCAGTTCTTCCTGAAACAGCAGGAAGAATCAGGTTCATTGAACATGCATACTCTGTGAATACTGGGGTTGTAGTAGTTGTGTCTGAGGAATGTCTTCATGGCTATTATTTAAGGAGAATTTGGGAAAAGGTATGATGCATGAGAAAGCTTGGTTATTGCTTTATATCTTATACAGCTTCCAATGTTGTACTGGTGGACAATTGAGCTCAAAAAGTCATATGATCAGGAGTAATTAATTGCTTTGTAGAACCCTGAAATATTGTAAAGTTTGTTTGGCCCATTTTTCCCCCCCTAGATTATATTTTGTGTAAACAGAAGTATGGAAGCCGCTGCTCTGCATTCCAAGGAAGTAAAACATTATTTTGCTACTTTATTATATCACTGCTTCTCTGCATATTGCAAATCCATAACACTACACAGAGTAGCTTACCTTTATTTATGACATCATGGACTTGCTGTTATTTCAATCAGCAGAGAAGCTGGTATATAAGGTATTCAGCAGCCTGCCTTCATAGTGGATTTATCAGCTTTATTTAAGGCAATTGAACTGCAAAGATGAGGGCTGTTTCTGGAGACACTTGCTCTGCTCCAAATGAGACATACAAGCTAAAATTCTCAAAGCAGCCAACTTGTAGGTTTGAAATGCATGGCACTTGTGAACTTTATGGGAAAATGCACAGCTACACTGTAAATTCTTTTGAAAAGTGAAAGCAGAAACTCATGTATATGATAAGATAGTGTTAGAAAAGCCCTCATACTAGATTTTTGTCTGGGCCTTTGAAGTTAAATGCAGTCTGATCTTTACCTCCAAGTCAGATTTATGTTTACCTCTTACACACTCATTTTTTTTCCCTGCTGTTTTTCAAATAAAGGCAAGTGCCTTTACTCCATCCATGAGGGAAGGTTGTACACTAGTGAGACAAGCTATTAGTCTTATCTACAAAGACTGTTACATTTGGAGGGGGAAAAAATTAAAAAATGGAAAAAAAAATGGAAAAAAATGTTTAATTTGGTCAAGTTTCCTTGAACATGTGAACACTGTTTTTTCCTTTAACTGTGTTGTTACCACAAGTTTTTTTCATTAAGTTTAAAAGAGTCCAATCAGGAAGAATAGGAGCATACATTTTAGTTATTGTTAATATTTTTTTAAGTATCAAAATCTGTGCTTAATTTACAGTGTTTTCATCTTGAGAAGGCTGTCAGATATTTAACCTTATATGGTGTTAACAAATACCTAACAAAGTGCTTTCATAACTGTTCTGTGAAGCAAGGTTGAGCTGATGGTGCCATGGGAGACCTTAAATCAGGTTTTGATTGCTTTAGTTGGTTTGGATTGGTATCTAGATGTGATTAGAGTCTAGCTCCTTGTGTGTTATAAACAAAGATTATAGCTGTGCAAAACTCAGCTTTTATGGAATTTATAGAAAAAGGTGGGTTTTTTTTTTTTCTTCCCTTATTTGTGGATTCTCTGCTTCCCCAGATTTGCTTTCTGTGTAAAAAATGCAATTAGGCTTCAACTTGTAGGATAATCACAGAGGACTGAACCAGGTCTTAAGCACTTTAGCTAAGGAAATGACATAGCCACTAAGAACTTGTAGATGACTGCATCAATTGCTAGCATCAATTGCTATAGACATCCAAGAGGTAAAAATTTAGTCACATTTTCCAGGTCTCTTGGGTGGGTTTTCAGTAGAGACTGGGCAGAGCTTTTCTTTTTCAAGAAAATGGAGGTTTTCAGGAATTGCTTTGTTGCTGGTCAGAAGTGTGACTTTCCTCCAAAAATTCCAACTTGTCATCAAAGCTCACCCAGCTCGTTTAACCTTGAAGAATTTCATGGAAAGAAAAACTTCTCATAGGAAGAGAAGTGAAGACTAACAGGTAATGAAATAGTTTCCTCAGAAAAATTAAGGGGAAAATAAATAATCTTCCCTTTCTCACTCAGCTTTTGCTCACACATTGGTATATAGCTCCCAGTTCATCCTCTCTCCATATCCCTGGATCTCATTTATTTGCAATGGTGCCCTGCAGATGGCAGGAACACACAGACTTCATTGGGCAGATGAAATTAAAAAGTTTCTAAAATGATATTATTTATTTGCTTAATAGATTCTTTAAAAGTCTCCTGTCTGCCCATGGAAAAGGGGTCAGTTTATAAATGGAAGCAAATGAACAAAAGAGTAAAATCCTGTTTGGCTGAGTGAGTATTTCAGAGATGGATCTAGTTCTAATTATTTTCCTTAAGGTACTGTTATTCCTTCCCAGGCTTTTAAAGGAGAATGTCCTCTCCTTTGCTTGGTTTAAATGATTGTAATTCTATTAGAGCCTAATACATTTAGTGATTACAGTCACATAAAAAATTGTACGTGAAACACTCACTGTACACCTAGTAACTTGAATGATGGCCATTTAAATCCGGAGTACATCTTTTTTGGTTCTTTGAATATCTGAGACACAGTCCAAGTGCAACAGACACATAGAGCACCCCAATTTAACCTTGCACCTTATACTGTCATTATTTATGATGTCTTATTTCAACAGATTACCTTTTTTTTGCAGTGGTTGCCAGCTTACCAGGCATTTCTGAATTATATCAGAAACTCAGTTCTAGGTTTTTTTAGCTGCGGTCACAGATTTTTCGGAGAATGATTTGGAACAGATTTATTGTCCTGTTTTTCAAAAACGCTGCTTAATTTCTTTCCATGTATCTGCCAAATAGCTGTCTGAGGGTCTGACTACAGGCTCTGCTCTTGTGCAGACTTCCAATATAATGCTGCAGCAAGCCATTGTGTTCTGCTCCCAATCTCCAGTTAATGGCTCTATTCTGTTTCATTCCTGTTTTGGAGACAGAAACTGTTAACTTTATTAGGTGCTCAAATATTGTGCTAACGAGGACCAATAAACATTTCAGTTTTAGCACTGTGCAAGACCAGTAGGTCAAACCATGACAGAGGAGGATGGTAATGGTTTTTCGTGTCTGTACAGGGCTAGAGGAGTGAAAGAAATGCTTGCCATAGACATCCCTCATGCTATATACTCCTGATTAGCAGGTGAACCATGTTGCTGAAGACATCGTAATGAAGAACACAGCCAGCATGAAACTATGTTGGTATCCAAAAGCTAATCCTCCTTTCTCTCTCTGTCCTATTTCAAAACAGATAGGCTCATGAATAAAGAGACTTTATAAGGTTTTCTTTTTATTTATTATTTTCCCCTTAAAAATAGATATATGGCCCAGCAAATTCTTCTAACAGACTACACATTTATTCTTGTTTTTGACAGTATAAAGAGCTTGGTTATTTCTGGAGGAAAATTCATTGGTTTTGCATGTTAATGAAGGAGACGTTTAAAGAGGTTGTTTTTGCTTTTTTCTGATGTGTAGCATGATATACCTTTTATACCTAAGCAGTTATGTCAGTACATGTAAAAGAAAATCTGATAGGTCACTTTTCTCCACAACCTCTTGCAGGTTATGAGGCTGTCAGATGTACAATTCCACAAATCAGATTTTGAAAACCCCTGTGCTGGGTCCAGATAATAAAATGGTGAGAACAAGCCATTGACGAATGTGTTCGGAGTGAATGAGCCACTTATTTAGAAAATAGGAGAAATTAATTATAAACAGCTCATGGGGTACCACTCTGACCACCAGGCTAACAAATGGCACATTCTTTCAGTGCAGGGAAGGTTATAATGCTGATAGAGAGAAAAGAGAGAAGGAAAAAAAAATAAAATAAGCTTCAACCTGAGGGTCATGAAGGAAAACATTCATGGTTTGGACATTAGTAGGAGGTTAGTTAGCTGCTTTAATGAATACTAAAACTGTTCTTAAGAAGAACCATGCACAAAGAAATAATATCTTTCTAAAAGAGATGAAGAGATCAGCTGCCTTGCAAAAACAAGAACTACATAAACAATTGTCCTTGAAGAACAATTGTCCTTCAAGAGAGGAAAAAATGAGTACAAGAGGAATGTGCAAAAATAAAACTACGCTATTCTCTTTGCACTGCTGGGACAGAGGCTAAGTCGCTGGCTGTTGTTTTTTAGGAGCAATAGACACTGCTGGTGTTCTTGTGGGGGTATATATAATATATCTGTGTGATTTTCTCCTTCAAAAATATCGAAGAGGAGGGTGGATAGTGTGCATACAAACTAGATATATGACAGTGTGGTGCCTGTGTGGGTGATTGCAAACAGTCACTGAGGCAACAAGAACAGACCTCTTCACAAGAAAGTCAAGAAGAAGGGATTGCAACCTTTCTTACTAAAGTGAGTCATCCCAGAATAAATGTGATTGATTAGAGCTGTGGATAAATAAAATGGCTTCCATGTTGAAGAGCTAGCTTACGTGCATCTTTTCACCTGTGCATTGTGCATGTGTCCAGTTCTGGGCCCCTCAGTTTAGGAAAGATGTTGAATTGCTGGAGCATGTCCAGAGAAGGGCAACGAGGCTGGGGAGAGGCCTTGAGCACAAGCCCTATGAGGAGAGGCTGAGGGAGCTGGGACTGTTTAGCCTGGAGAAGAGAAGGCTCAGGGGAGACCTCATTGCTGTCTACAACTACCTGAAGGGAGGTTGTAGCCAGGAGGGCTTTGGTCTCTTCTCCCAGGCAACCAGCACCAGAACAAGAGGACACAGTCTCAAGCTGCACCAGGGGAAGTTTAGGCTGGAGGTGAGGAGAAAGTTCTTCACAGAGAGAATGGTTGGCCATTGGAATGGGCTGCCCAGGGAGGTGGTGGAGTCACCATCCCTGGAGGTGTTCAAGAGGGGATTGGACGTGGCACTTGGTGCCATGGTTTAGATAGGCATGAGGTGTAGGGTGACAGGTTGGACTCGATGATCCTTGAGGTCTCTTCCAACCTTCTTGATTCTTGATTCTTGATCTGCTGATACCAACACAGGAGAAAAGAAAGCAGGTTATGCTCTGCCGAATGCCCCCAGAATGGATTACTTTGATGTTGCATGTTCTTCACTTGCAAATACTTTGAAAAGCTCCAGAAAAAAGGACTTTGCTACATTTGTTCCATGCTTCTACCACAGTTGTGCTTGGCTGCAGTGCATTCAATCACATCACAGCTTTTAAAAGTTATAGCATCAGCTATAACTTAAACATATACAAGGCAACCAGGAAACTGCTGAAACATATTCAGGTACCTATCCCAAATTCAGACCTTCACACCTGTTGTTAAGAGAAGACTAATTGGTTTGGTGTTAAGAAAAATGGGGGTCTTCTCAATGCTTTGAGTGATGCCCTCAACAGTCCTTGTGGTGGGTTAACCTTGTCTGGCTGTCAGATGCCCACCAAACTTCTCTCTAACTCCTCCTTCTCAGCAGGAGAGGGGGAGAATGCAAAATCAAAAAAACTTGTGGGTTGAGATAAGGACAGGGAAATCATTCCTCAATTACTGTCATGGCCAAAACAGACACGACTTCAAGAAAATTAATTTATTTTATTGCTAATTAATACATAGGAAAAATAAATTGCCAATTAAGTAGGAAAAATAAATAAGTAAAAATCATGATATTGTTGTTCCCCTTCACTTCTTCCTAGGCTCAACTTTGCTCTAGAGTCTTCTACATCTCTTTATGAGGTATGTATGAAACCTCCAGTCAAAGGATAAACATCATACTGAGAAGAAATTGAACCCCCAGTCAGGTGTTATTAATATCCTTATTAACTAGTTACTCTGTCACTTCCTATCCATGAGACTGTTTGTCTCATGCCTATCCTTGGATATTTATCAACAATCAATTTATGACAACTATTCTTTTGTAAATTTTCTAAGGTTCTTGGATCAGTCTTTAAGACACAGAGCTTCCTAAATCAGGTCCATTAGATTTGTAGTCCCTAAAATCAGCAGAGTAAAATATAAACCTATGGTATTTTTATATGATTATTCAAAATAACAAGTAATTGTTAATAAAGAAACAACTAGTTGTTAAGAATAAGGAAAATTAAAATCTAAACAATATTAAAACTTCATAATAGAGTCACAATATCAAACATATGCAAATAAGCATGCTAATTTGCATATATATATGCACAGAAAGCTTTATATTCAAATAAGTGGTCCAAAGCATCCATCCATCTTTATGTTCCCAAGAAACAGAATTCATATGAGCCACACTTGCATTCACCAATGGAGGCCTTGGGACAGAGACCACCAAAAAAGGGAATAGGAAGTCAAATGTCAAGATTGCTGCTAGAGACTGATATGTGTTAGAAAGAGATGAGCTAATTCATGAGTTAGAAGTGTAAATTCATTTATAATGAGCATGTTTAAAGAAATGCACATAGTTAAAAATTAATCTTTGAAACATCTATTAAATTATTTTTTCTTAGGAAGTTGCTTTATAAAACAATATTAATAGTGTTCATACATTATTTCATCTGCAAGGGAGATGTTTAATTCCAGAGTCTTGAGTCTCCTATCCTTATTCTCTCTAAATATCAGTAATTATCTTCAAGAAGTCCCCTTGGCTTCTTGTTCTTGGACCAGTCCTGAAACCTGGACAAGGAATGTTGGCAAGCACATTCAGGAGATAGGCTTAATCTTTTTTTTTTTTTTTTTTTTTTTTTTTTTGTAGGTGTGTGTATGTGAGTAGGTTCAGCTAGGCTACCTTCCTCGATTTCAACTAAAGTTCCACATTCATAATAGGACACCAGCCTGCGTAAACTTCCAGGCAACTTGAGGAGTGGAGGCAGGAAACAATTTCTACATCATGAAGGATTAAATGCAAAATGGAAATAAGAGATTGCTCCATGGAAACCAGAATATAAATTTGCACTAGGGGGTAGGTAGAGTAGCTGTATACAATGGTGCAATTTCACTGAAAAGCTTTGACAAAAATAATGTCCTGAGTGTTTCTTCTAACACTATGTTAGAAGCTGTCTGCCTTATAAAACACTTATGAAAGGTAATTAGTGTTTCAACTAATAGTCTATCATTGTTCTGTAACACTTACACACAAATGATTTTTCTTTTCTCTATTTCATAATTGTTCAATTGTAGCTTTTTATATGCTGTAACATTTGAAACAGTAGAACCTGTGTAAAATAGGTTTGGTAACTACCTCTTTTTATTTCCCAATTACTATTTTGGTGCTTTATATTCAGTTACATTTTATAAATTCAACTGTTAGTTCAACTTCATGGACTTAAATCATCTGGAGAACTGTCCTAAGAATCAGACATATTACACAGAATCACAGAATACATCTGTATCAGTGTGAGAGCTGAAATCCCCCCCACTGACAATAAACAGGCTAGCTCAGTCTGGAAGCAAATGAAAGCTGTATTTACAAGCAGAATCTACAATCTGTGATGGAATGCAATGAATATGTACAAATCTACACAATTCACAGCATTTACAAATATATACAATCAACAGAAAAGCACAACTCAGCTCCCTTTGCTTCCCCCAAAGAGGGGACCTCCCAAGGGGCCTCCTCCCCAAGGAGCCTCTCCCCCCACCTCACCAGAAGAAATCCCTCCAAACCACCCCTGGCAGAAAGCAGAGAGTTAAGAAGAAGAGAGGCTTAGCTTGCCAAGGTCAGTGTGTTATCTTCAGCCAGAAAAGAAGCAGCAGCAGCCAGACAGAAGCCCAGCAAGCCACGAACTCAGACTCCGACTGCCCCAACTTTGTTTTGAGTAGTGGTACTTAAACATTTCTATCTCTCCAATGGAAGCATTTAGAACAATCATTATTTTGCTTTCTTACACCCAATAGTGACTTATTGACATTCCTTCACTTTCTCTGCTTGAACTTTGTGAAGAAAAAATAAAAAAAAAACAGTTTCAAACCATCACAACATCCGATTGGAAGGGACCTCAAAGATCATCCAGTCCAACCCTCAACTCAGCACTCAAAGGTCAACACTAAACCACGTCACTGAGTGCCAGGTCCACACGCTGCTTAAACACACAGGAATGGTGAGTCCACCACTGCTCTGGGCAGACAATTCCAATGTTTGATAACACTTTCAGTGAATATTTCCTATATCCAGCCTAAACCTCCCCTGGCACAGATTGAAACCATTTCCTCTAGTCCTGTCACTTGCCACCAAGGAGAAGAAGCTGGCCCTCCTCACTCCAACCTCAGCAGTGCTAATTTTGTATTGCAGGTGCACTTCAAGCACACTGGGAGTCAATGCTGTGTGTTGCTGGTAACCACTCTGCCATGCCTGGATTTGTACTGAGGCATATATTGGCTGTCAGGAAATGAAAAGGCTGTTTGCTATGGCAAGCAAGAATTCTTCCCATTCCCCTCAGTGGACAAGCAGTTTGATTGAGCAACAAAGCTAGTCATAAAACAGAACTTTCCATATTGTCAAGACCATACAGGAAATAAATTCTTTCTCCCCTGTGACCTTTCAAAGGGCCTTCACAAATATTACAGATGATATTGTTTGCTATAGAAGGTATTGAGTACTAAGCAAACTCAGAATAACACAATGGCTTAAAAAAAGCTGTGGAAGGACACCACCAACTGACCTATAGATGAAATGGTTCAGCCAGCTGCTCTGTCTCAGGCTCTCTGAAACTTCACTTCTTAATAGATTGGTTCCTCAGTGCAAAGGTGAGATTTCATTCAATTAATCATAACTGCCTAAAATTTAGGCTTCCAGTGTAAGCAAATTACATGGTCTTTCTCTATAGTTAATGAAGCTACAGAAATATTTTTGAAATAATAATTGCATCTTTTACCAGGTGCAAGTACGCAAGGTGCCTTTGGAGCTACCTATTTGCAACTCTTATGTACAAAGTCAGCAGCACTAGTTTAGATCAGCTTTTAGATGAGAGAAATCCCATGTCTGTTACAAAGAACATTCAAGCATGACAAAGGATGTGTCAACTCTCTTTTGTGATGCCTCTTGGCCATGTGCTCCTGACAGTGAGAGGACAGATCTCACACTTTTTTTCTGAGCTTTCATTTTCTCTTCCAGCTGTGTGGTATAATTCTTTTTTCAGTGATATATCCCCTCCACATTGTAAGGAAATTTTGCTTTCACTAAGCAAAATAATTAATGAACCTGGTGAAAAAATAAAAACACAAAAGAAGGGCAAAAAACCAGACAAACCAAATAAATAGAACCTCTTTCCAAATAACATTTTGCCATTTTTAACTTAAGATAAAGATTTTTTTCCTTTGAATTATTTTCTCATTCCGTGTGCTAAGGTTTACATTATGCATTTTAGCAGTTTGTCTCTGCTAAATGTAAGTGTTATAATTGTGAATATAATTAGATTTGTTCCACACAATTGCATATAAATGCAATTCCAACATGTTTTTAGAACTCCTCTGTTCCTTATTGATGGATTAGAACTAGGGTCTTTTTAGAAATGGTACTTTTCTCTGAGGTAATGCTGTTCAGGAATCCCAGTCCTCTTATCGTTGCTACAGTTAGCATTTGCTAAAACCAGGAGCATTGGTAAGTGGCTGCCTTGGCAACTGATAGAAAATTAACTTTTGGTTAGCCTACAAGGGGTGTTTATTCTGGGGCTTTCAACTTTAAATGAAAGCATGGATCATCGGAAATGTATTTCTTGGATATGGAAGAATGAACAGCTGTTTCATGCTCCTTTTAAATCTCTGAGAGCTGGAGCTCTGATTGTAGGTAGTTTTAAATAACATTTGAGGGTGGAGGCAATAGCAGCCTGCTAGTCTACTGTGATCTGCTTGCAGAACTGGTCTAAGTTGTTGGAGGTTTAAATGAGCTCTGCAGCCTTTTAACTCGGTGGAGTGAATTCTGATTTTTTTTTTTCTTTGTATAAATTATATACAAAGCTTAACCTTGATTTTTTTTCTCCCATCTTTTTCATAGAATCATATTTGGTTCATCATAAGCCAGAGTATTACTTTTTTTTCCTTTTTGGAATGAATGACAGATACTGGGTTTTTTGGTTAGTTGGTGTGTTTTTCCTGGTTTGTTTTTTTTTTTTAATAGCAAAAAAAGATCTTAACATTTAGAAATGGAAGACACATCTCTGCAAAAGCAGACCTTGCATGGGCAGAGAATAAGTTGTGGACTAAATGAGTGATAGCATGATGTTCGTAAATCCAAAGAACCTGAAAATAAGTTGTGGACTAAATGAGTGATAGCATGATGTTCGTAAATCCAAAGAACCTGAAAATTAAATGCTCTGATAGGTTTGGATTTACATCCAGTCTCTAAAAATGGTCCTACCTATCCAGCAAAAGTTTAAATTTCCGTAGTCTTATCTATTTGCCCTGCCACAGAACATTCAAGGGAAAATATAGTAATGTAATCCAGACAGCACAATGAATCAAAAGCTTTCAGACTTTTCAGAAGCCTTACTAAAAAATGTGCTTCATGAGTTGGAATAAATACCAAGACATCTGTCCTGTCCCATCATCTTCAGTGATTTTCAGAGTGATAGTTTTAGAGGCACTAAGATCAGTATCCCCTCCAAGCCTCTTGTTCAATCTGAACCATAACAAAATCACATTCATGAAAAGTTTCTTGGACTTCAATGTCAAACTGTAAAGTCTAGTGTATACAGAACACATCTAAGAGTAAGGAAGACTGATCTCTCCTTCTTGTCTACTCAGTGTTTAGTATGTTGATAAACTGATTACAAAATATAAACATAATCAACAGTCTGTGTGATATTTCGTATTTAGTTCATATCCTATGTAGAAATCCTAACTTGAAGAAGTCCTTGCTTATCTTTTTTTTTTTTTCCCCCCCATTTCTGGCTGATCAGTAGCCCAGCTTTAGTAACCCAGGAAGCATTTTCATCAGTAACATATTTTATTCAGCCTTTTCTGATGAACTGAGATGTGAAAATCAGTACAAGGCCTCCCTGAAACCCAAATGCCTGGCCCAATGAAAATAAATAAATAAATAAAGTTCTAGTTGCTTATTTAATTGTATTTTAATGGAAATTGTCTACACAAGTGGTGTAGGTAAAAAAAAAAAAAAAATACGTCTCTATGCCAGGTCAGCAAAGGCAGAGTGTAAGGTGTTGAATCCGAAGAAGATAACATCTGAAGTCTTCAGAGCTGTCTCAGATAAATATTAGGATTAACTTATTGTTTGTTTGTTGGGTTTTTTTTTCCTTTTTTTCCAGAGAACAATTTCCCCTAAACTGCATTTTGGCTTCTTTAGCATTTATTTTCTCTAGCCCTTAGTTCTTGGAAACACAGACATATTACAGTGTTGAATGCAGGGGTGTTTTTGAAAGAAGAATTTGAGGGCAGACACAAAGAATAGCTGATTTGACTGTGTCTTCTTCATGAGTCAGAAAATTCTAGTGTATGCCATGCAGTACAACAATGTGGAATAAATGTCTGTGTGCAGCTTCATGAGGGAGTACAATCATCCTCTATTTGACATTCATACCACATTCATTCATGCAGTCTGTGAGTACTGCACAAGAACATAAAATTGCTTATCTAGTGTTTTTCTTCTCTTAACAATATTTTTCAGTCAATGGGGCAAAATTATCTGACAACTACAAAGAAATACAACAATAGTATTAGTCACCAGTAATCAAACTTCTATGCAGTTGTTATTGAATACAAATGGACCTTTTATTTTCAAAGGAAGTTAATTGTTTGCTTTTGTTTTTTTTTTTAAAGTTCATATTTAGTAAAATCTAGACCATTTATATAAGTATTTCTATTTCTTTAATAACATTGAATGAAGGAAATAATAATTTTGAATTCTTCTCATACTACCACTCACAACATAGAGCATTTTTTTCATTCTTATTAAAATATTCCTCCATAAGTTTATTCTACAGTATAAAATATCATGTTGAAAATAGATTTTAAAAGTCACAAAAGTATAGATTTACTAGTATTCATCACGTCATTGATGAAATACAGGCAAACATGTTAAGCAACATTCCAACCTCAGAGAACCTCAGAGAAGTTCTAAAAAATAAAATTGAAATTGATTTAGAACTATCTCAATATCACAGTTTTAAAGCTGTCACAAAACTATTCTCATGGAATGTCATGTAACAATTCACTTATCCAAGATTTATTGTCATCTGAGATATGTAATTTTTGACTAAATTCACTGAGGCCTTCTTCTTCTAGGATTCAGAAGCTCATGCATTTCTTGTCAGTGAGATGTTTATCCAATTATCAAATGACATTATACTTTTTGTTTCTGTCATTCATGGGAAAAGGGAAAGTGAAAAAAGGGGAAAGGGAAAGGGATTGGGGAAGTCAAAGAGAAGAGGAAAAAAGTAAAAAAAGAAAATAAAAAAGGAAAAAAGGGCAAAAGCAGAAAGCAAAAAAAGGGGAAGCAGAAAGAGAAAGAAAAAGAGAAAGAGAATGGAAAATGAAAAGGGAAAGAGAAAAGAAAAAAAGGAAAAAACAAAAAAAGAAAAGGGAAAAGGAAAAGGAAAAGGAAAAGGAAAAGGAAAAGGAAAAGGAAAAGGAAAAGGAAAAGGAAAAGGAAAAGGAAAAGGAAAAGGAAAAGGAAAAGGAAAAGGAAAATAAGGCAAAGCCAGACTTGAAAAAATAAACATCTGAAACAAAACCTTGTCTTGATAGTCATGCTTGCTGTTTCTTATCCCAGAGCTCCTTGTTATCTGGATTCACATTAAATTGAAAAGTGCTGTTTACTTTTGTATGAATTGAGTAAACATTTCCACTGATTTTTTTTCTAATCTTCATCTCTTCTTATATCATCTCTTGTCATAAACATGTAATAACTAATGAACACTTTGTAATTTCAATAACTGTATTACATCTTGTTTTTCTTTCTTTTTTTTTCTTCTGACAGCACTACAAATGATCTCCAAACACAAAATCTACATAATTCTCCATCAATGTTTTATATTTTATTTTGCAGGGTCCAAATAAGCAAATAACTAGTCTGTAAGTACGTTATAATTACAGATTACAGACTAATTAGTGAGTTATTTATGCCTGAAGATTACATACTAATTATACATGAAGTATTATGGAAAAACTGCCAAGTGCTATAAAAGCAATTGCTATAAAATTACAAGTAGATGTCATTTGATTTTATGATTATTTATACCATATGAAATAGCAAGTTGCAAAAAATCTGACCAGGCTGGTTTGTTGCATATGATATTTTTGACTTTTTACCACCATTAAGTCTCCAAGTACACCAACAAATTACAATTGCTCTGCAAAGACTTTCCCATAGTACATTAAGTACACGACAAACAGCTGCTCCATGGAGTTCATTCCACTCTAAACTTTTCCCAGAGGGAAAACTGTCAGTATTGTCTTCTTTCAGTCAGGTTTCTTCTTCTTTTCCTTTCCCCCCTCCCTTTTTTTCTTTTCTTTTTTTTTTTTTTTATCCTTTTTTTTTTTTTCCTTTCCTAATTGTTGTTTTAAGGTGCCCTCTGGATTATGTTTGTCTGAAATATCAAGTTGTGTTTTTTCAACCAGGAATGGAAGTAGTGATGCTTGTGACAAGCCCAGGATCCTGCTGGAGTTCATTTCACAGGCTGAACATCAGCCAAGCAAAAGACTGTTTCCTGCACAAGTGTCTGAAAGTGTTCTTTTGCCTGAGGAGATACACAGCCAACTATGGTTTTCAATCTCAAGTTTTAAATGTCTCTCAAAGGAGCCAGACATTCATCTGTTGAGAATATTTTGAATAAACAAAGGTCAAAAGAAGGTCTAAGACATTAAATTTTATTAAATAAAACTTTTTGGTTTAATTAACTATGTCTCCTAAATTAGAAAAGGCTAATTTCAGTGGGACACTGAATAAATTACTCTGTCATTTCAGTGCTGAGCCAAGAACAAATAAACAAAACCATTCGTGGCATCCAAAACTGAAGTGCAGCATGCATGCATGAAGATGTGTTTTCCTGCCAAATCTGTAATATTTGAATGAAGTATTTTGTACAGCTGAAAGTGAAGTAGTTAATAGATGAACAGTTGTAGTAAAAATCAGAACAAAAAAGTTGATTGTTAAGTATGCTAGTGGTCCAGGATGTTCTTCTTAAGACACTTTTTAAAGCAAGTGAGAAATCCAGTTCTTCTTGTTCTGGGAGGAAAGTCAACCTCCCCATCTCAAATGATGATGAAGCTGTTGCACATAAGCTTCTGACTTGATCAGGGTTTAAATATTTCATAGCAAATTAGATATTCATTAGGAGATACTGAGGGACACTCAAACAGTTCAGAAGGTTTTATAAAGACACAAGAAAGCTTGTTTCATACAATTTTGTAGGTTCAGAGAGAGGACTTGGAGAGTACTGTTCCCAGGAGACTCCAAACCCGTAAAGTAGAGATATTTAAGAAAGGTCTTTCCTGTCAGAATTCTGCTTTGTACATCTCTCTTACTCTTCATGTGACCAGCAGGACAAGGGAGGTGATTCACAGATTCATAATAAGAAGGACATGAAACTGCTGGAGTGGGTCCAGAAGAGGGTCACAAAGATGGTCAGAAGGATGGAGCACCTCCCCTATCAGGACAGGCTATGAGATTTTAGGTTGTTGAGCCTAAAGAAAAGAAGACTCTGAGAAGACTTTATAGCAGCCTTCCAGTATCTGAAAGTGGCTTAAAAGAAAGCTGGGAAGGGAGTTTTTACAAGGGTTTGTAATGATAGGATGAGAGGGAGGGGATTGAAGTTTAAGGAGGGTAGGTTTAGACTAGATATTAGAAAGAAATTTTTTACAGTGAGGGAGGTGAGACACTGTAACAAGTTGCTCAAGGTGAATGCCCCCTCCCTGGAGGTGTTCAAGGCCAGATTGTATGAGGCCCTGAACAACCTGGTCTAGTGGAGGGTGTCCCTACCCATGGCAGGGCATTAGAACTAGGTGATGTCCAAGGTCCCTTCCAACCCAAACTATTCTATGACTTTGCAGTGTTTGCTGGTGGTCAAGACACCATTCTGAAAAGACAAACTGCTTAGATCCCAGACGCTTTTTCAGTTAGTATTTCATGCAAAGGAGGAAGCCTTGGAAACGGAAATAAAATCAGAGTGCTTGGAGCACTCTCCTTAGGGATAATGAGAGAATGAGGTTTACACAGAACTAGGACTGATCCCCCACAAGTTGATCAGTGCTCATTTGGTCACTGGGTAAAAGAGAAACAATGCCTGCTTCATTTCTTTTGTGAATTGAGCTGGGAACTGTGTTTTTGTTCTCTCCTTATACCTGGTTGAAATTCTTCAGTGAATTAAGGTCAAATTATCAAAGCAGTTTTATGATTTCTATAACATCATTGATGGTGAAAAATTTAGACTCAACAAAAAAAAAAAGTGTTCAGGTGTATATATTTAGAGATTTTATATCTGTTTTAAAAGCTTGCTTTCTCCCTAATTCCCAGAAGACAGAGGAATAGTGCTACCTGACTGTAAAGGGCAATTTTCTCTTATTGTTCTTTTTTGTCACATTTAAGATGTTTAAAACACTTTAATATGTTATTCATCATGGGTGAACGGATCATTGTCTTTTGTGTTACACAATAACCCTCTCTGGAGGTTGTCATTGATTCAAATGTTTCAACTTGCTAAGAAGTATTCATTAATTTTCATAGTTTCTACAATTTAACATTCAATATGAAACTATTTTAAAAGCTTTTTGCACAAGTTTCTTCTGCTTATACTTTCAAGGCTGTATTTTTTTTTTAAGAATAGCACTTTTTTTTAATGAAATCATAGTTATTACTTTTCTTGACATTGTTTTTACAGTAAAATTGTTTATAACATAAGGCTATGTTTAGGAGGTAGAGGTGCTTACTGTTATTTCCACAAGCAATTCATAAGGTTCAGACAGAGCCTCATGGGAACTAGTTATTTTTACAGTGGTTGGTGCAGGTAGTACCATTTCTATTTTCTACTATTTTAGACTTTTCACTGTAACCCTGAACTGGTGCTCACCATTATTAAAAAAAATTAGGCAGAGAGTATATTTATCTTGTTTGAGCTCTGTATGGAAGTCCCCCTGCATGCTATTACAGAGGAAACCATGTTGACTGCAGTCCTGACACTTTGACAGAGGGGAATTATGGTGCCCATTTTCTCCATCTCTAGTGGTCATTAATGTTTTATGAAGGGAAAAGGAACATTTTGACATTTGTTAAGGACAATTTCTAATTAAGAAGGATTCAATGAGGCACTTAAGTTCTAATAGAACCTACACCCATGCCTGACTGGGAACCTGCCTTGAGCTGTCCCAAATTTTCAGCCTAAGCACTAAGCTGCAAAGTCAGGTTCTTTCTTATGCACTGCTGTTCTGAAGCCACAAGCTTCTCTCACAGCAGCCTATCTCACAAGGCAGCCTCAGAGACTCTTGGTATTCAGTGTATATCTACACTACAGGTATCTAGAACAGTTAGCATAGAAAACAATATTGGACTAAGTGGTAAGACCAAATTACTCACTGAGGGCGGGTTTTCTTTACGTACTGGGGAAATTTATCAGCATCTAGGCTGCAGGCTCAGCCTTGTAGACAGTGTAAATACACGTGGGCCTTTTGCTGACAATGCTTAAATCAGAGAAGGTGTTTTGAGTTACAGAACATATTCAGCTACCAATTTAAATTAAATATTTAAAATGATAGCACTGATTACATTATTCCTACATGGTCAGAGTAGGTAAGATGTGAGAAATTATTAAAAAAAAACAACCACAGCAGATTGTCTGCAAGTAAGCTGTCCTGCCTAGCTGTGTAGCTTTCCCTGGTGAGAGTAATGCTGAGCATGTATTTCTGGTGCTCAGCGTGGAAGATGAATAATGTTTTAGGATGTCTTTAGGTAACCTTAGTTGCAAGTGTAAAATATAGTATATTGCAGTTGTATAGAATAAGAATCAAATTTCATTGTCTTCAGATGCTGGAAGATTGCAATCCCCTGTTTACTCTTCAGGGTGTTTTATGTGAACATTTTCCATGCTCTATTCTGCAACTGAAAAAAAACAAAACAACAACACAAAACCAAACCAACCAAACAAACAAAAGCCACATGCACACACACACACACACAAAACAAAAAGAAAAAAACAAAACAAACACAACAAAACAAACACAACAAAGTAAATCAAACCTCCAAAAAACAACTAAAAAAACCCCAACCAAGTCAAACCAACCAACCGAAAGAAAAAAAAAAAAACAACGCAGAGATTGAAGTGAATCCTGTTAATGTGGTAAGGCTTACTCACTTAGTTTCAGGGAAATAGAGAAATAGAGGACACGGCTTGAGACAGCCTATCACAAAGTTGAACAATGGTACTGCTGTTTGCTGATGTGTTTTAGGGTCAAGAGTGAAACTTGCTCAGCCCTTTGGAGAACTTTTTGCTGGTATATACCTAAGGGCATTGTACTACAGAGATTAGAGTAGGTTTTTGTGGCCACTGTGTGTTAGAAAGTTTAAGCTTTCAGACCAGTCATTTGGCTGTGTTTTCCATTGTCAGGCTTGTTGTATATCTTCTCTCAAAATAAAATTATTTTTGAATAGACACTTAGATGTAATTTGCTTTTCCCTACACAGACACAAGTTCTTCACAGAGCTCTGATTTACTATCTAGCAGCCTGCTGTCTAAACTTATCCCCTATAGTGTTTAATGGCAGTGTTTCTTTTTTAATTCAAATAATTTTTAGTTGTTGCATGCTCTTTAATTATAATATTTCTCCTTCACTTCCAGTTCTAAGGCCAGTTATATTTATGCTGTTTTAGATTTTGCCATTTCAGAAATATTAATAGGTCTGAGATTCATTTACATATTTATTTCATGGACAAATCTCTTTGTTATAGTAGTTAAAAATATAGTAATTACATGGAACATTTTAGTGATCTCAGCTTAAGTTGTTTTCAGAACATGTGAACAGCAAAGAAAACAATTTGCAATCTAAAACTCATCAGTGACAAAGTCTTTTTATTCAGTGAAAAGAGACATTCGACAGCCATATGTTTACAGGTTTAATCGAAATGTGAGGGTGGTTACTGATTCATTTTTATGTAACGGAAGTTCTCAGAAGAAAAGTGGAAAAAAGGCCAGAATTAATGTAAACAATCTAACTACTATATCACAGTATCAGAGTATCACAGTATACCAGAGGTTGGAAGGGACCTCAAGAGATCATCAGGTCCAACCCCCCTGCCAGAGCACGATCACTTAGGGTAGTCTGCACAGGAATGCATCCAGGTGGGTTTTGAAAATCTCCAGAGAAGGAGACTCCACAAACTCCCTGGGCAGCCTGTTCCAGTGCTGTCACCCTCACTGTAAAGAAGTTTCTCCTCATGTTGAGGTGAAATCTTCTATGTTCTAGTTTGAACCCATTGTTCCTTGTCTTATTGCTGTGAACCACCAAAAAGAGCCTGCCCCACTCCACTTGACACCCACCCCCCACATATTTATAGACACTGATCAGATCCCCTCTCAGTCTTCTCTTCTCAAGACTAAACAACCCCAGGGGTCTCAGCCTCTCTTCATAGGGGAGATGCTCAAGTCCCCTAATCATCCTCGTGGCTCTCTGTTGGATTCTCTCCAGGAGGTCTCTGTCTCTCTTGAACTGGGGAGCCCCAAACTGGACACAGTATTCCAGGTGTGGTCTCACCATGGTAGAGCAGAGAGGTAAAAGAACTTCCCTAGACCTGCTGGACACAACTTTCTTGATACATCCCAGGATCCCATTGGCTCTTTTGGCCACAAGAGAACATTGTTGTTCGATGGAGAACTTGCTGTCCAGCAGCACTCCAATGTCTTTCTCTGTGGAGCTGCTGTAAGACATTGCACTGTCCCAAATTAGTCTTAGACATCTAATGTTAGAAACATATCATGTTTCCCAAAATGTGAGGATCTAACTTCAAAGATATCTAGTGTTTGGACAAGAAGGAGAAGTCAAAGAGCACCTTGCAGAATGTGCCATGTGTTCAGGAACTGCTAAGCACAAGTTTTCTAAAAATCCTTCCCCTTAAAGAAATACCTACCTCAAATCTTCAAATTAGGAAGGTAATAATGAGAGCCTGAAAACAACATTTGCCTTCTATTCTTTGAAGTGAATCATGGCCTTTAAGACCCTTTTAAGTATTCTCATGAGAGAGAGAGAATATTTGAAACAATTCACAGAATGGTTTGAATTGAAAGGGACCTTAAACATCATCAAGTTCCAAGCCCTATGCCATGAGCAGAGACACATTTCACTAGATCAGGTTGCTCAAACCCTCATACAACCTGGCCTTGAACAGTTCTGAGGAGGAATTTATGTTGCAATATTTTATTTTTATTTTATAATTCTGACTGTTTCATCTCAAACACTACACAGGTTTGTCCTTTGGTAAGTTTCAAATTCTGTATGTCAAAGTCACAGTTTTAGCTTTTATTGTAAATGTCACTGCCTTCAGATGAGTCTGCAGCAAAATCATAGCTTTCCTATCAGGTGAATTGATAGCATCTTAAAAATTTGTGTTCTAATGTCTGCTGCCCCTGTAAGAATAACATTTTTGTCTGTATTCCATTAATTCATTATTGTGTTCTACTTCAAGGACTATTATGTACTCTGCATACGTACCACAGTGGCAAGATGTAGCTCTATCTTTTTTTAAACCTACAAATGGTATATAAAACTGAATTTTTTTTTTCATCCAACATAAAATGTGAAGCATGTGGGTAATTTCACTAGGGAAAACAAACAAACAAAGAAAACAAAAGAAAACCCCTAAACCACAAATCATACATGTAACTTTAATATTCTAAATTACTCTGGCTTCTAGATGTTTATGCCTGCTGTAGCTCTTTAGCTACAGTTAAAAGAGTTTCAGGTCACCAGGTCTGCATATTTAATCCTTACAGCTTCAAGGTTCTCATCATATGGGAAGATTTTGTGATGAGAGAGGATTCAGCACTTAATGTACCTTGTTATCACCAACTGTAGCCTCAATCTGGGTGGGAGTCATATGAATACATTTGAAAGTCCACAGTGCAAGTATTTCCTCAAGAAAAAATTCCCAGTAATTCCCTTTTAGAGTGAAGAGTACCCTGGCCAATAGAGACAAAGAAATTGAGGATTGTTCTGAAATATGTTTTTTCATCCAGGGAATCTGATTTTAAATTGCAGTTATTGTGTTGACTAAACTTCAGGATCGCCTTCTAATACGATGGAAGTCAGGGTGGCAAACTTAGGTAAAGAAAAACCGATGGGGAGAAATGTATGTCCCCACAGTGGCATCTAGTGCCACTTCTGTGTTTTAGACATACTTCTGTGCCCACTATCTGCTGCTCCAGAATAATGTAGATCTGCATTGTCCAGGGCAATGCAGAGATCATGGATTTCCTAACTTAACTCGAAAGGCACTGTATTTCAATGCTTAGGTAAAATCCTTTAATTTAGGGAAGGTGAGTTTGTCATCTTATGCTTACATCTCCATGAATTCTTTGTATCTTGTAAAAGAATAGTTTTGGAAGACAGAGGACTACTTCTTTTGAAAATTTCCACTCACCCCGTTTTCCCAATGTACTGTGATAATTTTATTTTATTTCATTACAAAAGCAACCAACCAACCGACCAACCAAAAAAAACAAACAAACAAACAAACAAAAAAACGCCCTACAAACCCAAACTGCAGTAACATAAGAGCAAAATACGTTTACAATGGGCACAGATGATCTAACATAATTTTGTGACATTAAAAAGAGTTTTATCTGCCCTAAAGGAAGAGATCTCTAGAAAAGAAACAAACAAATAATCATCACCAAAAATAACTTCTTGTTTATAACCATTGGAAAAATAAATGTACCATTTCTTTCTGCTTAATAGGACACCTCAGAAAAGCCAAACATTAAGAGCTAAGAAAATGAGGCAACTGTGATAGCTGCTGGAGCTTCAAAACTCAATTTCTTGATTGATGATAGCCTGTAGTTAAACCCAGGGCAAGAAAACTGAGCTTGAAGAAGGATTTGATGCAGTATACAAGAGGAGGATGAAAAAAACAAGGTGAATAAGATACAGAGGGAAAAAAAATAAACAACAGCCTCTCAAAACTCAAACAAATAAAGAAGATAAAGAAAAAGGGAAGAAATGGCCACAGATCTCCAAGCTGTAAGTTGTATCTTCATAGTCATTTAAGTGCACTGGAGATGAATGTGTCCATGCAATTCATAGAATCATAGAATGCATTGGGCTGGAAGGGACCTTTAAAGGTTATCTAGTCCAACCTCACCACAGTAAGCAGGGACATCCCCAACTAGATCCAGTTGTTCAAAGCCCCATCAAACCTTATCATGAATGTCTTCAGGGATGGGGCCTCCATCACCTCCCTGGGCTACCTCTTCCAGTATTTCACCATTCTCAGTAAAGAACTTCTTCCTTATTTCCAATCTAAATCTATGCTTCTCCAATTTAAAACCATTGCACCTTGTCCTAGAGCTACATGTCTTTGTAAACAGTCCCTTCCAAGGTTTCTTGCAGGTCTCCTGGTATCGAAAGGCTGAATAACATCTTCCTGAAGTCCCTTCTCTAGGCTGAACAATATTCTCCAGCTGAGAACACTGTTTTAAGGACAGTCCTTGAAGGATGTACAAAAGGACCTTTCTCTGAGTTATTTCACTGTATAATGTTCATTCACGGTAAAAACTGTGACAGCAGAATAAAATAGCATTGTTTATAAATATGCCATTAATTTTAAAGTCCCTAGTTACAGCAGTTAGGAACTGCAGTATGTAGTTATGTCTTTGTGATTTCAAAACACGTAGAAATACTAACCAATACTCAAAATGTCACTGAGCTGTAAGCAGCTTCTAGCATCCCTCTTTTATCATGGGCAATGAGGAGCAGAGGAGACAGCCTTTTTCTGAACTTACAAAGGGGACTCTGAAGACAATGGAAGGAAAAGTGAGCACAAAGGTTAGGACACGGAGCCGGGATTAAATAACTTGGAGGGATTTAAATGACCTCAATTTATCATTTTGGAGAAACCTGATGAATGCAAGGTTGAGTTGGAGTGACTGACATGGTCCAGACAGTCAGATTCCCAATACTCAAAATAGTTCTGAGGATTCCTACTTTGGTTATCTAACCAGTCCATGTTGTGAAGCTTGCCAAGCCAGGAATTGCTTTAGCAAGACTAAAGATGTCAAGTTGCCTGATTGAATAAATATTTGCTTATGGAAGAGTGAAACACACATCACTCTGCACAAGGAACTTTTCCTGAAATTCTAGAATCTTTATCACTAGTAAATATTAATAAGTTGTCAATGTGGAATCTCTTTGCCCACTGTGGATAAGGTGTTCATATAGAGCATTTGGCCTTCTGGGTATATGACAGTGACTGGAATTCAAGCAGAGAACTTGCCTCTTTCCATATCCCTGCTTTCAAGCTGGTCAGCAGTATAGTTTTTTTTGAAGAGAGGGGGCCAGAAGGGTTGCAATTTCAATGGCCTAAAAATAACAGCTTTTAAATTGACACTGAGGAGGTGGAAAGATATGACAATAGAACACAAGTGAATACTCTGTAAGAAACTGGAAACTGAAATAGAGTGATAAGACCTGACGTACAGAATCAGCACAACTGGCACATGACTTATTGATTATGGCCTGTCATATGAGAGGGCTTTGGCTAGCTGAAAAGCACAAAGCAAAGTAGTATTTTTCTCTCTAAAGACTTTGGCATTTAGAAATTGCATAGACTTTACCTTTACAGTGATTATTCTCACCACACAAAGGAATATGTGGCTTTGCTTTGAAGACAGACATGGTGCAAA
This sequence comes from Indicator indicator, assembly GCF_027791375.1. Taxonomy (NCBI): domain Eukaryota; kingdom Metazoa; phylum Chordata; class Aves; order Piciformes; family Indicatoridae; genus Indicator; species Indicator indicator. The sequence goes on from NC_072021.1 coordinate 18,827,151, forward strand.
CTGTGATTTTTTAGCTGTCAGCACAAAAAGCTGTGGATTAAACTGTTGAATCACACAGGTAACTTGGAGGGACAGAAAAATATTTGATGGGGAGCAACTGTGTACAAAATCTGAATGCATTTGTGAATATGGAATTTAATATTGCAAGAATATGCAAAAAAACCCCAAACACCACAAACAAAAATGTCCTTTTAGCTTCTTTGACTGTACTACTTTTGTCTGCGTGAGTGTCTGAGCCACTCTTTTGTAATTTTACCTTCTTTCATGAGTCAGACAGTAACTTGAACAATCTGTACTTCTAAACCCTGAGAAATTACTTTGGGCCAATATAGCAAAATAGCCCAAAAGAAAATATCCTCACAGTGAGTGAGGACTTGAAGTGAATGGAAATTTCACTCTCAGAATCTTTGATCTAAGATCAATAAACAAATTCTGGAAGCTCAGCAGAGGCCACCAAGATACTTGGGATGGAACACAGCCTGAAAGCAGAGGCTGAGCTCCGAATACTTGTTCAGCCTGCAGAAGTGACACTTAGCTGCAGTCTGCAGTACACTGTAATGCTATCATCAAGAAGATAGTGGTGGAGGTTAGAACATTGAGAGGCAGTACACGTAAGTTAGGGGAAAAAAAGCAGTAATATTCAGGAGATTTTTTTTTTCCCCTTGAGGACAATCAGAGAGTAGAGTAGTATGGACTAGGAAGGTTGTGTTGTTTCCATCCTTGAGGTTTTCAAAGCCAGATGACACAGTGCCCTGAGTAAGTTGATATGATCCTATAACTGAACCTCTTTGAGAAGGAATTTGTGCTAGGACCTCCTGAGGTTCCTTCACACCTGAGTTATTCTATGATCTTCATATGTAAATGCTTCAAGAACTCATGTGAGCTCAAGGATGTGTAGTTGTATGCATATTTACTAGAATACTAAATATGAACATAACTTTTTTTTTTTTTTTTTTAATTCTACATGGGCTTTGGAGGAGGAAGATGATTATCCTAACAAATAGTCCATTTTTTCCCAGAATAAGTGAAACTGGAAGATGCTAGTGCTTGGACACCTGTGTGCATGTGGGCTTAAAAGAACAGTTGTCTCTCCCACTTCTTGTAATGAAGCTTTCACATACAAGAGTGATATCCTAGAAACTATTGCAAACTTACTGTTACATGTCACTTATAAAGAAACTAAACCATTGTTTACAGATACTTTTAAAATTTTTTTTTTTATTTATTTGAGGACAAAAATTAAAATTCCAAGTTTTTGAACGGGATTTTAAAAATCATTCTTGTTTAAGTATTCCTTGATGTGCAGTGGAATGTGCACTTCACAAATCCAGAAACACTGCAAACTCAGAATAATCTGTTTTAATAAATACCTCTGAATTGTCCCGCAGGATACTATGGATTCCCTTGTAAGCTGCTAGGGGGCCTGACTACAGATATGCAATTTGTGCTCTTAGAACAAGAAAGGGTATCTCACTGTCTCACTGCAAAATTAGCCAGACATCTGTCAGGGCTACAGTATGCCTCTTCTGGTTTCTGGACATTCTGCTTTGCTTACCAAGTGCTGTTAGATAAAAAAATAGCCTAAGTATCAAATAATCAAAGTAAAAAGTATCATTTAGTTTCTTAGAAACTCAAACACCATTTTAATGGAGTCTAATTAAGACTATAAATAAAATCAGCAGGGAAGTATTTCACAGAACACTTATCCTATTAAGTAGTGGTAATCATTTTTTTTCTTTTTTTTTTCTTTTTTTTTCTTCTTCTTCTTTTTTTTTTTTTAATTCACCATCATTTCTACTTACATGTCCTTAGAGGATATTTTTTCCTTTATATTCTTTTGAATGATGTAGGCCTGGCTTCAGTATCTACTATTAGTCTGGAGATTTTGTGTTTGTAAGTGATTTAATGGCAAGATCATCTGGAGCTGAACCCTATCTCATATAGCTGACAAATCTTAAATTCCAGGTTTTGAAATTTAGTGCCTACTTTTCTAGCCAGACCTGCAGACATCTACTGAAATGATTTCTTAGGAACAGTTCTAAAGGATAACCCTTAGCTCCAGAAAGCTATTTCAAGATGATGCAATTGCACACCACTAAGTCTTGACAGAGAAAAGTTAATGAAAAGCCATGGGGAAGCGATAACATTTCCCTAGCATTTTCTTGGGAAAGTAAAATGGAGAATAATAAGAGTCAGAGACTCAGCACTGACTGATCATTTTTGCTGTATAGTTAATCAAAAGATCAAACAGACCCATTAATTACTGTATTCTTAGCATTTTGAATCATTAACTGACAGGGATTCTAGACAAGCAAGAAGTAACTACACATCAGCACCGTCATCCTTGGTATGAAGAAGTATTCAGTCTTATTATCTTCCATCTCCACCTCTTCCTTTACCCTTTCACATTTGCTAACCCATACACGTTTTTCAGGGGACATTCTCCTCCTTTCCATCATGTGTTGATAAGAGGGGTTAGAACTGGGTGAAACAAAGTCCTGTAAATCACATGGGATTTATAACACGAGTTTGTGTTTTTCCATTCCATATTTGTTTTGTATTCAATTTCAGGCTAGACAAAGATTACTTAGTTTCTAGGGTGTGCTGTATTTGGCACAGCATGGCTTAGACTAGTTAGACATTGCCTCTGCCTATTTCAGCTGCAATTTTTTGCAATGAACTACTGAGTTCTTACTAGGGTCCTTAAGCTAGTAGAATTGCTCTGCAGTAAGAATAATAAAAGCATTGGTGCAGATTCTGAACTAACTGAGAATCACAGGGTACAATCTGAAAGTAGTATTAAAAGTGATAAATTGCCAAGTTCCTACTGCTAGCAGCCAGCCAACAGTCCCTTCTGCCAAACAACAAAATCAGAGGAATGGTCTGTCACAGACATAAATGAAGGCAGCAGACAAACTCTTAATGCTTTCTTATACTTTGTTTCCTTACAAGGCTTTAAGAATATAAATATTTGTTTTAAGAAACTGTAAAACAAAAAAAGAAATTAGAATTTTGCCACTTGGGTCACTTGCAAGTTGCTCTGGGACAAAATAGTTGTGTGCTTTCAGAATGTCAGCTTGAAAACAAAATGACAGTGTAATTTCAGAATCTCCATCCCAAATTAAGAACAATGAACAATACGAGAAAATTCACAATTAGAAACAAATATGGAGCTCTAGTCTGGGTAAAACTGTGCCATGTTCACTCATTGAACTGTCAGAACTAGTGGGTCAGTGGCTGTGTGCTCTGAGAATAGTATATATGATCTCCTTGTACATCTTGTCTGTTACTGACATCTCCCCTCAAAATATTAATGGAATCCACAATCCAAATTAAATTTTATTTGTTAAAAGGTGTCATAGTGTAAAGATATTAACTACTGGAGATATTATGGACAAAAGTGTTTGAAATATGGCATTGAGAAGAACCTGGAAGATCAACCTTTATTTGACAGCAAGAGTACGAAGTTTGAATGTCTCATATTCAGACAGACATCTTTATAAATGCCAGCAAACACACAAAACCATGGGAAATCAGAGTTCTGTTTGTCCCACTGCTTCTGTGAAGGTTTGCATCCCATAAAGAAGAGAAAAATAAGCTGAAGCAAATATGTGTGTTCCTTCTGGTCAGTCTACTTTGAAGCAGAAGGAAACGAGGTCTGTATGTCACACAATTAAGAGGGTACAATCATGAATTTTAATAATACTTTTATTGCAGAAACTTTAGACAATCCCAGAGGCCATTCCAACCAAAACAATTGTATGATTAGGCACTGTATGAATAAATAGTTTAAGATATTCTCTACTTGCAAGTTCTTGAAAAATTAATAAAAATGGCAGAAAGGGCAATGTTAAATAGAGGGGAGAGAGCAAGAGACAGAGAGGGACAAGGTTGCAGTTAGTGCACTATAAAATATTATTTCTTTTGTAGTGAAAAAGAAAGGAACTTAAAATATAATCATTACAACTAATTAACAGGAAAGAAACTGAATCTCATAAAGACAGACAAAATTTGAGGAAGAAATCTGTACAGAACTAGCAGCTTGCTCCCAAATGCCCAACTCTAGCATTAAAAATAGATTTGGTAGCAAATGTATATGTTTCAGTTAGAGATGGAAGGTTTCTCTCAGTGCTTAGAGTCTGGATGAGTATATGAGTTCATTAAACCTACATGTTTATTCAGATTAAGCTTTCAGAATTCATAACATTCCTGCCACAATCACTAAATTCACTATAACTTTTTATTAAAATGCTTTAGAAAGATATGTTTACCTAACTGCAGAAGGCTGGAATGTAAGGAAGATGTTCCTATCTACATGATCTGGCAACTGTATCATTACACACACCCCCCTTCAATTCAATGTATAGCCTGCTGAAGAGAAAGAGAGAAAGAAAGAAAGAAAAAGAAAGAAAGAAAGAAAGAAAGAAAGAAAGAAAGAAAGAAAGAAAGAAAGAAAGAAAGAAAGAAAGAAAGAAAGAAAGAAAGAAAGAAAGAAAGAAAGAAAGAAAGAAAGAAAGAAAGAAAGAAAGAAAGAAAGAGAAAGAAAAAGAAAGAAAGAAAGAGAAAGAAAGAAAGAAAGTAAGAAAGAAAGAGAAAGAAAAAGAAAGAAAGAAAGAAAGAAAGAGAAAGAAAGAAAGAAAGAAAGAAAGAAAGAAAGAAAGAAAGAAAGAAAGAAAGAAAGAAAGAAAGAAAGAAAGAAAGAAAGAAAGAAAAAGAAAGAAAGAAAGAAAGAAAGAAAGAAAGAAAGAAAGAAAGAAAGAAAGAAAGAAAGAAAGAAAGAGAAAGAAAGGCATGTTGCCCTTTCAGACAAAACTCACACAAAGAAAAAAATAAAGCAATAACATAGTGAGTTTTACTTTATAAGTCTGAAACCATAAACACCAGCCAGTAGATGGTATACTATCTGAATTGAAGACTTCAATTGCTTTAGCAATTTAGTGATTTCCTCAAAGATTTTCTCTCAGCAGTGCAACTATGCTTCCCTGCAATATCATCTTGATAGTTTTCCTTTATCCTGTTTCTAATCTTTAATCATAGATGTCCCAACTAACCGAAGACAAATAACTTTAAATATCAGCCTAAAATAATTTTAACATTTTGTTTTGGTTTTCACTCTGTCATTTGCTGGAAATCTGACCTTGCATAAATGCTGGTAATGGAACTCCTCTTGAAAAGAATGCTAACCTCATATGTACAGCTGAGCTATTTCCTTGCTTGTTACCTGCAAAATATCAGGGTAGGTGGAGCAGAAGAGCTACACTAACAGATTTGATTCCTTAAGACTGAGTTTTCAGAATGATCCAGGCTCTTGGCACAATCTCTTCAGTGTCCTAGATTGCACACTCAAGCAGAGAAGCATCTAGAAACATATTCTAGAAGCATTTCTAGAAACATAAAGACATGGAGTTTCCCCCTATCGCTTATCTCCTCCTGTTTCAGTAGATGCTGAAGTTACACTCTAGAGCACAAGTAGCACAGTGTTTTTCTTAACATAAGCACGTTTTACCTCTATACTTGTGAATTAGTTACTGTATTTGACTTCATATTGCAAAAAAGGCTAATTCACAGTTACATTTCACTTCACAGATCACTGTTAAGACTCTAATTGTAGCTGCATGTGATTTAGGGTCAGTCTTCTGAAAAAGTTTTAATCTCATGTAATATTAAGAGGCAATGAGCAGATCTTAAAAAGCTGTCTAGTGAGCATTTTGCAGTTTCTTTCCAATTCTCAGATGGTGTAAATTGGGATGGTGACATTGATATGAAGAACTAAATTGACATCTACTGAGAGCATGTTCCTTGTAATTTGCTCTTTGTTCCCTACTTCTTGTATGGAGGCTTTCCCAGGTGTGCAATTCACTGGTTTATCTCTAGTTATAGAATGACCAATAAAAGAATAGAAAATGCCATCTCCACTGCACAGCTCTGAAACTTTAACCACTTCCTTCCACATATACATATAAGGAAAACCTAGAGATGGATATTCTGAAAATATACCCTATAACAGGTGAAAAATATCTTAATGAAATTAATTTCCTAAAACTATGATAATGATTACATTATAAAAAAATGTACTTTACACCTGGAAAACTATGAATTGTATAAATGAAATAAGAATTGATGCTATGAGAAGCTGAAACAGTTACCACTTAAGAGACTCTATACAAGTGAATTGAAATGAGCTTGACTTAATTTACAGTACATTCACCAAAACCTATCATAGCTTGGCTGTTATGGAAGTGCTTTTATCACAAGACATAATGCAGTGAAACTGAAGGATTAAGAGAAATAAGGTGAAGGAAAAAAATTGACATACAAGGAAAAAATATGTCAACAGAAGTTTTACTGAATTGATACTAATAATTTGTCATAAAACATGAAGTCTTCATACAGAATTGAGGCTTTGTTGTTCTAGATACTATGCACATATATTTCCAGAAAATGGTCAGTGCCCTGGGAACTTTAAAAGTTTAATTTATGATAGAAACAACAGTCAGATAAGGAAAGAAAAAAAAAAAAAGTGCAATCTGTTTTATTTATTGGAAAATACTGCAACAAACCAACTGAGAAATAGCTTTATTGTGGTCCATAAATACCTCTAGACTGAGGACGAAGAATAACAAGGAACAATTGTTGGAAGTGAAATCCAAACAAATGCAAATGAGAATACAATCAGAAAATCTTAATAAAGGTGATTAGCCCAAGAAACAAAGTATTGAGAGGAATGATAGGTTCTTTATCTATTCAAGCTTTCCAGCTAAATCTGAAAGGCAATAACAAAGTTTGGTCATACACCAGTCAGGTCATTTTTTGGCCACAGATTTCTGCAGGTAGGTGTGAGTTTGTGGTATGGAAAGTAACCTGGAAGCAGTGCATCTGTACTGAAAGTCATTTGCTCAGTTTAATGCAGCACACCTCTCAAACTGTGACTGCAATAAGCTTGTATCTGCAAAACATCATGTGGGGTCACCGGTACAAGTGTTTGGAGATTGGATTTTACTATGGAACCTAAATAGGAGCCAGACCAGATAGCATCTGGAACAAAACAAACAAGGAAACTAATCAACAACCCAAAAAAACCCCAAACCAAACCAAACAAAAAACCCAAGCCAAACCAAAACCCCAAAACAACATGAAACCCCTACAAAATAGCAATCATATTAGCAGCATTAACAAGGGTTATCAACTACTCATTTGCAACCAATGTGAAACAAAGTTGAAAAGACATGTTTCAGCTATTTTGATCCCTGTGAGTGTATATATTTTTGTGCTTAGAAGACAAATCTTTTAAAGGAAAGCTGTGAGTTTGTAAACTGGCTTGCATCTGTCTTTGACACATTTTATTTTTTTTCCCCAGAGTTACAAGACTGAACATCTTGTCTGATTTCAAGAACAAACCTTAACACAGTCATATTCTTTTTTCTGTTTAGTTATGCTGGCAGTAATATTGTTTAATTTTCCTTAGTCTTGGTATGAGATGTCCCAAGATATCAGTTAGAATACTAGTGGTACATTCTCAGTTTCACAAATTCTCTTGTTAGAAACACTTTTCCAGTTGTGCTGCTCAGAAGTCTAGCACATGGCAACTTCACAGCATAATAGTTTCTGGAAGAACGTGAGGACATTTCTGCCATAACATTGTCTTCCTTGACAACTTGGAAAATTCACACAGGAAAATTTAATTTTCTTTTGTTTTCAGTGCAGACCTTTAAGATTTCCTTTTGTCCATATATTCCTCTATCTTTCTAGACTATCTTTAAAGTGTCTCTTTCTGACTGATTTTTAAGTATTTGCAAAAGGGTTTGCAAGAAACTTTTGGAATTTACAGAGTGTGTTTTCACACACAAACACACACACACACACAAAGGCACAAAAATGTGTCAGAACAAAAACAAAAAAAAAAAAAAACAAAAAAAAAAAACAAAACAAAAAACAAACAAAAGCAAGACCCAGAAAAATATTACAACCCTGCCTGTAATTTCACAGTCTCAAGTTCTACACCTGATGTTACTGATGCTGTAACATCTTTATGCTTTACTTTGTATTTCCTTCACCTTTCTTTGCTCCTACCATTCATATATCTTCCTTTCATATTCCATTCCATGTATTTGCAATTAGCACTTTAAAATTTGTCCCTAAATGGTAACTGAAGACCATAACTTTTTCAACAGATTGTTTTCTTCATTGTTTACTTCAAAGATCATAATTTTTAGAATGTGAAAAACATGGGAAATCAACCTAGAAAATTGTTCTAAATGAGGCCACATGTACTTCCTAAAATTTTTCATTTGGACATTACAGACAAAAACTAGGTCTCTGCATTTGAAAATGGTTACATTAAAAGCACACCATCAACTTGCTACCTTGTATTAAGAAAGTGTGGCCATTAAACTAAACTAAACTAAACTAAACTAAACTAAACTAAACTAAACTAAACTAAACTAAACTAAACCTAAAAAACTTTTTCCCAAAAATAGATGGAAAAATAAAATAAACAACAAAACAACAACAGAAAAAAACACCCACAACTAGATTTGGCTTCTTTTCCATGCGAAATTACCTGATACAGGCTTTGGAGTTATCAGCTGTGTCCAAAGATGTGCAGCAAATGGCTGCATCACCCTCAAGGTGCAATATTTGGCATGACATGACAGGGTCATGACTTTGAAAAGTCAGACATAAATATAACTTGTGGGATGCAGATTTCAGGCCTATGTCTACATCTCACTATCTAGATTCCTGTTTACTATTGGTGTAGTTTCATGGGAATCTTTCTTGCTAGAGGCAAAAACTTCATCTCACACTCCCGAGAGTACAGGTGTAGAAAGGGATTACAGCTTTTAGTGCTGTCAGCAATTTCAACCTATGTGTATACTAAGAAATTAAATTGTGTCAGTTTCCATCCCCAACAGCAGTTTGCCAGAGGCCAATTTGCTTTACTCATGTGGGCATGGGCCATGCATGCATAGGTCACTATGCATGTCTGAGTTCCTTACAGGTGTAAGCAACAACTTTAAGCCTAATTTCCTAAAGGGAAAGAAGTCTACAAGCCTCTCACAGAGAGAGGAGGAAGAAGAATACTTTTTAATTTAAATTGTTTCCTTTTCCCCACTCTTTCCTCCCATCCCTTACCATAAGTCCTCCAAGAAAGGGTTACAACAACCGTATGGTTAGATCCAGGAAAAAAAAATACAACAGAAGGGAAATCACACATTAGAGAAACAGATACAAGTCACCATTTCCAACACATTGTTTTCTGTGCAGAAAACAATTTCATAAATTCCTTAACACATTTCTCAAATGGCTTTGATAGCTAATGTTTAAGTTGCATCCTTAATTTAATCTTAATTAATCAAGGAGACTAATACTGAGCATAGACAGTCAAAGGATTGAAAGATAATTGTATGAAAACATTATCATAAACATCCCAGCCTGATCCTTCTCTGTTTTGTTCAGGTGGAAGTCAGGAGCAACTCCACTTAGCCATACTGGAGTAAAACTGGTGTAAACAAGAGTAGACTCCTGCTGAAGCAATTTCAGACTTGGCACTAAATTCTGATAAACATGCTACAGTGCAGCTATATATTAAATAACCAATTTAGAACAAAAACAAGCCACTAATGGCTACATTTTTCTTCAGACTAATAGGTGGTTGAAATACAGTATTTCTGAAATAAATGACAGGGAATGTTAGCTTTTGAAATGTGTTTTCTTCAGTTGTCTATAATAACAGTAGAAAATAAAGGAAAAATTGCTGTAGATTCACAGAAAAGAATGTGCTTTTATGCAAAAGAGACATCAGACCCTGATGTACACAGGGAATTTGAGACATCTGTGCTGAGACCCATGAATGTGTTTAGATATCAAACCTCTGCTATAGAACACCTAAAACCCAGATTGGGGATGAAGGCAAGGAGGCTACAGGAGCATTTGAGTGGGATATCCTGAGCTGTAGTTCTGTTTTGGAAGAGGACTAAAAAAAAAAATTTTAAAATCCAAGTAGCAGGGGAAAGTAATTTAGTCTGTGCCCTTGGGACAAAACCCTACAGTAACCTAAACACTAAGTGCATGTCAAGATCATGAATCAGAGTTTTGGGCTGTGAAGTTCTATTTCATCTGAAAACAAAGGGAAATCAGCTACAGATATGAAAAAGTGAAAGAATCACAGAAAATTTCTTTTTCCTGTCACGTGTCTTTGGGAGATTGATTCATTTTTCTTTTGCTATCTAACAGGATGATCTTGTTCAAAGCTACATGCATTGGTATCTCCTGTGCTGATCCTGGCAGGAATATGTGAGTTGTGATCTGAGCAAGCCTAGCAAAATGGGCCCTTAACCAATTTAGGCATTTATATTTCCAGATGGCCTTAGGCAGGTTCAACTCCACCCAAAAGGTGACTTAGTGTCAGATAGCAGCAGGTGTTAGGTAGCTATAGGAAACAGCCCCTGAAAATAGCCCCTAAAAATAATAAAGCTGGAGCAGTCCAGTCTCAGCAATCTTCAGAGCACACTGATACACATATTTTGTGTGTCCAGCAATTAGATTAATAAAGACTTGCTTTCAGCTGGAGTACTCTAAGCACTGCATTAAGAGGATATAATCATTCCAGCAACAGTGATGATGTTTAAGTGTTGCATTCAGTCTGACTAATGACTTTTACAAGGACCTCCTCAGTTTTCTATGTCTCATACTTCTACACTAGCAAGAGGGAAATAATATTTATGAGTGCCACAGAATAACATAGGATAATAAAGCTTTCTGAGCATAATCTATCACGCAAGAAATATATTTTACAAAGAAAATATTCCTAGAAGTATGATCCCTCAACTTACCTTCTATTTTAGCATTTTGATCAAGAAAGGGGAAGTTGCATTTGTGCAGGCATTCATATTCACATATGAATCAACACCTATTTATGACTGGAATTTTCAATGTGAAGGGCAAGAGAAATCTGGTACAAGTGACAGAATCTGATCTTCTCTCTTTATCTCAGCTGCTGGAGGAATTTGGAATGTGAAAGCCAGAGGAGTGAAGTAGGTTGGTATCTTTGGAATTCAGCATTTCATTTAAGGCCCATTTCCAGGACTGCTGTCATGATATGGGTGAATGCTGATTTCTATTAAATACATTGCAAATATGTATGGCATGTTCTGTTCTTGGCAAGATGCCACTATGAAGAGATATGCAGAGGAATTGCCAGAGAATTCAGCTGTGATGGGGAGCAGGAGGAGGAAGGAAGGAAGGCACAAAGAACAAAATGTCCCCATAGCCACCCACAAGGACAAACTCCTAGTGAGATATGAATCAGCTACAGCCAAGGAAGCCCTGATACTGAAAGGGGATTACGTAAGAATCTGAGCTAAGTGGTGTCACTAGCACCCTTGGATATTTCTATGGCATTTAACTGTGTCATCTAACCAGACAATAGATACCCTGAGCTCTCTTCTAGTCTATGGAGAAAGCCAAGCAGCTGCTGAGGGTGATAACTTTAATTGGGAGTCTAGAGCAGGCAGATCTGTGAATTAGGCTCTATGGGTGTGCTAAATGGAAGCCCTAAGCTTAAATCTTCTGTTTAATCACTTTGTAAACAGCTCTTTGCTATTCAGCCTCATATTTCATTGGGAAGAATTTGTTTATTTATCAAAAAGACAAACAAATGACTACGTTTGGTAAAATGCATAGAAATTTCAGGTAAGAAAGGACCAGGAGGAAAAGGCACACATAGAAATGTCAAAGAAAGAAGTCTGAGAAAATCTGACTTCACATGGGCAATTGTGTCTCATGTTATACAAGGTGTGACATGAGTTTTTGCACAGTGATCATTCACATGCAATGTATGCTGAAGTATTATATCATCTTAGTGGTCTGAAAATGGCTGATTTTTAGGTAATAGAAATTATATATCTCAGAGACAAGGATTTCTCATTTATGATTTTCTATACACATCCTCTTGTCAATGTGCAGAAAGATTACATACAAATGAAGTTTTTAAACACAAGAGAGAACACAGAATTTTATATTGTTTGATCCTTTATTCTCAGACAACTTATTATTTTTCAGCACTTTGATCCCAACACTTCTAAACTTTCAATGTATAATAAACTTCAATGCTTTGTTTAGTTGTGTCCAAAGACTCACAAAGGTGAGACAAAATGAGATTTCTAGATTTTTAGTAAGCCTCCACTTCATCAGTGTATGTTTAAGTGGTTGTCTTACTGTGGATTTAACCAGATATTTGGTAAAAGCCAAAAAGTTACACTTCCAGTTTGTATTTTATTCAGTGTCTAACCTGAAAATAGTGTTTGGACAATTAAAACCATGCCAAATGAGAAGCCTTTAGGCTGAAAATACTGAGAGTTGTACTCATTTCATGGTTAGTACTGCAATTCCTTGCAAAAGATAGTCAAGACTTTAGCCTTTCTCAGATTCCTGAAATCAAAGAGCTATTTACAGAAAGCACTTTTTTTCTGACTTTTCTTGTTATTCTGTGTGTTCCTGTATCAACACCAAAGTTTGTTTGAAATGGGAAGTTCAAAGCTACTTGTGAACCCATTTAATTTTAGTTTTTAAATATATCATCAACTACTCAGCATGGTTCAGAAATCCACAGCAAACATCCTCCCTACAGCATCCATCCTGCATTTCTTATAGTTTGCTATAATCTTGTGTATAAAGCTTCCAAAAGTTGTGGAAAAGCCTATTTTGAGAGAACTGGTAAGCAGGAACACATTAATGAGTATCAGGTGCAGCTATGAATTTAGTGAATGGTTTGTTGGAACTCACATTAAATAGCAACATCCGTCTGCAGATGAGCTCTGCAATGTCCTTATTTCAAGCCCAGGCAGATGGAGGGTTTGCAATGTACTTACTGTTTTCTGTTTCATGCAGCATTGCTTGCTTGTAAATACATTCATAATCATGCTTGACTGTCCAGCCTTTTATTTTTGAAGCTTCCTCTTCTAAGTAATGAGTGTAGGAAGAAAGTAACAAAGTTCGTCGTGAGAATTAAACTGGTTGAGGATTTTTGTCCTGCTCAAAACCCCTAAACAAACAAAAAATAATACATTTTTGTTTGTTAGTTTTTTTCCTTCTATCACTTTTTTCTCTCAAACAGACTTAACCTAAAAAAATGGAGGTGAAAGGGAAACGGTCAAGTTCTTTTTTAAATTGTCATTACTTTCTGATGTTGAAGTAATTTAGAAGTGTCATATTTAGGAACCAAAAATGTTGTTATCAAGACCAGTGTCTTGCTGACATATAGTAAGTTGCATCATACAGTTCTTCCAGAGCATTTCTGCAAATTCATTTTGATATTCAAAACCATTCAAATTTATTTCCATTTCCAGTCATTTGCAATCCAAACAGTTCCTACAGTATTTATATATGTCTGTCTGCCATGGAAAGAAGAGGTGAAAATACTTTCTGAGGAAAGCATGAGTGCTTATATTGGAGAAACAGGTACTACTTTCTTCTTTTGGCCTTGCCCAAGGATATGAAGGGAGTGAATCCCTCATATATTGTGTGAGATGCAGGCTTTTTTTCCCCCTTATGAATCAAATAAAATGGTAACAGGAAAAGGAAGAGCGTATTGAATATTCATTATTTCCTCAAGCATAAGGAAGCTCATTTTAGGAATTGGTACCAAAAAAAGAAAAATTAATAAAAAGAAGACTGTTTATTAATTGTATCCTGATCCTAAATGGCTTCTGAAAGTTGCTGATCAGTTACTGGACCAAGTTTAACCTCCTACATATAACTGTCTTCTTTTTTTCACTAGATAGATAATTTAGATCAAAATTTTTAAGGACTGGATTACTGAGTTGGTGAGACAAGATTTCAGAGACATACAAAAGCAGTAGAAAGCTGTGAAAATGTTCATTGATAAGATTATACTGATTGCAATACAGGATTCAAAATATGTTTCTATAAAATTCAGTTCCAGGTAGAGAAAAATATTTTTTATTCCTAATCCCACTCCTACCATGTAAACACAGCTTCACTGAATTCAGAACTATACCCAGTAGACAAATAATATAAATAAACAACACTTTTGAAGTCAATGGGTCTCTGATGACTCACATCAGTTGGAGCTGCAGTTCAGCTGGTTGTTTGCAGAGATTTCCAAACTTGGAAACTCTTTCTCACATTTCTAGCAAAGTCAAAATAGGTCTTTGTGAAATAACTGCAGCAAACAGTAAATGATGTATGAAATGAAATATCTCATCCATCCCATACATGAAGAATGTGAAGAGGAAGCTTTGCTGCTTTCACCACACAGTTTTAAATGAGGGCCTGATGGAGAACCATCATTTGTGTGGAGTAATGGGAAGAAGGAGATGATGCTGTCATTCTTATCTGCTGTTATGTGTGCCACTTCCTTATAGAGAGAGTCAGATTTCCTGCCTTCTGCATTTTATGTAATAAATACTGTCTTACATTCTCTGAAGCAACTTCTGTTGAGTTCTATGGGAGCTGAGCCCACAATGCTAGGATTCTATTCATGTCTGTACAAATATTTTTTATCAAGTTAAATTTTTCTGTATAACATGTCTGCACTACAAAGTGATGTGTTAAAGACCTCTAAGATTTTCTCCCCCTAAAGAGAAAAATAAGTTCTAATAATTTCTGAACCATCAGAAAGGCTACTGTATGGCTGGGGAAGCCTCTGAAAAGGACCCTTTTGTTTCAAAACTTTGCTCATTTTTAGCGGCACAAGTTTTCACGCCCTAATATCACAGGCAAATGAACTTAGCAGTATACTTAGGATTTTGAAAACCTAAATCTGCAGATATTTTTTTGTTTCCACCTTTGCTATGACAACCATATCTGACCCACACAGAACAGAAGTTTGACTGGGATCATAGAGGTTCTCTGACTCTCTCAGGAAGGTAATATTATAGAAGGGCATAGACTATGTGGGGACTGCTTTCCAACAGCACTCAAGCAGACAGCAAAGCAGCTTATATTCAAAGTCTGGATGCTTAAATATCTCTAAAATTCATGTTGTTTTGCTACATCACGCTAAATTCTTAGCCTCCTGTATTATTCATTTGACTGTGAAAGTCTGCTTGGAAGACATGTGGTAGGAAATTTAGCCATAAGGCTTGGGGTGCATCTGAGTTCCAGTGTATTCTTTCTGAAGCTTTGTCAGAAACAGTTTGCTTGTCTCTGAAAGCAGAGTGATTTGATCACTCTTGGCAGTCACAGTTTCCCCCTCATATTTTGTTTTGTTTCAGGAATGCCAAGAAAATGTTCTTTCTTTTAGGAAATAGTCTTCTCTCTGCTGAATTCACATTAAGATATCCTCAGAGGGCTTGGCTGTCACCTTCTGTAGGTTAAAACAACAGGATGCACCCCCTTCCTCCCCCTAACTTTGAAGAAAATCACACTGGGTTGCCTTTCAAAGCTTTTGAGCTATAGTCTGTTATCTACATGCAGTCAGCATCATGCCAAAGTGCAGCATCTAAGAACAAGGAAACCACATTAGTAGAAGAGAGTCAACATGCAGATTTATTAGATATCCTTGTTCTCTACCATTCTAGGATATGTGAATGTGGCAGCTGCTGCTGTGATTTTGCTGCACTACAGACACATCCAAGTTAAGGAGAAAATAGCCTGTTAAGACAGAAGCAACCAGTTAGCCTGTCCATTCTCAAATGTCACATGATTTTCTGTGCTGTTTGGTCCAGCATGCTCGGGTCACAAGCCAGCTTATTCCAAAGTAGTTCATATGTACTTTTAATAGATGATAGAGGCAGTGGTGCAGATAAGATTCATGACACTAGGTAAGAAATGTAATATTACCCAAATGTAATATTACCCAAATGTAATATTACCCTATCTTATGTTAGTTACCTCAAGAATACATATCTATCTACTTCCAAAAGGGATGGAGGGGTTGACAAGCTGATTCTAACATAAGTATCAGCTGGCCAGAGCAAGTGCTCCAGAGGAAGTAGCTTGAAGTTAGAGATCAGATGAGCATAAGGGAAAGCACAGTGACACAGTATGAACAATGGAAGCATGCAGTTCTCCATCCCCAGAGCAGGCCATGGCAAAAAAACAACTACCTAGTAACTACTCATGGTGAACAGCATGTGCTTTGACTTCACATAAGTGTATCTTGTTGAGTGTTAAAAGATATGAAATCACCTTTGCTACTTTGGTTTCAGAGTGAAGATATATCTTAGACTACTGGATGAGAAGTTTCACTTAGGAATCTCTCATTTATTTTAGTAACCAAAACCAGACCATGAGCTTTGGTCACTGTGAGTAGTGAAGAGTAGTGAGTAACGCACATCCTCCCATTCCTTTGTGATGATTGCTTCCTGACCTAGCAACCAGAACATCACTTTCCCAAGCTTTCATGCACTGGAAGACATACACATGGGCACTGTTGCCAGCTTGGATCTCTTCTTCTCAGTCAATATATATATAATATATCCTCAAATACCTGCCCAAGAAGATAGGAAAATAAGTACAAGATTTCTACTACTACCAAATACACTACAATAATGGATACATTATATTTTCCATGTCATCCAGACACAGAAAAAGGAGAAAAAGCATATGATACATAGGTTCTTACAACTTATGATAAATAAGGAGAGAAGGAGTGAAGAGAGAGAGTGATATTTTGCTTTGAATTGTCATTTTCAGAGAAATTGCCCCTACAGTCAAAGCATTGATCTAATTTGGCAATGTTTAGATGCTACAAAGGAAGTCAGTGCAATCCAAATTGGGTTGTTTTGTGGGTTTTGTTTGTTTGTTAAAAATAAAAAAAAAAAGGAGGAAAAAGATTGAGTATTAAGAAATTCAGAACAAAAGAAAACAACGTAAAAAGAGAGCTACAGTGGATTCCTAAGAGAAATAGTAGAAACCCCAAAGCACTCAATGTGCAATACTTGTATTACTGGTCAGAGCAGAAAATACACTTTGGAGAACAATTCCTCACTGTCAGGGGAATTATGTATGTTTCCTACCACGTCTTTGCTATCTCAGGTTTCTATGAATATGTGAGATAAGGCAATGGGAGAAAGCTGTAAGCATTGGTGCTCTATTGCAGAAGACTAAGGTTAAGGCAATTCTGTTTAGTAAAGACCTGAAGACTAAAGATTTTTTTTTTTGTTTCATTATTTTTTTTCCCTCTAGACGATGAAAGAATTCTAGGTAACAGTGAGCTGTGTGGGGGTAAAAAAAAAAAAAAAAGGAATATGTAAAGAAACATAGCTATACTACTTTTGTTGTTAACTGCTGTTTCAAATCCCATCTTGAAACATCAGGTTTCTGTGACTGCAGCCAGAATATCTGTACAATTACTCTAGGAAATGTGCCTCCTTTTACTAGGCATCAGAGCAGGTTCATGTTTCTTTGCAACTTCACTGTGAACTTTAATCTTCATATTCTGGTTAAATACCTTCAAGGCTTTCCCCTTCTGCTACTTATGACTACATTCTTATTAAATCTGGCATTTCACTGTTGTTTCAAAGAGATTGAGTATAGATTTTCTTATACATAGCTTGAACCTTTGATATTTGCATCCACATGTGTTCAGGGAAAATAACTGTATAGTTACAGAAATATTCTATGAAACAAACATCCTATAAAAAGAAATGAACACATGGATCAACATCTTTTATCCTCTGAATAGATGTTTTGCTTTTAATACAATCTTCTTCTTGTTTGCTTAAAAGTTTTTCAATCTTACTTCATTTCAGCAGAAACAGTAATTCAGAGGAACTGGTCACTCTTGACAGTAAAAGGGTATTTTATGGGGTCCTTCATAAATTTGTTTTGTCTCCACTCTGTCCCAAAGAGAAATGAACAAAACCATACAGGTCTAGCCGCATGAATTTTGGCTCATCAGAAAGGTTGGAAGGAAAGTAATAGCTTATCAATTGGAAACAGTATAAAAAAGTCAGAAAAAAAAATACAACATATTACCCAGACATTCACACTGAGAGTATAAATGAAAGATTAATAGTTCATATGTTTTTCATTGAGGTACATTGACATCTTTGACCAAAGGGAGGGAAAATAGGCTTCTGCTAGAATTAAATAGTGATATCTCAGTCAGACAGCTGCACTAGATTCTTAAGTGGGTTAGCAATCAGAGAGAGATCAAGACCTACATGCAATCACTTCCATAGTGCAAAATAAGTCTGAAGAAGCAATTACATCTCTAAATTCTTTTATGCACATGACCAAAAGATTTCTTCTTTAAAACAGTAGGTTCACGGAGTTATTGGTGTGTTTTAGTGTTAAATTAGATATTTTGCATTAGAAAATAATAAAATTCATTTTGTGTTGCCTGCTTATAAGTTTTATTTTATTTTAATAGATCTGGTTATGTCTGTGAAGTATGTAGTTTATTAGCATACTTTTTAAATGGCTTAGGACCAGATTCATTCACAATGAATATTTCCAAGGGTTTCTTGGTTTGGATTTACAAGGGAAAATACTCATATTGTAAAACCAGGGTGTAACCAGGATGCCCTTGTCTAAACAGCAGGGCATGCTCCTGTATGTATAGGAGTAATTGTGCCCTCTCCCATTTGCCTATAGTGATTTATCAAACCTCTCTTATGCACCCCCAGGGCTGCCGAACAGATGAACATTGCCCTAGACATGGGGTTGCCCTGGGAAGAAACTCTTCTGAGTCAGTGCTGATGGTACATTTTGCAGCTGAGGTGATCTACAGACAATCTGGGTGTAACAGACTCCTTGTATTCATGAGGTATCAGGAACAGTCCTGGTCTGGAGAACACCTGGATTCCTATCTCTGATGATACACTGCAAAAAGGTTACCAGTTCCTCTGTCTGCATCACTCAGTAAAAGTAGCACCAAGTATTCTGTTGAAGATCACAGAATGACAGAAACATTCATGTTGGAGAAGACCCTCAGGATCACCAGATCCAACCAATAACCCTGCTCTACAAGGTTCACCGTTAAAGCGTATCCCCAAACACCACATCCAAACAACCCTTAAACACATCCAGGACTGGTGACACAACCACCTCCCTGGGCAGCACATTCCAATGCTTGGCTGCTCTTTCTGTGAATTTTTTTTTTCCTAATGTCCAGTCTAAACCTACCCAGTCGTAGCTTGAGGCCGTTCCCTCTTGTCCTATCACTAATTACCTGGGAGAAGAGACCAGCACCAGCCTCTCTGCAATGTTCTTTCAGGTAGTTGTAGAGAGCAATGATGTCTCGCCTCAGCCTCCTCTTTTTCAAACTAACCATCCCCAGCTCCTTCAGTTGCTCTTCACAAGATTTATTCTCCAGACCCTTCACCAGCTTCATTGCTCTCCTCTGCACCGGCTCCAGCACCTCCACATCTCTCTTGTATTGAGGTGCTCAAAACTGGACACAATACTCAAAGTGTGGCCTCACCAGAGCTGACTACAAGGGGGCAATCACTTCCCTACTCCTACTAGACACAGCATTTCTGATACAAGTCAGGATGCCATTGGCTTTCTTAGCCACCTGGGCACACTGCATGCTCATTCAGTTGCTTGTGGATTGGAACCCCCAGGTCCCTTTCTGTCAGACAGCTTTCCAGCCACACTTCCCCAAGCCTGCAGCACTGTTTGGGGCTGTTGTGACCCAAGTGCAGGACCTGGCATTTGGCCTTGTTGAAGCTCATCCCATTAACACTGGCCCATTGATGAAATCTATCCAAGTCCCTCTGTAGGGCCTCCCTACCCTTGTGCAGATCAACACTCCCACCTAACTTGGTGCCATCTGCAAACTTACTGATGAAACACTCCATGTCTTCATCAAAGTCATCAATAAAGATGTCAAACAGAAGTGTTCCCAACACTGAGCCCTGAGATGGGAGGGAAGAATGGGCCAGAATAGTACAACAGCCACTTTGTGATGCCAGGTTCAGTCCACATGACTCTATGGAAAGTTCTGCTGGTTCTCACAGGCTAAATCTTGGCAAGACTCTGGAGGCCTCTCCAAGGTCTGGAGGTTCTACTTCTCTGTCAGAGTCATTCTGACTTTGTGACAGACAGAAGCAATCACTCTGACACCTTGTTTTAAACTAACAGGAGGCAAGTTTGGATGTACAGGAGATAAGAACCCTGGACTATCCCAGACACAAGGTGTTAACACACACTAAGTCTTCCTTTGTAAGTATCATCTAAGCAAAATATAATCTCAATATATTTGCACCTGAGCATGAAGCATTGTCTAGTTTTCAAGTATGCAGCTGTAATTCTCTGCCACTCATATCTATCCATAAATAATATTGATTCTGGATGAAGAACAAAACTCTCTACATCAATGTATAAAGTCACTATATAAAGAAGCCTTTCTGTGACCCTAACTTCACTGGCTGTATCTGCAGGTCTATGTTTTTGCATTTCTCTACATAGTGATTCATTCCTCTGTAACTATGCTCCTCCTGTGCAGTGTCAATATATAATTAGAGGTGTGTGTTTTGTGTCACCATGTTAGTTTTACTACATAACATGAAGGTTCAAATCCACTCCTGTAAACCAGCAAAGCTTGATGGAAATCAATAAAGCTGCAGTGACCTGATATTCATGTGCATCTTTGCTTCATTGTTTTCTTCCTTTCACGTGAAACAAATTACTATTTTCTCAGAGAACTTGATTTTCTTAAATTTACCCACCACAATGTTAGACTTTTACAGAAGTAAATAATTACAGAGAATAGTTGTAGTTAATAATAGGAAGATTAAAAATAGAATTTTATGCCAGAGTGCAAAAAAAGAAACTGCTGTGACATTCTACTCTAATTAAAGTATGTTAATTATGGGAACAGATTTATTCAAATTATATTTTCTATGTGCAATTGCAATATATAACAGATTTTAAAATATTTCTGTGAGCATGAAAATAAGATAGTTGAAATCCTACACCTTATGCTTCAGTTAGAGTTATCCAATTCCCATTTTCTAATGCAATGTATGAAACACTATTTTAGAAATCGAAAGCTAAGTGAAAAATCTAAGTTACTGATTTTAATTTAGAAGTATGTTTTTATCATTATGAAACCAACAGGAACAATGTAGCTTCATGTCACTGGCTGTTTTCTGATTTGGGAGACTTCCAGAAAAGCTGAACTGAAAGAGAGTTTCAGTCATTTGTACTCCCTCAGGCATCATCTCCACTTAAAGGAGCTCTGCTATATGTGTGTGCTGGATGATATGGTCAGAAAGTTGGGTAGTGATAGTATTGAGGCATTAATTTTAGAGCCATATCCCATTGCCACAAATTTTGCCTGAAGTAGTCCTTACATACATGGATGTCAACGGACTAACAGATTTTCAGGTCTCAATTCAGTTTAAATATGGGCATTCAGTATATGGGCTTGGTATCAGACCTCTAAATAGTAATAGTCAGTAGACACCCTTGATTTTCAGGAGTGACAGCTGAATCTAGACTTGTGAAATCCCCTCAGGCACAGCAAATGGCACTAAGTGCCTCTGAGCAACTGAACCAAACCCCCAGGGCTGAGTTCATTTTGCCTAATTGGACTCACACCATGTATGTTTCTACATCTGAGTTAGTCTCCTCGACAAACCTTTCTAAGCAGGAATAGATATAGTACACACAGATGTTACACTGGGATGAGATGTCTTGTCCCCAGTTCCCTTCAACAGCTCTAAAAATAGCTCAGAAAGCTCAGTGATTGGCATTTTGACTGTGGACACCTTGGTTTGATGCAGTGCTCTAAACGTAAACCTGTTTGTATCTGAGTTTCGTAGTAGTCACATAGTGCCCATTTCATAACGCTTCATCTGTTTACCCTGTAGAATGCCTTTGCATGCTGTGGGTATACTTGCTTGAATGATTATTTCCCCATGAATTTATAAGTCTAATTTAATCAAAGAGGAATTTTATGGCAAATTCAGACCTTTGACTCCGTAATTTTGACCTCTACTAAGCCTGAGTACACACTCTTCCTCTGATACTTAGTCAGAGTCCACTATAGCAGGAAGATCCTTGCAGTTTCTCTATTTCATAGCTTCCTACTTCTGTCTGAAAAGAAGAAAGGAGTATTGGTATGGCAAGACATTAATTTCAGTCAGCAAGATGGTAACTGGAAGCTTTCCACTAAATTTAATGAACTCTGTACTAGAATCATAAAGACAAAATCTCAACAAACACCTTCACTGAGGAAGTGACTTGCTGTAATAAGTCGTACAAGGCAGATCAATGACTTCACACTGCTCACTTGACCCTGTCTGCCTTCATGTGTCTCAGCATGATATAGTCACTTCATATTGCCCTATAGCTATGGGGTGTTTGACTGAGCTTTGATTTTGCCTTGTACTGTGAATCTGCATAGCTCTGAAGCAAAGGTCTGTTGTGGGTTGGCTGTGGCTAGCAGCCATGCACCCACACAGCCACTTGCTCAGTCTCCTTTTCCTTCCATCTCCCCACAGAATGGAGGAGACATTAAGAAGAAAAGTGAGAAAACCTGTGGGTCGAGATAATGACAGTTTAATACATCAAGGAAAAATTTAAATTAAAAAAAAAAGAAAAAGTAAAATTAAAGAAAAAAAAAAAACATAAAGGATGTAAAAGAAATAATTTACCACCTCCCAGCAGCAGTCACCTTGGAAATCAAGTGCCTGCCTCTTGCATCCCTTTCTTCCTTACTCTACCCTGATTTTTATTTCTGAGCATGGCATTATGTGGCATGGAGTAGACCTTTGGTGTAACATCACATTTGGTCAGTTCCAGTCAGCTTTGCAATCTCTTGCCCACCTCCAGCCTACTTGCTGGAAAACAGTGGAAAAAGGAAGCCTTTGCCACTGTGCAACTGTGTCATTCAGCAACAGCCAAAACACTGGTGTGTCATCAATGCTGTTTTAGCCACAAATCCAAAACACAGTACCACATAGGCTGCCATAAAGAAAATTTGTGGCATCAGAGTCAGACCCAGTACGAGGTCTAATGTCATTGCATTTTTAGGCATACAGCAAAACCAGGACTACTGAAGCACAGCATGGTCTACCTACATGGTACCACCTACTGAAGGTTGGACAGAGTAAAGGGCTGAAAGGATGAGAGCAGTGGAGCACTTCCATATCAGAATAAACATCACATCTGCCTGTGGCTCCCAAAACAGCTCAACTGTTGTTACTAAGGGCTAATTGTTGACTTGTTGCATGGATGGTCTAAATGGAAAAGCAGTCAGATACTACTCTTTTTCACTTCAGATCAGATTCCCAAGGGCAAAATGAAGGTTGCATTGGATTATTTTCATATTGCCATTTTTTTGTCCCTACTTAAGCAACACCATGAGTTTCATTTTCAAGGGAATACAGAAATAAATATATAGGTTTACATATTAAAATGTATAAAACTTTCACTGTCCAGGCTAGGCCCTTTACCAGGCAAGCATAATTTTACTACTTGTCTTGTATCTGTTAGATCCCTCCCCTCTTTGATTGCACATCCATTCCCTCCTGCTCTAAACAGAACTGCATTTTACTGATCATTTGCCAAGAGAAAGCGCTGGGTTTTATGGGGATGTTGGAAACATCTCAAAATATAGGCTATACAGCAAACACTTTTAAAACTTTTAAATTCATTTAGGATTTTTTCCCCCCGGAAGCTGTCATATTGACACACAAAATATCTTTCTGTGGCTCTCTGTGTGGAACAGACACTCAGTAACAAACTGGTGTGCAGTTCATCAGTCAAAGCTCTTGTTATCACACCATTCAAGTAGTGGCCATGCCAACTGTCCCAAATATAGTTTTACTTGCAGCCTCAACTGACACTTACTTAATTATTGTCTCACTTAATTTAAACTGCATGCTGTAAGAACATCTTTGTACTTTAAGCAAAAGAGAACTTTTGAGAACACTTTTATCACTTATAAAGTGATAAAGTCAGAAAGTGAGACTCAGAAAAATATAGGGGCACTTGGAAGCATTTTTCACTTAATGTATAGTCAAGTTAATTATATTACTTAATAAGAAAAATTGTGGATGAAAACTTTGGATAAAACCAAAAGTTTTTAAATAATAGCCAGTTTTTCAAAATACATTGGTTGCATATTAATAGTCCAGATTTTTCTTTGGGGATAAGGAAATAGCTGGAACTATACATTATTTTTTTATAAGATTTAAATTTGTCATTGCTTGCATGATGACAGTAAGTCAGAGGCTGTAAATGGAATCTATTGTGAACCAGTTCGGCCAGTGTTTCTCTTAATTATATAGACTGAGCCAGATGCTGGATTCAGACATGTTTTTTATGCTTTTGAAATCCTCACTGCTGTGCACATTTCAACAAATTATCACCCTCAGAAACTTTACTGAGCTCAATTGAGAAAAAAAAAAATGTTCATCTCAACTTAAAGCAGTTCTTTGGAACATCAGATGTTTGGTGACAACTTTAAGACTATCACAATTCCTCCTGCTGTTCCCAGCCAGTATATATCATACAACAAGAACTCCATGATGACTTTGAGTGGATCATCATGCCCACACAGCACTGTGCATTACTGGGAGGAGGTGTTAACTTGTTCCCTTGACATGTTGTGGGTACATAAACAGGAGATGGTGACTGAACCAATAATCCTTCCTCTCAAAGCATTGTCAATGAGAGTACCATACTAACAAGATATGGTTTCATTCCAGTTTGCTGAAGCAAAGTCCCTAGGAGGCTTCACTGAGTTCTTCTGACTTGTCCTTTTTTTCTCACATCTTTCTGTTCTTGGAAAAAAAAGGTTTTGTTTTGTTCTTTTTTTTTTCATTGGTTTTAATCCAGGTCTCCTATCCATTTGTCACAAGGCACACAAGCTGACAACGAATTGACCTAGAATACAGAAAGTGTTCTTCCCCTTCCTGATGAAGAAACAGCAGATGAAAAATAAACATAGAAACAAAAGGGGAAAAAATAAAAAAAAAGAGAGAGAAAACAATATTCAAGTTATTAAAAAAATAAAGGATTCATAGATGACGATTTAGACCTTAGAAAATCTTGGAGTTTCACAAGGGATACACTTATCCCAGAAGGAATAACACATTGTAATCCTCAATGTGAAAGAATTATTATTGCCTTCATCTGAGGTATTGATGAAGTATGACTGAGAAAATAAGAACCAAAAGCAAAATATAAATAAATAAATAAATATTTTCATCTTAAGAACTAGGACTATGTTTCTTGAGAGCATTCGTTGCTTTCCCACTACCCTTCAGGGGTTTTATGTATTTGTTGGTTTCTCTTCTAGATCTTCTATTGTCTACATTAACCACACAAATGAAGGAATGCTTGTTTTATTTTTGTGTGGGACATGTCTCAGTAAATAGAGCTCAGTGGTCATTTGAATTTTCATAGTTCAATTTTTTAGAATGTGATCAAAAAGCTAGACATCATTTGGACAAGAAAGGTCATTCCCATGCCTTGTATCTATTAATGGAGTACTGCGGAGCTCAAAAGAGAGACAATTATGCTGTTCTGCAAGAGGTTCATGAAATTTCATTAGTGAAGTCTTTTACCAGTACACACACAAAGTAAAAAAAAAAAAAAAATGTAACTTGTTTAAAAATTTTTAAAAATGTATAGTCTTTTTAAAAAGAAGGACAACTACAAATTATAAAGCATGTCAGCACGTCTAGGAAGAATTTTCGAGGAACATGGAACATGCTCCACATAGAATTAAATTGACCTCATTGTTTAAGCTGTTTGAACATGTGAATGGCAAAGGTTTTTGTCTTTGTGTTAGCTTTCAGTACAACTAATGTGTGTCCCTACATCATAATGCATTGCCTCTACTCTCAGGACTGTATTCCTGTATGGTGTTTAAAATAAAGTTAATGGTGTGCTATATTGATCCTGAGAGAAGCTTGAATTCAGGGGTGAGATTACCTGTTCTTGGCTGACAGAGACAAAATATGTGAAAGAAAGGATTCCTGAAATATTTCTAAATCAGTGACAGTCAAAAAGAATTGTGCCCAGCTTTTTCCCAGACAGTTTTCTCCTGTCATATGACATTTAGTCTATGTACTTTTGCTATGCATCAGATTATAGGAGAATGTATGAATATTTTTCCCCAAAGGCAGAAATCACAGCCAATATTTCCCTAACATAATACAATTAATTAATGTATTGCTCTCCATCAGAAATATCTCTAGGTGCTTTGTGTAATTCTAATAGGATTCATATTCATCAGAAATATTAACATCTGCAAAAGGATTTGCTTTCCTAAGACCTCTGTGTCTCGTTATGACAGTAAAGACATTATGTCCTGGTGGAATTCGTGGTCTCAAAGGATACAGGCCAAGCAGAAAGTATAAACATGGTCCTGAATTTTAGTAAACTTTTAGTTGTTTAAAGAACTAACAGTTCCTCCTGGGAAACTAGCCTTAGGGATAAAGAATCAGAAAAGAGGTGTCAGCCATTCAAAAACATTTTCCTTAAAGCACAAAAACTCTTGATTCCTATTTGTAAGAAATAGGGTAAGGAAGATGAGACTAGGATCTGCTGGTCCAAATGAAACATTGAACTGCATTGGCAGTGGAAGCAAGGCCATGCATTCTACCAAAAATATGGGATACTGCCTGTGAGAGTAAGGATGGGACCAGGATAGATGAGGCTGAAACTAAATTTGGCAAGTGATGAGAAGAGTAAGAAAAACTTCTACAGGTACATTAGTCAGAAAAAGAAGATGAAAGAAATTGTACCCTTGAGATAAATGAGACGGGCAGTCTGGTGACATCTGATACAGAGAGGACGAGCTACTGAACAAAGTTTTTCCTTCATTTTTCAAATAGTTATTGCTCTTCCCACACCTCACAAGTGCACAGACCTCAAGGCAGGGAGGGACTGAGAAAATGAAGTCCTACCTATCATAGGAGAAGGTCACATTTGAGACCACTTGAGCAACCTGAATAAATCTGTAAGAACCAATCAGATGCACCCCAGGATCCTGAGAAAACTTCGTAGATATTACTAAGCCACTCTCCATCATATTTCAAGAGTCATGGCAGTCAGGTCAAGTTCTGCAGTGCCTGGAAAAAGGGAAACATCATGTCCTTTTTTTAAAAAAAAGGAGGACCCTGGGAACTACCAACCAGTCAGCCTTACCTCTGTGCCTGCCCTCCTTTGAGCTCTTCATCACAAATTTAGTATCCTATATGAAACCTCTCTTACAGCACAACTTCTACAGTTTAATAATAACACAGTGCACTGTGTCTGGAGGGCAGTCTCTGAAGGGGGTTGGTAAGTGACTCATTAACTTGCCTGGAGGATGCTGCATATGGGCAACTTTAAATTGCTGAGCTTACCAAGAAGACTACAGCCCTAAACTAAGTCATCTTCAGGGCATCTTGTCAATATCAGCAGATCCTCAGTTGACAATTTTTCCCATTTTCTGACTGTTCTTACTAGGAAGTTTGGTTCTATTAATGAAGCAGTAACTTCAAATTTATGAGTTCTAGATTAATTTCTTGTACCTCTGTAGATTTTTGTTGCGACCTTTTACAAAAAGATTTTTAAAAGTATTGAACATCTACAGCTGCAAAGACGTGCCTAGTGTTTTAAATGGGACATGGACATCTTTGAAAATGTCACAGAATACCAAATATCTTTTCCTCACATCTTCCTTTTATTCTTTTCATTCCTCAGTTGGTTATCAGTAGATTGGAGATAAGAGCACTCTCCTGTTTCATAGGATATAAATCTTTCAGAATTGGGATATTTTTCCCCCCATATCTAGATAAAAAATAAGAGGTTGGAAAGTTTTAATGTGTTAGATGGACAGAGGTGTATATCATTCTTAGTATCTCAAAAAATCACATATTACAATACTTATTTTATCACAGTAGGACAATTTTGAAATCTCCAAGCTCTGTATTTATCAAAAAAATATAACTGCATAAAAAGAACTTTTCTGTGCTCTGAAAACACTATTTATGACAACAGTTCTCAAAAAAGCAGAAGTATTCATATAAGTATAAATATATACTAAATGGCACACTATCAAATCATGGCTATGTAAAAGAAAATTACCGATAAATTGCATCAGAAAAGGATAGTGGCATCTAGTAGCACAGGTCTAAGAACAACCAGATACAGATGTAATATTCTGTTTCTACAAAAAGGATCATCCTATCTGTAGTTCTTTCTCTTGGCTTGGAGCATGATGAAGCAACAGATCAATATTTTCTTCTGCCAAAGACTACAAATCCTTGTGACATTCAAATCTTTTTTTGAGAGATGACAACAATTATGTTTTTGCCTAATTGGTTCTAGTGATGCTTGTGCAACTGCAGTGTGCCTTTGTAATCATTATCTTTTCATGAGCAGAACTGAGCAATACATGGAAAGGTTAGTGAAAAAGGCTGTTTTGTAGGATAATAACATATCAGAGCATCTGAACTTGAAAGCAATACCCTTTGATGCAGAAAGAGTTATCTGTCTAAGTCTGTCATAATCATAACTATCTCCATCCTTTTCATTTGCACTAAGTGCTTAGCAGAAAGCATCTCTTCCACACTCTTCATTTCTGTGTGCATTTGTTGTTTTTGTTCTTTGCTCAATTGTTTTGCTACTTAAGTGGTAGCTTAATATATATTTCTTGACTAGCCTTTGTGTATGTTTATGTCTAAGTGCATTGTTATTTAGTTAAAGTGAAGTGAGGCTCTCCTACAGAGTGAGGGGTTATTCTGCAAGGGGGAGAGGAATTCACAACATCCTCTTTTCCTCTCTTCATATAATTCCTTGCCAAGACCTCATGTTGGATATTGATGGAGAATACAAGAATAAGTCAGCAGGAGAGTCAGTGGGCTGTATAAACCTTAGCTTCTTCCTTCAACAAGGACAAATGTGAGGTCCTGCACCTGTTCTGGGGCAATCCCCGGTATCAGTACAGGCTGGGAAATTAAGACATTAAGAGCAGCCCTGTGAAGAAATAGTTGTGGGTACTGGTGGATGAAAAATGGGACATGAACTGGCAATGTGCTCTCACAGCCCAGGAAGCCATATCCTGAGCTGCAATAAAAGAAATGTGTCCAGCAGTCTGAGGGAGGTGCTGTTCCTCTTCTGCTCTAGGGAGATCCCACCTGGAGTACCGTATCCATCTCTGGAGCCCTCTGCATGAGAAGGATGTGGACCTGTTAGAGTGGGCTCAGAGGAACGGCACAAAAATGGTCAGAGGGGTGGAACGCTTCTGTGAAGAAATGCTGAGAGAGCTGGTGTTCAGCCTGAAGGAAAGAAGGCTCTGGGTAGACCTTTCACTACACAAAGAGGGCTTACATGATGGAGAGATGGAGAGAGACTTCTTACCAGGTCCTGTCCAACAGGACAAGGGGTAATGGTTTAAAACTTACAAAGAAAGTAGATTTGTTCTAGATATAAAGAAGAAATTTTATACAGTGAGGGTGGTAAAACATTGGCACAGGTCACTCAGGGAGGTAATGGAGGTACCATCCCTGGAAGTATCCAATCATCTTGGACAGGGCTCTGAGCAATCTGATCTAGTCAAAGGTGTCCCTGCTCATTGCAGGGGGGTTGGAATAGATGACCTTTAAAGGTCACTTCCAACCAAAAACATTCTATAATTCTGTGTCAAAATATTGAGTAAGTTGCTCAATTTACTGAACTGACTGAAAGCCAACTCAGAAAAAGTCACAACAACAACAAATTAGTTTTCTTTTAAATCAAGTTAGTGAGATAGTTATCTCACAGGAGTATTACCACTGGAGCTCCATAAAAGACAGGGCTGGTGTGCTTCTGTAAGGAAGAGAGAGAGAGCAGGAATACCTTTTTTTGGAGTTAGTTCCTATTACAGATTGATTCAGGTAGATGTAAAACTACAGAATTAGATCAGACTTCATTTAAGCATAATTTTGTGTTCCCTTTATAGTAATCAACAAAAGGAATAGGATATATTTTATTAAAATATACTTAAGCATAAATATCTCAAATACAAGAGTTTGAATCAGATTTCTCTTTAGAACTTCTTGGTATTCCACTTATTATAATACTTCATAAGCTATTCCCCATAGTTGTATTCATGAATAAAGGCCACTGGCTCCCAAAGCTCCCAAAGGGAAGACATCCTACATAATGGACAGGCTGGGCTAACACCCATGTTTTTCACCATAAGGGTGGTGAGACACTGGAACGGGTTGCTCAGGGAGGTGATAGAAAACCCTGTCCATGGAGATTTTTAAGACCAGGCTGGATGTGGGTCTGGGCAACCTGATCTAGTGTGAGGTGTCCCTGCCCATGGCAGGGGGGTTGGAACTAGATGATCCTTGAGGACCCTTCCAACCCTAACAGTTCTGTGATTCTGTAATACTAGAATACATGTTCTGACCTGGATAGAAATATCATTGAGATTTTACAAGTTGCTTTCCCTTTCTTATATCTTAGCTCTGACAGCTGTGAAGCAGAAATAATTATATAGGCTTCCTCTGAAACAACACTCGGATTTGTGAGAACAAAGAGTGCTCCTGTAGAGATGTGCATGACTAACAGTAATTAAGCCTTGCTGAGGGTAATGAAAGCAAAATGACCTAGGGTTGAATCCCTCCCCCACCCCTTTTTTTTTTTTCAGTATAGCACTTTCTTTTGCTTATCATTGAGGAAATCTGGAAGAAAAGCATAGTTTAGGTAACTGAAGTGCTTAATCCCATGTCCAGTTTTAGAGATCTAAGAGGTCCTACTGTCATTGTTGACATAGTCTACATGGTAAGGGTTGTCGCATGTTAGCAAAGACTGATGGATGAGTTGATAATGAAAAGCTGTCTTTGAAATGAGTAGGCAATTTGGTTTTGATGGTTACAATGTCGCCAACATTTTGCCCTATATTGTGTTCCTTAAAAGAAATGTCAGCCTTAAAATTCTGTCTTGTAACTTCACAGCTCCTATCACTGTCCATCACTGGACAAGTTGCATATTCAACTGAACACAGAGGAAAACTGAGTAACAAACAATAAAGCTAGCAATACATAAATCAGTTTGAGGCAGTAATAAAGCTGATGGGATGTGATGTAAATGGCACCCAGTTTGCAGCATATATGATGAGAGTTTGCTTACGTCAGATGTCTTGAGTATCCATTAAATGCACAAGACCCTTTTCAGACAGCTATGTCAATTCATGTCAGAACAAAATAACAATAAAGCAGTGAATTCTGAAAAAAGTTGAGGATTATGAAATGAAATTCTAGTAGATTTGATCTGTTGAGTGTTGTACTATATATTTTTTAAGATTGATTGCAAAATGTTGATGAATTCTGACATGTTTATTTGTTCCTTCCTCAGCACAACTAAAATAACCAATAAACACAAAAAATTCCCCTGCGGAGACTGTGTTATTATTTTTCTTCCACTTTTTGAAAGCCTGACTTTTTGATGCACAATTCATTATTTATTTTACAGGTGATAGTAAAAATAAGTCAATAACTAACTAACTAGATATGTGTCCCCTCAACCTCAGCATCAACAGACCTGTAGGTATTGGTTTATTTGAAAAATGTTTATGGCTTTTATAGGGCACTTTTGGGTAAACTTTACAATGGTTGTTGAAAGGATCCTGAAAAGAAATGTTACATTACTACCACATTATAGTGATGTGCCTGCATTGCAATGCCTGGAATTCCAGGTAAATACTTCTTTGGTTTTGTTAGCAGATCTTTTAAACTAGAATATCACCCTTCTGGCAACTTAAAATCGTGTCTATAATGGCTAATGCACTTTACCCACTACAGTGGCTGTATTTATGTGATGACAACGTATGCAAGTCCTAAGTAGAGCAGCCCTATAAGAACAAAATCATTTTGTCAGCATTTTGACACATAATGCCACATTTGCTGGGGCACTTAAAGAGCTCCTGTGTTATGTTTGTGTTATGCTTCATAAACTGCATTTAGTAAAACAGTAAAGACCAATGGTAAACAGATTAGGTTGCTATGGAGAGTAGTGTGAGTTCATTCAAAAGTACTTTATAGAATGGGATAAAGGAGAAGATGACCCAAAGAAGTGAGTAAGGAGTGGATTCTGTTGGCATGTGAAGTGTGCAGTGTGATGTGGAATAGAACGAATTCAAAACAGTAACAGGGATGAACAGCTCCACCCCAAGAGTATGCACACTAACAATCTCAGAGTGTTAGGAGTTGGATGGGATCTCTGGAGATCATCTAGTCCAGCCTCCCTGCCAGATCAGATCAGAGCAGATTGCACAGGATGGCACCCAGGAGGGTTTTCAATGACTCCAGAGGTGGAGACTGCACCATGTCTCTAGGCAGCCTGTTCTAGTGCTCTAGCACCCTCAAAGGAAAAAAAAAAAAAATCTCCTCATGTTTAGGTGGAACTTCCTATGTTCAGCTTTGTGCCCATTCTGTCTTGTCCTGTCACTGGGCACCACTGAAAAAAACCTGGCCCCATCCTCCTGACACCCACCCTTTAAATATTTATAAGCATTGATAAGATACCCTGTCAGTCTTCTCTCCAGGTTAAAAAGCCCCAAGTGCCTCAATCTTTCTTCATAAGACAGATATTCTAGTCCTCTAATAATTTTTGTAGTCTTTTGCTGTGCCCTCTCAAGCAGTTCCCTGTCTTTCTTGAGCCAGGGATCCCAGAATTGGATATAGTATTCCAGATGAGTCCTCACCAGGGCAGACTAGGGGGGAGAACTTCCCTTGACCTGCTGGTCACACTCTTCTTGATACAGCCCAGGATTCCATCGACCTTCTTGGCCACAAGGGCACATTTCTGTCTCGTGGTCATCCTATTGTCCACCAGGACTCCCAGGTCTTTTTCCACAGAGCTGTTTTCCAGAAGGTCAGCCCCTAACTTGTATTGATACATGGTGTTATTCTTCCCTAGGTGCAGGACCCTGCACTTGTTCTTGTTGAATTTCATAGGGTTCCTCTCTGCCCAACACTCCAGCCTGTCTGGATCACACTGGATGGCAGCACAGCCTTCTGGTGTGGCAGCCACTCCTCCCAACTTTGTGTCTTCATCTAAATTGTTGATGAATATATTGAACAAGAATGAATCCAGTATTGACCTCTGGGGGACACCGCTTGTTATAGAGCTCCACCTAGAGTGTGCCACTGATCACAACCCTCTGAGCTCTTATCTTTCAGCCAATTTTCAATCCACTCCATTGTCCATCCATCTACCTCACACTTTCTAACCTTCTCTGTGAAGATATTGTGGGAAATGATGTCAAAAGCCTTGCTGAAGTCAAGGCAGACTATGTCCACTGCCTTCCCCTCATCTGTCCATCCAGTCCTGCTTCCCTAGAAGGCTTATTTAGACATTAATTCCCCTTGGGGAATCCATGCTGATTACTTACAACCTTTTTTCCTCCACATGCTTTGAGATGACACCTAGAACAAACGGTTGCTCACCTTTCTAGGCCTGTAGTTTCCTGCACGTTCCTTCTTGCCCTTTTTGAAGGCTGGAGTGACATTGGCTTTCCTCCAGTCCTCAGGTACCTCACCTGTTCTGTATGAACTTTCAAAGACGATGGAGACCAACCCAGCAATGACTTCTCAGCACTCACAGGTGAATCCCATCAAATGCATATGGGACATCAAGCAGGGGGAAGTTCTCATAACTTTTCAGGAAAACATTCATGACTGGGGATCCATCTGAAGTCTCGCATGCTAATTCACACTTGGAGAATGATGGCTGATGTCATGACAAGGCTAATCTTGATTATCTTTAAAGGTCTTTATGATCAATGGATATTGGAACAAGAATCTTTCCTAAATCTACCCTCTTTCAAACCGTATTTAATCTCAATGTCTCAGTTATGGATGAAGATATTAAAGAGTTTTAGTCCCAGTACAGACCCTTGAGGGACACAACTCATTACTGATTTCCCCTTGGACACTGAACCTTTGACTGTAACGCTTTGGAAACAGCCATCCAGCCAATTAATTATCCATTTAAGAGTCCATTCATCAAACCTTTATCTCTCCATTCTAGTGATAAGAATGTTGCATGAGACTGTATAAAAGGCCTTACAGGAGTCCAAGCAGATGACATCAGCTCTCTTCCCTTGTTCACTGATGCAGTCACTTCATCATACATTAATCAGACACAATTTGTACTTGGTAAAGATCAAGGGAGGTGATACTGTCTGTCTGCTTTAGTGGGATAGATCTAGCATGCTGTGTGCAGTGCCCATGGCTGGACCATAAAATCTCTAACAGTCCCTTCCAACTTCAACTATTTTGTAACTCCATGGTTATTTAATAGAACCTTTTATTCAAAATCATCCTATATAAACATAATTTTTTGTGGAAAACTATCCAAAGGAATCATGAAAACTGCATAATGATCAATTTCAACATCACAAGAACATGATTAGAAGAGTGCTGTTATGCTAGAGTTTTTTTGTAGAAACTGTAGTGATTATGCAAAGATGATGTTACAGGAACTTATGAAAAATTCAACACAAAGAGCTCTTGGAAACATCAGTAAGGCAGAAAAGAAAAAGCAAGAAGGCAAAGGAAATAATGCTGCATTTACCTCAGAACAATGCAAATTAATAAATGTAAGGAAAATAATATTTTAAAAAGAGAGAAAACACAACCAGATAAAACTAAAATAATTATTATAGATATTGGAAACAATGTTGCAACCAAACAGGAAAGAATTATGTGAGATTCTGCTGCTTTCTCTGAGACCCTGCATCACAAAAGAAAGACACCTGGTGAGACAACATCTGGTATGCTCATGGATTTTGAGGTCATTTTTATCATTTAGTCTGATCATACTCCACAAGAAACTTTGAGTTCTAACATCCAATATCTTGTCATACAAGTTTCCTCCTGAAAGCTTCTTGGAAGTTCAAATTTCAGTATTATCCTGAACTTGTTAAGCCATGAGACAGAAACACCAGTTAGGAGGCTCATCATATGTTGTGTTTTAGCTCTTAACTCTCTACACTCAGAAAACAAAGGGCTTAACATCTGGAAATAAGTGCTGCCAAAATACATGTGTAGGGGGAAAGAAATACAGGGTTCATAAAGATGAAGGTGAAGGTCACAATTTCACAGTACATTAGAGGTTGGAAGGGACCTCAAGAGATCATCAGTCCAACCTCCCTGCTAAAGCAGGATCACTTAGGGCAGTCTGCACAGGAATGCATCCAGGTGGGTTTTGAAAGTCTCCGGAGAAGGAGACTCCACAACACCCCTGGGCAGCCTGTTAGGGTGTTCTGTCACCCTCACTGTAAGGAAATTTCTCTTCATGTTGAGCTGAAATCTTCTATGTTCAAGCTTGGACCCGTTATTCCTTGCCTTATTACCATGCAACACTGAAAACAGCTTTCCCCCCTAGATGAAGGAAATATCCTAGATGAAACAAATATCCTAGATGAAGCAAATATCCTAGAAGTGGGAGGAGGTCTGAGAGATGGAGGAGATGCAAGGAGATGAATCCATGAGGGACCTCATCAAGTAGCATTTGTAACTTCTGACTGAGCAGCAGCACGCCTTGGGCCGACATGACTTTGTGCTTGATCATCATGGATCAGCAGTGAAGAGAAATTAAGACTTGTGAACATAGCATTGTAGGGAAGAGTGATTGAGTTAGATAATCAAGTTGTGAAAAAATCCAACCTCCTAGCTTCTTAAATAAACCCCAGAGTACATGATCACTATATTTGATGTGAGGGAAAAACAGCAACCTAACAAAATTTATTTTACATAACATAGATTTCTCCTTGAGTTACATCACTGGAAACCCAAAACATGCCTATGGTCATTGTTTTAAACCAAAATTGTAAGAGATATAAGAATATCAACAAAATGTAAAACCTCTATAGTGATCAATAGGGGAAGGAGAAGATGCAGAGACTTCAAACATCCATCAGGACCATTTACTCACTCCAGAGTACAAAAACAATAGATATTTTGTCTTCTGAAAGTGAAATTACATCATCAAATGTGTAGAAAGATATCTAACCTCCATAAAAAAAAACTATAAAGAGACTATCAAGAACTAGTCTCAAGCTTTTACCCACTGACAACATGTAATGTAATACCCCACTTAGCCCTCTACAGAAATTCAGCCCAGCTTTGGAAGCTGCTTTTAACTGCTGGGTGTGAGTTTCATCTTCTATGTTCAAAATTCCTTCAGAACTCTTTGAGTTTGTTTTTGTGTGCCCTAAATCCACAAAGTTCTCTAATTACAACCCTGTAAGAGTTGTGTGTATTTATCCTCCTCACATAGAGAAGGATCCAGAAAGAAAGATTAATTCCCTGAACTGGGTTATAACTTGATAATTTTTAGACACACAGTGCAGATACCTACATTTGAGTTAGTTGTCTGGGCTCCAAAAGAAGAAAACCAGAAACTAGGTTTGCAGTTAATTTGATATATATTAGAGTTTTCCTAAGTAATGAATCATGAGCTATTTATTTATAGCCATTAAAATAAAGGGAACCCAGAAAAGTAGGTTTATATGAAATATTTGTCTTGGGAATATATCAGTATGAGCTTTATATTGTAGTGGTTTAAGATTCATAAGCAAATGATACAATATGGATCATCTTGGTGCAGAGTACAAGGAGTGACTTCAGTGTGCACCAGGAGGTCACAGAGCTCCAGTTCACTGAGGATCACCTTGAGGTACATCCCTGTATTTATGTACATGACCGTAACGCACATGGATCTACTCAAACCTCTCCTAGAACTAGTCCCTCTGACCTCACTCTCTTCTTTGTAAAGTATTACAGTGCTTGATTATTCTAATTGCTTTGAAACTCTGCTTTATAATCTCTGTTTTCAATTTAGGGATGTACAAATCTAAATCGGTCTCACTGTTCACTGAATCCTGGTAAAAATCTTTCTCTGCACTCACTTCATTATTAGATGCTGTGCCAAACCCAATTTCTTTAATAAGCTGAATAGACTGAACTCCTGAAGATTTTCAAGATAAAATATGATACACAGACCATTTTTGCTGTCCTTCTGCCATCTCCCTTCTTGCACAAGTATTTTTCTACATCTTTTTAAAGTCTGAAGTGCAGAACTGCAGAACTGCAGGGGATCTTGGCAAAGCAATTGTCAAGAGGCAATTGTGTACAAAGACAAGGCAATTTCTTTACTTTTGTTCGACAGCTCTGCTTTTCTTACTTCTGAGGATGATTTTAGTCCTTTCTGTTACAGCACTTCACTGAGAGCATGTCGAGATGATACTCTGTTGTTGAACAAAAGAGATTTTTTTCCTCTGGCTTGTTGCTTTCCGCTGTAAAGTGGCTTATCAGGTAAGTTCAGCATGAATGTCCTGCTCTTGCATATGTTACTGAGGAGCTGATTATCAGGAAACAATTTTAAGAAACTTTAGTATATCCTATTGAAGAAACATGTCTTATTTATGTCAACTTTTTTTTTAATTTACTTTGTTGTCTGTTATTTTTTTCTTACTGTCAAGTTTTATTTGTAAATATTTGATATAACTACTGAGAGCTTTACTGTAAGCATTGCAACTTGGTCAGTTCATGGATGACTCTTCTTTAACGGCTGCTACAATAAGTGAAGTTAATCCATTTGATGTTTTGTTTGTTCCATATAAAGTAAAACATTGTGTAGTATTTTCTCAAATGCCCTGCAGGAATTCCAGTGTGCTACATCAATATGTTTATCTTGATCAGATGGATGAATAATAGCAGCACAGAATGGGAAGAGACATTTGACGTCATTGAATACAAGTTTATTTTAACACAAATGATGATATGTAATATATTTTACAGATTGCTTTATAGGAAAACGTGTGCCTGACTAATACAATTAGACTGGTGTATTATAACTTCATTACTGTTAAGATTAAAAAACTTCTAAGTTCTAGCCTGTTTATTAATTGCAATAACTCTTTCTTGTTCCACAGCTTAAATGGTTCCTCTGTCAGATACAGTTTAGCCCTAGATAGCGTGATATTCAGTTACAAACATATTTCTAAAGAGAAAATTATTTTGATTTTTATCCCAAGTAAAACAAAACCAACCCCTTTGTTCTTTGGATATTGAAATAGTCTCGTTGGTTTGGGATTTTCATAGAATTTTTTTTCAGCAGTTATACTGTCATCAGGAAAATGACAGGTTTATATGATGAGTCACACACAGAACCATTAATCATGAGTTTTGCTCACTTGGGTATTGGATAAACAATTTATCATTGCATTATTATCTCTGGTTTTAAGTCAGGATAAGAAGACTTTAGTGTTGCAAGGACTGTCTGTCTGTCTTAAAAATATAAACTACACTGGTGAACTTTTCAGTAAAAAAGTCTATCATTATGCCTATCTATTTATTTACTTAAAATCTTTTCTTGTTCAGGAAGCTCCTCAAAATAGTTCTTAAAAGAAAATGTGGAATTTCAACAAACACTGCTTATAACCATCATTATTAGAAATGCTATGCTTTCTGTTTTGTTCACAGCATCATGCAAAGCAAAAATATATACGAACACTTTTCCTTGTTATGTATCCTTATATCTTACATTTCCATTCAAATGTGAGTGTGGATGCATACATTGCTCTGGAGCTCACTTTCATTCTTATATGCCTATTTACTGGGCCATGACCCATGTTTTTTACTGGGCCAGTTAAACTTCAGTCATTGTTTCTCTTTCTTTATCAGCTGTCTGCATAAATTTTCTATTTGAATTCATTATGTTCAAGTGGTTCCTTGCCCATATCATATTGTATATGAAAGTCATTTTCATCTCTTTTAATCAAGATTTTTTCCTGTGTAATGAAAGATTCTTTATGTAATCATGGCTTCTTGTGCATCCAATGAAATGTCCTTGAAGAATTTGAAGTGTCCATTAACACTCCTTTCTAAAAAATTTATCTCTTTGTATAAAATATCATTAAGTATTAGGACTAAATTTATCACTTAATATAAAACATCATTAGTGTTAAGATGTTAATATGAATATAATCTCTTGAATTCAGAGTAAGACTTGCCAGTACTTGTTGTATGTGATTATAATTGATGCACAAATCCTGAGTTCCATGAGCTTAATGACATTCAAAAACCCAGATTATTTTTGCAGATGCAGGTACCTTTTCTTCCTTGCCAATGTAGGCACTGCTGATATAGGTGGCTAATCCCACCAGTCTCCCCCAGCAACTGGACCCTGTCTGTCAATTCAGAGTCAGCTCTCTAATTTGTCAGTGTTCCTAGAGCTTATCATTGCTACTTAAAAGTGGCTTCACAGATTTTTTTTGATAAGTCATGTAACTTTTTACTTTAAACCTGCTGCCTTCTTGATCATACAATTTCATCTGTGTTGCAAAAACAAAACCACTCAAGGAAAGACACTCCTTTTTGGCAAGGGCCAAACCTCTGCAAAAGGTGGCCTTTCTGTGCTAAGGCAGGATGTTGCTAAAGAATGCAGTAAGTGTACAGTCAGGGTTCAGCAAAGTCTAGGAGGTTATTGACAGAGGAAGAGGGAACAGAAAAAAGCAGTCTTTTCTGCAGGAACAAACAGGTTTGTACAGTTCAGGAAAAACACGAGGAACTAACACAGTTCAAGATGAATCAAAATAGGAGCTGAATGTACATAATGATGCCCAGAAGGTATATTATTTCCTTGCCAAGCTTTTACAGGAAAAATCATTCTTGTTAAATTAAAACACTTAAAATAATGAATGGGGGGGGGGGAACCCAAGGTATTCTTTACAGTGATGAAAATGCATAGTATCACTAACATTGTAAGGGAAGTATGAAGGTCATTTTGTCCAACTCTGTTCTCAACAGGACCACCTACAGACAGTTGCCTAGGATGGTGTCCAGACAATTTTTACATAGATCCAGTGATGGAGATGCCACAAGCTCCCTGGAAAACCTGTGACAGTGCTCAGTCACCCTCATGGGAAAAAAAAAATAAAAGGTTTTCTCATGTTCAGAAGAAAAAACCTCCCATGCTTCTGTTTGTGCTCACTTCCTTGCGTCTTGCCACTAGGCACAGCTGAAAAGAGCCTGGTTCCATCCTTTTTCACCTTCCCTTTAAATATTTATAGCACATTAATTAATAAGGGGTCCCTTGAGCCTTCACAGAATCACAGAATGTTGGGGGCTGGAAGAGACCTTGAGAGATCATCTAGCCTAACCCCCATGCAAGAGCAGGATCACCTATACCAGGAGTGGTGGTTTGAGGCTATGCCTTTAAAATTTGTTACAGGCCCACCGCCCCAGCCCACACAGGAACTCATCCAAGTGGATCTTGAATATCTCCAGAGAAGGAGATTCCACAACCCTCCCATGGCCAGCCTGTTCCAGTGTTCTGTCACCCCCACAGTGAAATAATTCTTCCTCCTGTTTCCATGGAACTTCCTATGCCTCAACTTCCACCCATTGCCCCTTGTCCTGTCATTGGGCACCAACGAGGAGAGCCTGACTTCATCTTCTTAGCACTCACCCTTTATGTATTTATAAACATGAATGAGATCACCTCTCAGTCTCCTCTTCTCCAAGCCGAAGAGCCTCAGCTCCCTCAGTCTCTCCTTGTAAGGAAGATGATCCACTCCCTTAATCATTTTCATGGCTCTGTGCTGAACCTTCTTAAGCAGTTCCCTGTCCTTCTTGAACTGAGGGGCCCAGAACTGGACACTATTCCAGATGTGGCCTCACCAGGGCAGAATAGAGAGGGAGGAAAACCTCTCTCCACCTATTGACCACAGCCCTTCTAATACACCCCAGGCCACTCTGTGGCCTTCTTGGCCACAGAGTACATTGCTGGCTCATGGTCAACCTCCCATCCTTGAGGTCCTTTTCCCCTTCACTGCTCTGCAGCAGGTCAGCCCCCAACCTATGCTGGTACATGGGGGTACTCTTTCCTAGGTGCAAGACTCTACACTTGCCCTTGTTGAACATTAAATTTCTCCCTGCCCAACTCTCCAGCCCATCCAAGTCCTGCTGAATGGCAGCACAACCTTCTGGTGTGTCAGCCACTCCAGCCTTCTCTTCTCTGGGCTCAACAATCCTGTCTTTCCTTATAGGAGAGATCTCCAGTCCTTTCATCCATTTTTTTTTCACCTTCACTGTCAGTCTTGTACTGTGGCATTCACAACTGGACACAGAGCTCCTGATGGGTTTTGCCAGTACCTTTTGCTGGCAATGCTCTTCCCAATGCAGTCCAGGAGATTGTTGGGCACTTCTATTGTGAGGACATGTTGCTGGATCATGTGAAACATTGTCCAACAGGATATCCAAGACCTTTTCTGCAAAATTGCTTTACAGCTTTTTCCTCTTTTGGCCTTTATAATGTTCCTGTCAGCTAAGCTCTGCATCTTGTTGAGATACAGCACAATGGCAACACAATGTGTGAATGTAGTAAGTCATTGGTCTTGAAACAGGAGGGGAGGGATTTCTCTCTGTAGCCCATCAGACCGTATGACTCTCATACATATTTTACCTCTGTCATTTTTCTTCATCCAGTGATTCCATTTTCAGACACTGAAACTAAAATATTGCCATAAAGGCTTCCATGTGATGAGCTGTGCTGTCTGGTATTTAACAGCATGTTTTACAGCTTCCATACATTCTGCATTCTTTTCAGGTAATCCCTACTCACTTCCTAGGTGCAGAGTGAAAGACAGCTATACTCCTAGTTATAGTAAGCCAGCTAAGGGAAAGAATATACGTTACTGCTTTAGTCTGCTGAGAAATTTCTAGATTCAAGGTCATAAGTCAAGAAAAACATTAGCTCCTCAAAGGAGGCATTGAGGAAGTGTGAGGAGAACTTGAAGGAATATCATCATAATTACTCCATCTGGTAACAAACACTCTGTCATTTGCTGTCTTAATAAAGAACACAGTAATTAAATATGGCTAAACACTGAGGCTAGCTATGATTTTTTAATTAAAAGGAAAGTAAATTGTTTTGATTTTTCATCTTAGGAAAAAAAAAAAAAAGATGTATTTTCAACCCTTGTGCATAGATGCCATTCAATTCAAATTCTGACTAAGCCTCTGAAGCAGAGAATGAAACCCAGCATGGATTTGTTTAGGCTTTTCTTCAGAAATACAGAGACACCTGTAATCAAATGCATTTGCTAATGGGTGGCATTTTATGAAGAAATACTTTGGTCTCATATTTATTGGTTTTGAAATAATTCTTGGACTCTCATATCGACAGGTCCTTCAAGTATACTACAGGTTGTATAATACAGACCTGACTGAGTCAGGTCCTGGGAAGAAGGAAAAGTATCATTTGTTGAGGAGTGTATGAGGGCTCTGTTGGTCTGTATATTTGCAAAAATTCTCTTTCACTCTAAGAACTTTTTTTTTTTATTATTTTGTACTAAAGAAGGATACTATGGTAAAATGGACTTTTAGGGTGAACCTCACACTCTTCTTTACAGAAATGTGTGAAGGAAAAAAGTAACAGCAGTGCACAAAGCAAGACAATTCTGCATGTAACTGAGTAGCAGAATCAGTTGACAGCTGTGTCAAAGCACCATGCCTGTTTAAAATGATCTGATTTGGTGCCAGAACTCATTAAAATGATAGAACCTCTTCTGTTGATTTCAGCCAGAGAAGTAAAAATGCGT
Organism: Indicator indicator; assembly: GCF_027791375.1. Classification (NCBI taxonomy): domain Eukaryota; kingdom Metazoa; phylum Chordata; class Aves; order Piciformes; family Indicatoridae; genus Indicator; species Indicator indicator. The sequence goes on from NC_072021.1 coordinate 18,869,671, forward strand.
TATGTGAAATATAATGCCTATTTATTACTTAACATAACCCTTCATTGCTAACCAACAACAGGAGTACAAATAACTGATTTCAGCTCCAGCAACTCCTTTTGCCCCAGTAATTATAGGCCATGCATACTACAAGTCAGAAATTTTTATTATCTTAAGTGTCTGACTATCTACATGAAATAAGTTTGTGGATCAACTCCACTACTTGTACTTCATTCATGGTCATGATCTTTTCCCAAGCATTAGCATCTGAACATTGTATAGTTGGGATTTAATATTCCTTTATCTACACCAGGATCTTTCATCATACTGTCATAGAAACATGTAAGCAACAAAGTACTCTCTGCCTAACCAGAGACAGTTTTTAAGAAGCAATATATTAATTCAGCAAACAAATAATAACATATCTATTTAAAAAGAGAGAGTGAGGCAAGACAAGAGAAGGTTGTCAATGCTAAAATATGTCCGTTTATTCTGTGGCAGTACCCTGAGATGTTTTTCACATTGATTGCTCTACTCAGTTAATGTTAACTATAAATTATGAGTCAAGTTGACAGCTTGGTCCCTATTTATGCTTGTATTTTCTTTATGCTCAAAGTTTAAATAAATGTAATTTGATGGGGATGAATAAACCCCTCAGGCTTTTTACTGAAACAACTCAGGAGGAGACTGTTTTAAATGAAAATAAAAGAACGCAAACCAGAATTACCTGAGAGCAAATTAGCAGGGTAGTTCTGAAATCCTGCACAACCTACGTACCATGTAAAGAATGGAAATAGAAAACCCCTATAATAAATTACAGCTTGGTCAGCATCACAAAGGATATGGGCAGCAAAATATGAATATTTCTTTAATTAGGTACAATGTTTGTTAAAGACGATGTAACCATGGAAAATATTCCTCTCCTCTCCTCTCCTCTCCTCTCCTCTCCTCTCCTCTCCTCTCCTCTCCTCTCCTCTCCTCTCCTCTCCTCTCCTCTCCTCTCCTCTCCTCTCCTCTCCTCTCCTCCTTCCTCTCCTCTCCTCTCCTCTCTCCTCTCCTCTCCTCTCCTCTCCTCTCCTCTCCTCTCCTCTCCTCTCCTCTCCTCTCCTCTCCTCTCCTCTCCTCTCCTCTCCTCTCCTCTCCTCTCCTCTCCTCTCCTCTCCTCTCAAGTTCTTCAGTCTTCATCCTCTGATGATGATATTAAAAATCCAACTGCAAATAGCCCTGAACAACTTGTTCTACCTGGCTCTGCTTTGAGCAGGAGGTAGGACTAGCTGATCTACAGAGGTGCCTTCCCACCTCAGACAATGTGATTGTGTGAAGAAGCTTCAGTAACTCCTTTATGAGACAGAGTGAACAACACACAGACATAAACATGTGTCTCCTTTGAGACAAATTCTTTGAATTATCAGTCAAGAGACAACATAGAAACAGAACAAGTCTTTGGAAAACAAATCTGTGTAATCTTAAGAATTAAGTCTGGAATCAGGAAATCCACTGGAGATATACTATGCAAATAATTTTATTCAGAGAGATGGTGAGACAAAGCATATTGACAGATTGTCGTATCAAGAAATAATGAAATATGATAACCAGTGGTCTCAACACACCAGTGATCCATCTCATTTCATGACTTTTAAAGGAAAAAAGGAAGCAAAGGTTTGGCTTTGCACACAGCTCCTTCCAGACATGAAAGGCCACTCAGGTGAAAGCAGACATACAGGTCATGCAGCAGTGGGTAGGAATTTGGTGCTACAGGGTACGGAAAACTATGAATTTTGAGTGCAGTCCTAAGTATAAGGTCCAGCTTCTCTAAGTCTTATTTATTATTTATATTATTGGCCACCAACTGAGTTGCAGATGTCAAGTGATTTGTGTTTGGAAAGAACATGATGATTTCAAAAGCTGTATTTGGGACAAGACCCAAGCCTCTGCCCCACCTGTGCTTATGCCTCTCAGAAAGTCAAGAGGGCTATGGCCTTTCATTGAGCCCCTGGGCTGTGTCTTGAGCTTCTTCCCTAGCACTGATCTGAAAACAATCTGTGAGCACATCTGAGTATGAACAGTGTGACTGGAGGAAATGGAGGATAGGTCCTTGCCTAAACTGCCTTGTGATGACTTGAAAGTGAGATTTGGGAATGTAGTGGGAAGGAAAGAGAGCAGAAGGGTAGGGGACTCTGCAAAGAAGGAAATAATCTTTGTTGCTGTCAGAAAGGTTGCAGACTGTCCATAACTCCTGGAGGATTCAGTTCTTTTGAGACGTATTTTATGTGATACATTGCTTAAGACTGCTGAGACACCAATACAGACCAAGGAGGTTTCTATTAGAACAGCATGATACAATTCTTGTCAGACCGACATTCATTCTCACTTGTCTCCCTCTTCCCTTGGCTGAGAAACAGATTTCAGCAGCAAACTGGAATCTTAGAGGGGAAAAAAAGAAAAAGAAAATAAAAAGGAAAGAAATGCAAAGCTTTCACAGAATCATTCTGTGCAGATGTCATGTCTTAGGGACATTCATAAACATTCACATACTCACAAAACCTCCAGCTGAAAGACAGATGACATCTAGTCTAATAAGAACTGGTCTCTAAACAGACATTCATTGATTTTAACCTTGTTAAATCTCATTCTAGTTACTCAAAGACAGAAAGGAGGAAAGAAATCCAAAACACAAGTCAGCAATAACCAAGTTCCCTGGGAGGTTACATCAACAATTTTACTGACTTGTCAGGCTAAGGAACAGGAGTTTAACAGAATGTGAACGATAGGTAATGAAAGCTGTTTTGTTGTACAGTGTGGTAATGTTATAAAAATAAGTATCTGCAGGAAATGTAGATTTTTTAAGGCAAAATGGGGAGATGACCTTGAAACGGAAATCAGAAAAGATATTCCAGTGAGATCCAAGGTCTCATAAAATCCATTTGCTCATAAAAAATATGATGCTGTCTTTATGTTTGAAGTATGCTTATGACATGCTTTGTAAGGCTGATATTGCCATCTATACTCCAAGTATTAAGTTTTCAGTCAAAAAAGAGCTTTTGACATTTTTCAGAGAGAATACACAATGGCCTAGTCCTAAAGCAGAAATAAATCTTGGCTCTTAGTCTCAGCTCCTGAAATGTGCCAAACAGCAGATCTAACCAGGTACCTAACTATTGATGGATATTTTTTGGTTTAGTTGTTGTTTTTTTTTTCCTTTATTTTACTAAAAGGTTTTTTTTAGTTTGTTTTTTTTTTTTCCTTTTCTTTAGTTTAATAAAAGGTTTTCAAATAGCACAGAAAATGTACTTGCTATGTGGTAAATCATCACTTGCAAAAAGAGGGAGATCCCTAGCTGGAGTTGAGAGATTGGCAGAGTGTGTCAGGTGCCCATTCTTGCCACTTATTTAAGAAGTTCAGGGCAAGGACATCTTCCTGCTTGCTCCCTTTGTGAAATCACAGTATCACAAATGTGCTTAGGGCTTTAAGCCATCTAAAGTGAGATCATTCCTGTCTGGAGAGATAGCAAGCAATAAGACCATTGAGTTAAACTCTCCAAACTCACAGGATTTTTCGCTTGTTCCTCACAGCATTTCTTTCCCAAAAGCATGGCTGGGTAGCAGCTTTAACTCTGATAAATAGCAGTGCGTCATAAGGTCTTCTCCTTTTGATCCTGAGCTGAAGGGATGATGTGATAGTGAACTTATTTGCTGAGAAATTACCCTGTTACTTACATGTCTCTCCATTTTTGTGGCAGTGGCCGCTGGCATTTCAGAGCTGCTCTCTTCTCCTGGAGCCAGTTAGTCAGCACTTGGATATTACAAAAGGAATACTTCCTGCTGCATGTGGCTTTGGCCTTAATACCAAGGAATTCACTAAAGTCTCCTCAGCTGGAAGCTCAACAGCCAATATTTTTTAGGACAAACTTGATGATCCTTTACTGCTTTTAGCCATGTTGGAAATAATCTGGACAAATTCCCTTCAGACAACTGGCCAAGACTGTTCAATTTATCTGTACATCTCAGTCTTTTCTAATACTATACTATACCACTGTGTCAGATGCATACAGTATGACCACATCCTGGGTTAAACATGCTGTAATTTAACCTGAATTGGCCCAAAAAACACACCTTCCAGCACAAGAGTTGAAGCCTTGGTTCAGCCTGGTCAAACATGAACAGAAAACCTTGTACTTCAAGAAGTTATTCCTTGTGCTGACCCTCAATCACTGTGGAATACATACATGCCTTTAAAAAGATACTGCATATGGCTGTAAGGTTATAGGCATTTCTCTAGTCCAGTGACTGATGCTGAGAACAGAGCTTTTTCCAACACAGCCCACCAAACGACCAGACATAGGGTTACCTTGTAAAGTTTATAAAAGTCTTGTTATGGCTTAATTAATAAACACTAAAAAAATCCTCAAACAAACAATTAAAAAATTGTTTTTAGCACACAAGCATGACTATTCCATGGTGTCTTTTTGGAATATTTTACACAGAAAACCCAGAAAGTAAAAAAACTGTAGTAGATACACTTGAAGTCAAAATTTGGCTGAGTAAAGAAAAATACCTTCTCTCCCATGAGAGTCAGCTGCTTGTGCATGTTCAGAGATCTACTATGTCTCATCTGAGAAGTTGTTTTGATAGTTTGCAGCTTCCATATTATTTCCAGATCCTTGATCCCTGTATTTCTTTTTGTTTGTGCTTGCTCAGAGAATAGGGATTGTCTGAAAGTGCACACCTCAGTGACCTAAGTAGAAATCATCTGTCAGTGAAGGGTGGTAATCATCCACCAAAAAAAAAAAAAATCTAATCCTTTTCTTCACTTTCCTCCCTTCCATTTTTCCTCTCAAGTGAGCAACTCAGTCACTCCCAGAGCACAATAATAACAGGAATGAAAGATATGGGAATTTCATCTGCATTTATAGGGGGTGGATTTTCATCTGGTGAAGATGTGGCATGAACACTTGCAACTTGTGTAATAGGCATTCAATTTGATTTGTAAATGTACAAATAGCTGTCATTTTGCTGCAGAATTGTCAGGAAAAAAAACTACCCCAATCCTAGCTGTTTCTCTTGTCATTGCAGAAAGTGAAATTATTGCTTTCCTTCACCTCGAGAGTTGTCAGGGGGCAGGTAGAATTGTCTAACATCTTCAGATGGGGAAAATAATGCTATCTGCTGCACACATTCAACTGCCTTTATATATGTAAATTATGCATTAAAATTGTTTGGAGTTTGTTTGTTTGTTTGTTTTTGTTTTTCAAACATTTTGATTTGAACAAATGGTCATTCCAGTAATGCACATTTTAATTAAAGGTAGAGTGCATTGGACTGGACTGGACTAGACTGGAATGGAATGGACTGGACTGGACTGGAATGGAATATTTCAGCTGGAAGGCACCTACATTTTCAGTGGCTAAGGTCTGTCAGTCTCCTCTCTGACATTCACCATGTTTGTTTTCATGCTCACTGTCAAGCACTGGCACTGGTTCACCTTGTTTTTCAGGAATAGGTTTTGACTTTGCAGTATTTCCTTCCCTCCTGTGAGTATGTGTGAAGGAATGGCAAAGCACAAGTTGTGTTTCAGGAAAACTGTGGGAAGATCACTGTGTGATATTTTAACATTGTTTATTCTGAATCCTACAGGCATGTTTGTGCCTGCCACATAGCAACAGGAGTGTGAGTAAGAGTGCACAGACATTGCAGGATCCCAAATAATTATGTTTTCTTACTAGATATAAGTACTCACATGAATCTGTTCTGCAAATACCCTGCTGTAATGTGCAGTAGGAGACACTGACACACATTAGATGATTTCCAGAGCCTTTAATGGACAAGTCCCTTATACTTAGCATCAGAGAGCAGAGAAAGTGTAGCAGAGAAAGGGGAGCCATTAGCCACAGGTGACAGCAGGGAAGACAGGGCAGTGTTCTTACAAACAAGGGGTATGACTCCACAGTACCCTAACCAGAAGAGCAGAACATGTTTGGTGACAGTAATCAGAAGCATCACTACGTTAATCTTAATGATGAGTCAAGTCTGAGTTCATGTCAGCAAGTCAGGATCTGCAGGGTGCAGATGGCATGGACATACCTGCAGTGTAGCTCTGGCAAAGACCAAGGGCAAGGGCTGGAGCTAAAATGAACCTTTTTAAACAAGGTGGAGGGTGGAAACATGAGTGAAGGCCACAGGTAAGGCTTCATGTAGGGATTTCTCAAAATTTAGTTATGTCTGAAGTTATACAGCTGCATCATGTGAAGGCTGAGCCTGAACACAAATGGATAAATCCTTAGCCCGAAAGGGAAGAGAAAGATTTTGTGAAAGAGGATTGCAGAAGATGTTTTCAGGCTGTCCAGAGCAATCAGATTGTGCTGGTTCAGTCAGGGCCCTGACACTCGGTGCTTCACATCTGACCTCTGAAAAGCAATGTTAACACTATCCTCAATTTATTAGACCATGAATCCTCTCTACAGCATAAAAATACAGACTATAAGGGAAGTAACATGAAACTGTGTCTTAACATAGCCATTAGGGATTAAGACAGCTGCTGCACCTAATACCTGATCCATCTGCAGAAACTGGCAGATGTGGCAGAGGACTTGCAGAAAACCTGCAGCAGGAGGGCAAGCATGGTGCAATTAGACATTTAAAATGCTGCTGGAAACTTAAGTTTAGGCAGCTGAATCAAGCAGTTTATCAGGATCATCAAGACTATTTTACCTTTGTTTAATTAGATGATAACTTTTTTTGCAGATTGGCATGCATAATGTTCCCTGTGAAGTAGAAAAGCAAGCCTTCTGAAAATGTGCTGTGTTAAGCAAGCTGTTAGGGGTAATTGTAAATGGTAATGCCTCTGACACCTCTATGACCCATTAGCTTGTCTGGCAGAATAAAATCCTAACGTCAAATTGTGCATATGCTATTAAGAAAGCATTTTTGCCATGGTCCTGGGCTCAATGTCCCATAGTGAAAAAGAATAATTAATTGGTATCTTACAATTGCAGATATGCACAGAGGTTGTGAAGTTTGAGATAAAGAACTATCTATACATCAGTAGTATTGTTCCCCTTAATTATTACCACAGCCCTGCTGATTTTGCTACTTAGAATCCTACTGATAAAACCTATTACCTTATTTAACAACTGAGGCTGAGAGATGATCAGAAGAAACAAATAATAATGAAGAGCTCTAGAAGAAATTCAACTGGCTAAGCATGAAACTAGTTTCTAATGAATGCTAGAATAATGAATGTGAAGTTGATCTATTTGAAGGAGAGTCTAGTTGATCTATTTGCAGAGGAAAAAGCATGTCCTATTTCTCCACATTGCAACAGATCTGGATGAAGTAATTGTGTAAAAATCCTCCTCCACCTTCCTTTTTCTGCACACATTTATGTATGAGTAATGAACAAGGAAGTCTGAACATTTTCGTGGAGGAAGTTTAAACACAGTCCCCATTTCTTTTAACTTGCACAGTAGTGTTTGGCAGGTATATGTCTCATTAAGTCTCTCTGAAACCAGCATCAGTACAGGAGGGAACTCTTCCTTCTCATTATGTACTTACAGCAGCCTTATAATCTGTGCCTCTTCTGGTAGGGATTTATGTGTTTGTCACATCTTGTAAACACTAATGTAAATAGCTGTAAAGTTTTTGCTTACACTTCAACCACTGTTCAGACAGAAATTAAGATATTTGAGTCGGTAAGGGACAACATATTTTATCTTAGTGGACCAGCTTGTGACATTGACTATAGACATAAGAAAAATAAATTGAAAACTGGTTAAAAGATTGGCTAAAATACAGTAATTATTGCAGTCCATAAAACAAAAAGGTTTTTTTTAGGAAATGAGAGCATATGAATCAGGCACAGACTGAATTAATGCCTCAGAAATAAAAATGTTTAAAATGGCAGAAATTTGGAATACTTAAACATGTCAAACAAGTAATACAAGTCATAAAAAGGTCTACACAGCCCTCAACTAACCTCTGACATTTGTTAGTGTGGGAGGTTGTCAAGTCCAATATATTGGATAGAATTATATTTATATCTATTTATTTTTTAAATGGCATGTATTGTTATGAACCTAAAGATAGAGAATCATTTGTTTTAGCAGCTCAAATCACTTCTGCTTACCTCTCCATTTGATCTAATTACTGGCATATCAATCTCCTTTCTATGCATGCATATGGATGTGTACATCTAATGCAGGAAGTCTGAACCTAGTTGGAGGAGTCATTCAAGTTAAAAATGAACTTATTTGTCTGTGAAGTTATTTGGCTAGATGTATTTTAGGTCCTGATCATAATACAGATCAGTACAAAGAGGGGCCAAACAGAGAGAAGAGTGAATGTTAAAGAGCAGATCTAGTGATCTGGAATCATGATTGCCAAAAATAAGGCTTCTTGAAAGACTTCTTAACAGAAAAGTAGTCAGAAACTTCACTCTAACTGCTTAAATTATTCTTCTTCATTTGTTTAAGGACATTGGCTTTCACACAGACAGCACTGAATATAAGTTCAGTGTAATTCTTACTCTCTTTTCTGGAGTTAACACAGAAAAACAATGTTTTTAAACTGATACTCAAGAGGTCTGGTGACTTAAATACCATTTAAATAGCTATGTTGCATTCTCTGATCAGGCACTGAGGTCGCTTAAGAAGTTGTGGTCCCTTAACTGTTTTCCTTTGCCTCCCTGCTATGCATTATTACAAGAATAATAAAGCTGGCATGTTATGAGATGGACATAGAGTTTAGCTACTTCATTTCAGGGAACATTTTTTATAATCTGAGTATCCCAAGCATCTCTGAAAACCTGACTATTAAATTCCATCCCTCCATTTGACCACCTAATTCCTGCCTTTACATTTTGATGCACAAAACTTTAAAATTATATAATGATATTTAGGGTTCTTTCCAGCAGTGTTCAAAACAACTACTTCTGTTAAAAAAATCAAAACTAAAATAAAATACCTCTTTCCTTCCTTCCCACTTAGATGAATATTCCTGCAGTGTGATGTTCTCTTTAAATAGATGTGGCAGTTTAGGCTGGGTGCCCCCTGCCACTGCTGCATGAGATACACCTCTGGTGTCCTGGGTGCCCACCCACAGGGGTGGACACAGGAAACGGCGTATTTCTACCCATAAGTCCTGCACCCTATAAGGCCATCTGCAGAGTCATTCTCTTCCTCTTTCTTCCCTCTCTGCTCCCACGGGAGATGTCCTCTCTTATCGGGTAATGCCGGGGGAGTATCCTCAAGGCCTCTTAGGCCTGTCTAGGCCTAATGCCAGGAGGAGAATGGAGGGGGGGCAGTCTCAGACCTGGCCAGCCTGAGACTTGCCTAGCAGCGGGAGGGGGAAGAAAGAGCCCTGGGGGGTTTGGGTTTACCCTCAGGTGGGAAGAAGGGAAGGATTGGGAAGCCTTTGGGAATTCTGTGAGGGGTTCTGTATGCTTTGGGATACTCTTTGTCACTATGCTTTGTAGTTTGTAGTTCTCTGTAGCTTCACCAATTGCTTTTCCATTTAAACTTTCCATCACTCTCCAATCCGTTTGTGTGAGTCTCATTCTTTTGTCCCTTTCGGGGCAAGAGACGATCTGCCTGGCCCCAAACCAGCACAATAGAAAAAGTGACATTTATTTGGCAAAGAACCTCTTTGGTTCCTACATTCTTTAAGTGTATATGCTGTTTATTAGACTTCTGGGGAAGTCAGTATGAGACATTGTCTCCAAAATTATATATTCAGTAAAGAGAAAGACTTATAGGAACAGATAATACAAGGAAGTGGTCCTTGCACAAACTCTCATGTGAAGCTTGAGTTGCAGATTGAGCATCTTTATCCTCACCACCTCTGAGGAGACCAGTCAATGATGCTTCAAACTGCTTCCAGCCCATAAGCTTTTTTTCTTTAAGATGAGGACAACAATGGGATAATGCAGATGCCAGAACTGGGGCAGAAATTGCTGAGATCTGGCTGCTGCTTTTTAAGCTCATCTAGATCTCTTAATTCTCTCTGGCATTTTCAGTCACCAGAGGTGTGTTGGTGGCCAGAAGGATATAATTCTTGATGATTTTCTTTGAATAACCTTTCCATGGGTCAGCCTTAGCAGAGATAAGACTGTCTTTCTCTAGAGAGAGACAGCCACTGATATGTTTGGATACTTAGCAAGTGTGCTGTCTGAAGGACCTGTCACTGATAGCAGTGCAACAACACTCGTGCAGAGCTGCTCAAATTATCTCAGGTTCAGAATGATTTTTCAGCGTTACACACTCAGCTGTTTTTTTCTCAAAAGGCTTTTCAGATGTCATATCATCCCTAATCTTTAGCACAATAGTCTTTACGTTAAAACAAGCTGTAAAAATCAGGAAGCTTTACTGGAGAATGCAGGCTGTGCATATTTCACAGGGGGCCAATACAAAATTCGAAGCAGTCAGTTACACTCTTGCGGTAGTGAGAGCCTATTATTTACTTTTAAAGACACAGGCAAATTAAATGACAAAAAAAATAAAAAGGTTTTCATCACTGCTGGCTATTTTAATGAAGACAATTTGTGGTATAAAAATCTATTTTCAGTCTTTATTGCACAGTGGTTTATATTAAGTCAGACATTTTAGATCGAATAGATCAGCACATCCTAATGAACTACATCTTAAGGCTAAGTACAACACAGAAGATCACAAAAGATAGGACCTGTATAGCCTGGGTGGCTCTTAGCATCTAGACCTGCCTGGAGAACATTGAAACAGTTAATCTGGGTCTTTGCGTAGGCAGATTTGAAGGTCTCAAAATGACAACCTTCAGGCCCTGAGAAGCCAAGACTGGAATAAGACAATGGGAAACACTGATGTGAAATATTATTTTAAACTGGTATCTCTCTCCCAATGGCATATAACTCAAACAGGCCAAAACTGATATCTCAAACTGAAACAAAACTAGCAGAGGATTGTCCTCCTAAGGGCCAATGTCTCCTTCTACCTTTCCAGAATGAAAACAGACTTCATTCTTCTGTAGAAGAGCTCCATGATTTGGTGAGTCATTTGGGATGTGTGACAGGATGAAATTCAACAGCATGTTTAGGCTGCAAGGGTCTCAAACTTTACATTCTCATGTTGCTAGAGACTGTCTTAACCACTGAACAATTTGTATCATAGAATCATAGAATTGTTAGGGTTGGAAGGGACCTCAAAGATCATCTAGTTCTGATATTGAACTTAAGGCACTTGGGAGTGCCACATTGTTTGAACCAATAAGAACATAGGACATAAGAGGGTCAACCCTTCTATTAGGGCTCTCTGAGAACAAGGTACTATTTATCTAGTAAAGTTTAAAGAAAAAAAAACACATGCAAAAAGTCCCAGCTTATTCACATCAGTATTAGCTGTCCTGTAAGTCACATACTTCCTGCCTTTTGATAATCATCCCAAACTATTTCACTGCTACCTCTCAGTGAAAAGCCTCCTCAGAAGCAGGATCAATCTTCACATGCAGGACCAGAATAATTCAGGGATCTGAACTCTGTGCTATTGGGGATAAATAGGTCAGCTTCTCTAAGGCCACTTATCCCATGGAAATCTGAAGACCCATTTTCTGCAGTGTTCTCAGCTGAACATCTTTTAAAACCATAAGAGAACTGAGATATTTAAGTTTTTTACCTGTGGACTGCAGCATAGTTTTGCCTGCCAAAGCAGTGGGCAGTTCATAGTCTGAGTGTTCTTTGGAAAAAAAGAAGAAAACAAAGAATTATCCTCTGAGTCCTTGATTGGCATCATTGATATCTGACTGTGAGACTGTGGTGTTTTTTAATTTCAATGCCCAAGTTCCAATGTCTGTTAGTAAGGACAGTGCTTCATTTGTGGGGAATTACGCTACTGATTTACATGAGAGTTTTTCTAAGCTTTATGCTGAACTATATATTTTTCACTCCATAAATGTGTTCATATAATTTTCTTCAAAGCTAGAATGTAATCCAAAGGGAAAACAAAACCTTTTGCCATGGTATTTTCTTTTAAAGGAAGTTGTCTTCCTGGGCCTATTCAAATAATCACAGAATAAGATGTTGTCTGGCAGAATATAAAATCATATAAATTGTTATGCCTGTGTAGGGAAAAGTAAGAACCAAGGCCTCAGCAAGAACTGGGGGAAAGTAACTTTTGTTCCTTTCAATATAAACATCCTCAATTGTTTTTTCTCTTTATTGATGAACGTATGTCCCAAGAATATCATGGGAAGATTTGATAGAATATGCTTGGATTCTTCTGGGATATAAAAAATATTCATGAAAAGATAAGTCTGTCTGTATTAGTAAACATGATTCTACCTCGTTGAATCTTTTGTATGATGTGTAAATCTATTGTAAATAGATACAGCATTGACATTCCTACAGAGGTTCCAGTTCTTCTAAGTGAGGCAAATGCACCTTCCTTCCACATTTGTTTACATTCATGAAGATACCTCAGTGAACTAATACTGAATACTGAAATTCTGAAGTTTCTCACAGATAACAAGGTGCATTGCAAGGGTATATGTGATTCAGCTGCTGGTAAAATAATCCCTCTCCTGTTCATTTAAAAAATGTATTTTCCTCTAATGTGGTTCCATCATCTTCTACTATGAATAAATTATCATATGCCAAAGTACAGTCATCTTGTTCCTGTTCTTTTTATTCCTAATTGGTCATTAATACAGAAACAATTTCTGTGTGGAACATTTTTGGGGTATTTCAATCATAAGAACAAAAGAGATGTTAAAAATTATCAGATACTGCTGATATTTTGCCAAGGCGTCTGAAACTCACAATGGTCTGCCCCAAGCCCCTGGTAAAGTGATGTGTGACATCATGTCTTTCTAAGGTGAACAGAATTTGAAGGCACTTAACATTTCACAGCGTCAGTGTCTTACACTACAAGAAAACAGACAACAAAGCTCATTTACATGTGTACCTTGTCTTCTGTTCACACCTGTGTCATGACCAACAAAAGATCCCTGGGAGCTTTTCAGAAAGGGACATGCATTGTAATTATATTTCAGAGAAATGTAAGAGGGCAGTGATTGAACAGAACAAATAGTAATGACACCATGTAGCGGTTTGCTCTGGCTGGGGGCCAAATGCCCACCAAAGCCACTCTATCACTCTCCTTCTTAGATGGACAGGGGAGAGGGGAAAGTATAACAAAAGGCACTAATAAGATAGAAGCAATTTATTAATGATAATAAGCACAAGCAAAAAGCTATGCATGGAAGCAAAAGCCAAGAGAGATGTTGTTCTTCACTTCCCATCAGACAGTGGTCAGTCTCAGGAAGCAGGACTCTATGTGCAATGGTTGCTCTGAAGGACAAACACCATCAATGAATATCCCCCCCACTTCCTTCTTTCATTAGTTCTAATATCTGAGCTGATGTCATATGGCATGGAATCATGGAATACCCCTTTGGTCAGTTTGAGTCAGTTGGCCTGGCTGTGTCCCCTCCCAAGATCTTGTCCACCTCTCGGCATGCTCTTGGGGCCAGGAGATATTTGACAAACACATTTTGGCTGCTCTATTGAGCATCAGCCAAAACATTTGTGTGTCTTACAGTTGGGGGATCTAATTCAACACATAACAGTGTGTTAACATGCAGCTCCAGTATTACAAACACACAGCACTAGAATGGTGCTCCGAGGAGAATTAACTCCACCTCAGCCAAACCCAATACACACCAGCAATTTGTCCCAAAGACTATTAATATTAAGTATTGTAAAGAATATTTATACACAGACCACAGGTCTGGAAAAATCAACTCTATGGTGGTAGAAGTGTATTTCAGTTCTTCTGCCTTTAGAAAATCACCATAGTATTATGGATTAGCAAATGATTATGGGCAGCAGGGAAAACTGGGACCTAATTTATCTTCTCTGATTGACCTGAACACCACCATTGCATCATACCTGTAGAAAACTGAAAATGACAGTTTAATAGCTAGGCTGATATTGATCCACAAAGAGGGAGGTTGGAAAGTTAAAGAGAAGCAAAATCTTATCTGCTTCATTAAAATAGTGAGATGTTGACCTCTCCCAATAAAAAATAAAAAAGAAAACAAACAAACAAACAAAACCACACAAAAAAAAAAAAAAATTGGGGAATGGGCAAGAGAAGTCACTATCAGTTACAATATCTTTTCCATTAGAACTGGTATTTCTGCATTCTAGTATGTAGCCACTTCAGAAATCTTTTTCTTAACATTTTCTTCATACAGAAACAAAACAAGCAAGCAAACAAACAAAACCCCTCTTTAGAGAAGTGTGAATAAGTATTGGTGATGCATTTTATCTCTCCTTTTTATCACAGGAAACAGTATTAAGGGTGTCCAGTGACAGGTGATAAGTCTCTTGAGTTTTGTTTTGGCAGTTATGGTCAGAAATCTTTATACACATTTTGTTTGTTTTGCCTTTTGTTTTCTCTGCATACTGAACAAAGTTCCTTTGCTTCAGATATTAGAGTGCAGTGTCTTTCTAAACAAATCTACTTCCCATTTAAAAAAAGTCTCACAAAACTGAAGGCTAGAAGGTCATATTATCCAACTGCTTGCTCCAAACAAGTCTTGCCTCTTGTCCCATCACTGCACCTCTCAGAAGAGCTCTGTTATGTTTTCTTCACATTTTATGTGGACGAAAACAAAACACAAGATCTTCACTTAACTTTCTCTTTCCAAAGAGAAAGAAAAAAATCCCATTCTTTTCAGACTCCACTCACATAACATGTTTTTTTTCTAGCATAATTTTCATCCACAGAGGAGAAAAAACGTGGTTTAGACTTAGTTTCTAATGACTAAATCAACAAAACAGTTCCCAAAGCCTCAGCATTTGGAGGTGTAAACCATTTAAACCATCACAGGGGGGGTGATTATGAATAAGAGTTGAAAAGTTATATCCCTTCCTACTGTTTTGAAATACATATTTTCACTTAAAATGTGCTGCTTTGTGATGTCTGCAAACGCTATTTAAACTCTGCTGAGGTGTTATTTCTCTACATGAGTCTCAAGCAACACATTGGCCAATTTAATCTTCTTAGTATTAAAATTCACAGCTGCTACAAGCCAAATCCTGCACCCCTTTTAATAAGCCATTGTTGTTGCAATTTTGTTTTGGGAACTAGGAAAATTATTTCAACCCCAGCTCCTAGTCTGTACACTGGATACAAGAGCATCTTGCAACTGTTTTCTGCCACACATGTGCATTGTTTTCATTGCAGGAAAGACTGAGCTACAAATTTTTGGAAGCTAAGTTCTCCCACAAAGTGAGTTACTTTATTCTCTTTGTGATATCACCTTTGTTCTCTAAGCTTTTGTTTTGCAGTGGTTCTAGAGTGTTGTCAGCAATCAGATACAGTATTAAACGGTATGAAACAGTACAACTACTCTCATTTTGTAATCCCAAATCACTGCCAATAGCAACGCAGTTTGGATTAGACTCCTGGTTTAAATAAGCTTTTGAAGAAAGAAATGTGAAGAAAACAATAGGAGAATACTATCTCTACTGGAAATGACAATCACTATATAACTACATAAAATTATCATTCATTAAAATTTTCTTGGCAGAAGTACACAAAGAACAGAATTGTCCTAGACTTATTTTGGATTTACTAAAAGCAAAACTATACCTTCATTTCACTAATTCGGTGTGTAAGCATCTTTAAATTTTCATACTGTTTAAACAGATAAAAAGGGGCTAGCTATGTATGTATTCATGCATTTATTTACACAAAATAGAGCCTCTTGTCATACTTCAGTTTCTTTTACAAGGAAAATATTGCTATTTAAAAATTACTTTAGGCCATAGAACAATTAATCACATGAAGTAATGTTTTCTAAAGAGAGGCAAGTGACTTTGTGCAAAAGGCTTTTGCCATTCAGCCTGTATTAGAGAGGTTTAGCACCAGGCTTGGTAGAGTTAGACAATGGTTGAAAGCAACAATTTTAAAGGTCTTTTCCAAACAAAGTAAATCCATATTTATCTGATTCTATGAATACACAGGGCATGAGTGATAATGAGAAATCAGCTGCAAAAGCCATAGATTATCACAATGAGAGAGTTCCTCCAGATAAGTGATAAGTGATCAGCACTGCAGTGGTCTTTTGTCAGCTTCAATTATGTTTTTTGGAAATTCTGTTTAGAAAGAAACATTCAAAATGCTGGATTTAGGGATATAAGTGTTAGTTGGGTATTTAATGTAAACAGATATCTGTACATGAAGCAGCCTTAGTGTTGCAGTGACTGATTTCAGAAATGAGATACAGTGATAGTTTTCCACAACAGAGATTAATTCTTCTAATAAAATAAGGCCCAGCAAAAGATGTTGTTATGATATATGTATTGAGATTAGCTAGAAACTTCCTAGCAATTATTATTTTCTAGTATGGATTTTGAGGACAAGCTTTTCAAAGCCACTTAGGGGCTGAGTATGCCCAATTCTCATTAATTTTATAGGTGATTGAGTATTCAAATCCCTTTGGAAAGCTGAATAGCTCATTTTCTGGAAGTCCAACAGGCATCTGTGTCTGGATATTTCATCTTGGGACCACAATTTCTACATGCCCTAGACACCTGAAGAATGATTTTTTCCATTAACTTTTGATTCAAAAAGTCAGGACTTGACACTCATGCAATATGTATGTGAAGCTAAAATGGAAGCTTTGATCTAACAAGTCACATGATATGAACACAGATAGAAATGAGTAAGGAAAAGGAAGGAAAAGATTTTAATGTTCTGGGATATATTTTACTGCAGGGCAGAGAGTTCCCTATTAGAAGGGAAAATGACCCCTGCTCATTAACAAAAAAGTCATAAAATTACTAGGAAAGCATAATTTGGTTGGTTTGTCTGCTTTTCTCTCAGAACTCAACATCTATGAATTATTATTAATTTCTTATAAAGGTGTTCTTAAGGTAAGTTTTACTACCTCACAAGGGGGAGTAAATTTACTTTATCAGGAGATAGCCTGGTGTGAGTGAAAGCAAAGAGTTGTAATGCTAAATTTCTAGGACATCTGCTAATTTTGACTGCTGTTAGCAGTGATAGCAGTTGTCTGGATTGGAGACAGAGTACTATATATAAAAATAACGATTGATTGGTATTAGGATTTTTAACTGGAATTTCTGTGCTTGTAGCTGCTGTGGTTTTGGAATAAAGCAATGTTCATTTTTGTGAAGCAGGCAATTAATGAGAAGTGAATGTACAGTATATTACCAGAAGCAGAAATTCAATAGCAGAGTGTTCTATGCTTGAAAATAATAAGATTATTTTATAAAATCATAACATTAAAACCAATAAAGGCAGATTTTTTTAATCATTTATGGGTAATCTGGGAAATCACTACAGTTTTTCTGAGTTATCTGGGATGTTGTTTCTTTTTTTCCTTAAATCTTATGCAATTATTTGTTCATAGGAGTTATTGCTTCCAATAAATCATTGTATGGTGACATGCTAGGAGCTGTCAGTGTCCTGGTTATATCTGAAGTCCTACCCACAAGCTGTCACTTGGCCAGAACAGAATTGGTCACAGTGGATGAAGGAATATTTGGTTTGTTTTTCTCTCTGACCAATCTTGTTTCCCTGCAGGTATCTATGATTTAAGACACTCTCATGAGATTTACAGTTTGATATCCTATTGAAACCCCCAATAACATACCTCATTTTCTTCCCTATCATGTTCAGATCTGTGTCCACACCAGTTGCCATATGAAAAAAAGAAAAGATTTATTTTTTAACGAACCTGTATTTTTTACTCCAGTTTGTGCTGACTGAAAAGTGGTTATTGGAACCCTGCACTACAAAATGAAAGAACAGGAAACCCAAGAAAACCTTCTCTTTTTCATTTTCTTTTTTCTTTTTAACCCCCGCCCCTGCAGCATCCCTCCCTCATTACCTCACTCCCTCCCCCCCCGCCACCACTTCAGGCCCCTCAATGTGACTGTAAGTAAATTGGGGCAAAGACTGCTTGCTTGTTCCATATTTAGAGGGAGATCCACATATCTACTGATTGTTCAGCTTCTGAACAGTTTGCTCAGGGCAGAGTATAAAGTGCTGTTCTAACCCACAATGTGCAGTGACTTTGTGTTTCCCACACGGAATGTCAGTTTTCACAGATTTCTAATTAACAACTACTTTTGGATTAATTTCTGATTCCCTCCTCTGGGCTTTTGTAATGAGATTATGAGTTATATCGGCAGAAAGTTTATGCTTAAAATGTATCCATATTGTAGAACCTCCTATCTAGTTAACCGAAAACAGGATTTAAAAATATATCCAAATCAAAGCAAAGAAATCTCAAAATCTCTCTATATGTTAAACTTCTGGAGTCTTATTTTTTAATTTCATCAACTATAATCAGGAAAAAAAAATAAATACTTTCAGCTCCCAGCAGTTTTTTACTTGCTTCTCTTTCCCTGCATTAAGAAGCAGGGTGTTATTACGTCGTTGTTCCTATCTTACTTTAGTACACTGATATGAGAAAATGGACAATTTTACTAAATAAAATGCCCGCAGTTCCAAGTCTATAGTCTTAAGTAATTGCTTCTAAATTATTTGGTAAACCCCAGAGCTTCTGGGGAAAATATGCACATTGAATATGGAATGAATTAAAAAGTTAAGTATTAGATGAGCTGGTTTTATTTACTCACTGATATGCAGGAATGCATCATTGGAAGTGTGGCAGTAAAATTGGTGTTCTTTACACACCTTGGTATAGATTTCTTCAAAAGGCCTAGAGACTTTGTATCCAGTTACTTAGTCTATATGCATACAGATCATATAAAAAAAGAGAAGTAGGGTTAAAGTAGCCTGAGGAGATCCCTCCAGTAACTGGACTTACACAAGCAGTCCATCCAGCAGCTGGTTCTAGATCCTGTGCCTTATGCACAGACACAGGCACACACACACACACACACACACAGAGTCTCTCCAGGAGCTATTCTGGATCACTTGGTCTGTCAGGTAGCCAGATCCTCCAGGTTACTCACCCTGAGACACACAGATACCCCACCTTGGCTCCCAGGTCTGCCCTGATACTCACCAGAGATCACAAACTCACACACCTGCAGTAATCCCAGGTGCTGCACTACGGACACATTGGCACCATGAAAGTAAAATTGATGCAGGTATGGAGACACACCAGCATACAGGGTGCTTGTGTCCAGGTGCTGGTAGTGGGGGCTGTGCAACAGCCTCTGTGAGAAGAGGACAGGGCTGCTCCATGACAGGCACAGCCAGTTCCAGCTGGTCTCAGATCATATATATGTATGCATTTATTTATTTGTTTGTTTGTTTACATAATATTTAATATAATCACTCCAAACCTCTAAGAAATTTACAACCTCTAGTCTTTCCAACAGAACTCAACTCAGTCATTATCAGATTATTCTTAGGAGTTCAGATTGCAAAAATCCCTGGTACAGTGAGGACCTTTATCAGCATCTCTGAGAGAACTGTATCTTGTTGTGGAAAAGGGAAGAGGAAAGGGGCAGAAAGAGATAACTTTGGAGCATGAAGAGGTTTTCAACCTAACATCTCAGGAAGGTATTCAAAGAGACTGAGCTGAAAATCTCATACAAGACTGGAAGATGAGGAATTCAATTTCATTCTCTTAGAGCTCTTAATTTTAAATAAGGCTTTGATGGACAATAAAATAGAGAGTGTAATAATTAGTTTCTGGAACTCAACATTCATGTCCCTTGCTCGAGTTAAAGGGCATTTGACTGCCATAGCCACCATCTGCCGAACAAAATCAACCTAAACCTATGATTTTTTGAAAGAGATGTATCAGATACTTGACCCCAGCAATCACTTTAGGATAGAGACTGAAAGCAGAAAAAAATGCATATATAAGAAAATGTGTATTTATTCTTTTCAATTCCTGTAATGATAGATGAGCGGCTTAAACATATTTTTCTTTTTCCATAAAAAAAAGTGCCTATAAAGACAGTGCCTATAAAGAAAGGGTTTTGTCTTTGTGTATTTCATACACACAGTGATCCTTCTTCTGAGTTTCTAAGTATGTGCAATCCTCTCTGTAGATCATGTACAGTTTCCAAACTATAGAGCACTATCAAATACCACAGTAGAACTCCAGAATGTTAGTGTATTTCTATAGCTGTTATATATTCTTCGATTCTAAAAGAAAATTTATCTTCCTGGTAGATTCACTGACACAGAGTCACAAAGGATTGAAAGGAAATCATGCAGTAGGCCAGGATTGTGAGATTTCCTTTCAGGCCACCAATACAACTACTGTTGATGATTAAACTAATGAATGCAAAAGGGAGAAAAGACATAATGTAACACAATAAAATAAGCTACACTTGTCATCTAAATAGCTACCAGAGACTGTGCAACAACAGCTATGAAAACTCAAAGGAATAATGCAAATCCTTCTCATTTTGAGCTATGAGACTCAAGTAAAGTGTAGTTTATGAGGTAGTGAGAAGTCTATGAGACTGGGAAAGAGATGGGAATGGCTGTGGCTAAAGGGAAGAAAGAGCCATAGCAGTCCAGCACTGGGAAGAGCAAAGATCATTATACGCAAAGGGAAACCAACAAAGTAGAGTTCTAATAGAGAGAGTAAAAAAATCACTTGATTCTGTTAACAGTTGGAATTGTTTAGTGATTTTCTTGAATTTCCAAGCTTCTAACCTTTTCCAGATACTGACATGTAAGTGCTTTGGTAAGTAAGAAAACCTGCACAGTTATTGCTACTGTTACAGGGTAGTTTAAGTAGCCTTTCCATTAAAAAAAAAAAAAAAAAAGAGATAAAAGAGGGATAGAAAAAAAAGAAAAAAGTGTGGCTTTCAAAATACAAACTCATCTTCATTTTGATTCAAAGACTTTTTTTCAGAAAAAAAGGTTTACAACGTATTCCATGTATTAAAAGTGTTTCTGTTCTCCAAGAGGCTTTCCTTTGGGTACTGTAAGATGGTTTATTATCCATTATCTGTAACAAAAAGATAATGAAAGTGGTTCTATTGTACTGCACGTGAAACCCTCAGGAATACTAGGATTTGACAGTCATGATATATCTCAGTTAGCTTCTAATGTGTAAAGCCATCACAAATCATAGAGAAGACAGTCTGTTGGTTAAATAAGTCTACAAAGTAAGATGATAGAGTTCTTCATTTATCTTCGTTGAAACAGCTTTGACTGCTGCGTGGTTGATAAAATAAATCTAGTCCTATTCACAATCTCTCGTCCCTGCCCATTGTAAGCAAGCAGTTTCTATTCTACTCTGTTAATTCTTATGCAGCCCTCATCACCCATAATATTGGAGTATCTTCCATTAGCACATTAAGTGACTAACGTGTCAACTGTAGCTCATTTTCTTGCTCAACATCTCCCAGGAGAGATAATTGTTATGCAGTGAAGTGTTTTGATTGGAAATTTTTTCCTAACTTCTTTCCTATATGCACATAAAGGAAATGGTAGGTCAAATAAATGCAACAGAAGATGGAGAGGTTCATTTTGATTGTCTGCTTTTAGGGGAGCTCATTGCACTGTTGAAGAATAGTCTCATAAAATTCCACAAACTTCATGGTTATATGTGAAGTTCAGCAGGGCCAAAAGACCAGAGCTGTTGATCACAACCCCACAACCTCTCTTTTCTAAAAATGTCTCTCCCTTTCCAATGGCCAAAGACACTTAAAGCACATGCATACATATACAATGCTAATTTTAATGTTAGGCAAGATAAATATGTCTTCCCTCCCTTGGGGGCCATAAATAAGTTTCAAGATTCTGAAATCGACTTAGTGTTTAATGAAAACCAGTGATAAAAGCAATTATGTTTGTTATATCTCTGTCTCCTGTACACTCCAGATCCAACACAGACAGTATCTGTAATTAATGATTTAATTTCAGACTATGTTTCATGTCTTTATCTCAGCCAAGAAGTGAGACAATAATGAATATCACAGTCATTGCCAGTGTAGTGCTAAGTCTCTTTGGGTGGCTGGTGACAAACAGTAATCCTCACTCAGAAGTGTGGGTCAGTAAGAGTCTAAAATCAGTTACGAATGGAGAAAGAGTAATAAACTATAGACCATGTTGCCCAAAGATAAATAGGCATTCTTCAGCCAACAGTTATTTCTCAGTAGTAATCTTTTAAAGTGCTTTTCCTTGCTCATCAGCATCATCATTGACCTTTTTGCCTTTAATTTCAACAAATTGTTTTTCATCTCAGAACTAGACCTGTTTTCCAAGTTGTGCCATATGTACTGAAGCTGTGAAGACGTATATATGGTGAAAGGTTGCTGATATGAGTCTGTGTCATTTTATTACTGCATTTAAATGTCATGCAGGACCAGAGAGATGATTGTTCTCTGGTACTGTTTTCCATCACATTCTTTGGATGAACTTTAATATGAAAACATTCCCTTAAAAATATGACAAATTTGTCAAATGACTCAGAATGGTCTAAGAACATCTTTCTGTTAATCATCCCTGATGGCAGGAAACCATCTATCGTGCCACCAAGACTTTTGATGTTCTAGGATACTAGATGCAATTCATCAAGGCTGAGATTGACCTTGGACTTGGTTTCACTTGAAATTCCCGTGTAAAAAGATATTATTTTGGCAGACAAAGTAAGTCTTTCCAAATACAGGTTTTTTTTTAATACAATTATTTGTCTTATTGACTTGTTTTCATGGAGATTTTGAATGACATTTTATAAAAACAATATCATATTTAACAGAACAACAAAAAAACCCCAAACAACAAAAGCAATTATAAATTCTTAAGGAAGAGAGAGAAAGTAAAAAATAATGCTATTAGGATGATATTATAAGTTTGTGAGGAAAACGCTGCTTAATCTGAAGGTACTTAATTGATCTTCCCTCCAATATTTAGTATCAAAGGAATACCTATTACTGTTAAATACCTGTTAGAGAAATCTGTTATTTTCTCTAGTGTGTCAATGCTGAAGATATATTAAATATCCAGATTTCAATAACAAGGATGAATAACCTATTTATTCCTGGAGTAGAAATTGCAGATTACAGTAAGTAGTGAGATTTCCATTTAGGCTGGTGTAGGGGCAGTGTAAAACTTTTCTTTCTTGCTTGCTTGCTTGCTTGGTTTCTTTCTTGCTTGCTTTCTCTCTCACTTTCTCTCTTGCTTTCTTGCTTTCTTGCTTGCTTTCTCTCTCACTTTCTCTCTTGCTTTCTTGCTGTCTTGCTTTCTTGTTGCTTTCTTGCTTTCTTGTTTGGTTTCTTGCTTTCTTGCTTTCTCTCTTTCTTGCTTGCTTGGTTTCTTTCTTGCTTGCTTTCTCTCTCACTTCCTTGCTTTCTTGCTTGCTTGCTTGCTTTCTTGCTTGCTTTCTTGCTTTCTTTCTTGCTTGCTTTCTTGCTTCCTTGCTTTCTCTCTCGCTTGCTTGCTTGCTTGCTTGCTTGCTTTCATTCTTGCTTTCTTGCTTTCTCTCTTTCTCTCTTGCTGCTTGCTTGCTTTCTTGCTTTCTTTCTTGGTTTCTTTTTTGCTTTCTTGCTTTCTCTCTCGCTTGCTTTCTTGCTTGCTTTCTTGCTTGCTTTCTTTCTTGCTTGCTTGTTTTCTTTCTTTCTTTCTTTCTTTCTTTCTTTCTTTCTTTCTTTCTTTCTTTCTTTCTTTCTGTCTGTCTCTTTTTTATTATTATTATTTTTTAATTTTCCCTGGCCAGTCTAGCAGAAGCCTAGTACAAACCATCAATTCATTGCCTGTCTGGCAAGAAAATAGGAAGGATTTAAAAAGATTTGCTGAGATAACAGACATTACCAATTGCTTAGTGGAAAAAAAAAAAGAAAAAAAAAAGTGACTGAGAACCAAACTCCTCTAGGAATTTATTTCCAGATTATGCTTTCCCCCCTCATAAATTAGCATGAACCTTTTGCTTTTATTGTTTTGTATCAGAAATAAGAGGTCTGGCCATGAAAGGCGGCATATTCATTTAAAAACTAGCAAGGGGATACTTGTAAGTTCTTGGAGGTCCCAGTGATTGCATTTTGCTGTGAGTCATGTAATGATGTTGAGGACAAAATATATGAAATGCTTTCAGTTTTCTCTATCACAAATCTTCTGAGGAAATAAAGTAATTCCAAAATCCTCCTGTCAGGCTAGAATTTTTCAGGCCTGACCCCCCATGAGGAGTTCTACTCATGCTAGCTGAGGATAGAAACTTTAGTGTTCTCAACTGTGGTCATGTGGAACACAAAGAGCTAAACAGTATCATGAACAACAGAAAAAGGTCATGAAAACCCTGAAGAAATATGGTTCTCTATCAGGTAGCTATTGCTCAGCTACATCACATTTTGAAAAACAAACAAATTAACAAAAAACAATGAACCAAACCAAACCAAACCAATGTTGCATTTACAGCTTTGAAAAAGGATTAAGACAATTAATTTTCCTTCCTTTATTTTTGCATCTCTGATGCCTGTGGTTCAAGTCTGTCAGGCTTCAACAGCCAGCTAAAGCTGGACTGAATTAAAGAGCAGGTGGTAGAAGGGGAGAGAGGACCAACACATGGCTGCTAACACTCCTATTTAAACCAGTGTCACTTTTCCTCTTCAATGAACATTGAGGAAAATATCCTGTAGCAGAGAACAAGCATCACGTGTAATACTTAAAGCTCTTTTATAAAAATATTATCCCAAGGACTGTGGGATTTTATCTACTTGTATTATCAGTGCTCCTTCTGCTGGAGACTGATTGTTTAGTCACAGAAATAATATTCTGCCTCAAAACAGAACTGAGAAATGAAAAGAAAAACACAACACAGCAGCATAGTACTTTCATCAAGAAGCAATGACTGCCACCTGCATACATCTGAGTCAAAGATACACTGTGACATTAAATTAGTATTTTGCAAAACTGTGAGGAAAGTGGGATCAATCTACTTTCCTCAATAAAATTTGAGGACTGTGAACATCCTTCATGGTGCTTTGTAGCACTTAGTCCTATGAGATCTAGATCATCCAAGCCTGGATTAATCTTCAATTAATATTTATACTTGTGAAATATATTACTACTAAAACCAGAATGGACTATAAGGACAAAGGAGGTAATGATATAATTTGAAGGTGGGTAAAAAAAACAACAAACCCTGAAACATTTCCTGATCTGCTCTACCTGGGATACTAAATACCACTGGATGAAAGAAGAAGTTTATTGCCATATTTTTCATCTGTTCCTCTAGATGATCAGTTTCCATTTTTCCACCATTAGTCTGTGAAAGGGATAAAGAGGACCTAAAATCTGATTTTACATAATGTGTGCAGAAAGAAAATATTTATTCTTTTGAGTCTTGACAATAGAAAGACCAATGGATTCTGGAAAAGTTTATAGTGTTTCTGGAGAGATGCAAATCCCCAAATTTAAAAAACGAACAAACCCCAACCCCCTGCTTTTGCTAAGATGTTAGGAAAGGAGAAGTAAAATGGAAGAGATAGAAAAGATTTTTGTGTTTTTTTTTCCCTCAGGGAATGCTTTGTGCATCTTCAGTTGACACAAAATATTTTTAAATATCTTGACAAAAAATATGGCAACACATTTGTTCTGATGAAACTCAGCTTATGTGATGTGTAGTATGCCACTTAGAACACACTGACCAGCTCTGGTGCCTTTCTCTCTTATATCCACAACTAGAGATATTTCGAAGATATCTGTCAGGGACAGTTTAAACAGAGTAGCCCCTGCTTGGGTTGATGATGTTTGGAGGTCCAACCCAGTATCTGGGAGCATCAAGAAATGGTTATCCATTGTGTCGGTGTGAGCTGAAATTCCCCCCCCACCAACAAGTAACCAGGCTAGCCCAGTCTGGAAGAAAATGAAGGCTGTATTTACAAGCAGAGTCTACAATCTACGATGAAATGCAATGAATATGCACAAATATACAAAATTCACAACATTCACAAATATATACAATCAACAGAAAAGCACAACCGATCTCCCTTTGCTTCCCCCCAAGCGGACCCTCCCAAAGGGGCCTCTCTCTCTCCCAGGAGCTTCCCCCCAGGCCCCCCTGGACAGAGAAGCAGAGTTTGTTAAGCAGAAAGTTGTTAACTTAGCTGCCAAGGTCAGTACGTGTTATCTTCAGCCAGAAGAGAAGAAGAAACAGCAGCCAGACAGCCCAGCAACTGCCCCCACTGCCGAACGCAGAATGTGCAGAGTGCCTACTTTGTTTTGGGTAATAGTTCTTAAACATTTCTATCTATCCAATGGAAGTGTTTAGAACAATCAGTATTTTGCCTTCTTACACCCAATAGTGACTTATTTACATTCTTTCACTTTCTCTGTTCTGAACTTTGCAAGGAAAAATTAAAAAGACAGTTTCAAACCATCACATCCATGAGGTAGGATGGTCTTGAAAATGGACCAACTGCAGCCCAGGCATTGACCTTGATGATCAGGGCTGTGTTGAATTAAACACAGAGAGGAGTCAGAAATGAAGGGGTGAAGGTGGGATTGGAAAGGGAGTGCAGGGCACTGCTCCAGCATTCTCTGAGCTGTTCCAGCATTCTCGTTCATTTCATGTAGTTTATTTTGGAATTTCATATTTATCTCTTTCTTGGTTTTCATGTTCTCCTACAGAAAGTACAAGAGATGTCTTATGCAGATCTTCATTAGTCCTTTGATGAATTGTAATCATCCTGCTCATCAGTCTAGTACCAGCTGTTCATCAGTTAAACTGCTGAGTTTTGCTAATGTTGACATTAGCATCTGCAATTCTTTCAAAATCAACAGTTGCCCTGTCAGCCCTAGAGACACGCATTTTCAAGTTAGGCATGCAGTGTAAGCTTGACTTGTTCAATAACTGATTGAAATGGGCACCCCAGGGGAGCCATTTGATCTGAGATCAATGTTAATTTTAAAAGAGAACCACCCTGCAAACTCTGATGACTACAGAGCAAGCCTAGGTGATTAACTTATATTTGACTTTTAGATGGCTTAATTTAGGTAATATAAATCTCAGCCTCGTGCCTGGAGTTTATTGGTATTTAATCAACAGATCTTATCTTGTATGCAGCTTTCTATTTTTAAACAAATGTAATCCAGTAAATGAAAATACACTGAGACAACAATAGGAAATATTACAGTCATAGTGACAGCTATAATGAAATAGATGGGAATTTGCACTAACTTCTCTACCTAGAAGCAGGATTTTGCCTTTGGTTCCAAATCTTGGCACAGAGGTATTGATTGCACATGTGAGGACTGGCCCTTTCTTGTAGGTATCTCTAACTACTGTGTTACTGAAGTATTTTAATACTTTTAAGGACTGGGAATTCAACTGCTATATTAATTCAATAGTTCAATGATGAGGAAAAATAATTTTCTTACTCTGAGGTGTGTGGTAAGGTACAACTGCTAGATTCTACAATAAGAGAACCAAACCACCAATAACAAAACTGGAAGATATGCAACAAAAACAATCTTTCATGTGTATTGATTTGAATTGTAGACAGCTCTAAACAAATTGCTATCTACCACAACCTTTTGTTTGGTAATATTTTTTCACTGCATTACATGACGTTTACAGCCTGTTAAGATGAACTGTGCCCATTGACCATTTTTCTCTCTATAAATAAGTAACTGGAAGTTATTTTAGTTGGAAAATTAAACTGTTAGAAGTTAAGGTTGTTTAAAAATACACAGCAATAATTATGAAGAAGAATGTATGAAATGGCTATCTTGTCTACTTGGAATATTAATCAACACATTTAAGCACAGAAGCTGCTTGAAGCACAGCCTGAGCAACCTGGAGTCTGGGTTTTTCTGAATTCCTGCCTTTGGAGCTCCTGAAACAAAAACCTTGTTGTAAAAAGGGTTAGGAGGTTAGTCAGTTGCCTTGTCTCAGGTTGGTTTATTGTCTTGAACTACTCCATTGTCTCATCCATACTGAAAAGATAATTAGGAAGCTGACAAGGAAGACAAGCTGAGGAGTTCCTAGGCCACCTGAGGGATGAGTGATGTAAGTGCACTGTGTGCACACAAGATAGTCCATAATTGGAAGGAAAACATAAGATTCACACTCATGACTAAAATTCTATAGCTCTTGCCACACAACTATTTGTGTTGTTTATATTTGAAGTCCAGAAGAATGAGACTGCAAATGGCTTTTTGCTCTTCTGGTACTCCTTTGTTTCTATTCAGATACATTCTGTTGTTCAAAGTTAGAAGAAAGATTATTTTCTTGTTAGAATCTCTTCAAGCTTATATGAAAGACTTGAAATGGGGTAAACATTTTATTTGCAAAATGTTTAGTTGGGAAGGTGACCCCGAAGGTTTACTTAATTAATTATTTTTTAAAAAAATATTGACCATCTTCTCTCTCCCTTTTAATTAAGGAGTGTTGGGATGTTTTGGGGTTTTTTGTTCATCTTAGCTTTTTCTCAACAGTGCTAGGTTCTATACAATATACTTTCAGTGCCCAGCTGAAAACTAATAAATTTCATACTCATTGTCTACAGATGGAACTACCTTAACATATTATCAATCATTAAAAAATTCTAAAGTGTAGTATCAGATTTCAGGTATAGTGGACTTTGCTTAAGACCAGACTAAAAAAGCTATTTTCATTAGCTAAGTGTAGAAGTTATTAAGGAGGTATAATAATAATTAATAAACAGAATTTGACAGTTACATGAAATGTAAAATAGGACTTGTGTTGGTGTCAGTAGAGCTAAATGACTGGAAATGAAAACTGTAGCCAAAAGAAAGGGGAGTATCTTCCAAACAGTCAAAAGAAGTATCCATATTTTTGAATGAAAATTAAGAATAAGTGTTCAAACTTAATGAGAAACGTGGAAATACCCAAGATCAAGAGTTCTCTGTTCCTGCTGGAACAGCTGTTTGGTTCAGACTGGTTCTTCTTTAAATCAGTGGAAGCACTGATAGTTTGTAGTTTGAATTCTTGGTAATTTATGTAGACAAACTTTCTGACTGCGCCTCAAATGGAACGACTAAACTGAAATCTCCTCGTAAGACGAGTATATGCATGTGTAGTGTGCTGACCCTCCCTGAATGTCAGGTGCTCAGCAAGCCTTCTGAACTCCTTCTGAACTGAACAGAGAAAAATTATGACAGAAGGCTCATGGGATGAGGAAGGCTCATAGGATGAGATAAGGACAGGAAGAAATCATTCACCAATTACCATCACTGGCAAAATAGACTTGACTTGGAAAAATTAATTTATGTCCAGAGTAGGACAACAAGAAGTAAACCCAAATCTTAAAAACACTTCCCTCTACCTCTTCCTTCTTATTTCATGATTCTTTGAGCACTGGATAAAGGCAGCTGACTGTATGTCACCTAGCTGGATTTCTGTGAGGTGTTTTTGCTGGTGCCTCACAACATTCTCAGCTCTCCGTTATAGGGCAGGCAGCCCCTGTGGGCTGGAGGAGCCATCTCTGGGGCTGAAATGGGATTAATGAGGCCATGGCGAGGTGGTTGGGAACAGGCAGAGCACGCTGCAGAAGCCACAGGGTGGGAGTCTGGAGGCCAGGTCTGCAGGGCCCAGTGCTGCTTCCTACATGAGGCCATGTCTGTGAGTCCTGCCTAGAGCCATCTGTCCTGCCTGTCCCACCACAGAGCTGCTTGCCCTGCAGCATGGAGGTGCTGAAGTGGGTCCTGACTGTGCTAGATCATGTAAGCCATAGCTAAGTGAGTAAATAAACATATTTCATTACTAATCACTTTGAATACTCACAAGACATAGGCTCAAACACACTTATTTTAACTTTTGTGCTGGAAATGCTACAACCCTGGATTCAATAAGAATAAATAAAGAATCTGCCCAGAATAAGAGAAATCTTTTAGTGCAGTGGTTATTTTTTTATCCCTCGGACATTTATAAATGAAAGAGTTAAAAAAAAAGGGCAGTTTTCTGTGTTTTTCTCCAGGTAATAGGCCTTTTCCAAAAACAACTGATTGTTATGATCAACATGTTTTGCTCAAAATATCTCTGACTTAAATGGTGAAATGTCAGAACAATAAAACATTTGTCCTCTAGAAGCTGGCCTGAAATTATCAAATACTACTGAAAATCCCAGGCTTTTCAGCTACAGCCAATCCACCTCACACTGAAAATGTTGCACTAAACTGCTTTTTCACTGGAAACCTGATGTGTTTTAGTCAATGATTTTAATTGATGCTGCCATAGATTTTAATTGATGCTGCCATAGCTAGAAAGCTCCTTGACACAAGGCAATGTGGGATTGCAGACAACACAAAACTGGGAGGAGTCGCCTGTTCACCAGATGGTTGTGTTACCATTCAGAAGGACCTTGTCAGACTAGAAAAATGGGCTGACATAATCTTTGTGAAATTCAGCAAAAAAAAAAAAAAGCCCAGTCCTGTACCAAAAGAGGTATCCCATGCACTCATACAAACCGGGGACCAGGTCTGCAGAGAAAGTCCTGGTGGACACTAAGTTGTAGTGCACATGAGCCAGAAGTTGCCCCTGCAACTAAGAAGGTCATCATTCTCTCAGTGTACATTAGACAGAGCATTGCAGTGTACGTTAGACAGGGCACTGAGAGTCTAAAGGCACAGTGTTATGTCTCACCTTGTATCGGTACCTGGGTTTGTACAAAAACCAAGATCCCAGATCCCAAGTCCCTGGCTTTCTTCTGTTGATGTTGTCATGATTTGAGCTAGAACAGAGAGAATTTTATTCAGTGATTTTAATTTTCAGCTCAGATTTTTCTAGGCAACTACACTATCTGAAATTAAGAGCGTGTTTTCACAGGCAGCATCTGCTTCTAACAGTGCTAACAATCCGTGTTTATGGTTACTACCAAGGACTGTTGTGTAGAAAGTCTTTTGATTATCTCTCCTCCTATGGAGACTGAGATCACTGCTAAATGTTGTGTACTACATTGAGGGTGCAGTAAGTAAGAGGTTGCACCTGCACAAGCGGAGAGGACAGGTGATGCAAAATTAACCAGCAAGGTATTCCATTCCACATACATCACATTGCAGATAAAGGTGAGGGATCACAAGGCTTAAGATCTCTGCTTCAACTACCAGTATCCAGGAAGGACTCTCTTCTGTCTTTGATCCAAAACCTTTTAAAATGACTGCCTGCTTTGCCATCTCCAGTCTCTCCTGTCTGCATCTCCTGAACTCTGAGAAGTGAGATGAGTCTAGAATATTTAATAGGTTAACCTCTCTGTTTGTAAGTGCGTTTAGAGTTTATAGTTTTTAAACAGACTTTACTCGCCATTAAAATTCTGAAGATTCTGCCTGGCAAAGATTGTAATGAGAATAGAAAATGGCATTAAATGAAATCCATTCCAAAGATGACTGCAAAAGATACAAGCCTAACTCATTCTCATTATAGCTTTGTGTTGGTATAATTGTGAGTGTCACTTGGATACCTGAAATACTTGGAGAGAATTTTATTGTGATTGCAAAAAGGACCTACTTAATTTGATTTAAAATTGGAACTGTAGTCACCTACCTTTGCTGTACTGCAAATGGCATAGGTGCAGCTGTCACTGATTCTCTCTTGGCCTGTAGGCATATTTTTCTCTTGCTAAAGCCCAGCTATTGACATTTAAGACATCTATATATGTTTTTAAGACTGAAATTGTTGACCACCCACAACACTGATACATCAGTTGCTCCTGGAGAAAATCCTACAATGTGAGGTTGTATTGAAACATGTCTTTCTCTTTCTGTGGATAATCTTTGGATAATCACACTGCCTTATGGGTAGGGTGGTGTTTGGTTTTTGGTTTGGTTTGGTTTGGTTTCTTTCTTGGTGATGAGAAGTGATATATATAATCTTCAGAGTCATCCTCAAAAGATTTCAGTGTGGCCTGCCTAGGAGTCTAGGAAGCCTCAATTTAATCTCGTGGACCATGCTAATGTGAAAGCAGAAAAGTTGCCTTTCAAGAGTGCCCAGGCAGTTTCTAGAGCCAACGGGTTTAAAGAAAACAGCAAAGATGGTCTATGACTGTATCAAACAGACAAATCCATCAGAATCATAGAATCATCATTTTAAAAGGAAGGAAGCCATCCCATACAGGCTGCTATTTGTTAAAATATAAGTAGAAATTTATGTAAATTTGTTTTGCAACTGCTGAAATACAGTACATCGCAATTTGCTGACTATTGTGGAGAAAAGTCCTCAGTTACTCTGCCTACAAAATTAATGGATATCTTCTTTTGCAGTGGTCTTAGAGATTATCTGTTATCCAAAAATCTGACAGGATATTGAAGTTCACTGTTCAGAGCTCAGATTTTTAGTTAAGAAATAAACATTTGCACTTTTGTTTATTATTACAAAACACACAGGTAATACTTTCGAGGGTGTCTAAATGTTTTAGAAACCTGGCTTCCATATTTAAAATCAAAGACTTTGGGAAAGAAATTGTATCTTTAACCACGTACCAGATCCAGATTTCTTTACCTCTAGGAAGAGTGTAATCAACAGCCAATAATTTTCAACACAAATTAACTCCTTTCATTTATTTACTACTAGCAGTAGTTTAAGTGAATACACTTTGGGAAACTTGTTTATCCATTGTCAAGAAAATATTCTGCCATGTATAATGGTGCATATGTATATATATGTGTGTGTGTATACAAACAATAGTGAAAGTAGATAGTCTGCCTTAGCATACAGACTGACACACTATGTGAACATAGTATGAACTGTAACTGCAATTTGAGGGCCATATTCTTTTTTAACTGATTAAGAATCAATAGTTCATACAGATAGAACTGATATCAAATCTAAGAGAAAGATAGCTCATCCAAGAAGCCATTGATCTGTTTTTCACAGTACATGTTGTTTATACAACTCTGTGTATATGTTTGCATGTGTACATATATCTTTGTGTGTAGACACACATTTGTGTATATTACTTCCAAAGAAATCAATGTAACACAATGTTTTGGCTTAAATTCCTGTTTTGTGATATGGATTCTTAGAAAGAGAGATTCATGGCTTGCTAATGTGGAGCAAATTGTCTTACAAGATTCTTAGCTGTGGTCAATATGTTTACTGTTTTAGAAAATAAAGCATTACCCTTGAGAGATATGGGTTATATCCTAAAGAACAAAGAAATATTTAGTGAACAGAAAGTAGAAAATATGAATAGAGCATACACAGAACATATTAATTTAAATGATATGGCACTTGTTCATAGCAACTTTTCCTTGAATCAGAAGTAGAACTGCTTCTGATTTATGCCATGTAAACAATGGGAGAAGCTGTGCTGCCACTTAAATATGCTTCATTGGAAAACAATGAAACCAATTCTAAAGGCATGCATTTTTGAAGAGTATAAGCAGTTTGACTGCACAAGCAAGATATCTATATTGATCCAAACAAAGCCATTTTATACTTGCTGGGAGAAAATATAAGAACAAATACCATCTTCTTTTCTTCTTGTCTAAATTCCCTGAATTTTTACTCCTTCTCTCACCTTTTTATTCTCCTTAACATCTAGGCAAAATTAGTTCAAAGAGGTGTAAGAAAGCTTTACAATTTTTTTATTATATTTTTGGGGGCTTTTTTACAGTTGTTAGTTATTTTACTACTACTATATACTGCTTTATAATTACTTGCATGAGCTTTGTATTGACCTGATCTTGCAAGATTGCATGGCTTGTCTGGACTTGTCTCAGCCTGTACTGATTTTGGTTGCTTTTGATTGTGATAAAAAATGTCTGGCCATCAGCTAAGCATCATCTGAAGTATTTTAAGCTTTAGTCTAGCTTGGTGAAACTGTATGGTGTACTGCCTATTGTTCATGGATAAGTAGTAAAGCAAGTTCTCTTCAATGAGTGAGCTATCTTATGGCTCTGGAAAAAAAATGCATTGTTTAGGTGAGGGCACAGGATGGCATAGTTACTGGGACTCCACACACAAATCACAGTGGCCTGGTACTAGTGGTTAGAGGTACAAAAACCAAGTAAACAAATACAGGTCATGTGAATAATGTTTCAGGGAGAGTCAGAGGGAAAAAAAAGAAAACCATATTGTGGCACTGAAAACCGAGGAAGTACTGGGTGAGTCACAAGAGTGAAAGAGACTATTCTAGAGGAAGACTGAAGTCGATGGCCTTCAGAGACAAATGAACACTGGACAGGTAAGCACAACACAAGAGAAAAAGGATGCATAGATCATAGAAAATTTCTGTTAATTTTAACTGTGTTATTAATTTAAAATGTTAGTATCATCATAACTGAACTGTAATAAATATTGTGTTCTGATTATATTGCCTCATATATATAAATTCTTTCATTTGCATTTAAGATGTGTTTCCTTTGATCTAGAAGAAGAATTTAAGTGTAATAGTTTATATATTGAAATGACACAGATACTTGCTGAAGTATCTGTATCTCTAGCCTGAAGCCTGGTTGTTCCAAACATTAAGATCTCTTATGCTGGACCATGCCAGAAATTTGACCAAGGTCCTCTCTTTCTACAAGAGTTTGGTTGGTTAAGGAAAGCATGGAGAACATGGGGAAATAGGGAACAGCTCCTGCCTTTGACTGCCATCCCACTTGTTAACAGCCTGCAATTTAGGAAATTCCTTCACCAAGTATGTTTAATAGCTTCCAATTAACTAATCTTCCATGAAATTGTCTAAGCCATTTCTAAAGTAATGTAGTGTCTTTTGGACCTATCTGCCACAATTCACTTATGCATTTGGTTAAAAAGATAAACAAAACTCAACAACTTACTATTTCCTTCTTTTGAACGCATAGAGTTCCTTCTTATGTCAGTATACATGACAGTGTATATTACACTGTGTATTTTAAATACTCCTCTGAGCAATGCTTTATGGTTATATAAACATGATGTCAGTTGTTATTTTGCTCTTCAGTTAGAGTTAATGAATGTTACAGGAGAGATATTAATTCAGATTGCTTAGAAGTATTAAATACAAACAAACTAGAAACACTTAACACTGCAATGCCACCTTTCCATTTTTGTTACTTACAACTGAACCCACCTGCTTCTTTTCTGGAGCTTCAGGCAATGCTTCCTATACTCAATCTTAAACACAAGAACAGAAAAACATGGTTTATATGCAGCATGCTATTCCTTTGTGACCTGTTAAACCTGGTTAAATATGAGTTGGTTTCTAGATGGGAGCTTAATCTCCTTACACAGCTTACACTCAAAATAAGATAGTTTTCCAAACACGTCCCTCTGTCAAAAATGCTGAATGTTAACAAAGACATTATCTTAGATTATAAGCATGTTTATGAGCTTGAACATCCTTACTTTGGCACTATTAAAAAGACAGTCCTGATAGTTTTAGTTATAATAAACAGGACTTGGCATTTCTAAATTAATTTCCTTGACCTAATACAGAGACACAATCATAACCTTCAATTTTCTTGCAAGAAAGTTTCGTCATGACTAAACAAACTTTAGGTTGTTATTGACACTGAAGCAAATGTGGCATTGACTGTTTTGCAGCCCTTCTCTCTGTTCTCAATGAGGGTAGACTTTATCCCTAAATACTTGCTTATGTCTGTGGCAAAAGGGTGTAACCACCACAGCATGGTCAGTATTTTTTGCATAGTTCAGTTTTCTTCCTTTTGGGGATTTCTTACTTTTCAAAACAGTATGTGAGTGATTGCCTTTTACTGCAGTGGAGTCAAGCATAAATAAAGGATTTTCCTTCTTGCAGGGATTTGCTAGCTAGTTTGGCTCTGGTAAGCAGAAGCTTGTTTTTAAAGAGTATCAGATTCCACATTCAGAAGTGCTTTTTGCAGCTGTGTACAGCTGACTGGCATCCTCAGTACCTGTGTGTACATGGATACAGATCATCATAATTGACTCTCTCTGCTCTGTTGGTTTAATTATCAGGAAGAGTTTGCTTATAAAATGAGTAGTCAGGTTTTATACCTTATTAAATTGGTTACATTACAATGCCAGTGTTGCACAACTCCCGCTAATGTGTTGTCTGTCTTTTGTGACCTCTTTGACTTTTTTCCACTCCTTCCAGAATTTAATGTTATCAACAATGTGAACAGCAGATTGCACAGGATGTACTATGGTTGACCAAAGATGGCCAGAGCAAAGAGCAGAGAAATGCAACACAAGACCTAAAAAGCCAGCTGAGGTAGCAGATGTTGCAAACTCAAAGCATCTCCTAAACACTGGAGATGCTCAGAGAGGACCTGAGCAATCTTAGTCAGTTGTTGAGCCACAGGATGATGCTATTAAAAATAATTTATTTCTACATATGAATGCTTTCACATGGAGTAAAGGGGCATAATGCAGAGATTTTTTACTCAGGAGAAACCTGGGAAAGTCCATATGATTCTGCACAGTGTTTGTGATTTTACCTGGTTGAACTTAGAAGCAGCCTACCTGTGCTTGCCCTGAGTGGTTTCCTACCTTATAAATCATCTCTATTGGCTGAGATGCAATACCACAAAAGTACAGCAAAGATTATCTTTATGCTGCTTTTCATTTCCCCACGTTTCTGGTTCAGAGAAGTGTGCAGAATTAACCATTTCTTGTATAAACCAAACAATGTTTTAAAAGGCAGAACATCAGAAGGCTTCAAAGCTTAGCACATCAATTCTTCTAAAACATAATTATCCTTTTCTCTCTGTGCTTCTGGGGAAAAGGTTAATGATTTAAAAATTATTCCTGTTTCACCTGGCTTTAACTGTTAGTGCTTATGAAAGCTGCATGTGTTCTATCCAGAGTTGTGTAAAGCATCACACCTCCTCAGGCCCTCATGCTACTTTCTCCTATTAATGGTCATGCCCAGCTGACCTGTTATCAACTGAAACCACAATTTAATCAACCTGGATTTTAAAAACAGTTGTGTACCAGGTCTTCTATCATGAATCATGGGGGAGTTTGTTTGTTTCGATTTTTGGGTTTTTTTTTTGTTTTTTTTTCCCCACAATTTTTGCCCCTCTTTAACAATTGTCACTAGCAGGTTTGATTTTTTTGTTTTGTGTTTACTAGTGAGGAACTAGGCTGCATTCTGAATCAAATGCAAACAAGTATTTAAGTTTAAGTCAGTAAATATACTGGACAAGAAAAGGAATATGTTGTCACTAATTTGCAGGTTCATAAGTCTCACATTTTTGTGTTGAATTGCTAACAGTTGGAGCATAGGGGGTGACAATATGTTAAAGAAGAGAATAAACCCAAAGATTTAAATTAATTGTAAGGATAGAAATATCCAGTGTTCTTTTATCAAGATGCACCTGAAAGAAATTCATCTGACTTCCAGAAAATTAAGGAAACACCTGTATCTCTTTATGGTGTGGCTGGCAAGGAGTAGTGAAATCTCAGTTGTTAGGCTAGAAAAATCCTCCTAAAGGATATAGAAAATTCTGCCCTCTGTTACACTCATGCAATTTGACTTATTTCACTGGATGTCAAAGAAGGTACTCTTAGGTCTTTCAGAGTTACAGCAGCTTTATTTTCCCCAACATGCACTCTTTTCCTTCAATATTGCTGGGTACACTAAGACCATAACATAGAGCAATACTTCAATGTCCTGTTATATCTTTTCCCTATTTATCTGCAGATAGAGAGGATTCTGACCTAGTAGGAAAGGAATATCTGATCTATGTCCCTTACCTTTCAGGTAGCTCAAATATTAGAACTCCTCCTTTCCCACTCATGTGTATTAGTAATTCAGGAGAAAGAGGAAAGCAGAGTGAGCCAAAAGTTTATGGGAGACTGAAAACAAAGCATATCAGAAGTCAAATATTGAGCTTTTAGGATGTTAAACTATTTTTATTTCAAAACTGGTACCAAAATTGACATACACTTGTGTAAGAAGGAAGGAAATGTGATGTTGTCTCCTTCACTCATACTGTTCAAAACTCATCACTTCTCATCTTCATACTATCTTGCCATCCCAACCACCAGCTACTTGGGAAACTTTGGAACATATGAATAGCTGCTAAAGTATACTTACAAATTTAAACTAATCTTTAGTGATAATAGTACTTATCCAGAATGATCTGATGGATTTGAAATATTTATCTACACTTCATCCTTCCCTTCTTGCATTAGCATAGTAATCTGCCTTTCCAGTTCAAAAGAAGCCTTTGTAGTAATATGTTGCAAGATGTTTCTGATGTCTTTTGCCCTTGTCTGTGTAATTCATGTTTGAAATGCAACAAAAGATTCTGGAGAACAAGAGAACTACATAAATCCTTCCTTAAATCCTTCAGTCTTTAGATTAAAAAAAAATCCTTGCATTAATGTTTCTAAGCCAAATAATGGGAACAGGTCCAATCATTTGCAATTCATTTCTTTGCTAACATGAAGATTAAAGAAAGGATTAATTTTCAGCCCAAAGAGCCACAGTCTAGTAGCCAAAGTATGCATTGATCACCAGATGTGCCAAAATGTAAAAATACAGGAAAGATCAAAATGGTAGTTTCTGATATCTCTTCCTTGAAATGAAGACTAAAACAGTTTTAAATGCATTCAGACATTTACTCCAGGGGTTTTTAACAGGTGAGCTGCCCTGGCATTTTGTACAGCTCTATAGGATCTGCCAAACTGCTCTTTCTGACCCTGTCTCATTGAAGATACAAATTTAAAGGCACCAGCTTTGGCATCTTTATGCTGAGCATAATTTGACAGT
Source organism: Indicator indicator (assembly GCF_027791375.1). NCBI lineage: Eukaryota > Metazoa > Chordata > Aves > Piciformes > Indicatoridae > Indicator > Indicator indicator. The sequence goes on from NC_072021.1 coordinate 18,908,230, forward strand.
GTTATTGGAGGTGAGTTGCTTCTCCTATGTGCTGACCCAAAGTAGCAAAATGGCAGACTGATCTGGCAGATAAACAAGTCTGTGACAAATAGCACTGACATCTCTGTCAAAAGAAAAGACATGACTCAGACCTGATATCTATACACAGACCAGTGCTAGCTTTCAGTGACAAATGGTTTTAGTCTGACAGCATGTTTCACTGCTTGAACTTTCATCTATCAAAGCAAGAGACAGAATCATGGGGACACAGACAAGAAGAAGGGAGCATTACAGAAAGCCACAGATACAGGCAAGCAGCCTGGCCTGCCCTCTCATAACAGTACTTACACCTTTTTTCCTTTATCATTCCCTAGTGAATATTCCATTTTCTCCCTGTTTTTCTAAAGTAAAGAAAAAACAAACAAACAAAAGCCCAAAAACTTAAGCCAAAGAAGGCTTTACTTTAATTACTTTTCATTACTTGCAGATCCAAGCTTTAGAAAAGTAGAAAAGAGCATGTGATTTTTTAATTTAATCTCTCCACACAGGACACTAAGCTTCACTCATCCATGGACAGTTAGTATTAGGACAAAGGAAGATTTATGTGTGGATAAAGAGTAACTTCCAGCCAGTTACCCACTCATGCTTTGCAGGCATCAGCAGGTAGAGGATCAACATCAGGGAGTTCATTCAGTAAATTAATCATCTTTCTGCTTTAACAGTTTAGATTTGAATTTCTATTTTCGATTTGTCTACCTCCAAATTACAGCCAGGAATTTATTTCAAACTAATCTATGCCAGAATATAATAAAAAAAAAAAAAAAATCAGTGGACTGTTCTATTGCGTGTCCATGTCAAGGTGTTGGCAGGGGGACCCCTGCAGGGTTATCTCTGTGAGGCTGTGTCCAGCCCGGCACAGGGTGCTGCCTTGTGCCAGAAAGAGCTGAAGAGCTCTTTCTAGTGTGAGGTGTCCCTGCTCATGGCAGGGGCGTTGGAACTAGATGATCCTTGTGGTCCCTTCCAACCCTGACTGATTCTATGATTCTATGATTCTAAGAGCTTGTCCTAGCCAGCTCCAGGAGCACCACTGCAGAAGACATCTGAGCCCCTCAGGCAAGCTGGGTGCACTGAGCCACGGGATTAGGGCAGGGGTAGGGAAGGAAACAGGTTTCAGAAGGGGCCAAAGGCAACACAGGCAGAGGAGGAAGCAGCAGCAGAGGGACCCTGAAGTCAGAGAAGGTGGAGCAGTTCTCATTATCTGAGCAAAGGGAAGTGAGTGTAGATATATGTATGTACAACGAAGATCTCCTACAACAGCTGGCACTGAACATTCAGTCTTAACCGTAGCTACTCCTGGGTCTTCACTCTTGGGGATTCAAGACCCAAAGTTTTCAGGCTTACTCCAGTTTCTGCTGTATATCCCTCTTGTGCACAGCAAGGATCACACAGAGGCACAGAGAGCGAGTCCTTCCAGCAACCTGGTTTACACAAATACTCCATCCAAAGACACTTACAAAAATGAGTCTCTCAGTTCACCAGTCTCAGCCAGCTCCAGTGGCTGGAAGCCATTATCCATATCAATCACTGGCACATCAGTCGTGTTGTTTTTTTTTTTTTAAATATGTTCTAGAAGGGTTTTTTTAAACGTCATTAATTTAATTTCTCTGTTTTAGTTGTCCATAAAATGAAACTTGAGTGATAGTTTTCTTTAATTTAACCGGCTTAAAAGCCTCCTGTTTTAATGAAGACAAATAGTGACTTCAAATTCCAGTAAGTCAAAAGTAACTATGTGGTGAAATAACAGGGGGTTGGGTTTGTTTTTGTTTTTTGTTTGCTTGTTGTTTTCTTGGGGTTTTTTTCCCCAAATATAGAAGAAAGCTTCTATATTTTTTTAACAATTCTTGGTGATATTGTTTTATTGTAGGATCACCCTCAGAACTTGTTTCTCACATGCATAACCTTCTTCATTGTATTTTTTAGCCATTAACTTTCCTGTTTGGCTTTTCTTATCATATTTTACTCTAAATAACTTACAATTATTATCTGTGTCCTTTTTAAATACTGATTTTTATTTTACAATCATTGCCTTCATTTTCCCACTGGGCCAGGTTAAGTGGTAGACAAAACCTCTTTACTTTATAATACTTTATAATACTTTATACTACTCTTATAATAATAATACTTTATACTAATGTTAGTTCTCAAGTAAATATCAAAATAATCTCAGAAATTCTTTTCATAAAGGTCCAATTTTCATAGATACTTTTTTTTTTTAATGTTTTGTCTTCCATTTGCCATTGAGTTCTTCTCATCTTAGAAACCAAGCTTGTCTGAAATGCCATATATAATTCATACAGAAAAGCTAATCACCAGCTTGGAAGCTGGTGGTTTCCTAGGAAGTGGTGGTCAGGACTATCTTGCAATCAATGAAATGAACTAAAAGTGGTTGGGACTATCTTTTATCTGCTTATATTAAATATAATCAGCTCATAATCACCAGTCTCTAAGCAACAGCCAGATACTAATCCAGCAATTAGTTCATCTTTATCCATGTAATTAGGTTCAAAATAGAGTTAGCTTGTGTTAAGCGTGACAACTCTAGTGTGAGAGGAAAAAAAAGAACTCACCCCTATATACATGTATTCTAGTACTCTAATGACTAACTACTGTCTGTGTGAGACCTTTAATATTTGTCCAAAATTGAAATCCTCCTTATTAATACACTTCCTTTCCCTTATATACAGATATTAAAAAAAAAAAAATTCTCTGTTCTCTGCTTTAATTTAGGAATCTAAAATAGACTCTGCTTTCATTCTTTGTTATTTAGGAATCCATTAGTTCCTTAACATTGTGGTCCCTGGACCTATCAACCGTAAAACTGGTACTTGCATTGCTACTAATGAATACCACCATTTTTCCCTCTTCACTTTTACTTTTCACTTATTCAACCCTCTCTATCTTTGCTAAACATATTAGAAGCAGGGCTTGCAAATCCAGTCCTGTAAATTATCCCAACATCAATGTTACAGTAGCTGCAGTTACACCTCTTTTTTTTTTTTTTTCTCAGAAGTGGGACAGTCAGGTCTGGTCCCCCATTATGTACCACATATATATAAGCAACTATAGGAATGAGGGAAACTTTGTTCCACTGTGTTGTTACAGCTATTTAGTCTATATTATAAAATTTTCGTTTGAATGCAATTTTAGTCTAAATACAACCTATTCAAGCCTGATTAATCTAGCTGCACTCTAAGTGAGAGAACCTCCATATTTTCCTCCCTGCAAGATGGAGGTTATCCCATACACACAGTGTTAGTTATGGTGACAAAGGGTCTTGTCATCACTCAGCCATTGGTTCTGCTGAGCCACTAGCACAAGCTGGTAACCATCAGCACTTAAGAGACCAAACCTCAACAAACCTAGTCTTTCACCTTAATATAAAAAAGGAATTTTCATTCTTAAGGACACATGGTTAGCTATCTGTGTGATGGTTTTAAGACTGTCTTTAATTTCTTCTCACAAAGTTCGAGCAGAAAAGTGGTAGAATGTAAATAAATCACTATGGGGTGTAAGAAAGCAAAATAATGATTATTCTAAACACTTCCATTGGAGAGATAGAAATGTTTAAAAGTCAGTACTCAAAACAAGGTATGGGCAGTCAAGCAGTTGGGCAGTCCATCTCAGTCTGTCTGGCTGCTCCATTCTTCTTTCTGGTTGGATATAACACACACACACACCCCTGCATACTGACCTTGACAAGCTAAGTTTAACGAACCTCTCTCTGCTTTTTGGCCTTCTTCCCTTTTGCTTGTTCTGGGAAAGGCACGGGGGGAGGAGGGGGGGTAGCATTGCTGTGTTTTTCTGTTGATTGTACATGTTTGTAAATGTTGAGAATAGTGTATATTTGTACATGTTCATTGCATTTCATCATAGATTGCAGTTTTGCCTGTAAATACAGATTCATTTTCTTCCAGACTGAGCTAGCCTGGTTATTGTCAGTGTGGGAGGGGGATTCCAGCTCTCCACTGTAACATTAATATTTTGGTGCCCAACCTGGGAAAATTGCTTCTATGATTTATTTCTGCTCAGAATCTGTTAGCTCCATGAGTACATTGTACTTGCCTTATAGCAAGCATTTTAAATTGCAATAAGACACAGAGTGAGTCAAATATATTGCACCCAATGGAAAGCATCAGTATTAAGACTGTATTTAGGTGACTGCTTTATACATTACTACTTCTCATCACCAATGGTTGGGTTTTTTACTTTTTTTTTTTTTTTAATCTCTCCTCATGACATCCCCCCAGGGATTATAGAATTTCTTACTAGTCTATAATATAGCATATATGCACTTTTTATTAGTAGTACATTAGTACAATTGAAACTAAGATAAGAATATACTAAGAGGATATTCATATTGTCTGCAATTTTTTCTTTGCTAAATTGCTTGGATTATCCAAGTGGAAGACAGCTGTATTTTTCTGTATGTAGCTGTGACATAAGGTGGTGATTCTTAACACTCATTACTGTTCAGCAGGTTGAAACTACATCCTTCCAAAATCTACAGACTAATTTATTCAAGTGCTCTGTAATTCATTACCAAAATTACCAGTTTTGTTGAGACTAACAAACTATTACAGTTAACCTAGATCATTTTGCCTGAATTTACTCAGGTACTGCTTATGAGTTTTTGAAGGCTAAGCAAAGGGAAAAGGTGGTGAAGCAGGAGTAAAGACAATAATCTCATTTAGGCTAGCAGATCCTGAAGTGAATGTCTGTCAAGGGCTTCTGTTACCAGGAAACAAGCTGCAAATGTTAACACATAATCCCCACCTAGACTACACTGGAACTTAACAAACCACAGCTGCAGACTCTTTTGCTCCTATCAAGATGGCATATCTTTTTCAACACTCATTTGCTCTTCCTGGTGTTTAGATCCCTTCAGCTCGACTTCAAACTTACCTTGCAAACTCTTCAGGAAAGAGCAATGTTAAAAGGTCAAAAACAAACAGGGGAATATCTTGAGTGTTCTGGTTTTCATTGGGTTCCATTTGGTATTGAACTATTGCCTTCAATATGTGCTGTCACAATTCAGATTCTGTATTTTTGCTTTACAGATACATGTGAATATAAATAAACTGTTCAAACTATTCCTGTATAGTATGTTCTGATCATACTATGGTTTACTTAGAGGGCAGATATGTCATGGTTAAAATGTTCTCAACTGTATTTACATAAGTCTCCACTTTCTTTCAAAGGCATCTCAGATTTTTCCCAAAGTCAGGGAAACGTGTTTTCAATCCCCCAAGTGAATCCATAACTTGGCCAATAGATGCTTATACACAAGTGGCTTAATTGCCGCAGGGAACTGTGAAATAGTGCTACAAAAGAGGAATGACTAGACTTTAGTGAAAGTTCTGCAACATAGCTGGAAAACAGAAAATGTTCTAATGCAATGTTTGAATCAGTATGAAAATTGCAATCAACTTATTATCATTTAATATCTCCAGAACGACAAAGAACCAAGGATAGGATTTATCTGATCAGTACAGACATCTGAAATGTAGACATCTAACTAGCTACCATGTCCGAATCTAGCTTCAATAGACACCACGGGAAAATGGGCATTTTCAGGGAACGAGCCAACTACCTTGATCTAGTTGCTCATTAGACAAAGAAATAGAACAGACATTTGAAGAGCAAATTTTCTTCATTGAGTGTATTATGAATTTAGATAACAACCTTAGATAAACATCTCTACATTGTCGATTTTTTGCAGTTAATAGTTAATTCTCCCTCAGTGGGTAGTATTTATCCCATAATTTTCAAGCTTTTTTTTTTTTTTTTCTTTTTTAGGTAGGTTTTGTCACAACTTGTCAGGACTATGCTTTCTCTATTCTCAGCAGAGAGAAACAAATGTTTAGCTTTTCCTGGAATCTTAACTTTTTGTGTACTTAAATCTACAGGGAATGAATCCTATCTTTGGTTTTGATGTGAAAGCTATTATTCGGCTGACAACCAACTAAGATGCTGCCTTCTGTTTTTCAGTCAACTCTTTCCAGTTCAGGGGGACTAATTTCAGCCTTTGTGTCTGTCACAAGAGTAGTTCCAGTCTGGAGGCTCTATATATCTGTGCATAGTGGTATAACCATCCTAACAGCAGAGAACAGAACAAATCTATTCTGTGCACAGGCAGTTCATATGAATTATCACCTTTAAAAAGTACTCTTTCATTTGATATTGCTCCATTTTAAAACTGAGATTGGTAGGCTTGCTTTTCAGTAATGCACAGCCCCATTTCCTGATGACTTCTTTTGGACTTGAGTACACGTTGGTCATATTACTAGTGAGTGTTCTATGGTATCACTCAAGCTAAAATGGAATAGCTGGGCTCAAAAAATATGGAAGTTTATTTACCAATGGCTCAGCTTACCCTACTTATTGAAATAACTAAGTAGTGACATAATTCTTTTTCACATAAGTCATAAATGCTTGAATTCACTAATCGTTGAAGTTGTGCTTAGAGGCCATCTGGTGGAAGATATTTCTTGCAGAAGAACAAAATATTTAATAGATTTTTTTGTTTAGTTTTGTCACATTGTTTTGTGTGTGTGTGGTTTTCCTTTGTTTTCTTTTCATAATATATATTGCAGAGATTTAAGTCTCAGACACTGAAATTCAAATTTTTCTCTCGTCTGATTTCCATGGAAGTGAGATAAAGTCCCTTTAATGGAAGGAAAAAGGAGAAAAACACTCTGAAGTAGTCACACGTTCTCCCTTCTCTTTTGTAAATAAATGTTAAGCATAAATTATCATTAAAAAGCAGCTGAAAGTAGTCAGAGAATAATTAATTACCACTACAAATCTCAGACTTTTATTCAATTATACGGAAATCATGCTAATAAAATTATGTTGTTTCACTGCTATAACTTCTTAACCACACATATTTAACAAAAATACTAAGATAAAAAAAAAAGAAAAAGAAAAAGGAACAGAAAATTATTGAATTATTGAAACAGTATTTGAGCATCAGAGCAGTAGGAGAAACAATAATATCAGTGGCACTACATCACAGAAACACAGAAACAAATGCTGTTGAAATCTGAAGAGGTTGTCTCATCAATCTGGTGATTTGAAGGAAGAGCCATAGATCCTGCCAAAGTTGCTCACCATGCAAAAAGGAGCTGCAGATTCTTAGGGAATCATCAACTGTGTAATTGGGAACATCACTCCTCCAGCTTCCAGCTGGGCACTTGGTATCTCCTTGAATTTTGTATACCTTTTGCCCAGTTACAGTTTAATTGATATCTTGTTTCTTTGACTTGGGTGAGTACTCTAGCCTTCGTGGTGTTTTTGTGTTTTGGTTTGGTTTGGGGTTTTTGTTGTTGGTTTGTTTGTTTTTGTTTTGGTTTTTTTTTTTTTTTTGGATTTCAGTATTTTTTTCCTCAAAAAATATGGGAGAGTTTGTGGTACCATTAACTTCTGCTCTATATACATATGTACATTTCAGCTGTCATATTTTGCAGGTGGAAGGAGTAATATTTTAAGTTTCTTAATGGCATGCCCAGTATAACATTGCAGAGTTTTAGACACTGTCATCTAACATAACCTGATGGCAACCTGTGGGCATGTTGTAGGTTTTCCTACTGCACACACTATATTGTTTTCAACCTTGTTTGCAAGCATATAATTTCTTGTATACTATAAAAAGACTGGGTTTTGAGTTCTTCTGCAAGAAAAAAGGGTTTCTCAATGTAAACTCTACATTTTTAGTTCTTTACTTATGCTAATAACAAAGGTTTCACTAACTTCACAGGCTATGAAATTAAGCCTTCACTGCCCTAGAGTAATGAAAATCAATGTTTCCTTCATCATGAACATGTCTGACTGAATTAATTAGAAATAGCTTGCTTTGGGATTTGATCAGAGTTCTCTTTCATGTTTTTAATTAATTATTTGCAATCTGATCCTCTTTTTCTAGTTTTAGGGTTTTTTAAATTGATTTGTGTTCAACTAATGCCTGTCAAATGTAAACTTCAGTTTGCTCATATTACATTTGCTGTTTAAAATGTTCTGTCTTGTTTGAGAATTTACTTTGATTTTTTTTTTCCTTGCATAGTTTATACTCCAGATTATTTTCAATTTTTTTTTTTTTTTCCCTGTGTCTGGCCATTTTACTAATTTAGTATGCATTTTTTTAGAGAGAAGACTAATTAAGGAAATGTTTGTTTTGTTTTCTTATGTTTTTTTTCTGCCTATTTCCTAATGGAATGAATAAGAATATATTAGCAAGAAAGTAGGTATCAAATGATGAATAAGTCATTTTCTGTTATCATATTTCACAGGAACAACCACTTGTTCTAGAACTGCAATATTTCTGAACATCCTGAGATTTAACATTAGTTATGCAGAAGGTGCTTGAAAAACAATGTATGTTTGTTTCTTTGGGATACATTGAAGCCAGTTTTATCATAAAGCAGATATTCCATTTTTGTGCAAATCACCTCATAAAACTCTTAATTGAAGTAGCGAAGTTAAAACAAAAAGTGATTTGTTTTCCATGACATGCTCATAATTACATTACATCAGCTAAAGTGAATTAGGAGGGTTTAATTTTGTTGTATTACAACAAAAAGGTTTTACCTCTGTAGTAATGGAGCTGCTAGGTACCATGATAGGGGACACTATGGAAAATGTAACATCAGACAGATTATGACAGATGGAATCATAATGAATGGGAGAAAGGACAGGGCTGAAATGGAAATAATATCCATTCTCCCAGTAATATGTTCTAAAATTACTAGGTGCCAGACTGAACCTAATGCACTATGAAATGTTGTAATGACCAATGAGTACATAAGTCTAAGTGAATTAGGAAGTCCACCTAAATCAAATAAATCTCATAACTTAGTATTCTCAGGTTATTTTTAAAACTTAATTTGAAAGATAATAAGGGCTGCTCAGGGAAAACTTCATCACAGTGAATCTGTGGCCATAGGTGACTTAAAATTCCCTGTAATAATCAAAGACAAATTTTCTTTGGATTTCTAATAACTGTTTAAAGTACTTTGCAGTTTGCCTTCACTTATAATTTCCACCCTATGCAATGTGAATATGGTGATGGAACAGTTATAGCAAACAGATGGACACAGGTGATGAATTTCAGTATTTAGTTAGAATTATTCTCAAATATGCTTCAAAGAATAAAGAATTATTTACAATAACCAAACAATAAAGAAAAAAAAAATCAACCAACCAACCAAACCATCAAACAAAACAAAACAAAACAAAACAAAACAAAACAAAACAAAACAAAACAAAACAAAACAAAACAAAACACCACCACCACCACCAAAAGATTTTTTATGTGGTTTTGTATCTCAGTGGCCTTTGGTTCCAACCAATATGTCAAATGTAAGTGTTGGAGGTTCTCAATAAACTTACTGCTGTGTGGTTCATTCTTTTTATGCACATATTTTAAAATATTCTGGAAGAATATTCAGTCTGGAAGTAGCTGCAAGTTCTAAAGATAGTATGTCATATCTTCAAGTGGTTGAAGTTTAAGCATTTACATTAACATGAAAGCCTATGACATTTAATATCAGCTGAGTGTTTTGTGGCAACTCGTTCAGAATGAATTCTCAGTTTGGCACAGACTGTCCAATTCTCTGATGATGGTCTCCAGTGAACTCTATCTATCAAATTCTGTTCTAGCCATTAAGTCAACAATTAAGAATATCTCTGCCATTGAACAGCAACACAAATAATACATATCCACACATCTGCACACACAGACGAGTCCTACATTGGTAGAATAACATATGGTCTTTGTTTCTTATTCGGGATAGGGATGGTTAGCCATGAAAGATAGATAACATTGGAGGTTTTTCTGCTGCTGCTCACTACAACACAGTTGGACAACTGACACCTTGAAGCAGTAATAACCTATTATTGACAGATGCTTCTGTCATCTGAATTAAGTTCCTAGACTACCTTTCTTTTCTCTGATACAATGTGTTCTGAAAATCATCTTTCCTTAGTTTCCCACATCTTGTTTTTCTTTCTTCTTTGCTTCAAAGACTGAAATTGCTCATTATCTGCTATAAATTGGCTTCAAAGGAGTTATCTCAATTTATGCCAGCTGGACCAAAGCAGTGAATGGCTATAAAATGCTGTTCTGTTTTATGATGGAATTGGCTTGGATTTAAGCTATTATTTTTATTTCGCTGGTAGGTTTTCTTTCTCTCCATCAATTTGCAATAGAAATATTTAGTAAATAAATGTGTTAAGCTATAATAGTTCTCCTTAACTTAACCCACATTTATTTATTGTGCCAAGTTCATAGCAGTCAGATTGGGTAAAGTATGTTTGCAAAGCTATCAAAACAAGGAATGTATATTGTTAAGTTATATGATAAATGCTCAGAGAGCATAGGAGGGTGACTAAGTAATATCTCCCTGTAGCTAATCCCAGGTCCATCCTCAGAGACATCAGACCAGGAAAGGCCCATATGCAGAAGCCCAGAGGAGCACAAAAGCATAATGGAAGGGAGAATCCCAAATTAAGAACCCAGAGAAAGGAATACCCTGTCTGGACCCCTCCAAGAGCAGTCACAGGAAATTCAGATCTGCTGTCCTGGTGTGAAACTCATGACTCAATGCTAGAGCACCTTTTGGACTGAGAGGGTTTACTGCTTTGGTGTGTGAAGCACATTACAAGATGCAGAGGAAGAGCATTTGGGTATTCTAGAGGATTTATGAGATATTTAGGGATCGAGGGCAGGGAAAGAGACAACTGAAAGCTGTCTTATGACAGTCCATACTGTTTCTGCTATGCACACAATGCAGTCGAATAATACATGTTATTTCTGGATCTCATTTACTATTGATGTAACTCTATATTCAAGGTATTTGGATTATTCACTCAGTTATACTCCTAAAAAAGAGAATGCAGTTTCTTAAAATCGTTTTAGCTGTATACAAAAACATAAAATCTTCTTGGGTCACTGAGTTTTCTGGTAGGTTTGACTCATTGGTTTCTGTTCCATCTGGATGTGTTCACCTATTTCTACCTGTTTGTTTGTGTTTTAAAAATCTCCTGTGATAAAAGAAGCACCAGTCAGTTTGAATCAGGGTCATAATGAGTCCTCTTAAAAAAAGAACAAACCTGTCAGTGAAGACTAGGTGGAAACAGCATCTTCTAAAATTTCAGTTTAGATTTCCCCTACAGTTCTAAGCAATGTCTCTCAGTAATTTAGCTGGCATTTAACCATAATATTGTTAACTGATAGAAGTAATTATAGTGCTTTCTTAACATCACAAATCTCTAGTCATTTAATCACCACTTCAGTGTAGAGTGGACAATATTTATGGTATCAGTTACTGCCAAATGCAACGAATACTTATATCAAGTTGTGCCAGGGGTGGTATAGGCTGGATATTAGGAGGAAGTTCTTCACAGAGAGATTGCCCATTGGAATGGGCTGCCCAGGGAGGTTGGTGGAGTCACCGACCCGGGAGATGTTCAAGAGAAGACTGGATGAGGCACTTGGTGCCATGGTCTAATTGATTGGATAGGGCTGGGTGATAGGGTGGACTGGATGATCTTGGAGGTGTCTTCCAACCTGGTTGATTCTGATTCTATCTTGCTTAATATTCAGATATTAAGTTAATGTGCCATTCTACTGAGTCTATTGGTCTACAAAATGATGCTATGATGCTATGGGTGAGACTAGATTAGAGCAGGAAAGTGCAGGGATGAGGGGGTAGATACCAGAGGGGACTCTATTTCTCAGGAAATTTAAGGTGTAAGAGTGGCATATCTAGGATAATTTAAATAAAGAAGTATTTCTGCTGACGCAATAGAGGCAAAGTAATGAAACCCAACACCCAGCTAGGTATTCAAGCTCCTATCAAACACAGCCAGGTGCCAGAGTTTGGTTATATTTTACAAAGTTTTCTACAGCATTACTATATTCTTACTGTTGCTGTTACACACTTTGTTTAGCTAGGCATATAGCATGGTCTCACCCCCAAAATGGTGTACAAACTTAGCAGATTCACTTCACCTGATTTAGACATCCAGACATTGGCAGACAAACCTAAATTTGCTGCCTAAGTTCCTTCCTGTAGTTAGTGGAGAACAAGAAGTATTTTCTGAAAAAGACATTTCAGATAGATGTCATGAATCACTTTCTGAAGGAAGCTCTCACACTCTCTACTCATTATGTATAGAAACTAGACTAATAGCTTCACCATATGATTTAGAGATGGCTAAAATGAGATAAGACAAATTCCATTCATTTGAACTCTATCAGTCCTGATAATTAACCTGAATTAGGAGAGGGTAGAAGTGGCCATTAACTTGTCAGCTCACAGCATATCTGTGAATATCCCTTATGCCATCACGCTTAGGGGTCAGAAGACTCCACAAGAGAGGTAAATTGTTTAGGAATTGAGTACATTATCCTGTGGCATATGGTTGCATGCCCTTACTGTTCTACTGGTGTTGTATAGTGATCTGTATTTTGAGGTCCAAAACAACAAAAAGGTTAAGTTTGACTATCTTTACAATTTGAAATTTTCTTCTTAGAGTACAGTATTTCACCATCTTGGGTAAATTATTGTCTTTTCATTTCAGTAAATACCTAAAAAGCAATAAATACAGAGGTAGCTGTTTATCTGGGATGAAGACAAGTTCATATTACATCTTGTGCTCTGTGCTGGGTGCCAAGTATTTTTTTCACATACTGGCTCATTGTTTAAGGATCTGCACACCTGGCCTAAAATCCAGCCAGACCTTTCTCTGGGGATTGCAAGGAAAAGGAGTGATAACCTTCCAATCTTCCACCTCTCATTTCCACACTTTCTAGTTTCTTTCTGTTAAGAAATCTTCCAGTCATTTTTTTTTTCCCTTCTTTGCCCTGTATGTTTGAACCACATAAATACTAGCACCAAAAAAAAATCTTATAAAAAATTAATATCTGTATCACTCATCTGATACTCATCTGTTTGTCCTCATGCCTCCCATAGGAATTTATTTTGAAAAAAAAAAAAAAGTTAGTTGTGGATTAGGTATCTCTCCATACTACATTTGATTTTAACCTTTCCATTCCTGTGCATGTAGTCATTAGATAATTTGATGCATGGCATTCTGAGAACAAATCCTTGTCAAAAACATGTGAAAAATTAGGTGAAGACTGCCAGGTGTCCCTTGAGTTGGTAAAAAATACCAGTATCTAACCTCAATGCCATGTAATAGCAAAAGATCTAGTCCAACCTTTTACACTTCTATTGCGATTTTCATGACTGAACAGATACATTCAGCAGAAAATTACCATCATCAGATAGCAAGAGAGAAAGTGGAAGTGTGTCACAATAGGGATTCCTTCAGATTTCGCTTTCTCTATAAAGTTGCCATTTGCTACCCATCTAACTTTTTGCAAACCCTACATCTTTTTACAGGGCATAATTACTGTTCACATTTCTGAGGTAACATTGACTTAATTTATTAACACTTTAACGTTTTAGTTCAACAACTACCATGTCTGTTTTCTCTGTTTTTAAACACTGAGCATGCTGAACCTGCACTATAAACTAGGAAAAAATTGCCGCTTAAACATGCCTTATCATTAAACAAAGTCTGTCAGCGCAGCCTCACTTTGACATTACTTTTATCATTATTCTGCCACATGAATCTCTGTCTTGTCCAAAATCTGTAGGGTATAGAACAGATATACCACCTAAGGGGAGTAGTGAGTAATGAGTATTTAGTAAAAGGATGCAAAAAAAAGAGCATGTATACAGTGTTACTTTCTCACAATTGTATTTCCAAGGTACATCAACCTTACTGGCTTTCTCAGCCAAAGTTATGTAAATATTTGATGGGCTTCCTTTCCAAAGAACTATATTACTGGCATTCAGAAGGAAGAAAAGGTGGTGCTAATGTGTGAATAGACAGGAAGGAGAAAGGTGGCAAATAAATAAAGGAAAAAGAAACACACATAGGCAGTCTATAAATGAAAATTACTAACTGTCACTTTGGTTTATGTAGCAAGATTTTTGATAGAGGGGCATAGGAAAGGGAGGCTGCAGAGATGGGCTCTATGAGAAGACACCAGAAGCTGCCCCCCTGTCAATCAGAGCCAGCTTTAGCTGAGCTCCTCAGTGGCTTTGGTAATGCCTTTACAATGACATGTTCAGGAAAGGGTGAAAAATGATGCACAGCAGTTGTGGGAAGGCAGTGAGAAAATGTGAGAGAAACAACTATGCAGACACAAAGATCAGCGAAGAAGGAGGTGGGAAAGGTGCTCCAGGAATCAGCACAGAGATTCACTTGCAGACCATGGTGAAGATCAAGGAAGCTGTGGCTTGTGGAAACCCTTCAGGCTCCTGAAGGGAGCTGCGGCTCATGGCGTAGAGTGTATGCAGCCTGTGCAGGATAAGGTTTTCTGGCAGGATCTTGTTTTCTGGCAGGATCTTTGGCTCCTCTGGGGGACCTAGTCTGGACTGCACCTCATGGACAGGACCCACGCTATAGCACTTTGTGGAGGAAAGTTTCTTTGTGGCAAACACCATGCTGGAGCTTGGGAAGAATGTGAGGAGGAACAAGCATCAGAGCTGAAGTGTTATGACTGGACCCTAAACTTTTCCCTGTCTCCCTGCACTGCTTGGAGGGGAGGAGTTAGATGAGTTGGGAAAGAATTTGAGTTTGTGAAAATGAGAGGGCTGGGGGAAAGGTGGTTTTAGTTTTGCTCCTACTTCTTACCAATATACTTTTCCATTAATTAGCAATAAATTTAATCAATCTTCCCAAGTCAGGTCTGCTTTGCCTGTGATGGTAATTTGTGAGTGATCTCCCTGTCCTTACAACAACTCGTGAGCTTTGCTATGTGGTTTTTTTCCTTTTTCCTGGTGGAAGGTGAAGTGGTAAAGCAGCTTGGTGGGCACCTGGAACACAGCCCAGGTCAAGCCAACACACAGAGTTATTAACAGTTCCATTTGCAAATCTAGATTTAGCTTCTTTTGCTGAAGATTCCTGTGAAAGGTAGTCAAGGAAATTTGTAAATATCTTCCTTTATAATTGTGCTAAGTTATATGGCTGCAAAGGATCCAAGAAGTTACCGTGTGTTTCCCAGACTCCCTTTCCTTGGTAAAGGAAAGACTTAAAAGTCCACAGTTTTTAATGTAATTTTGGACAGATAGTTTCAGAAAGCTGGTTTGATTTTTTTTTTTTTCAACTTTGCAAAGCAAATAAAACCTTAACTGGAAACCCTGACAGATGTTTTTATTTCAGACTGAAAAGAATAAGATTTTTGGCTCCCAGTCCTGTTGTCTGCTTCCTAGGACACATTTCTCTTTCTTTCTCAGCTTATGTGGAAGTTTACAAAGCCATAATCACCCACTTTAAACAAAAAAAGAAAAAAAAAAGGAAAAAAAAACCACACACACACACAAAAAAAAAAAACCAAACAAAAAAACAAAAACAACAGAAAGAAGACTATAAATGCAAAAGACAGTGTGTTGCCAGATCAGTGAATTTGCTAATTCACTATGTACATCTCTCCAGGCACACTCTCCTACAGAGAAATTAATTCACTCCATGTTCACTATTTGGATAATCTATTGGTCTATACAGTTGACTGCACTGCAAGGTAAAGATCGTTGATAACATCCTGCAAGCATCCTCTTCCGCATGAAGGATCAGGTTTTAAACACTTGACTTCTTCCAGCAACCTCCTCCTCCTAAAGCAGCGTGCTTCTATAGCAGAAGTATGGCTTTTCTAAGTACATGATCACTGTACCTTGACATGTATAATCTCTTAGACGTCAGAATAAAGTTAGCCAAAGCAATACTGAGTTCTTTGGCATCAGCAGGAACAAGCACAGGTCAATGTTGTGCATTTTTTAGTAAAAAACCCCCAAAACCCAAACAAAAGAACCAACCAAACGATAACAAAAAACCCCACAACAAATCAACAACAAAATAAAACAAAACCAAGCAAACTCCCCATCCTTGAATACTTATAGGGGTCTTCTTCAATATTTATAGCATATGCAGATTCTCAACACTGATATATTTTTCTTTCTTACATAGCTTTATTGTCATACTTTCATATCTGAGTTCAAAATAGTAACAATAAAATACCCCTGAAAAGTATTACTCACATAGGGATATCAAAGCTAATTTCCCTTGTTCCCTCTTGCTCACAACATGTCTATTTGTTCATTTTCTGCAACATTTATCTACACTGGAATGGAAATTATTATTTTCTAGATTTATTAGTGTTTTCCAAGTTTGGGGTTTTGTGTTGTTTTTTGGTGGTTTGGTTTTTTTTTTGGGTTTTTTTTTTTTTTTTTTTTGTAGCTGACATGATGTCGCAGGCACTTTTAATCTGTTGTATCAGTCAGTTCCTGAGTCAAGGAACATCTACCAGGTTGTATTTGGCAAGTAGAAACAGTGAGCTCACACAACAGTGTGGATCCCAAGTGAGAACTTCCTCTTACTGAACTGTATCAAAAAGGAACAGATTTTCAAATAAGTCAAATCAATACCCTTAAGCCTCTAGATCAGATCTTTAGCTGAAAGATCCAAGCAATCAAGATGTCTAAATCACTCTCACAGAGGTTAATCCATGAGACAGACAACATAGTTTCAGTGAATTCACTGGGAAGGATCATTTGGTTCCTCCTACTGTTGTAACTCTATTGACATAAGTAAATTATATCCAAACTGTCGTGGACAAATCCATTTGTTGACAGGCATTTTCAAGATTAAATTATTCCAGGTACCATCAATATGTCTAAATTTGCAGTTAGTAGCACTTTAATTTATTTTAATTAATTACTTTGTGTTTCAGGACAAAAGACAAAGACAAAATCAGCAAACAAAAATGCAACAAGGAAATAAAGTTGCATTTAGATTCTACATTCTCATTGCCAACTGCAGTTCCACTATGACAGAACTATTAATTCATCTCTTCCCAGATGTTGAGTCACATTCACTAAGGCATTAAGGATCACTTCCATTTTGGCAGATCTTTATGCCTCTAAACTAATTAGGAACCAGAACCTATGGTGTCCCTTTTAAAATCCTTGAGGGATTCAGTAATTTAAAAATATTTTGATAGTGTCTGAAAGTTTCTGAATGGACAGATTGCACAAAAAGAGTGGCATTTGCTCTCTTTTTCAGTTTTTGCTCTCTATGAAGGCAGCAAAATTACCCACATATTTTTTCCAACACCTGACTGGTTATAGCACTCTAATTTATTTCCAGCCTCATTTTAAAGGGTTTCAGATTTTAAATTCTCCATTGTCAAGAATGTATCCTAACCACTGTCTTATAAAATTTTCCAAAGACAGAGCGTTCTTCAACCCTTCAGTTATTGCTGTGTTATTCTACAGAAAATAATTTGGACATGGTGGTGAGAAGACAGAAATAAAGAGAAGTTCTCTGTGTTTAAGTGTTTAAAAATAGTCACTTGAATATGAAATGTCTGGGGATTTAATCTGTACATCCAGAACTTGTTTTCCTTTGCTGCCCCTTTTTTTTTTAATAGTTATTATTATTTTTAAGGTCTTAACTACTAAAGTAACAAAGATTATATCTGTCAATTTGTTAAATTTTAAGCTTTGTTACTAACATCTGCCAAATCATATTTTTAATGAAAAAATAGCATTTCAATTAGAGAAAGAAATCAAAATTTATGCACTATCTTGAAAAGAAAGAAAGAATTATCTTAGGTTTCCTTTTATTTTGCCTCTTTGTTAGGGAAAACACTTATTGGCTACAGAACTAACGGAAATACATACAGCAATGAGTGTCGCTTCTTGCCTTCGAGGGGAAAAGGGGATGTGAGAGGGAAGAAAGAATACTGTGTCACTTAGAGGAACTTTTGGGAAGTGCTGATGTTACAACGTTAGAAAAACAGACCTGATGTGTTTAGGTGATCTAATAAATAATTACTTATATTCTCTCAAGTGGGTAAGTAACAGACTAGAGAAGCTGTCTGCAGGAGAGAAGTCAGAGCGTCTTTCCCTCTGCTTGAAAACTGAGACTTTTGAACACAGTCAGGTCATATTCCTTCTCTTAATACCTCATCCATATTTTTCCTTTACAGCAGTATAAATTAAACAGAAGGGTAATAAAACCCTGTTCTTTCTTCTTAGATCTCACAGCAGACTACTTTACAGACTTCTAGCAAGAGCATGACTAAGGAAGGAAGTGATACTAATTTAAATATCTGAAGGGAAGGAAATAAGTTGTTGATCTGCTTCTTTTGATGACAGTGTTTGAAGTACCTGTCTATTGCATTAAAAGAAAATTGATTTTTTTTTAATTTCATTGTGAATTAATTTAAAGTGGAGAACTTTGCTGTGTCTCAGATGGATTACAATCCAGTAGTTTTTATGTGAAGGCTTTTTGAAGAAACACAGAAGAAAGAATTCAATCTGAGTCCTTACATTTGGTCATCTGTAAAGGCAGGAGATGCATATAAGTGCTATTTTAGTCAGTGGATATTATGCCAGTACAGGTAGAAAATCCATTCAGATATTGAGCTAACATGGCTCATCTCCCTTGGTTGAAGAAGGGGATCTGGTGGCCTTTAATGTGCCCCCAGAAATCATCAACATCTGCACAGGACTCATAGATCCAAAACAGGAAGTTCAAAAGACCCACATCCTTCCAGATCAGGCTTTGGGGAACAAATAAGTTGCTTAGGGCATCTCAAACAGCACTAGACACATGTTTAGTACATGAACCATGTCTTGTATGTCTACCATTGGGTAATATGAACGGCTTTTGAAGCTCCATTGGTGGCATTAACCAGCACAATTGTAACCCATGCAGACACAGAAGATTGTCCAGCCACTCAGCTGCTTAAACATATGCATACAGTACCTTATAAGACATTATATATTCTGTATGGCCTCCAGCTGCTATTGCAGAAGGACATAATTCTTCTATAGGTATTGAACACTATCTTCCATCTCAGTGTAAATGTCTTCAGTACCCAAAGGTACCTTTAGCAACACATGAATCCTACATTTAGTCAATTGAACTGAGAATCTGCACTGAAATTGAGTCATCTCTTGTTACAGTGGCTTGAGTGGGCTAAGAACAACAACAAAAAAAATCTTAAATTTCTCTTAGAAACAGAATGTTCTGCAAGAGCCTTGAAAGTACAAAGAAAGAAGCAAACAAATGATGAAGTAACTCCAGCTTTAGGTAGAAGAATATAACAATTTTAAGGGATGTACAATTTTTTTTTAAATACAGTTTTAAGGACCATAATTTTGTACTTGACTATCTAATTCTTTAATTGCAAATTCTCTGAAGCAGGCTATTATTATGCCTGAATATTACCTAGCATAGTGTTTTTCTCAGATGTAGCCTCTGTGCTTTGTCGTAACAGAAGCAGCAAATAACAATATGTACAAAGTGATAGGGAACACAGCTGACTGCCTAGTAATGGTTTCGATGTCAAAATCTCTCATATTAGAGTTTAAGAAAATATATTGTGCTGATTGTGACAATAAATTCCCAAACCTGAGGCCACTTTCCATGAAGAGGCATCCTGTGGGTCAGAATTCAAGACATGTGCCTGCACACATTTCAGTGCCCAGGTTTAGGCATAGTCTCTGTGGGAAGACAGCCCCATCTCTTCAGAGTATACTATTGTTTTGGAAACGTATCTTGTCACAGTGCTAGCCATGGACTGATCATAAATATTTATGCTTTCAGCAAATGGAACAGCCATGAAAATAAACACTGGTGTTTTGTCTTCTTTTTCAATATTTCATGAATGGTATGCAAAAGCTGGACTGTGTTGTGACAGGTAACACAATCCTCTTCAGCAGCATTGACTTAGAATTCTGAATCATGGAAAGCTGAAAAAGTAATCACAAACATATTGTTTTAATGTTTCCATTATATAATAATCTCCTGTGTCATTGGGCTTGCAAGAGGAGATGCATTAACTGGTCAAGAGGTACTCTGGTATTTTCAATGACTGACTAGAGGTAATGAAAAGAGCTCATTTCATGTTTCCACAAACAATAAATGACAAAAGAACTTGATGATTAAAAAGGCTTTGTGTTTGGGATAGTTTTTCACTTGTTTGCTTTTTTGTGGGTTTTTTGGTTTTGTTTTTTTTTTTTTGGTTGGTTGGTTTGTTTTGGTTTTTGTTCATTTATCTTAGATTGTTTCTAATAATAAGTTAGGATAGAATGGAAGTCCTTTCAGACTACATGACATGCACTTCTCATGCTTTACAAAAAAATTGCACCTTTTGTGCTGCTTTTATCATTCTACATTTTAGAAATACAGTTTTCAAGAAAATTACACAGCTAAAGGTAGAGTTCTGTGCTTGTCAATTCACTCATCCATGTCTGAAATCCTTCCCAGACAATCTTATGTGTTCAAATGCATGGTGCCATAATATGATATTATCAATATAATGTAAAGGATTCAGTAACCTCCCTCTCCTAAGCTTTCAATGATGCAATAAAATTTTCGGACTAATGGAGATAGTCAAGGATAGCACAGTAAGGGTCACAGTATGAAGAGAGTTAAGAGGGGCTGTCTAGCCTCTGAACTATTCCTATGGTATTGTATTTGCTGGTGACGTGAAATTCACCTAAATGAAAAATAAATAAATATCAAATCTACAAAAGAAGATGAGTGAACCTAGCTGGATTGTACAGTAAGACAGACTCATGTTAAAAAATGTTATTTTTGTCAAATAACATAATAACTGGATTACTATAAGAAAACTTGTCCATCTGGTAGAAAACAATCTTACTTGCATATATATATTTATATATCTATACATACATATATGAATGCATAAAAAGCCTAGTTTCATCATGTAAGACATTGTGTCTGTAGTGCAAGTGTGTACATTTAAACAAAAACTTTCATCTGATCATTTATCAGCTCTATATTATACACTTGAACAAAACACACTTTGGTTGCTTCATTACTCCATTGCTGACAGAGCAAGGATGGAACTAGGTCAGCTTAGATGGTTACCTTGAATATGATTCATTGCTTAGAATTACCTGACCTCATTGGATTCACATCCTGAAGGCAGTAAGAACATTACAAAGGCATGGACAGTTGCAATGAGCTCTGACATGATTGAGTTCTGTAGAGGGCACCAGTGCTGTGATACCATGGTGCTTTATCTGCTAGTCCAGCTGCTCTTTTATAGGCCAAGGGAAATTACCTTCTCCCTCATCCCTAGACTGTAAAAATGCTGTTGACTTGTGGAAGAAAAGTTTGGCTTGATAGTTTGTATGAAAATGCCCCTCAAATACCAGTGAAATTCATGGCATTATCTGTATCTTTTGTCATCTTCCCACACTTTTTTAAAATCACATTCAGCAATTCCTTATGTCCTGTCCAGAGCTTTCCCACATCCCATCTAGCTTAAGCTCACATGAGGACCTAGTTAGCAGCCTAATCATTTCCCTGCAGACTGAACAAAGAAAGCAAATGAGTCTACAGGCTCTGACTATCTCCATTCTAGATATTCTTTATCACCTTCAGAGAGTGGTTAGATGCACATGAGACATAAATGAGGTTAAAATACTTAGTTTTTCTAAAGGATGTAGCTGAAAGGAGCTCAATAGCTCTCATATCCGTACTATGTTGTGTGTGAACATAAAACTCACTATGGAGCTTTAATGCATTTTGCCAAAGGCAGCAGTTACTACAGGTGCCTTATAACTTGTAGATGAGTTACATTCTTGCAAATTGCTAGAACTGTAGAAATTTACTCGATTCAAAGCTCATCTCATACATTTCATGTATTTGCTTGAGCTGGAACATTCTGTCTTCAGCTATTATGCACAGATTTTCCTTGCAGGATCGCAGGAAGCAACTTGCAATTTGTATAGGTATTAGGAAAAAAAAACCCTCAGATAAGATTACTGAAGTATGTCTTTGGATCATATAACTTGCAAGTCATCAGCCTTTGGATGTTAAAGCATATTGTTTGTTCCTAAGAAATTCTCAGTTTATTGACTCATTCTAAGAATCTAAGGCTTCTGCAGTTCACCTTTTATATTACAAAGAATACAAATAGATTGTTTTGATTAAACTTAAGATCTCATAGCATAATAGGTTATTCTTTAGTAATAGGAAGTGTTTACAAGAAGATTCAGGCCAACCAATATTATACTTTATTCTCATCTTCCTTTTCCTTTTTTTTTTCTGTCTCAACTTTCTTGAAGGTCATATTTGCATAACAGTACAGATTGCTCATTCATCCAATAAAGATAGATTTCAGTCAGCTTGAAGATACACATATTGACACCAGAAATTTCTGCACATCTCAGAGAACTATTAGTCACATAGATTTATTTCTTCACTTAAAAATTGCATTGATATTTATTATGGTGTGTAATGACTGAGTTGTACGGTTGATTGTTTCTAGGTATTAGTGCAATATGAATACATTACTAGTCACTTTCTTACTGCAATAAAGTACAAAAGCAAATGATATAAAACAGATTGAAATTGTGCAGTATGTATTTACAACATCCTATAAATTAACACACAGCAGGTATGGAAAATATAGAGTAGTATGTAATGCTTCTTAACCTTGTTCCAATAATTGTGAAGGGCAGTCCTGCCCTAGCTTTTGAGTAACTGAGAAAATTTGTAAGGAAAGATAAAAAAGCAGTTTTGTTTCTGTGTTCATAAAAAGCTTTGTATTGATCAATTGGGAACTTTATATTGTACCCTTGCTCTGTTCAATAGCACTCATTTGGACAATTTATCATTAAAATTAAATACTTCAGATAAAGGAGAAACAAAGAAGTGCAACAGAAATGTATGTTATAGTAGAAAGAAGGTGCCTTACCAGTTCTCTGTAAGTGTGAAATATACTGAATTAGGAGGTTTGTCATCACTTTCTATGCGTTAAAACTATGAAGTTCAAATAATTATTTTCATGACAGTTCAGAAGAAATTTGATCTGTTACATTCTGAATAGCAATGTGCTACCTAGTAGCATTAACTGATCTCTGATTTGATGCCTCAGTCCACCAACAGGACCACTGCCATAAAGGATCAATTGCAAGAACCTTCGTGCTTCTGTGATCTTGCCTTCTAAGTATTTTGAGTTCCACCTTTTCCAAGACTAAATGACAGTTTTCGTAAAAGGATTTAATCTGGCTCTGTAAAACTCATGTCAAAGTCTTCTGCACCGTACTTCTGTGAAAAGGTTGTTGTCCCTTAAAAAAAAAAAAAAAAAAAAGATGGAAAGAAAAAAATGAAATTGCCATTTTGTAACACTAGAAGACACACATATATAAAAAAAATCTTCTTTATATGCCTTTCCTGGATAGCTTTGGGTTTTTGGGGTGTTTTTAATAAGCCTCTGTTGGAAGTGGTGGTATTAGTGATATTATCTGCTTCATGGTCCTTTTTTTTTAATTTAGTAAGCAATTCCACATATTTTATTCCTTTATTTATGAGAAATATCAGAATGAATTTTAGCTACTCTTTTCTTCTGATGTTCCTCTAATTCTGCAATACAGCTTCCTTCAGTGAACTGTACCACAGCACACTGAAAAGAGGGTTAGTCCAGCATCTGAACTACTCCTACAGAATCATATTTGCTGGTGACATGAAATTCACCTCAGTGAAAAGTAAATAAATATCAAATCTACAAATGAAGATGAGTGAATTTAGCTGGATTGTATAGTAAGATAGACTCATGTTTAAAAAAATGTTAATTTTTTTCAAACATACTGTAACTGGTTTACTATAAGAAAACTTATCCATCTGGTAGAAATCAATATGAGCTTATTTACACATTGGGGAGAGTTCATCGCTGAAAGAAGTTACTTTAAAAAGAATTCAGGTGTTACACTTAAGAGAAATGTGTGTGGTGGGTTTGACATTGGCTGGACACCAGGTGCTCACCAAGCTGCTCTATTATTTCCCCTCTTCAGCTGGACAGATGGAGAAAATACAATGAAAGCTTCCTTGGTTAGACAGAAGGACATTGCTCAGCAATTACTGTAATGGGCAAAACACGTTCAGTTTAGGGAACTCAAATTACTGACAATCAAATAATAATGATAAATCAAAACTAATTCTTAAAACAATTTTTTCCTATCCCTCTCTTCCTTCCAATTTAACACCTCATCTTGAGTGGAACAAAGGTATGGGGAATAGGGGTTGCAGCTGTTTCTGCTCCTCTTCAGGGACAACCTGCTCCTACCTGGGCTCTCCACAGGCACAGTTCCTGCAGGAAATGTTCCCCTGCTGTGATATGGGGCCTGCAGGGTGGGTGTCTGCTCCAGTGGTTATCTCCAGTGATGCAGAGGATCCTTGCTCTGCACCTGCAGGACCTCCTGCCCTCTTCCTCTTCTCACCTTTGTATTTGCGGGATTATTTCACCTTACTCTTCACTGGACCTTTGTGGTGTTTTACTCTTCCTCAAGCATGTTTTCATAGAGGTGCCACCAAATTTGGGAGCAAACCGGAATCTCTGTTTTACTTGTAAGTCAAGTTTACCTGATAACCACAACCTGAGGTTTGTAAAAGAAGATTCTCCACAGTGAGTGATGGAAGTTGTAGTGTTGTTGAAGTAAAAGGCTTAGTTATGGTACTGAACACAAGAATAAGAAAACTATATTTTAATCTCTGAAGTTTTGATACTTTTTTTTTTGTTTGTTTGTTTGTTTTCATTCTGTTTAAGCTTAGAACAGTATGTGTCTATCTGGAGGTCAAGTTTTCAAATAAATATAGTGCATAAATCAGAACTGTGAAAAATTATGAAATGTCTTGATTTAAGCTGGAAAAGGAAAAGAAGATTGAAAGTTAACTTGCTTATCGTTTAGAGGTATCTTCGTGGAAAGGAAATTCCAAGTAGTAAAGATCACCTCACTGTAATGGAGAAAGTCATACCACAAATCAACAACTATGAGCTGAAGCCGGGGGAAGGGGGGAAGTAAGAAATAAGTTGACTTCTTTACAGTAAATATGGTTAACTATTGGGACAGGCTGACAAGGTAAATGAGGTAATTGCCATGGCTTTCAGCTTTCAAATTAAAAATGAGATGACTTGATGAAATATTTCCTTTAACCAAGCTCTACTCAGTGGGCCATGGGGTGAAATACAAGTAGTAACCTTTTGCTTGAAAGACTGAATCATCTTATAATTAAAAGAAATATATTTGTTTACTATACTTTGCATGAAAAACATTTGCTTTTCTCCAAAATTAGTAATTTATTCATAGATAATGAAATTAAAACTGAAAAAAAAAAAAAATAGGTGCTACTGAAATCAGTATCTTTGTCCTTCACAATAAATGGTCTCAGTTAATCTTATTCACTCTTACAGTTTCCAAAAACATTTTTAGTTGATGCTGTCTGTTCTCTGCTCTTCTTGAGCTTTTCTGCTTTTGATTGCTTCTAATACCCACAGGCCTTGGCAGGTCACCTTATAAGCTGAAACTGTATTAGTATTATGTTAGTTAAGGGAATTATTGATGTTTTTTAACAGCACGTTCAGCATTAAATACATCACCAACTGCTACAAGAAAGTGGCTGTTATGAGGCTGGCCTGTGGCATCAATCTGACATGAAGTCTGAATATGTGTGCAGATACAACAAGGCTCTCAGGTTTTAGCATAAATAGATTCTTCTGTTGCTGGACTTAAGAGTCTATTTTCTCAGAACAGTTAATTATTTGATGTAGAAAAACGTGGTAACAGCTGTTGTCATAATACTTTTAAGTGTGGTAAGAAATGTGATCGCCTTCTCCAGCTGCTCCATCCCAGTTTTCTGCTGCCCTGTTGCTGGAGCTCAGGCTGGTGCTCAGCACCCGGGGTCTCTGCCCAGGCAGAGGGATGCAGCTGTCACTTTTCCTAGTTGCAGCTTCAACCAGCAACAAAATAGAGATCATGGTGCAGAGACAAACACACAGGCAGAGACACAGACACAGACACAGAGGACACTGACATTGCTGATCACATAGCTTGCCACAGATAAGGCTTTGATTCTAGAGCACCACTTATAGGGCTCACATACAGCATAAGCACTGACAGCTAGATCCTCTCCTTTTTGGCTGGCAGAGACAAAAGGTCACTAGTGGTGGATCCTCCCCACCACCCCTCTAGATTCACATTCATACACATATTTGGGGATTTCTTGGGCATTGGCATGACCCCTATGTGGCAGTTTAGGCTGGGTGCCCCCTGCCACTGCTGCATGAGATACACCTCTGGTGTCCCAGGTGCCCACCCACAGGGGTGGACACAGGAAACGGCGTATTTCTACCCATAAGTCCTGCACCCTATAAAGCCATCTGCAAAGTCATTCTCTTCCTCTTTCTTCCCTCTCTGATCCCATGGAAAACGTCCTCTCTTATCGGGTAACGTCGGGGGAGTATCCTCTTGGCCTCTTAGGCCTGTCTAGGCCTAATGCCAGGAGGAAAATGGAGAGCAGGCAGTCTTGGACCTGGCCAGCCTGAGACTTGCGTAGCAGCGGGAGGGGGGGGGAAGAAGGAGCCCTGGGGGTTTTGGGTATACCCTCAGGTGGGAGGAAGGGAGGATTGGGAAGCTTTGGGAATTCTGTGAGGGGTTCTGTACGCTTTGGGATACTCTTTGCCACTATGCTTTGTAGTCTTCTGTAGCTTCACCAATTGCTTTTCCATTTAAACTTTCCATCACTCTCCAATCCGTTTGTGTGAGTCTCATTCTTTTGTCCCTTTCGGAGCAAGAGAGGATCTGTCTGGCCCCAAACCAGCACACCCCTACCTTCCTTTGGCACCCTTGCTTGGATCCCAGGTCACCTTAACTGCCCCACTGGTTCTCCACTTACTAGGTCAACCAACTTGGTGCTCTTTGCAAACACGCACACACATAAAGTCATCTCTCATGTACTACACACTTGCAGATGCTCCTGTGCATAGACCTTCCATCTGCCTGATACCCTGCCACAGATCTGAGGCCCTCCTACTTGCCAGCTGGTCCAGCTTAAATTTTGCTGGTAAATACACATGCATAACACTAGGACTTGGGATGATACAGTCACTCACCCTGCCCCAACAGCTGGCATGAGTCTCAGGAATGCCTTCTTCAGATATGCTCCTTCCACATACTCTTACAAATACCTTTAGTAGTTTAATGGTGGGTTTGCACCTCTGCCAAATGGAAGATCAACAATCTGTTGTGCTAGAGCTCACACCTGTGATGAAATGGTGTTCCCAGACTTCATGATTTTACAGTTTAGTACTCTAAGAAGGCAAAATAGAGAACTTCAGGGAACAGAGTAATCCGGGGTAACAATAAAATTATTAAATCTGTTGCAATAAGCAGTGATTGTAGTGCATCGGCTCCCTAAATAAAGCCAAGAGTATAAGTATCAGGGAACACAAAGGAATAATTTATATATCTGCCCTTCCTATGCAAGGCATATTTAAGAGTGGAATTAAAGAAAAAGAACAAGGAGCATGCTTTTTGACATAGGGAAATCAATCACTTTTTGCATTCAATGGGTTTACATGTTTGTAGCTCTATTACATTAGTAATATCTCAGATCAACTTCTAGTTTTATTGCAGCTCGGAGAATATTGTCTTCCCTAAAAATCTCTGATAGATGATACTGAAGCCTTATGACAATTTAATTGCTTGACTATGTTGCTATTCACATCACAGACCAAGTATGAATCTTATATTTGGACTTTGTATAATTAGCAATTCACTGGTATTAATCTGTGGTACAAGATAGATGTCTGAACTTCTTTGTAAATGCACATTACAAGATTTTCCTCATCCTAAGGAGCTGATCATATAAGTACATTTTGACCTGAATAACAGAATTTTGTTCTCAACTACCACTCTCATAAATACTAAAGAGAACTTTGAATGATCAGCTTCCCAAGATAGAAATTAAAGGCAAGTCACTTAATTACCTTATACTTTCATTCTGGTTTATTCCAAGAAAACCCTTATAAGATACTCCATTACTTTTCATGTATCCCTAACTTAAATAGTATAATGCAAAAGAGGGGAACAGTCATAATATTCAATTACAAGGAACTTGTATAAGCTGTGACAGTGACAGACATTAAAGACATTGCAATAGAGAGCCACTGGCAGTGGTTGATTAACTCTTAAAAAAGCTGCTTAAATAATTAATTGGTTTCTATTCTCCATATAATTAGTGGGTACATTGTCAGTACCCAGATGCATATCAAATGATATACGCATCTCATTAAAAAGCTTTTAAGCTCATTTCTTTCCTAGCAAAAGGAAAACTCCTTTCATTTAAATGAACAAACCTTTCTACCCAAACATCAATTGAGAGCTAAACATAAACAAAACCATTTGCAAAATGTAAATGTCAGGACTTTCCACTGCCCAGTACTGCTTAGTTTTGCTCACATTTTGTCTTTTGCCTCGCTTTGTCCTTTCAATCCAATCATCTCTGAATTTAAATATTTCATAAATGTTGATGGTGTTGGCATCACAAATTAAACATGCCTAGACAACTTGCTACACAAATGGAGAAACTGATCCCACCTGTGCTTCAGATGTGTTTTGAAAATGCATAAAATGACCACAGGGGAAGGAGTTTTCCATTCATTCATACTTTTTGCATTCTCCTCCTATACCTTTGTTGCAGGGTTAGAATTTGCTCACCTACACCCAACAATCAGAGATGCACTCCCAGAATGGACAGCTACCTGCAGAATAAATCACCAGACTAGTTCAGGAAGATCTGGAAGCAAAATGAAGCTATATTTACAAAAAGTGAACTAAACATGAAATTCTATAAGGTGATAAGACATATGCAAAACACGTGTGTATATTTACAGTTCAACAATCAGAAGTAACCCCCTGGGCAGCCCAGGGAGAAACTGCTCCACCTCCCCTCCCACTGCCTTTGTATAAAAGAGAGTAAGCAGAGGGAGCCCACTGGTACTTAGCCATAACAAGAATCTCAGTCAAGGTCAGCAATGCCAAGCCAAAGCACCAGCCAGAGTCAGAGCTAGAAGAAGAGAGGAAAGAACTATCAGTGCTACAAAATACAAGATTTTCAACAAACCAATGGGATGATATATATACACAAATAATATTATGATTCTGTGTCCAATCCCTAATATCATTTATCCTTTATATATCTTTACTCAAAGTCTCTGGAAAATTCCTACTTATCATCAATGTCTAAGCTAGATACTAGTTCTAACTGTAACAACCTTGTTTCATAAAATTCTCTGAAGGATATAAGTCAGCTTCATGTTTAACATATCAAGATGTTTATCTGAAATAATGGGTTTGTTTTGCCAAACTTCAAGTACATGATAAGGATCTACATCTGAACTAGTAAATATAGATTCCCTTTAAAGTTAAGAGGCATTTTTAAAGTTGAAGTCAACTTCTTACTTCATGCATTTAAGAATAAATAGACCATTAGATTTTTCTGTCTTTTTTTTCCAGTAACAGTGTTAATAACTGATTTAAAAAGTATAAATAAATATTTAAAGTTCCTATCATATTTATAAATCTTCCAATACCTTAATAAGGACTGCGTGTCAAGAAGGAAGGGACAGCCTCTTCTCACTTCCACCCTGTGAAAGGACGAGGGGCAATGGGTATAAACTACAACACAGGAAGATCCACTTCAACATGAGGAGGAACTTCTTTACTGTAAGGGTCACAGAGCACTGGAACAGGCTTGCCAGAAAGGTTGTGGAATCTCCTTCTCTGGAGACTTTCAAGACCCATCTGGGTGTGTTCCTGGGAGACCTGCACTAGATTCTATGGTCCTGCTCTGGCAGGGAGGTTGGACTCAAAGATATCTAGAGGTCCCTTCTAACCTTTAACATCCTGTGATTCTGTGATATGTAGATAAAAATGAAACTATATACAGTAATTTGCAGGTAAATGCACAGGCAGTTTCCATAAGGTGTAAAAAAACTCTGGTAGTGACAAAAAAAAAAAAAAAAGTTGGTATAGAAAATTATATTTTGATGCTTGAATTCTCACATAATCAACCAGGATATATTGTCCAACAATTCAAATGCATATGTGGAGTGACAGGTCCAGTTCTGATCACAGATTCTTCACTTTGTTTGTCAAGTTTTGACAAAAACACAACCTATCCTGTTACTGTTTGTTCTGCTCGCAATGTCTTCAAGCAAAATCAGAAATGGCATCACTAGATGAGTGATCAGACAAGTGGCACCCAAACTAGTTTGAAGAAGACATGATGCAGCTGGCAGATTATTTTGCATGCCAAGCGAGTCTGATAAAGAAAAGCAGTCCTTTCAAAACAGAAACAAAATAACCCAAACAGATATGAAAAAAAAAAAAAAAGGCAAGGAACAATTATTGAAAAGAGAGGAAGCTTTGTCGTTGGAGATTACAAGAAGCCTGGCCCTCTTGGATAAGCTTTTCAAATATTGCTTATGAGAAAGAGTATAGTTTCTGCCTTGGCAAGCCCACCTCTGTGAACTTTGATAAACTGAATAATTTTATGGTTTAGAGAATTCTCTGTGGCCTTTCAGGCATCATTATGGCTGTCGAATTTCCAGAGTAACTCAGCCAACAGTAAAGAATACAGAAATGTTGGATATGGTCGTAACGAATATAAATAGAGAGGATAGAAAAATGTTTTACCTAAGTGGAAGATTAGGAATCAAATCTTTTTTGAGCCATAACTGCCCATGACTCTCTTTTTTTGTTTTGTTTTTTTTTTTTTTAATTATAATCCTAATCCCTTGAAGAATTTTTTTGTCTTTTTGTAAGTTTTCTATATCGAGTGGAGATCAAAGCAACATCACCATAGGAAGGGAAATTCCTGTCCTGTACTTAGTTACGTTGCACATAAAAAAAAAAAAGAGGAAAGTTGTGTTATCATGGGATCAATCTTCCTTCCCAACACTTTATTGTAAGAAAAGGCATCCCAGAAGTGTAATGAAGAATGGAAAAATGTGATACCTTTCACTTGAGATCTCTGGGGATTTTGTTAAAATTGAAATGCAAATACCTCCACAATAAACAAATTGAAAATAACATTAAAATGACAGCTCTTCTGAGGTTGATTTTGCTTTTAAAACTTCTGAATAATAATGATTGAAAAATTGTAAAAAAAAAATTAATTGCAAAAACACACAAAAAATTAAGTACTTCAAGCCCATTTTCATTTCAAAGGAGAACTATATATATATATACAAACATAAAAATGTTACTGAAAGCTTACTTCTCAGCTTTTAATTTGCCTCAATCTGATAGTGAAACACTGAACGTAATACTAGTGATTGAGCTTTAATTTTATGGTCACAAAGTGTTTTCCTTTAAAACACTACAGAATCACAGAATCATAGAACTGTCAGGGTTGGAAGGGACGTCAAAGATGATCCAGTTCCAACCCCCCTGCCATAGGTAGGGACACCTCACACTAGATCTGGTTGCCCAGGGCCACATCCAGCCTGGCCTTAAAAACCTCCATGGATGGGGCCTCCACCACCTCCCTGGGAAACCTCTTCCAGGCTCACCACCCTTATGGTGAAAAACTTCTTCCTAACATTGAATCTGAATCTATCCACTTCTAGTTTTGCTCCATTCCCCCCTAGTCCTGTCACTACCTGACATCCTTAGAAGTCCCTCACCAGCTTTCTCCTAGGCCCCCTTAAGATACTGGAAGGATACAATAAGGTCTCCTTGGAGACTTCTCTTCTCCAGACTGAACAACCCCAACTCTCTCAGTTTGCCTCGATAGGAGAGGAGCTCCAGCCCTCTGATCACCCTTGTGGCCCTTCTCTGGATATGCTCCATCACATTCGTATCTTTCCTGTGACAGGGGCTTCAGAACTGGATGCAGTACTGGATGCAGAACTGGATGCAGTAGTCCAGGTAGGGTCTCACCAGAGCAGAGTAGAGGGGAAGAATCACCTCCCTTAACCTGCTGGGAGGTGATGCTTCTCTTGATGCAGCCCAGGACATCATACTAACCATTCATTTAACAAATACAGAATGTCTTATTTAAGAAATAAGAAGCTAAAGCCTCTGGAGAGTAGTTGGTGTTATCAAAACATGTTGCAGTCATGATGATTGTGAACAGTAGAGACTCACTGCTCTGTTAAAGAGTAGTAGAAAAACCAGGCAACTCTCAACTTCAGCTTCTCGCCTGACTGAGTGAAACATGAGGCCACAGCTCAGCTACAGAGGTGGGTTGTTCAAAGGAGCAATTACAATCTTCTAGTCCTTCCTCCCTAAAATCCAGTCGTCCTCTGACAAGTTGCAGAGAAAGTTACTCCCCTTTTCTAACTGGATACTTTCTCATGCATGCTCAAGGTTTTGTTGCTCAAGGTTGAACATCAAAAGATGCTTTGAGGGGCTTGAAAGATCTAGTAACCCCACAAAATGAAAAGAGATGAAGGGACAATCTTTTCTATGTCTT
Source organism: Indicator indicator (assembly GCF_027791375.1). NCBI lineage: Eukaryota > Metazoa > Chordata > Aves > Piciformes > Indicatoridae > Indicator > Indicator indicator. The sequence continues at coordinate 18,940,639 of NC_072021.1, forward strand.
CTTTTCCATACTCATACTTTCTGCTATGGCTTTAAAACTGTAGGCAGAAAGCAAAATTATATATAACCCTTGTAGTTGTAGTAGGAAGAAATCTTTTTACCCTGCAGTGAAATCTGGAAGTCCCATATTTGTCTTCATCTTGCCATCAAGAAACTGTATACCTGAGATCTGACCCTTTAACAATGGAACATTAAAATTCAGTAGCAGGCACCTTCTTTTACATAAAATCTTTTTTCTTTAGCTTAAAATTCAGCATTAGGGCATCTAATTATATTCAAAGTTTGGAGAATTATCAGTTTTCCTGTATATTCTGAAAATTAAATTAAATTAAAGTAAATTAAGTAAATAAATAATTTTGGAAAATATTTAATTTTCTATTTGTAATAACATTTGACTCTTAAGTATTTTACATCAAAATTTCCTCTGACTGATATTGTAAACAAAACTGAGGGTTTTTTTGTCTTTTTTTTTAATTTTTTTTTTTTTTTTTAATTGGTGGACACTGCCAAGCAGGTTGCAATAGACAAAACACAAGGATAATTCTATGCTGTCACAATATGCATATTCAACCTTCAGATGCTACAAGACTAAAAGAGTAGGAAATGAATAATCACATTTTCTTGGAAGTAATTTTATCATTTACAGCTGTAGAGTGAGATTTGCTAAGATGATGATTCAGCTGGCAGGCTGGAACATGATGAGAAATTATAATGAGATGGCTGTGGGCCAAACCCACAAAACAAGTTAGTTATTTTCCACAGAACTGCATTTCCAAGACAGACATATGCATAATTCTTTAGACTACCTGTAAACATTTATAGATATTGGTATCCAATAATCAAGAATCCTCAATGTTGGAAGTGTTTTGGGTAGATACATTGAAGCTATAACTAAATTTTGTTTTCACTGCATGATTAGAAAATAAAAATATTGTGTAAAGGATAAATTGAAAACTTTTTCTTAAGGAGCTGTTTGTAAATAGTAAAAGGTCCTATACAATTGCTTAAGCCCTCTTATTTTTCACAGAATTGTAGAATTACTGAGGCTGGAAAAGACGTGCACATGTCATTAAAAGAGGAGCTAACAGGTATGGGAAAATTGTTGTTAAACTCAGATCTTTCTTTTTCTTTTCCTACTGTCCATCTACTACTTTGGTCTCATAACCTTTCTGTTCCTGTAACAGAGAACACATCTGCAGACCTGTATCACAGCTTATCCGAAACCTATGTTAGGAGATTTTAACTTCTAGTGGAAGAGCTTTAGATGATTTTCCCGGATGGAACACTGTGAAAAGGAATATCTTGCAATGGAGTGGAATGAATAATGGGTGTCTCAGATTTTATCTGTTTTTATTGTCAGGATTGAGTGAGAAAGGACTAAAATTTATTTTTATGTTTTATTATCACCTTATGGTGAACGGCTACCTAACACCTGTGAGCAGGGTATCTTGATGGTTTTGTCTAACAGATAAAGTACTTCAGCATGGACTGCAGCTGCTTCAACACTGAATATGTCACAGTATTCATTTAATCTCTAATCATTACTACAGATGTCGCTACTTATGCTTCAGTGGGACATTCTATTGGTGTGAAATATGTCAGCACAGCTGTGATTTTCTTTAATTTTCTCCAAGTATTCTCCCAGACTAAACAATAACAAAGTTACTAATACCCACATACATGCAAACACACAAACCTACATGCTTGTATACATAGTCACAAACACACCAATGCTTCAGTTGCTTACAAGTCCCTCCGACTCCATGAAAGTCTCATGAATCAGCAAACTTTGTTTAACTTGCTGCTGATCAAAGAGACAGTGAAGGTTTTTATAAACAAGGAAATACATAAGACAACTCTATACCTTCATTTATTGTACCCATCAGATACAGTATGGTATTGTAACCATCAGAAAAAGTCTGTTACAGGTATCTCCTAGGTCAAAAATGTGATTAAAACACAAGACAACACGGACTTCTTGCAACTTAAACTTTGAACATGAAAGAAATGGTTAGCACCATATTAGTATAGGAAGAAACAAGTGACCAGGAGGGAGATGCCACTCTTTTTCACACTAACTTAAAGTTCTGCTAAGGATTGAGACACACTGCTCTGATTAAAATTTGAAGAGTTCTGTACCCAGTGTAGGAAGACATGACAAAGAGCAAAGATGAACTGACACTGAAACACATTTGAATTATTAGTCTGAGGTGTATTTCCAGCACTATGGGTTATTAATACATATATCAAATCTTAAAGTTTGATGAATTTTCTGACTTTTGATGTCTTCTCTCATGTCCTTTTGTTGTGAATAATTCTGAATTGAGGCTTATAACTAGCATGTAGCTTTAATATCAATAGATTTGTTCATATATCAGAGCTTTGTTCCCGTATTTGCCCATATATCGGAGCTCCACATCTCAGATGAATAAAATTCAGTGAGCTTTATCTCAGGCTAAAAGTCTTTTCTGAATGGTGTCCTAAAGTCCAGATTCTTCTATTTCAGGTTTTTAGAATTGTACAGATTAGATGCTCTACCATTTGTCTCTCTATAAAAATCTCTAAATCTTAAAAATAAAACACTGTTCTGCAGTGCCATATTTTCAGTGCTTCTAGCAGATCTCTGTGAGGATGTCATGACTGTTTTCTAGGTCTGTATGCTGAAAAGCAGACATAGTACTGTTGATTGACTAAGCTGCTTCACAAAATGAAGCCTTGAGGACATTGGGCTTGGGAGAGGACAGTGTCTTTCCACCAGAGGAGATGACATGTGGGTTGATGGAATGGTACCTTTCTCTCACCAATTGCGACGTGAATATCCCATCCCTTGGATAGATCTAATGTATTGTCAAGAGGAAAGGGGTTAACAAAAGGTTTAGATTTCACAACCAGGGGTGGGGAGTGGGAGGCGTTATCATACCTGGGTGAGCACTGGATGGTTCCAGAGAATCATTGAGATGGGGGAGTAACAGATTAATGTCTTCATGTGTGAAGTTGCAACTGGCCAAGTGCCTTCCTTGTTTTGTTACTATTTTGTATATAAGGTGCAATTTATGTCCTAGAAGGTGTGAGCTTCTTGACATCACTCTCTTAGCACCAGATCCTGCTCAGGATTGTAATAAACTTGATATTTTGTCTCTGTGTGTGGACTGGACTTTGCACACCAGGTGAGGAACCCATTTGGGGTACAATGGTACTTTCTCTAAAACTTACTTTTCAGTGCCATGTAGCAATAGAACAAAGGACAACAGTTTTAAACTGGAGCAGGGTAGAATTAGATTGGAAATAAGGAAGAAGTTCTTTACTATGAGACTGGTAAAGTACTGTAACAGGTTTCCCAGAGATGTAGTTGAGGCCCTGTCCATGGAGACATTCGAGATCAGACTCGATTTGTCACTGGGCATCTTAGGGACCTACAGCTCACAACACGGATGGACTCAGTTTGCATCTCCTCAGAAAATCAGTAAAAGCTCTCTCTGTCTCCTTTGACACATGATGTAATCACATTCCCATCCATTTGATATAAATCATTCTAGTTTAAAAAAAAAAAATATTATGCACTACAAAATCAGATGCCTCCCAGAAGTCGAAGAATCAGCAATGATATTACCTTTATCAGTGTAATTATCAGAAGATTATTAGAGTCCACAGTGAGTTTGCTTGTCTGAGTTCACTGAATCGTTTGCATTCTAGAGACTAAACTGTGAATTATCATTAGTGTGTCAGGGGAAAGCTGTAGTTACAGTTCTTTAAGCAATCATACAGTCTTTTTTCTTTCTTTTACTGCCTTCTTCTCATTTTTATTTGGTTTTGTTATTGTCTGTTCTTTTTCTGTGGCAAGTGAAGAATTCCCTGCTGATTTTGTTATTAATGCACACAAGGACCATACAACAGTGAAAGCCAGAAAGCAGAGCTGCTGAAAGATGTTCCTGAGTTTTGTTTTCTTTAATGATGTGGAGCAGCAATGAAAATAATATCAGCCTCTTCACACTCATTTGAATCCAATCCGAAATAGTGTGAATGCTTAAAAGTCATGAGGGATTTTTTTTTTCAGTGTAATAGTGTATGGATTCATAAATTCAAAGCCCCAGAACTGTGTACTTTTCAACAGTAATTTCTCAACTTTTTCCAGTGCACACAGGTAGGTTGTTTTGTTTCACAGGAGTGCAGCAGTGTAATCATTCTGAAGGATGACAAAGGAACAGAAAAACACACTGCCTGCAAACACCCTTATTTTTAGCTTTGCATGTATTATTAATATGTTCTGCTACATGGAATTATAAGGGTCTGGTGTGCTTCTTTTTGGATGATTGATTTGTTGGGGTTTGGGTTTTGTTTAGTTGTTTGGTTTTGGTGCTGGTTTTGTTTGTTTGTTTGTTTATTTATTTTCTAACATCACTGCAAGAATTGTAATATCCTTCAGAATGAACATAAAGAAAGCAGTGTATGAGGAACCATTACAGACCATTGCAGAGGAAGACTGCAGCAGCAAAAATGGGGAGGGAATTTACTCCATGCTCTCAGTGTGCCAGGAGCATGGCAGAGACTCAGCACTTCAGATTATATTCCCAGATGACAGCATTTTTGCAGGTTGGTGAGAATTTAAATGTGCCATAGGGATAAAAAGACCTCAAAAAAGTTGATGATTCATTTATTCTTTCATTTTTCAAAAGCTAACTTGTGGATTTCTGCTAACTTGATGAAAGGTTCCATTTCCTTTTCTAGTGATTTCTTTAGAAAGTATTTTTAGTCATGAAATCTGGAAACCTAAATCACCACACAGACTTCAATATCCAAAGATAAGTCAGTTTTTCACTTATCTGTGTGTTTCCTTATCTGTTTTGCAGTCATGATGGTTGTCGGTTTGTGGATTTTGCAGCCCAATGCATGTTTTAGGCACATTTTTATATTAGAAAAGAGCAAACACCATGATGGAGTCCCCCAGATAGGCCTTAGCAGAACTGCTCCATCCTCAGGATCTAATGGAATAATTGGCAGCACAAGGATCCCCAAAGAAGGGTTCATAAATCTTAGAGGCATTTTCTCTCCCTGAGAAAGGCTTATTAGCTCAGCACCACATTAACACAACTAATCTGTTTTCACTTTTTTTTTTTTTTTTTTTTTTTTTTTAGCAGTAGGGAGATCTCAAGACATTGGATTAAATCCCTATTATGTTAGGTAAAATATATAATAGACCTACCGTCTGGCACTCAGTGACATGGCTTTTGAGGCCCTCCGAGGCAAATTGATTTCCTAAGGGTATGCCTTGAGTAACATGACGTGCTTTTTTCCCTCTACAAAAGGACCTTTCCTTGCAGTGCACTTTTGCCCAGTGGGACTGAATGCTGAATAAAGCATTTGCTTTTGTAAGAACAAGAGCAGAATCTAACCTTTAATCGTTAGCGTGTTGGTGCTACAGACAACTGTCTCTGGGAAGTCAAGAAATTTCCTGTGGAAGTCAGGCTGCCTGCTTATTTAGCTGAGAATAATGTGTAGAATACTTCCATTTCTGGATAAAACCCTGTGTACAGAGTTGGATTTTCCTCCTCTAGCTCTGCCTCCTGAGATATGTCGGCAGCTGGGGAGATAATATGTGTCACTGCAGTATCTGCAACACTGTCAGAGAGAGTAAGGGAATGGGCACATCCCCATCATGGTAATAATCTGAATCTATTCCTAAACCATCAGCATCTTCACCCAGTCTCTGCCTGAGTGACAGCTCAGAGTCTGCAAAGGCATGAAATGCTATCTGGGTGTGCTATGAGCAGTCAAGGAGGTTGACAGCTTTTTATACAAATCAACATAGCTAGCTGCTTTTTCCAAACCATCTTTTAACCATTTTTATATCTAAATATGCATATGCATCATATCTATGTGGTAGCCTGATATGCTCTGTGCAAATTAAGGAGGATTAGACTTTTTGTGATATCTTTGTTCTTTCCTTCTCCCCCCCCCCCTTTTTTTTTTTTTAATAGAAAATCTGTCCATCAAAGCTGAGGTCCCACTGTGATAGCTACCATGTAAATATTCACTAATAAGAATACAGAGTTACAGTGAGAAGAGTAAATAGAAGGTAGGGGAAAAGTTATCATTGCTAAGGAGATGAAGTAGGGAATTTTAGATGAATTTTGTAGGACTAATGAGACCAAGTCTATGACAGAGCTCAGGCAAGTCTGACCTTCTTTTATGCTTGCTTTCCTTTGGTCAAGTTTATAAGACACATTTAAGCATATTCTTTATTTAAGCATATGAAAATGTTATTGGAAGCCCTTTACTGAAATTTTCACGTGTTAGCCTTTTGTTGTTGCAGATTATGACTGCTTGCATGCTTTGGGTGCTGGTACTCTGGTCACATTCTATACATCAGAAAGCAGTATCAGACAAGGCTCAAGAGTGGCTTCAAAGGCATAAACCAAGGAGTACTAAAGATCAAACCTGAAGGAAATTTCCAAAACTATTAAGGGATTCATCCTTTACTTAGCTTCCAGAAGGCCACAAACAGCTATCTACAAGTCCTTCTTTTTTTTTTTGCACACCTTCCAAAAAGTGAATATGGACAATTAGGTAATGTTAGATACCTTGAAAGTGAATAGATACCTTGAAAGTGAATATGGACAGTCAGAGAAAGTCAGATACTTTGAAATAAGGTCCACAAGGAACACTAGACTAAGCAAGAGTAATCAGAGTAAGTGGGAAAAAAATCAACCAACCAACCAACCAAAAAACAAACAGCTGAACTTCAAGTCAAGAAGTTCTCATTCCTTTAAAGCTTAGGAATTACAGTCCAAGCACTCTTGAAGATTAGCCTCCAGCTATGGTTGACCTGGCTTACATTACCACTGCCTAAGCATGTCTCTACCATCATACTGTCTTCTCTTTTTGAAGCTGGTTACATTTCCTGGGCTATTAAAAGGATTACTTGAGAAAAATAACTGAGTAAATGCGAAAATCCTGAGCAACAAAAATCCTGTAAAATAGTGTGTTGCTACTTTTGAAATGAGAAAATAGATGAGTAAGGCTTGCAGATGGTCAAGTTTGACATCAAGATTAGTTAACTAAATCAATTATTTTCTCATAGGAATAACTAATATGTATTTACTCTAGGTGATCCTGCTCTAACAGAGGAGTTAGACTAGATGATCTTCAGAGGTCTCTTCCAATCCCTACCATTCTGTGATTCAGGAATACTTAAAGAATTTTCTGGATATGACCAGAGAGATATGTGAACAAGGAAACAAATAGCAAATCCCCACTCCTCTGCCCCTTGCTGGGAAAGAAGGTGAGAGTAAAGAAGTGAAGGTGGGACAGGCAAAGGGCAAAACAAGACGATGTGTTAATGTTTATCCTTTTGTTTCCCACTACCCAAATTGGTTATTTATTTATTTGTTTGTTTATTGGAAGGAATGAAAGAGTAAAGTTGAGCCTGTGATAAAAACAAAAGACAGCAGCCAGCTGTTATCTCGATAATTCGTTTCTTTGTTTCTCACTACTGAAATATATTTTAACTGGCAGGAAATGAAACTACTTTCTGCCAAGTCAAGGGTGTTTTACAAATGGCAGTCACTGTTAAGGACTCTACCTGTCTTTCTCAGGTCATTAATTTTTCTGTTTTCTTCCTCTGTCCTTTTCTGGGCAGGACTGAGCAGAGAGGTGGGCATTTGGTAGCTGGCCAAGGCTACCCCATGATGATTACCTACAGATATGGGGAAATGGGAAGTCTAAGAGCCCCTGGTGACAATGGGAGAAGATTCTGTTCACTTTGACAAGTGGACATTTCTTTCCCTCTTCTAAGTCACTGGGTATTCCTGCAGAGTATTAAATCAGATGTGGGTGTTGTTTTTTGTGTTTGGTTTTGTTGTTTTTCCCTTTCTCAACCACATTAACTTTTCTCAGCTTTACTTGGACATGGAAACACTTTCTCATAATTGGCTTCAACAGAACTGCCTGGCCATCCTGAACACTAATGATAAAGCATCTTAGTTTTTCTAGCCCTAAGCATAAATTTAGAATCTCTGTTGCTATGGATGAAGTTTAACATTGAACAGAATACCACTGAAGAAAATTGATTGTATTGTATTTTGCTGTTTCACAAATGAACCGTTTTATAGCCAGGCAGTAATTCTTGAGAGAGAGGCTTTTAATAACAGGTAGGATGAATCTCTTGTTTGCTTTATTGTATATACAATCTCCTGCAATGGCGAAGTATCAGAAATATTTGTGAATCCTGGAGACTAGTGTAGATGGAAAGGATGGAAAATAACTTGTTTTTGCAGGGTTTTGCACACAAAGAAATAAACACGTATGAACACACACATTCATATACACCCAGCAACACACAGGCTAAACTTGACATTCCCAAGAGATCAAGGAACTTAATTTTATGTTACTGATTACCATTAGCAGGAATCAGAGCATCATGATAAATAAGCAGCATTATCTTGTTTGCTATTTAAAAGGTGGGAGGCGGGGGGGGGGGGGGGTTGGGTGTGTTGGTTTTTTTTTTTTCTTTTGGTTTTAATGACTGTGCTAGGAGATACTGTCTTGAGTGCAAAGTGATGATTTGAATCAAGTTAAGAAACAGGACATGAATCTGTCTTCCAGAATGGGAATAATCTGTACTAGTTTTGACTGGGACAGAGTGAATTTTCTTCATAGTAGCTCATATGGCGCTGTGTTTTAGATTTGTGACCGAAACAGTGTTGATGAAACAGCAATGTTTTAGGTACTGCTGAGCAGTGCTTACACAGCATCAAAGCCCCAGCAGTGAGTAGGCACATCTTCCAAATGTGAGAGCGAGCATCCCTTTGAAAAGCAAAAGCATGCCAGAAGTGATCAGCCAAAAATGAAGGCAGTTAGGATTTTAAACCATTTGAGCTACAAAATGTTAAAAGTTCAGCAATAACTCTGCTTTGATGACCATCAGCACAGTCTATTTATTTACATCACTGTGGTTTAAATTAACAGCTAATGATGAAATGGCTTCTTTTTGATTCAGCAGAATTCACAGGTGGTTTAAATGACCTAATATCTTTTTGCTCATAGGATGATGGAAAGAGAGGAGGAAAACTTCAGATTTTGTAATCTATGAAACTATTTTTTTAGCTTTGTCATAGCTACATTCTTGCTCTCTATTACTTTGGTTTTGTAGCAGATCTGAAGGGAACATAAAGTGAGATGAGTGAATTTAAGCAGAGGCAAAGCCATTTCATTGGCTATTTTCAGTTCTCATTTTTGTTTTCTCTTGGCATCTGGGAAAGAAGAAACTTTCTAAGCCAAACAGGGTTTTGTCAAAAATGTGCATTTGTGTTCCTGTTTTTTGTACCTCACTCTGAATCAAAACATCAGGATGTTGGAGACAAATCTTTCAGTTCCAGCTAGGCTCCTGATGACTTCCTCTGGTTCAGGCATTACTTACCTGATACCTCTTTCTCCTGCACAGTGTACACAAATATGTATATACATAGATGTCTGTGAGCATGCATATATATATATATATATATATATATAAAAAATATATATATATATATATGTACATACACGCATGTATTTTTATACAAATAAATAGGCATTTTTTCCACCCTGGAATCTTTATGGAAACTAAAGCAATAACTGAACTATTTCTTCTACTGCTAATGACAAATAAACCATAATATCTTTTGAAAAGCAAAACGAAAGACATAAAGTGATTTTATTTTTAATATTTCCTTTATTTAAAATTATATTTTGTAGTTTTGGAAGTTCATAACACCAGCAAGCTTTGTCCTCAGTATATATGGATTCCTCCCACCCTCATAACTACAGACAATGTAAGATCCAAGTAAAAGGCTGTGTCACATTCTAATGGATGGTAAGCTCTCATGTTGTCCTTACCTCTCAGTTGTCCCATGGCTATTTAGAGCAAGGGCACAAGGATTACAATATTTTAAAAATGTAAACAGGGTGTTCTACCCCAGTACATCTCAGCAGCTGCAAACTGCTTCTTGTTAGAAAATGAATGAGATTCAAGATCTTGCATGTTCTCTTCAAAGTATTACAGCACTTGTTTCAGGATATTTAAGGGGGGGAAAAAAAATCACTCAAATCTTTGAGATGAAAAATCTGGTTGACAGTTTCAGTCCCTTGGCACAAGGAGGCTGTCTGTAGGTACAGGAGAGCAAATGAGAGAAAAATGGGATATTTTCAGGGGGCAGTCCAAAGCTGCCAAGTAAATCACTTTAGAAACTTGGAACTTACATAAATGTCAACACTTCTCACTCTAAGTGCTTTCTCTAACAATACCTAGCAACATGCTTCTGAAGAAAAGGAAAACACAAAGCAAAATAGGTCACATCATTTCACGTTATTCTCTCTCAGGGGGTGGTTTAGAGAAAAATCTACCACTGAAGGGTTGTTAGTCACACCGTTTAAAACTCTGTGGAAATCTTTGGATACCAGAAAGATGGTCTGAAATAGGATGAAGAAGGGGAGGGGAGAGGAAGGGAAGGGAAGGGAAGGGAAGGGAAGGGAAGGGAAGGGAAGGGAAGGGAAGGGAAGGGAAGGGAAGGGAAGGGAAGGGAAGGGAAGGGAAGGGAAGGAAGGGAAGGGAAGGGAAGGGAAGGGAAGGGAAGGGAAGGGAAGGGAAGGGAAGGGAAGGGAAGGGAAGGGAAGGGAAGGGAAGGGAAGGGAAGGGAAGGGAAGGGAAGGGAAGGGAAGGGAAGGGAAGGGAAGGGAAGGGAAGGGAAGGGAAGGGAAGGGAAGGGAAGGGAAGGGAAGGGAAGGGAAGGGAAGGAAGAATTTGAAAATTTTAACTGAGTATGTGGAAATGGTACTATCTCATGTTCAGAAGACAAACATTCTATTTGATGTATATAATAACCTTATACCTGAAGGTGATACATGTACTGGCAGCAGTCCATAATTGGTTATTTTATCAATATTATTCAGTATTTTCATGTTTTCTCCAGGCTTTCCATGTACAGCCACCTCTCATCATATGCCTTATTCTCAAGTTATAACTTCTTTAAAGTGAGATTGCACCTTTTTGTGGTGCTTGTACAATGCCTGGTTTAATAGACCTCTATTTCTGCAGTGGAATTACTCAGTCCTACCATAGTACAAGAACTGTGACTGCTAAAAGCTGTCAACCCATATTTCACATTCTTTGACTTTAATATGTAAAAGACATAGAACTGAACTAGGTCGATGTAAAGGTCAGTAGGACTTGAGTGTGATCTGTTCAATTCTAAGCACTTACCTCCTTCTAGCTGAAATAAATGTGGACTCTCTCCTTATGTAGCTCAGGTACTGTCTCCATCTGTTAACAAGTACAAGAATCATTGCCTTGTTTCCTGCCTTCTTCCTAAGTGTTTATTTCAGAGCTTTTTACCACTTTTTTCTCTAATGAGCCACCATTTTCCCATGCCCTTGTCAGAGAGCATTTCTAACTTGTTTTCTTCACTTCAAACACAAAATTATTTATGGCAGTGAGAATTAAAAAAAAACCCAAAAACTAAAAAGTAAAAAAATTCTATCATGGTTTCATTGTGCATGAACACAGACATTTCAGCTCTCTGCTTTCACTGACAGCTCTGAAATGGCTAACACTGCAAGTCTGCCTAACAGCAAAAGCAGGGGAAGAGGGAAACTTTGGAGGTACTTATCTTGCTGCTTGACTTTTGATTCAGCTTATCTGATGTTTGTTGCAGTGCCAGATCGGTGTCAGACTGAAGAAAACTAACTGTATCTAAGACTGAAAAGCATTTTTATGAGCTATTTTTTGGTTTGTCCTCAATGTCACTACACTGCTCTGCTCTCACTCTCTAAAAAAAAAGGAAAAACATAAATTCCTTATCAAATCCCAAACATTGCACTCAATAAACTTATTTCCAGGATAAAACCTGAGGAAATAAATATAGTGTTGAGAATGGGCATGTTGCTTTCTTTGCTCATGCTGCTTGTCTCCACCAGTAAGGAAAGCTCCACTGCAGAGGCACAACATAGCATAGAAAAGATAAAACATTCACTCTTTGCTAGTTCCTGTATCCAATGTTCTCTAAAACTCCTACAGTGGTGAAGCACAAAGAATTCATAATGGATTGTAGTGAGGTAAGTGTGAGAAAGGTAGAAAAATATATCTGAAATGGAAGGCACAGCTACTAAGGCTAGTCATGTAGCAGTAGAGAGCTCCTACTTTGTGTAGCAGCAAAGCAACATGCCTGCAATGCCTTCTTTAACTTCTGTTTTCCTGTGCTTGCATGAAAAATGTTTTGATTTATGTATTTTGTGAAGAACAACTAGCACCAAAACAGAACACACTGGAGTCCTAAGCAAATTTACTAAGTATATACAATCATGGGAGGTCTAGCTGCATAACTGCTCCTGCAGTTGCTAGCTTTTTGTGATTTTGTTAGTTCTCATATGGTTATATTGGAGTTTGTATTTGGTTTTGGTAAGGTGTGGATAGGTTACAAAAGTAGCAGGCAAAAGGAAATGTCTTATGAATCATTTACCATTTTGCATGATCCCTTTTTTATCAGGAGTTCTGCATTTTTCTTTGAAATCTAAAGATACTTGCTGTAAGTTATCCTGTGTAGTGTTCAGCTGTCCATAAATCACACATTACAAATTTCCCCTTCCAATCCATACTCTGAAGAAACTGAAAACTACTCCAAAAATTTCTTATGTCCAGAAACTATAATGCTATGGTCCTTCAGAGAAGATGCTAATTGAAATGACCCAGGAAGGAAGAGACTGCTCAGGAAGCATAAGTTCTTATGTTTCCTCTCAAGACCTCAAACTTTACTGGGCTGTTACAAATACAATTCCACAGTGAAAGAAAAACAAAACAAAGCCATAACACATTCTTAAGCTATTTATCCTGGGAAGTAGTCTACAGGAAGAGGGAAAAAACAAACCAAAAAAACCCCCAAACCAAAAACAAAAACGCCACACCAACAAAAAAACTCAAACCCAAACCAAACCAAACTAAACCAAAAAAAAAAAAAAAAAAAGGAGACATCAATCCATCAATCAGATTTGTTTGCAGACATTATTTCTCCTGGCAAAAAAAAGGGAAAAGTTTCTTTATGAAGGACACATCAGCAACTTTGGGCAAAGGAGGTTATGTGCAGCAGAGCCACAGAATAGTTCTGAAATTGTTTTAAGATGACTGTATTAGCAAGCACTAAAGCATCAGACACCCACTTAGAGGCTAATGAGCTGGGATGCAAATTTTGTTCCACAAAGCTAAGTATGACAAATGTAGCTTCAGAAGATGAAGCAGGAAGTGTAAAAGACGTGACAAATGTCAGTCTGTTATTTTTTTCACTCTCCAAGCAAAGTAAAAAGATGTGATTAACATTTATAGGTTCTGTTAATACGGGCTATTTCAGTACTCTTTCTGCAAGGAAAGTGGCCTTAGCTCTGTGGATCTGCTTCTGCAAGGGGAATCCCCTGAAACTCATAAACAGTTGTATTATGAAATGTTAGGATTGATAAAACCAAGAAAAGTAGGATTTTTTTTCCATTATAAACTCACCTGGAAATTGTCTTAGAATAGAATAGTTTGAGTTGCAAAGACCTTTAATGATCAGGAACAACTTCCCTGCCATGGGCAGAGACATCCTCCCCTAGATGATGTCACTCACAGCCCTGTAGAACTTGACCTTGAACATTACCAATGCTGGGGCATCCACAACTTTTCTGGGCAGCCTCTCCCAGTGTCTCACCACTTTTACCATAATAACTTTTTGCTTATGTCCAGTTTAAATATCCCTGTTTTTAATTTAGAATCATTGACCCTTGACCTGTTGGTACAGACCCTGGTAAAAAAGTCCTTCTCCATCTTATAAGCTCCCTTTATATACTGAGATTCCACAAGAAGCTCTCTCTGTAACCTTCTCCTATTCAGGCTGAACAACCCCAACTCTTTCAGCCACTGTTCACTGAAGAGGTGTTTCAGCCCTCTGACTGTTTTTCATGGTCCTCTGCTAGACTCATTCTAAGAGGTCCATGTCTTTTTCTGCACTGGGAAAGTAATCAGTTATAAAGCCTATCTTTTAATATCAATGCTATAGGAAGTGATTAAGAATAGTTCTGTAACCTATGGTAAATGGTAACTACAAAAAAGTTTATTTGTGTGCTAGAAACTTGTACATCAGAGAATGTTTATCTTCCTCTAGGGCAAATGTTTGGCACATTACATTTATACGCTGTAAACATGGACCTTGCTCACTGTAAGATCTCATCTTGAGCTCTGAAAAGGAATGGGTTTGTTATGGAATTTGATCTCAAAATTGTGGATGTGGTAGACACAATTTGGTTACCTCCAAAACATTTCCTCAGAGCAATAGTGTAACTTGCACTGTTTTTAGCTGCAGAGTTGGTTTAGCTCCTAGCACCCAGCTGTTAATTATTATCTGCCCTGTAGTTTGTTTTCTTTTAATGTTGCTGCAACAAATATTGATTGTAAAGCAAATAAGGCAATGATATGGAAGCCTTTTATGGGAGAGGGCAGCAAGAATTATTTTTTTATAAAAAAAACGCTTTGCAAAACCTATTTGGAGCACATCCTCGCTCAAGGTTTTATTTGTAAGGAATGAGAAAGTCCTCCAAATTGCCACCAAAAAAAAAAAAGAACATCAATCTCAAGCTCACCTTCAGTGCTTGTCATTTATAAAACTCATAATTTTCTGTTGTAGGTTGATTTTCTCTTGCCTTTCACATTTCTAAAAAAAGAAATAGATAAGTGTAGAGATCACTGTATGGTTCAAGTTTGCTGCAAGGAGGAAAACCTGGTGATTGAAAGCTTTCATGCTAAGTGGTGAAATGCACCAGAAAATGAACACAATGGATGAGAGTGTTTGTTCAAGAGAAAATGAAAAGAAGGCTGGAAGACTCTGCATGATCTTCAGGACTGGTTTCTGTATGGGAAAATTGCTTATAAAAGAGCAACAATATAAAAGAGCAGCACAGATAAAGAGGAAAGATAACAGAAAACGAGAAAGAAATAACATATATAAGCACATCTGCAGAGCAAGCAGCATGTACAGTGAAATTTTTGTACCTAATGTAGCTAGGAAAGTGAATGAAATCAGCAAGACAAAAGTGAAATATTTGTTCACCAAAGCAAGAAATGTGGGCAACACAGTGACAGAATGAGAACTGCTGATACAGCATGTGAAAACTTCTATTATGAGATCATAAGAACATGGTACAATAGGAGGTATGACTCTAAAGCAAGTTATGATGGTTCTGTTATGTTCTGTATAAATGTACATTGACAAGACAGTCACAACAAACAACTCGTTTTCTTCATGTAATATTTGGAGAAGAGAGAAAGGATTCTGTAAATTAAAGAGAATCTGGACAACATTTTTAAGGAGTCTTGTACTGGGGTTTGTACTGGCAATAAATCCAGTATTGTTAAGTGTCCTTTGTGGAACTCGTTACTCTAGATTTTTGTATGAACATAATTTTTGGGAATATCTTTAAAAATATTTCCATAGCATTGATATTGATATCAGTATTGCTTAGTGATTGATGAGCTAGTGGTGGAACAAACTTATGAAGAACTGGGTAAAAACAAAAGGGTCAGAATGTGTTATTGGCAAAATGGATTAATTTAGGAACAGAAATAGCAAGCACAAAATGAACTCTTGTCATATGAACTGTAAAGTCAAGCAATTCAAGAACAACAAAAATAATATCTGCTACCAATCACTGGAATCAGAGAGAACAAATAGTAAGAAACTTGGAGTAGCCAAATGTATAACAGTGTGAAATAGGACTGTGTCATCAGCTGGAGTCTGTAGCAAACACCTTGTGTCACTGTGCTAGGTAAGGACAAAAGCTCATTCAAATTAGTGTGCATCATTCTGATAATTCTTTATTTTCAAGAAAATTGAGCTGAAACAGGATCTGGTAGAAATAAATGCTACTATAGTACAATGAGAGACAATGCTTATGTGTATTGCATACAAGAATCATCATTTAGTTCTGTCACAGTATCAGAGTATCACAGTATATCAGAGGTTGGAAGGGACCTCAAGAGATCATCAGGTCCAACCCCCCTGCCAGAGCACGATCACTTAGGGTACTCCACACAGGAATGCATCCAGGTGGGTTTTGAAAGTCTCCAGAGAAGGAAACTCCACAACCAGCCTGGGGAGCCTGTTCCAGTGCTCTGTCACCCTCCCTGTAAAGAAGTTTCTCCTCATGTTGGGGAAAATAGCAATATTATCCATGAATATACTCAGAAGGAAAGTACTGGAAGGAGAGAAAAAAGTATTTATATTAGAAGATACTGTTGTCAAAGTTGACTAAAGAGTAGAGCTTGGCTTTGAACCCTACAACGGTGGTTATCTCCAGACAAATAACAATGAGTTAATAAATCTTCATGGATGTTCATAGAAGGCGGCAGATATTTTTCATGCTGAATTTTGAAAGCTAATGCTATTGGGACACTTGAAATAGAAGAGCTAGCTTGCTATTTTCTAGTGCATGCTCATTCTAGAACCATTTTGTTGAAGCAGATGTAGATTTGAAGATTATCCACACACACAAAAAAACCCAAACCAAACCAAACCAAAACAAACAAAAAAAACCCTGTCTGTAAAAGTCCTGTCTGTACTTAGAGCATTACTGTGTTTTTACATTTCAGACAAAATCTTTCAGGGTACCTACATTTTCCACTTGTGCTTGCCCGCGTGTGTTACCATGGTGATTAAGAGAGTCTGGGAATCAGCTTTGTTTTATGATTATTGTGGAACATTCACATGTGAGAAGATGAGCTGTATTTCAGAGGCAGACCTTGAAGAGACAACAAGCAACTGTGGATTAGCAGCTTTACACTGGAAAAAAAAAAAAAGAAAAAGAAAAAAGGAACAGCCTAGATTAAAGAAGGTCAGATCTGTAACTGATGGGTTGAATCATTAGTGGTTTCACTCAAAACACACCTATTTAAAGCAGACAGAAATACAACTCAATATGCTGTTAATATCCAGCCAAAGAACAATGGGATATATAAACACTATGAAAATGAAACTGCAAAACCAGTTAAACAAGCTAGGTGCCAAACTGTATGTTCTGCCAATGGCCATTACTCTGCGACATCTTGATCCGTTAATGCTGTCTCCTGTTACCACTGTTTCTCTTTTTCAAGTGTGGATAACAATGACAGCAACAGCAATAAAATTACCTGATTATACCTAGGGAAGAAAGATCTTCTGCACTTAAAGTAATGGGGGCTATTTTTTTAGAAGCAAAATAGCATGATTTTAGTATGTGTTACACAGATGGTTGTACACTTCTTATTATAATTAGATATTTGTCTATTCTTGATATATTTATTACAGCACTGAACTGACAGCTGAAAGAGTCTTTATTGGTATTCTTGTAAATGAAGGAGACTAATGACATGAAAAATGCCTTAGCAGTGAAAAGTTAGAAAATTTGAAGTGGGAAATACCACATCATGAGTGTTTTTTGACCCTGACTGGCTGCAGATGCCCACCCAGCTACTCAACAGTGCAGGAGGTGAAAAGCAAAGGTTGAGTCTACTGGGACTGTCTCAAGTTGGATCTGACTGACATGGTCTCTTCTCACAGAAACCACTTCTGCAACCCCTTGGTAACAAAACCTAGAACATAAACTAATGAGTTATTGTGTCAGAAAATAAGCTAACTTTTCATAACATTCCTTTTCTTCACATGTGAGATATTCCAGACCCTTAGTCTACTTACTGGTCTTTTGAAGGAGTTTCTTCAGTAGGCTCACATCTCTCTTGTATGGGGAGTCCAGAACTGGACAAAACACACCAGGTGTGACCTCACCAGTGTTGAGCAGAGGGGAAGAATCACCACCCTTAACCCGATGGCCATGCTCCTCCAAAGGCAGCCAGAAGACTTTTAACCTCACAGTGCAAGTTCTTTCTTTCCAGATGTAGGTTCTTGTTAACCCATTCCTCTAGCCTGTGAAGTCTCTCTGAGTGGTAGTTCCCTACTTTCAAGAGTATCAACTGGTTGCCCCATTTTCTTGTCATCTGCTATGGATGAGGGAGTTCATCCCATCTCTTATTCCAGAATGTGTTGTTAAACAGAAAACATCCCAAGATTATTGTAAACATTGTCTAGGTGAAATGTGGTCTCTGGGGCTGAGCAATTCACCAATGTTTTATCCATCTGGTTGCCCAGACAAGCTATCTTGAATAGCAGAATATTTTGATAGGCAATGTCAAAAACCTCTCTAAAAATCAAAATAAATGACATCTACCACACCTCCCCCAGCCACAAATCCAGTTTATCACGAGAGACAACCTCATTGGTCATGCAAGATTTACCTGTGATAAATTCATGCTAATTGTTACAAATTGCTTCCTTTTTATGTGCCCAGAAATGTGTGTCAAAAGGATTCACTCCATGATTTTTCCTGAGACTGAGGTGACTGGCTTTTAGTTTTCTGGGCTGTCACCTTTTGCAGATGGATGTGACAGGTGCTTTTCTCCAGTCATCAGGGATCTTCCCCCAGTCTCCACAGACCGCTTAAGAGGATGGACAATGGTTTTCAAGGGTATTGGTTAGTTCTCTCAACATCCGTGAACACAGGCTTTGGGTCCCACAATTTTATAGGGGTTGAGTTCTCCAGAAATCCCTAGAATCTACTCTCATCCATTGCTAGTACTTCTTAAATCCTGTCTCTAATCATGGATGTCTGAGTAGAGAGGGTCCTGTTCACCTCATGTCTCTTACATGCATCTCTTAATGGTTTGGTTGGAAACTTACCCATTCAATTGCTTGGCAGACATTCATTGCACCAACAAACAAGGAAAAAAGTAAAGGATAAGGAGATTAAAAAAAATAATAACATAGAGTATTACTTAGATATTGTTTCAACATTTTGGAGATTTTTATTTCCATTCTAAACTTCTATCTCAATTTTTCCTCCACCTCATGTTTTCCTCATCTTTTCTGTTTTGACATTGAAAGAAACATAGTAGGGCTTAAAAACATGCTGAAACTGATTCTAAAATTCTATAATTCCCCCTTCCCCATACTGCAGACAGAAAAAATGTAGTTTAAATTAATTGTAATCTGATGCTTACTTGATTGTTCTTTTTCGGTAATCAAGGTACTTGAACTCTGATTCATATGCACTGTTCTGTTTCTGAAGTACGCTTGAGGAAGAATGGAATTCAGACCTTATTTCTTCATGGCTAAACACATCTCCCCAAAGCCAGAAGGCTCCACTTTCACAAATCTGAGATATGACTAATAATCTTTCTAATTGTTCAAATTCAAGATAAAATTGGGGGTTTATGAAATGCATAGGATCAAGCTTTCAAACAATTTGTGCAGTTGCAGAAGGCAATTTATGTGATATTAGGAAAAAATTCCAAGGATGAAATCAGTGTTAGTTGTGTTTGACCATGAGCAGGGTTCAGAGGAGAGTGGCAAGGACATTTCTTCATCTGTAAAACATTACTTTAAATGAAGGAATAAAAAAGCACAAACTATTGTATTTATTGGAGTGAATTATAAGAAGAAAGATTGTGTTAGGAGGTTAAAATAGAAGGCAATTTTCCACAGGGCATGTTATAGAGAGCTCTCTTCATTGTCACGTGTCTTGGATCTGTGATTCACACCAGTGAAAATCAGAGTTTGCATACTAGGGGAAATAAAGGTTTTCCCGTGGGATGAAAGAAATAGTTCTCCAGACAAAGAAACTTACAAGGAGTCTACATACTAATACTTTTCTATATGTTTTGGTTTAACTCCAGCCAGCAGCTAAACATCACTCCACCTGGTGGGACAGATGAGAGAATTGTAAGGGTAAAAATGAGAAAACTCATGAGCTGAGATAAAGACAATTTAATAGACAAAGCAAAGCCTCTCGCACAAACAAAGTAAAATAAGGAATGTATTCCCCAGTTCCCATTGATAGGCCAATGGTCAAACATCTCCAGGAAAGCAGAGTTCCACAGAACAGAACAGTTATTTAGGAAGACAAACATCATAACCCTGAACTTCACCTCTTTCTCCAGCTTTTACTGCTGAGTATGATGTCATACAGTATGGAATATCACTTTGGTCAGTTTGAGTCAGCTGTCCTAGCTGATTTCCCTCACATTGTCTTGGGTACCCCCAGCCTACTCACTCTTGGGGTAGCATGAAAAGCAGAAAAGGCCTTGACTCTCTGAGCACTGCTTAGCAATAGCTAAAACATCCCTGTGTTATCAACAGTGTTTTCACATTACCCCAAGCTAGCTACTATTGAGAAAATTAACTCTATACCAGCTAAAACCAGCATACCATATGAGGGACTAGTACATTTTTATATTCCATCCTCACGGTCTGTGTCTGTTGCAGCCACTTTTACTGACACACCTTGCTGCTAAACTGAGCCCTCTAGCCCAATGTGCTCTGCAGCACAGCTAACAGAGACAGTGCAGACAGAACCATGCCATCAGTGGAAATGGAAATACCATTACTAAACAAAGTAAGTTAAGCTGTTCTTCTGAACTTACCATGGAGGACATTGCCTCCCTCTTTAGCATGTAATAGCAACTTAGATATAGGGGAAAGCAAGTGAAGGTCTCGTGTTGTAGGGAGGATGAAAATCCTGAAAGGAATCTAGAAAATAAAGGCAGAAAATATGACAGCAACTGGAAATTATTTTCAGAAGTTTTTGTTTTGTTTTGTTTTAAATTTTGAAGAATGTGTAGAGGGTAATATTTAGGACAACGACAGTGGGTAGTTTTCTATTCTCTAATTCAAGATTAGTAAGTTTTGCATTTTGTCTGTGGTATTTATCTAGAAACAAAAGCAGAAGAGGATAATCATAGCTCTATTGAATCAGATGAAAGATCTGTCTTGGAAATATTGTTTACCAGCAGCAGATTCCTAAAGAAGTGTATAAGAACAGAGGAAATGTATGTAATAGCTTCCCTTCTCACTCCCTTATTATATATGATTTCTCAGCCTCCAACAGTCTGTGGATGATAGATGAATGTGTACATATAGGAAGGGCTCTGGAATATATAAATATATTAGTCTGTGAGTAATCTTTAAAACTTAGACTTCTGGAGATTTTGGAAGCAGTTCTGGAACCAAGGGGAAAAAAAACACCAAACTCCCACTCCACACACACACACACAAAAAAAACACCCAAACACCAAACCCCCCCCAAAACCCCAACAAACCAAAAACCAAAACCCCAACCCCCCTCCCCCCCCAAAAAAAAAAATCCAAACAATAAAACAAAACAAAATAAACCAAACCAAAAGAACACCCCCCAAAAAACTCTCACAACCAAACAAAACACGCACTCAAAAGAAAAAAGCAAGCAAGCAACCAACCAACACCCTACCACGTCGTGTACAAAACATGCTATTTTTTGAACATTTTAAAATATTTTGCTTCAGTAATGATCCTTTATTCATGTTAACCACCAAGAAGCCTATAAAGCCAGCAGATTTTCAGTATTATGAAGAACAAGAATGTTAAAACAAAACAAAACAAAAAAGATGGTTACTCTTCACAGACCCATAGAATGATGAGGTTTGGACCTCTGCAGATCGTGAAGTCCAACCCCTCTACCAAAGCAGGATCACCTTGGACAAGTCACACAGGAATGCATCATTATTTTCAAGCATTTAGTTATTCAATTTAAACTCAGAAAACTTCGTTGAAAGGATTTTTACAGAAAAAGAGTTTTGGATTAGAAAAAAATAGCTGATTTTGAGGGATGAGTATTTACTTGAAAGCTTCTTGATAAAGACACACTTCCTACATTTTCACTACTTATTCCACACTTCCTTCCCACAAAATATCTTCTGCAAAAGAAAGAGGAGAATTGGTAGGAATATGGGTGAATGTGGAAGAAAGACTAATAAGAGTAGAAAATGACTTTGAGGAGGAAAAGCAGAAAAGATAAATTGCAGAGTAATGTAACATTCCTCATAGAACTCACAATGCAATAAGATTGAATTATGAGGGACTTCTTGTTATGACGTCAAGGAATAATAACTACTGTGAACCACTAACAAAGAGAAAATGATGTGTGATTGTTGAAATAGATTCTGTATATAAGTAATGGTAATTAAAAAAAACCCCTCATTTAATACTCCTAGCCTAATACATTCCAAATAATTGTATTTATTAAAAGAAAATATTGCATACTCTTCTCCCATTTTTCTGTTCAGTCTGTAAGACATAAGAGACCATAATTAGTGAAGAAGAGGTTTTAAACTCCTGAAAACTACATTCTTTAATAATTAATTAAATATAATGGCCTAGAAAAAAGTCAATTATGATTTTTTAAATACAGAATTCAGTCAAATTTAGCAAAAGTGAAGATTAACAAATGCAATTAGGAAAGGATGACATTCATGGAAAACATTGACACAGAAACTAACAGAAGGAGTCTGGCTTCTCTCACAGACTATCATCCTTGTGCTTTCCAAAGGAAGTTTTTTATCACTTCTGCAATTTGTAGTATCAGGCAAGGAAAAGAAGTTATTATATCAGTTGAATTCTTTGTGGTGTTTCATTCCAACTCACCCTTCTGCCCTGTATCTACTTTTCTAGGGGATTTGTCAGGTACCTACTGAAAACTGTTATTTAGGTGCACAGTTAGTGCAGCTTCTTTGATTTTCCTTTTTAACTCCCTCTAGTTTCATGACCATATGTTCTTTGACATTCTTTTTAATTGGTGACAGATGGATGAAAGAATTTTAGATCCTAGACTGAATTTTTTGCTGTTGTGATTTTTTTTCTTTTAAGACTTTTCATACACTATTCATTTTTTTAATATTCTTCTTTGTGGTAGTGGATCTCCTCTCTGCTCTCTCAGTCTCCCCATGTGGTTTTCAGTAAGCAACAAAGGGAAAATAAAATAAGACTATTCCTTATTTGAACTGTCGGATCTTTATCCTATCTTCAGGGACAGTGCATGATCTTACAGGTCTGGTCTGATTCTCATTCTGCTTGGTGTTGTCAGGATTTCTGAAAGAAAAGTCCATCATTCAGCAAAGTGAATTACAAACAGTTATAGAGAGTTTGATACCCAAAGTCATATTCAGGTGAGAAAATACAGCAAAACACCACCATCAAAAATGCAAAACAAAGATTAAGGCAGTCTCTCTGGTGTAATAGGACAACCAAAACTTCATATTTCCCTTTACTTTAAGCCAACACAAATGTTTAATTTACAGTCCTACTAGAGGTAGTGTTAAGAGCAGGCTCACAGGGTTCCTGAGATTGCTCCCCGAATGATTTTTGTTGTAGCTGGTTGCAGAATCGAATAGAAAATAATTCTTATTCAGCTCATTCAGATTCACTTGGCATCTAAAACAGACTGTCACCATTGCTGATGCTCACTTTTGGTCCTGTCCTTTGCAGCTTTCACAGAGATTGACAAGTTGTTTACACTCAAGGATCTCCTCTGTTCTTATAACGAACATAGTTCCCCTTCCTGAGTGGTTAGCTAAAGTGCATATGATAACACTCCTGTCAAAAGAACCAAATTTATGCTAACAGCTGAAGTTTATTAATTCCTAATATGAATAAAATTCATAGGTGATAGGCTCTAGGCCAGGCTTGAACTCACTTCTAAAAAAAGTGATGGTTTGACCATTTTCTGTGTAGTCTTCTTGAACTTTGCCCCCAGCGGAGGTTTGACAGCTTTTTGTATTAGGACAAAATAAATAACATCCACAAATTTATGAAGTCACATTTTTCAGTGTGAACAAATCTGTTGGCCAGAGTTATGTGAATAATTCATTCTTGAGTTCATGTCTAACCTGCAGTATTTCATTTCTACTGAATCAAATCCTCTAAATTTCCTGCTTTTAAACTGAGAGTCAGGCTCAAATGATGCATGAGGAACTCTGGTTGTTTTTTCCCAACATATCATCTTTATCTTTGATTTTTATATGTTTTTATCACTTTGGTTTCCTGTTCAAGAAAAATAAACAAACGAATTAACAAAAGTGTTTATGTTTGAAGAAAAATAGCAAATCAGCTCATGCAAGCACAGAAAAAGACAGACATGCACAGTCAGTCAAATGATTTATAACACATGATAGTGTCTGAGTAGGTGTCCTAAGGTAGAAGTTGTCACTGGAACAGCAGTTTTAAAATATAGCCTAACAGGCTTATGAAAATGCATTGATTTACTGACAATAACATCACAAAAGACAAAATGGTTATCTACGAGACCTTGTAAAGAAATGTGTGAAGTGGTGAAGTCTTCTTAGTGAAAGGCCTTCAAGTGGAACTCAAATGAAGCTTTCAAACATTGGAGGACTTTTAATGCTGAAGACAAAGGTATCACAAGTTCTTCTTTCCCGGCAGCTGAATATCAAATAAGAAATTAGGTGTAAGACCATAGGCCTATTGTAACCTGAATAATGTGTCAGAGTGGCTGAAATGTGAAGACACATCTGCAGATCATCTAGGGCTAGCTAAAGCAGGTTACTCAGGTCTACTATGGTTGGATATTGAATGTCTTTAAGGATAGATATTCCACAGCCTGTCTGGGCAGCCGGTTTCTGTATCTTACCCAAATCACAGTTAAAACTGTTTATTTCAGTTTGTTCCCATTGTCTCTTGTCATTTCACTGAATGTCAATATGAAAAGACCTCCTTTCTTCCTTTCAGTTTTGACAATACTTTAAAGTAAAATTAGATCAGATTTATTTCTGTCTGAAGAAATGCAGAATTCATTGAGCAAAGAGGAGCTGTTTCTGCAGCTATTTTTGTAGCTGTAGTTTAATTCTTGAAAAATGTTGAAGTCATTAATATAATTTAGTATTACAGTATCATCTAGAGGTGCCAGATGAGAATAGTTCTGTAGATAATGTGAGACAGAGATATTGTTATTAAGATGTAATAAATTACATAGACAAGGAGAAAAAAAATAAGAAAGAATAAAAGAAACTGGGAAAAGCTTTTTATTCATTTGTGTGATAGACAGTTGTCAGAACTAGAGATAGATCCTGCTTCTTTTCATTCAAGCCAGACTACAATTTTTTGCTAGGAGCACCATTTAAATTTTGCACCCTATAATTCATTATTTAGAACATATTATATACAACCTCTTATATGAAATAAGTGCTTTTTTATTTTTCTTTTTGTTTGTGTGTGTGTGTCTGTATGTATTTAATTTTTAAGCAAGATAATTAGCTGTCTTTCAGTCTCTAATCTTTTATATACGTGAACAAGTGAATAAAGCCTCATTGAAGTGTGACAGTTATTTATACTCCTGAGTCTTGCTGTTTACTTAAAAATAAAGAACAAAAAGCTTGGTACTTCTGTGTTTTATGAGAAAGCAGATCTGCAGTAACTACACTGTTACATTCTTACATGTACTTATTTCTAAAATTAAATATTGGGCATTTATTTCTAGTAACTAGAGTTACCTTAATGAAGTCTTATCATATGCTGCTTATAAAGACCTTTTAAATTACCATAGCAGAAGTGTATAGATCTCCTTTTACCATGTGATATTTTTACTCACATTTTCAAGACATTAGGTGAAATCCTGGCCCCAGCATTATCAAGAGAAATTTTCATTGGCCATTAGGATGCATAGCTTAACACTAGTTGTCGGTTCACTCCATCACGTAGTTGCAGTGACGATTAAAACGATGTTTGCAAGCTCTTGACCATAAATTTACATAATTTTAGCTACAAATGCCATGAAAGCCATAATTCATTGACATTTCTGCTCATATTAATGACACTCCAGGAAAATTCAATCTGTACTTTGTGGTCATAATGAAATTAAAAGATGGAAGCTTTCATCATAGTCTCCTGAACAAAATATCTGTGTGCTATGAAAATCTGGTATTTTAAGAGAATGTTAGCACATCCTTTTATATTCTGTGAATAAAAGGAAAGACAACTTTCTGTTTTAAATTTGTGTGTTCAATCCCAAGGCTATAACCCTGGAGTTTTCTTGTATAGCATACAAAAATTCATCAGAAAAAAAAAAACAAACCGAACAAACAAAAAAAAATGTGAATTATTTATTGATATTTGCTTTTGTGTTTGGATGTACTTCTAGTACATAAACAGACTTTCCATTTCCACTACTGATAGTCTTCTACATCCTTTGGTTTCAGGGCATATTGCAAAGGTAATAGATATTACTTTTACATCATCTGTTGATTCAAAGAAAAGTAGTAATGAAAATATCAACGCATTTGTTGGCTATGTGCAACAAAAGAAAAAAGAAGAATGCCTTAATTTTGCTGAACTAAATTTATGGTTATTATTGATATCATTACACATGGAAAGAATCAAATAGGAAAGAGCAGAAAATTGAGGCTTTTTTGCATGATAGGACACACAGAAAATACTGAGGCAAACTTAAGCCTTCAGAAAAAGAGCAACAAATGGATGAAGATGAACATTTAATCTTCCAAGAATGCAGTTGCGATGTTTTGTTCATTTGGCATTAAATAGTTGATATTTCTCCCACAAATTTTAGACTTTTTCTGATCTCAACCATTGCATGACAAATATTTTCCCATTAATTTTTAACAAATCCAGTTTTGTATTTCTCTCCATTGGTTCCCTAATGTCTTTTCTCCTCAGTTGCCATGATGCACGTAATGCCTGACAATTTTTACCTCATCAAAAGATTTTGGGAATAAGTTCACTTGTTTGATACATTTAGCTTTGATCACTACTACAGGGCCACATACGTACAAGACAGAAGTACAAACCGCATCTGCCTAAAGAACTTTGAGATGGAATCTTTGGCATTGTTAATACTCTGCAACTGACAGGTCACAATTCACAGAGCACTTACTATAGCTGAGTAAATGTGAAACACCTTTTTATTTCATCATTTTGTGTTTTGGTGCATTTATCTTTTGCTCTGTGCAGAAGTAATTTAATTGGTTTTGAACTCCCTATGACCCACAGCTGAGCTTCCTTTCATTGAAAAATATCAAGGGCAGAAGAAATGAAATGCAAAAATGTGGAAGGATCAACGTGTCTTGTAGCTTTCACCTTGAACTCTTTGTACAAAAACTGTTCTCAATATGCAAAATGCAGGTGGAAGGTAGGTGGAGAAGTGGTGGTATGTGCGGAGGGCGGAAGGGAAGGGAAACGTCAATACACTTGAAAAAGATAACGTTATTTCATTCTGTTTAGCAATTGCTTTTCAACTCCCTAGAATTATTTTAATGAAATTTATACTCCTTTACCTATAAGTCACCAGTGATGACTATGGAAATTTTTGCCAACACTTTTTTTTACAAAAGGGTCAGACATAACCTCCTGATTTCCAGCGTAGCTTGTTTCATTGCTGTTTCCATAGTGTGTCATCTTGCTACTGATGTTTACAAAAAGCAGGCCTTTTTCTTCAAGATCTGAATATGATATCTAACGAATTTTTATCTCCTCTTCAAAATTTTAAAATTTGCAAATTAAGTAAAATCCTTGGGAGATTTCACAGCACATCACAATTTCTTTGACATAGCAGGTTTGTATAGATAAAGAAGATGTGTAGTTTTCTCACCTGTTAGTTGCACTTCTAAGGCTCTCCATTTGTTTCTCTGACAGAAACTATACCCCTGAAAAGCTGTGCCTTCATGGCCTAATCCTGCTAACCTTTTTATGCATAACTCTTCTGGAAGTCAGTGAATGGTCTATTGGCACAGAACCTGCCATCTCTGTCAAAGAAAGTAAAATAAAGATATTTCTTTGTGTCATGCAGAATATTATGCATCCTGACTCAGATGACTTTGCTTGATTAATCTGCTTCTTAAAGATTTCAAGAAGTAACTGCCATACTGGAGCTCTTTTTAAAGTGTACCTAAGTCCTAAGTGGATTTTAGCAACAATATATTCTCCTATTCTGTCCTTCTGAAAGCCCCATCTTTCAAAGGCTATTCTAGATGTGATGAGGAGTATACCTCTACTTTAATTCAGAATGTGGTAGAATAAAAAATTTCTAGGCTGACAATCTAGATAATTCACCTCTATGTGTCATACTTCATTCAATTTTATAGTCGAATCTGAAGACAGAAATTCCTACAATCTTCCACAAAACAAATTTCAAAGTGTATTGCATACCCAGCAGGATTCAGACAGTGCTGTCAGTCCCAGAAAAACCTGGGCAGAGTGTTGCCAGAAAAGGAACCAAGAAAACACTGACCATTTAACACAGAGTATGTTATTTCTATTTAACCTAACTCAGTGATAACATAAATTAGATTGGCACAGTTTGGAAATCATAAATGAAAAGAAATGTGAAGTGAGAGTAAACCATCCATGACATATGCAATAAAGCATCTTGGTGGAAGAAACTGTCTCTGCATAGCCCCTTTAAGGCCTTAAAAAGCACCTTATGGATGTGGAAAGCAAAGAAGAAAACAAAAGAAAGAAAACTCTGAATCAAGAGCATCAGGAACCAACACAAGACCTGAGCAAACGACGGACCTGAGAAATCACATAATAATCAAACCTCTCCTAAAGTGATAACTAAGATCTCATTAACCTTGCTTAAATGAAACTTTCCTTTTTTGTGACAGAGGTTCAGTAGGTTATCTATAGTTTTCAATACAGAAGTCACATGTTGGATTTAAAGGTACTTGTTCTTTATTAAGACTAAATACTTAGGTGCTTTCCCTGTGGACATTCTCCTGTCCAGCTGCTTTAAGAGCTAACTGCTGAGCAAACTGATATATTCTTCAATCAAATGGTTTGATTGGTATGTGATAGCAGCCTTTGGAGCACAAAAACCTATGTGGAAAAGTAGCAATTTTCTATTTAGTCTAATAATTCCTTTTCCTCATGAGATATTTCTTTCAGTTTGAAATATTTCTGAGCTTTCTGGGCTTGCCATGAACATTTGCACTACCATGTGCAGTCAGAAGAGTATTTCATTTGCAAATGGGGTATACTGCAGGATGCAGTGAATCAGGAGTAGAAGGCTTTGCAAAGCTGCACCCACATCACTCTTGAATGAATATAACTTTAGTAGTCTTCAGAGCAGCTCATTTGGTTCACCCCAATATCCATTCATTAGATTTGGAATGGTTAAATAATAGGGGTTTCTCTGCTTACTATTGCTCGCCCCATCCTTTCCAGGTCTATGCTGAATTGTCTTAACCTGTGCCCAGATAGCTAAACAGAAAGTATTTGTTCAGGGGTCCATTCACATTAGGTCTTCACGTCTATTCTTTTGCTCCTATTTCTGTAGAACTCATTCTTGTCCTTCAAATCTGCACTGTTTCAAATGCAGCTGAGTTGGTTTGGCTAACTAAGCCTGAGTATTTGGGTAATGTGTCTGTGCCCTAACACAAAATTTCCCTTCTCATCCAGCCTGGCTTTCAACCATACCAGGTCAACTTAGCTGCATATTGGAAAGGACCAGAAGTTGTCCTTAAAGAGCAACAAGCTCTAGTGAGGTTTTAGTCCTTCAGAGCAGTTTTCCAATGCACATGAACTGTTTCCTGAACAAGTTTGCTTTACTGACATCCTGAGTTATTTTCTGATTCTGTTCTACTTCATTTATGTTAGGAACTTAGAGTGCATCACCTCATGGTCACTGTAGACAAGTCTGTTATCAATCATTGACAATTTCTTTTGTATTTACAATTGGCACATCCAGCAGGGCACAAACCTCAGGATGTATGTCCAGCACCTGTGGCTAAAAATTTTGTGTGGTCTTTAGAAAACTACTGTACTATTTATGCCCTGACATGATGCTCTTCTAGCAGATTCTGATTTAGCCATGTAGAACTCTTAATGAATTAGTGCCTTTGTTAATAGTAAAGCAGAATTGGGGTTTTACTTTTAAATGTAGCATAATGCTTCTAAAGAGAATAAGCATAATGATGCTAAATACTGCTTTAATTTAAAGAAAATATTGTCTGTCAGCTTATACTATACATTATTTTGGTTATAGGTCCCTTCTGTATGAGAAGGGACATGAGATATTGCCTCAGCAGTCTACTTTTTTTCTTTTTTTTTAAATGCAGATAGTAACTTTTTGTTTTGGATTCAAATCTACCTAGAAAAAAAGTAACATTTAAAAGAGAAGGAAAAGCAATCCCAAAGGGCTAACATGAGTAGCATACCAATTATTTTGTGTGCTGCATATTTTCCACCCTGAGATAATGCCACAAAATATTGCTGCATTAGAAAACAAAACAAAACAAAACAAAACAAAACAAAACAAAAAACCCTGATACAAACAAACAAAAGACAACAACAACAAGAAGAACAAAAATGACAACACTTTTGCACAGGAGAAGCATCACTGCAAATATTAACTATTCCATTCCACTATGAAGTGAATTACAAATTATACACATTTCCAATTATCACTCTGGTGTATAAAGATAAATGTGACCAAAAACCTTCCTCCACAAGTTTCCACAAGTCTGGAAACTTCTGTGTCTAAAAGGCCAATATTGGACTATTACAAAAAATCAGATTTTTTTTCTTTTTTTTTTTTTTTCCCTAAAACTAATCAAATTACACATTAAATAAAAGTATGATCTTTCTTTATATTGTATCTTTTGGAAAGCTTGAAGTCAAGATTTTCTGGGAGTCAGAAATTGTTTCTCCCAGTTCCATTTTAAGCATATTTAGAAATTTTATTCATGTTTATCTTACTTTTTTAGATTTGCAGACAATACCAAGATTTTGTCTCTACCAGCAGTGTTAGAAGACTTTTTATTCAGCAATGTTCCTTTCAGCACAGCTCACTCTGAGCTCTATTACTTCTTTGTGTATCAGTTATTGTCTGCACTCCATCATTCACAGTTTGATTAATATTTTCCTCTGTGGCACCCTAACAAATACTTTTCAATCTTCATTCAGAAAATCATGAGCTTTCCAAGCACAAGATCTCATCTGATATGATCTGCTTTTATTAAAAGATTCTTCCATTTTACTCCCTGATATGGTAAAACCAATTACCTTATAGTTGACCTGATAACATGTTCTTTTCTTTTACATTTATCTACAAGCAGTCCCATTGGATATGGAATTGAAATTGTCACTATGTTAGAGAAATTACAAATATTCATTGAGGTGAGTTGTTAACTGCATCCCAAGGATGCCACATTCCAGTCTTCCAGGCTGTTATACTGAAGGTTTTTCTAAAAATGAATGGCTCCTTCAGATCCTTCTCATTTTAATTAGGCTTATGTCATTCAGTCTGTAATCCAGGAAATCTTAAACTCATTGTGCATCAGCTACATGTTCCTTGGACTAACAAGGGACAAAGGTATTTGAAGAGATAATCCAATCCTCAATAAGGTCAGAGAAAGGAGAGGAGGTGAAAAAAGTGTAAACACTTTGATCGTTACCTGCTTTTGTTTGAAGTGAGACACAGAATTGTCAAATCTGGGTAGGACCATACAAGGAAATCTTGATTGTGGCTCACAGATTATTCCATCTTGCTTATTAATCATCGCATTTTCAGCCTAGATGAATACATAAGCATTTGATGAATTTTAAGTGGACAAGTTGTTTAACGGATTTAAGCTGTACTTTAAAAGTGTTACTCAAAGAAATTATTGATGTGTTTCATAGTAGTAATACAAACATTAACCTAGAAAGTGAGAAGAAGACAGGGGATCTACTTAAGCAATTCTAGAAATAGCAAGCTTACCCATAAACTAATAGAGCTCCAGGCTAAAATACATATTGAAAGTGACTAAGACATGTTATTTAAAAGGAAACTTCCTTGTCCTGTCTTTCAACATATTTTTTTCCCCACAGAAAACTGTATTTTTAACAAAACTATGGTAAACATATCCAGAAATGTAAATTAAAAAATTTTGGGGGATTATAAGGAACAGTTTATAGGAAATATTGGACAGTTAACTGATTATGTAATTCTGGTAGCATCTCTAACTAATAAGTCTAAAATCTGTTAGTCCAATAGCAAAAATCAATGAGATTTTTCTTGTTTATTTGTTTTCAGGAATGGAACCAGAAATAAAAATGTTCATATCCTAAGTAAAGTATATACTGGAATAGTGTCAATTTGTCAGAAATATAGTCTAAATTGGTTAATTTTATTTTCCCACTCTCTTTACAGAATTACTGTAATTCTGGTGGAGAAACAGAGAAAAAAGTGATGAGAAGCTCTTTATGCTAGTAGCGAGATGACTAATTACATGTTACAGCAGTCGTTCAAAATATTGCTATACCTGCTTTAGTTTGTTTTGAGTAATATCATAATAGAGGCAAAATGGCTTGATTTAATTGCTGTGAATGAAAACCAAAAATTTCCTGTATGTTTCACTGAATTGTCCTCAGTGAACACAAATCAAGACATTGCAAATATATCTATCCTCATCAATAATTAAAAAAAAAAAAATAAAATCAAGCTAACAACTCAAAGTGGTGTGACAGCTCCTGCTGGTGTTTATACAGCAATAAGATCCACCTTTGGGGACCACAGTAGGAAGAGAACTGTTTACCCCAGGCTAAACAGCATAAACTAGTTCACTTTCATGCTGTTCAGAGTTAATACTCTCTGGGGCTGACTGGTGAGCCTACACCACTTAGTGTTTAATCTTAGTGTCCTCTGCAGTGTTTTGGGGACACAATCTGTGTGTGTGTTTCTCAATTTGTGCATTTATTTTTCCACAGAAGGAGATGGTTATTTTGCAGGTCTCTTCCAACCTGGTTGATCCTGTGATTCTGTGAAATATTGTAATGTTCTGTCCTTACATTAAGGACTAGTTTTAGTGGAAGTGTGGTGTTATCAGATATACTAATTTCCAGGCTTTGGCTGGGATAGGGTTAATTGTTTCACAAGGAGCTGGGAAGGGCCATAGCCAGGAGAGCCAACTGAACCAGCCAATGTGGTATTTGATGCCTTAAGGACATCATGTCCTCTACTTAAGGGGAAAAGTGGTCTGGGCAGGGGTGGCAGGTTTTGGTGCACTGAGGTGTTTAATGAAAGCATTGTGTTTTGTACCACTTCTTTATATATTACTTCATTAGTATCATTGTTTCTTTCATTCTTTGTATTGTTGCATTAAACAAATAGGTTCTTACCTTAACCCTTGGGGTTTTGCATTTCACTCCTGATTTTCCTTCCCATCCCACTGGGGGCTAGGGATGAGAGAACAGTTTGTGAGCAGCTGCATGGGGCTCATCTGTCAGCTAGGCCTAAAACCATGACACATAAAAATGCTGATATAGTTCCAAGAGGGTAACTTGGAGGAAGCATTAGAGGAAACAGGCATGCCTAATAGAATGAGCCCAAGACAAAATGAGTTTACACCTGACTGTCTGCAACAGTGATCTTGAACTCAGATAGAAAGAAGTAGCAATGATGTGCCAAGGTAAGAGGGGGCTGTTCTCCTTGAACAACTGCAGAATCTCTTGGGTAGGAGTGGTAAGATGAAGCACCAGATGGAAACTGGCTTAAGGACTGAATGACACAATGAGCTGTGGACTAAACAATAGTTGTCAAGAATAAGGGTCTGCACAGTCACCTAATTGCATACTATACTTGACTCAATTCAGTTTGTCATTGCACTGATATATAATCATGAAGGACTGAAAACAATAACACCTATAGATCATTTCAACCATGGCAGTCTGTGGAAGTGTTAATTAAAAAAAAAAAAAAAAGAAAAGCAAACCCAAAACCCACAAAACTGTATTTTTTAAACACTGGGACTAGTGAAGGCTGCATTTGTAAATTTGATTTTTAAATCCAACAAAAAAGAAAAGTGTTAACCCGGGGAGAAATGAAAGATAGTTCACAGACTTTGTCATGAAAGATCATTTGCCTGCCATTTGAGATTGGATCAATAAACCATTAGGTTGGTTCCCTTGTCTCACCTACACAAAAAGTACAGTTATTTGAAAGACCAGTTTACATGCAAATAGGAATATAGATTTACTCCTTCTACAGAATTAGGCCAGCCACAGCCCTAGGCTTCTCAGGTTGGCCAAAGCTGGTTAGGAAACAGATGATTAATTGTGGCAGGTTTTGTGTACTTGTCTCTTCACATAAGGATGAGAGCATAGGTCAACTTTCTGCCACTTTCTGACATTTATGCTGCATTCCAGCAGGGATTCACATCATTCCAAAACTTTCTTCCTTACCAATGAGACAAGAAAAGAGAAATGACCCCTACCTGCACTAATCCACTCCAAATGTCAGGAGAGACATTGGTTGTAATGGTGTCAGAGCTTGATCTCGCTCATCTATGTCTGTCTACAGTTCTGTACTTTGAGCTAGAGACTACTACAGAAGAAAGGAAAAACAGTTTTGGCAGAGTTCAGAAAAGATGTAACAAAGCCTTTTTTTTTTTTTTTTTTGGCCAGAAGATGGAGATGGGATTCAACTAACTTCATTTTTAGTTAAACATCCACAGTTAAGCTAATCACTGTAATTTCTCATTCTAGTCAGCAGACAGATGAAGCTTTTCAGGAAGTGACTTTTTCTGCCCTGTTTTTAACCATCTACTTTAGACTAAGCTGTATTGCACCAAGACTGACTACAAAAGGAGCTGAGGTATTTAGTTTGGCTATGAACATCATGCAAGATGAACCAATCTCTAGAGTCCACAATTAATTTCTCTGCAGTAACAGCCAAAAATAAGAAGTTATTATCTGGCTACAAACACAGTCTGAGTCCAGGTCGTGGAGTTCCATTTAGAGAGCTCTGGAAATGAAAATTATGAATTTTGCTTGGGAAAGATAGCAGATTTGTCTCAGTTGGCAACAGAAATGGCTTATTTAAAAGCAGCAGCCTTCATCCTAGGTTACATTCTAGTGGACAGGTCAAAGCCAAGGGAAGGATATCAGGCTGGGTGCTTACACAGATATACTTTATACAGTAGTTGGGGTCATTAGTTCGTGAAGACAATATACAAATTGTTGTTCACAAGGTAGTGTGTCCCTGGCAATACCTCACTTGTAAAAGGGTTAGCAAAAAACATTAAAAATTGTTCTGTTCAGAACAATAAATCATCCAACAATATATTAGTCTCTGGTCTTATTTCAGTGATGCCAGACTTCTGTTGTATCACAGTCTCACAGTATATCAGAGGTTGGAAGGGACCTCAAGAGATCATCAGGCCCAACCCCCCTGCCAGAGCAGGATCGCTTAGGGTAGTCTGCACAGGAATGCACCCAGGTGGGTTTTGAAAGTCTCCAGAGAAGGAGACTCCACAACCCCACTGGGGAGCCTGTTTCTGTGTTCTGTCACCCTCACTGTAAAGAAGTTTCTCCTCAGGTTGAGGTGAAATCTATGTTCTAGTTTGAACCCATTGTTCCTTGTCTTGTCACTGTGAACCACCAAAAAGAGACTGGCCCCCTCCACTTGACACCCACCCCTCAGTTATTTATACACGTTGATGAGATCCCCTCTCAGTCTTCTTTTCTCAAGACTAAACAGCCCCAGGGATCTCAGTCTCTCTTCATAGGGAAGATGCTCAAGTCCCCTAATCATCTTCATGGCTTTCCATTGGATTCTCTCCATCAGGTCTTTGTCTCTCTTGAACTGGGGAGCCCAAAACTGGACACTGTGTCTCAACATTGTATAAATCTTCTACTTTGATGGCAGTCTGTGTCACACTGACTAATTGCTTTTGACTACTTTAAGAAAAAATGTTCAGTTGTTACTCTTTGAAATGTACATAGCTCATGTCTTTGCCTTTATAACAACTGTTTACTTCAAACCTAAAATCATTAGGATCCACTTAATGCATTTTGCTTTAGTAGATCCACTTGGGTTTCCTGCTTTTCCCTTTATGTTAAAGTGCAACTGTTACTGTTTCCGTCTTGCTGGGATGTACAGTCCGGGCAGGCAATGCTAGCAACTTGACCATGTCACTGTTAAAATTAAGACAGTTGCAAAAGATATGAGGGATTCAAATACAGGCACTCAAAGTTATGAGAGAACCTTAAAATATTTGTTGCCTCTTCTATTAATGTAACAAAAAAGAGAAAAGAGAGCATATTTATTGAAAAGGAAAAAGTGAAAAAAAAAATCAAAACTTTGAAATGTGGAGTATTAAGTAAGGAGTTCATTTTAATAATGCCCTTCATTTGTGTTTCATTTAGCTGGAGATTGATTTTGTAAGAAAAAAAAAATAAAAGTAGCTAAAAAAATAATTCCATATAGTAATATTTACCCTTTCTGGGAAGAATTTAACTTCATTGTCTGAAGGTTTTATTACTGTTGCTACTAAAATCTAATGCTATTTTCTTGAAAGCAAAACATGAATAACACATGACAGTGGGGGACTGAGGGGAACAGTGGAGTAGCAATAGTTCTTTCTGCTGATGGTGCTCTCTTGTAAACTTCACTGATAAGGATAAATAGAAATGTATACAGTTTTATTAGGCATTAAAAAAAATTATAAATTTCTGCTACCATAAGGGTGTTTAAAAACCTTTGAGCAGGTTTGGTGGTTTTCTGCATTGTAGAGTTTTTTTACTTTGTTCTTTCTTCAGTTTTTCAAAATTTACACAGAAGAGAGATCAGTTATAAAGACTGGTGTCAGATTAAGGGATTAAAGGCTCATTTCTTCAGGCACAGTCCAGAAACAGAGGAAGACTGGGGAACCTTAGTTTTAAACATGAGCCCCTACCCAAGTTTCTTCCAGGACTATCCCAGGAAAGTCTCAGGCCAATGTACAGGGGAAGGCACCCACACAGCAGGACAATAAGAGTAGTTCTCTGGGTCACCTCTGCTTTCTGTCTCCAGGGAAATTCTTGCCCAAAACAAGGAGTAAATCTGGAAACCACTGCCTGATGAGGAGGTGAATTGCCACTGAATTGACATTCTGTGCAGGAGTTGACAGCTTTGCTAAGGTCTGATTTCTACAAAACAAGACTATTAATAATTAAGGAGTGAGTAAAAGCCCGTGTCAATCCTCAGCTATTTGGTATTGGCATTTGATGACAGCCACATTTCTAAATGTGACTTAGATGCTGGGCTTTCCATAAAGCAAAATAAAATATATCTGTCTAACTGAATTTAAACAGTCATCTACTTTCCACAGTTCCTGATCATTCCCCATGAAATATTTACTCCCAAGACAGCCTTCCTATCTATTCCCGCATTTTTAATCCCATATGGTGACACATGTCAAGTTTGATGCCCCAGGATACCTTTCTTTTTAATTTTATATTATTCTATTAATCTATAACTAATTATTGTGTTAACTGGTTCATCCTAAGTTTTGGCATGCAAGATCTGTCCCACTGCAGCCACTTCAGATTCTTGGCATTTTTCCAATATGATCTGTAAAGTTGTTCAGGGCATATCAGTAGGTGACTAAGAGCACTGTTTACCTCCCAGAGTTTGCTTTATGAACAGCTGTATGTTATGGTTCACTTAGCCTTCTGCTATCCAAAGTAAGACACTGTGTGGGTCTCTGTGCTTGAAAAACAAATGCAAACAGTTAGAGCCCAGCTCATGACATTTGTGACTTACTTCTCACAAAGTCTGAGATCTGAAAGAATAACTGGGATTGAGGAAGGGAGATGTGAAACTTCATATGAGAGCAACCTTAGGATCCCACACTGTTTTTCTCCCAGAGGACTATCCAGATAGGTATTCTTTCTCACTTTTCCTCTCCATTCTCTGATGTGATCAATTGTCCGTGGGAGACAGATCCTGCCCTTGAGAGATGTAAGGCACACTGTTTAACACTTCCCAGTAGAAGGGGCATGTTAGCAAACTGAAGCAAGCGTATCAAGAGATCTTAGTATGGTTAAGGTTTAGAGAAAGGAAAAATGGTACCAGGAGAGGTTGTGTCATCAAAGCAAAGGCTCTGAAAGTATTTGAAAGACTGTCTTCAACACACAGTGGAGCCAGGCTCTGTTCAAAACTATACAATGAAAGGACAAGAAGTAACCATCAAAGATGTAAAAGAGAAAGTTCTGAGAGACATAAGGAAAAATCATTTACTACAAGACTGGTTATCCATAGGACAGATTGTCCAGAGAGACTATGGAGACTATTCTTGGAGACATTCAAAACTCAGTTTTTCACATACCTGAACAACCCGATCTAACTTCCAATTTCTGTATGCACAGAGCAGGTGTAACCTCCAGAGGACCTTTCCACCTTTTGTTTTTTGGTATTTCTGTATGTGTACACAAAAAATACATTACTCTGGAAACCTGAAATTCCTTGGAGCCCAGACAACTGTTAAGTAGGAACTTTGGGATCATGATGGTATTTTACTACTGCAGACGTACCTTAAGTCCTGATCTGACAACTGTCAGATAATTTGCCCACCTATCTTGGTTCT
The DNA here is from genome assembly GCF_027791375.1 of Indicator indicator. Classification (NCBI taxonomy): domain Eukaryota; kingdom Metazoa; phylum Chordata; class Aves; order Piciformes; family Indicatoridae; genus Indicator; species Indicator indicator. The sequence goes on from NC_072021.1 coordinate 18,978,883, forward strand.
AAGAACTGCATGACTCATCAACAAGTGTGCAAGGGAACAATCTAAAAGAAATAGATACCCTAATGCTTCTGTATATTGTATTTTGTGTGCTTCCTCTCTGGTGCAGCAGGTTGGGTTGTCAGCTTCCTTTGCATCTGAAGACCAGGGTCAGTTTAGAATCTAAAACTTGTGTCATTTTCCTTCCTCCTTCAAAAATAACTTGCTCTGTTGAAAATTCAACTTACTTTTAACAGAAAAAAAAAATATCATCAATAAAAACTAAGGCCTTACACTAGATCTTGACAGGTAAGTGAAGGAAGAAGAAATATTTGAAGCAATTTTCAAGCACAATTCAATTCTGGAATTTGATTGGGGATCAGAGTCTATCATCGGAGGTCAGTATTTATTCCTTAAGGTATTGCAATTCACTGCTGAAGTAAATGCTGGGAAATGGAACAACTGTCAAAGTATCTTAGCTTTAAGGTCCACATTGCTAATCATGACACCCATGCCCCAAGGCCTGGAACCTGTAAGTTCTTGTTCAACAAGGACAGCAGGTGGGAGGAGAAGCTCTACATGAGCACAAGTAAGATTAAGCACTAGATTTATTTCTCTGTGCACAGTGGAAGGGAAACGCCAGTTTTCCCCAAATCTGTTTTCTTTTTGCAAGAATGAGAAGAAAGGCAGGCTATTGTTGGCCAAAGAATGTTGGATCTGACAAATTCTTGTGCCACATCCACAGCCAGCTTATGCTGATTTACACCTATTAAGGGTCTGGCGTGTCTGCTTGGTAATGAGACATACTCATGTGCTCCTGTTAGCCATTACAGCTCTTCAGGAATCATTTAGTGGCTGCACAGCTCAGGTTGCTTTCCACTGTCCTGCTTTTTTACCTCAAACTTTTACAAGAAACCACTGGTATGTGTAAGGATCAGCTTACTAAATCCTTTGTGCGTGCTTTTGTTCACTTGCCAAAAAAAGCTTCATGATCTTCTGGGTTGATTACGGTTTTCAGAGCTTCATGTGTTAAACAAAAGCAAAGCAAATAAAAATCTCATATCTGGCTACTGGAACATTCTTACTGATTTAGAAAATTTGGCTCTATGTGTTTGTGCAATTTCTCATTTTATTTCTCTGACTGGCATATTTACAGAGGTATATGTCTTGCTCCCTTTGAGGCTTCAATGAATTTCATAGGCAATTGGTCTGTGGGTGAATTTGGCACATATTGATTAGGTTTATTTGGATTCTTCCAAATCAATCACATTGGGAGCTGGTAGAACTAGATCTAATTTAAATGGAGAGATTAACTTTAAATGGTTTAGTGATATGAAACAAAGAACATTTGCAGTGCTTCCTAGTAGGGACAGGTTTTGAGAGAGATTTGTATACTTTAAGTTAGTGCCCAAAGGAACACTGCATATCAATCATATCCTAAGAAAGGTGTTTTCAGGGATCTCCCAGGGGACTCTGTCTATTTCCATGGGGAAGCCTTGGCTCCTTATCTGAGCACTTAATCTGCTGTAGGCACCATACATTCCGTAGTATCAATACCCCAGAAATTCTGCTTCAAGTAAAGAAACTATTCATAGGAGAACTATAAGCAAATATGTTAGCTGAATATTCACAAAGATTCATATTAATCACTGGTACCTAAGATATGCAGGTATTAAATTATCTACCAAATCTAGATTGGTAGATAATAAATCAGAAAATAAGCCTTGGAATAATTTTCTCATTCCTTTATATCAGGAAGAAGAGATGAAACTTGAGGTTGGGTTTGAGGACAATTATTCAGATTATTAACACAGAAAGCAGATTATTTAATTATAACATAACTATTTTATGGAATTTGCTGGTTTGCATCAGAAACTACTGAAAGAAAATTCTAGGGAAATTAAATTTGGCAAGATTTTAAAGTAACCAGAGGCCCATTCAGATCAAACTCCCTGAGGTGAACTGACATCAACATTGGGACTTTTTAAGTGAAATTCATTATACAGAATGACATGCTTCTTCACAATATTGCTTCAGTAGGGTGGAGGAAATGGCTAAGGGCTCTCATTTGATTGTGATTTGTCAATAGGAGCTCCTATCTGTTGAAGAATTTTTCTCAGTGGTGATGGAAAATCAATGCAATTCTTGGAAGGCAGGATTTGATTTCACAACTTTGAAAACAAAACACAAAAGCATGCTTATAAGGGAAGGAGATGTTTGCAGACAAATACATTCAGTGATTCCCTACCATTGGGCTTCCTCTCTATAATTCAATTTTATGATACATCTTTCTCTAGACATTTATATTTGTCTCTTCCCAAATCTGGAGTGCCCCTGGTGCTACTTTGGCCTTTCCTCTTATGAAGGAAACACCAGTGGAGTAAGAAGGTATGAAATAATGTGTGGAGGGAAGGACAAAGCGGAAAGAACGGAGGAAGTGATTGCAAGAGTAAGGGAGAATGGGAAAGACATAGAGAAGGAAGTAAGGAAGCTAGTCTTGGCTGTTTCCCATCTCAGGTGCTTCCCTTCTTTCTTCAAAGTGTGGAAGTAAGTCATGCCAGAGCACCTCAGCCTGGTGAATGGGTGCTGCAGTCAATCCTTGTCATCCAGATCTTTACTATGACTTAGGACATGACCACTAACACAAAAGGGCCATAGGAAGTTCTGGGGCATTTTTCAGTTTTTGGTAGTAACACAGAAGAATTATAAAGTTGGAATGTTTCCCCTGTGCCCTCACAGAAAGGTGGCTGGAATGACTTGCCAGGGGCAAGAATACAGTATATTTTAAAACAAAAAACCTTTCTATTCTTATTCTCATGCATCACGTAAAAAAAAAAAAAAAAAAAAAGAATACTGAGCTTTAAAAAGACTTTCCACTCAAGGCATTAATTTTGACTTCTTGCCTTATTTTTTGTTTTCTTCTTACAGTTTGTGGTCTTGCATGCTCTTAAAGGGACTTTCCTTTAGTGATTCAAGGACAAATCTTTTTTTCATTTGGATCTGATTGAATTTTGGATTCCTCATTTCACTCAAATAAATTGTATAAATTCTTCAAGAAGATACAGCAAATATTTGTATGTCTTTGGGACATGGGGATGTTATTTTTATCAACAATTCTCTGATTTGGGGAACACTAGCATTTTGTTTCCCCTCTCTCCTGAGGCAGAGAGGAAGAATGAATTGAGGAATGTGACCTTTTTTTTATTTTTCTCTGTTATCATCAGTGTCTTCTGTGTAGAGATATCCAGAAAAATTACGTTGCCATTTCACCGTCAGCAATAAAGAAGTGTATGTGAGCTTGGTGATGTGCTCCAGTGCAGTGGGAAATGAAAATGAGACATTTTTCTTTATAACTTTTCTTTCAGAATAATGAGAAAAAGACGCATCTAATGATTGTAGTCAGTAAGGATGTTTGCAGAAAAACAAGATGAGTAGGTTCAGCACTGAAGTCTTCTATGTCTCAAATAAAAGCCTAAAGGTTGGAATATTCAGCACTTTGGGACTACTTTATCTCTTTCTTTTTGTCTGTTCCTTTTCAAAAATTAGTTCTTGGGCCTAAGAATGTCTCATTAAGAGTACTATGTACCCACATAATATTTTAGTTCAGCCAAAAAAGGAGAAAAAAAAAATTAAAAGTTTTCAGCAAAACATATGCAGTAAACTCTACTCCTGAGGGTGCATCCTTCTTGAATCACTTCTCAACAGTAATTAATTTTCATTTGGTATTTCCAAAAAGCTGTAATGTCATGTATTTTCTTACTGCCATTGTTAACCCTGCTACTAAGCCCTGTATTTCAGAGTGCTAACCTCAATAATAAATTATTGTTATCAACATTCTTTTTTACTAAGTGACAGCGAATTGGAATCTAACATGTTGGAAAAAAATGGATTTTATCTTCTATTTATAGAAGTCAGTTCAGTCAGGTCAGTTCTCCTCAGTGACTGTCAATTATTCTCTTGCACTGTTGTCACTGCTCTTGTTTATTTTTGATGGTTAGGGCTGGGACAACCACTAAACCAGTGACAGACCCTGTCTGTTAACCTCTCTCCTTTCCCAAAGGGGACAATAAAAGAAATGAGAGAGATTTATGAATTGGAAAAGGAAACTAAAACTGCTTTAATAATAATAATAATAATAATAATAATAATAATAATAATAATAATAATAATAATAATAATAATAATAATAAAACGAAATATACACAAATATATACAATGGCAATCCTGAACCAAAGCCCACAATATGGTACACAAGATTTAACAGTGACCTTGGTCTGCACACCAATCCTGGGTACTAACTATAATCTTGGAGCGATGTCCCTGCTAGAAGCCGACACTGGTGTTAATTTCAGAAAGTGCTGTTACTAAAAGAGACTGAGCTGAAAAGTAAAATCTTTGAACAGAAGTAGTTCTATCTCAATCCAGGACATTCATGAATGACAGGGTTAGGTTTATAAATGGAAAAGCAAAGAACAAAGATTCTAAACCTTGTAAGACTGTGTCTGAGTTCCAATAAGTCACCTGATACATTCCTTTCAAATAGTTATTGTTATCACTGTACTCAGAAAAGAATTTCTGTTTGTCTAAAACACGATTTTCAGAATGGCATGCAGGTTTGTTTAGAAAACACAACAGATGTGTGGTGTAACCTTAATTTAAGGACCCAGTTATTGACTAATGCTTAAAAAATTATTTAAACATTTCTTCTAAACAAATGATGGAATTAAGGTTCATAAATACAGGTTCCTAGCACCACTTAATATGTCTTGGGTCATCCAAACTGCCCGCTTTCAAATTATGGGAAAGAAAAAGGATTTGTGGTGTAAGAACAGGATGCCAGGCAGGATATTCCCTCAGACCTACATGGACATTAAATATCTGCATTTTATTTTTATAGTTCTGAGTTCAAGTGTCTCTCATGAGAGGAAGATGAGATGATGCCTTTAGAAAACTGGAGAAGATCCTGACCATAAAACTTAGGAAGATAAAATTTCCATCAAGAGACCTAGTGTTATCCTTCGCTATGTCTATGTGAAATACAAACACATACTTTAAGATGCCAGATGGACTGGGAACTTAAAATCTGAGTATAAAGGAAGAGGATAAATGAGCTGTGTTGGAGCCTTCTCAGAAATAAATAGCTTAATACTGTGTTCCAAATATGATTCACTTTCACTATTAAAAAAAAAAAAAAAACCAAAAAACCAAAAAAGAAAAAAAAGGGGGAGAAAGTATGTTTTATTTAGAATTTGAATTTGCCTGTTGTCACTGTCTAGGAATTTGTTCTCGTTATGCTTTTAATATCAAGACTGAAGAGCTTTTTGTTTCCTGGTGTTTTTGTTGGGGGCACATTAATCAGGTTCTCAAGCATCTTTTAGTTAAGCTAAACAGGATGTGCTTTTAAGTTGTACTTTTTTCTAAAGCCATTTTCTCTAACCCTTTAATATGTTGAGTGTATTTTGTTGTTCTTCTTCTTCTTTCAAACTCTCCCAAACGTATTAAAAATTTCAAATCTCAGAACTCCGCATAATATCAGGCTAACTTTTTGAGCAGAAGAAGGGGAGGTGCTGATCTCACAGTATCACAGTATATTAGAGGTTGGAAGGGACCTTAAGAGATATCAAGTCCAAGCCCCCTGCCAAAGCATGATCACTTAGGGTAGTCCACACAGGAATGCATCCAGGGGGATTTTGAAAGTCTCCAGAGAAGGAGACTCCACAACCTCCCTGGGCAGCCTGTTCCAATGCTCCATCACCTTCACTGTAAAGAAATTTCTCCTCATCTCCTTTCTTTGGTGACCAGCGTTAGGACACGTGGAAATGGAAAGCAGCTGCATCAAGGGAAATCTAGAGTGAACACTAAGAGGATGATCAGTCACAGAACAGATTCTCCAAGGAAGCTGTCAGAGAACCATGCCTGCTACAGTTCAAGGAGAGTCTGGGTGATGCTCTTAGTCATATGGATTATTTCTAGGTAGTCCCATAAGGAGCAGCATGTTGGGAACTTATGAGTGCCTTCCAACTTGAGATATTCTATGATTCTCTCATTCTATATATCAAAAACACTGTCCTTCACATATCTATTGTTGCTTTCAGAGCTTTTTTCTACCCCTTCCTATATCATGGCAAGGAAAGCTGATGTTGAGCTTTTGATCTTGAATAAGCCTTTGGAGAGTTGCTTTCAATGGGGAATCCCTTACCCTTCATTCTTTAAGGCTGCATAACCCTCACAGCTTGTTTATTTGTTTGTTGTTTTTTTTTCCCCATACATCTAATTTTGCATTAGGCTCTACAAAACTGATTAGACTAGCCTTGTAGCTTAGTATTACTTTTGTTCTTATCTTTATTGCACCTTTTTAGGAGTTATCCAATAATTTTGCATTTATTTCAAATCCTCAATTCTAATATTGAATAACTTACTATCCAAGTTCTGATCTTTACATAGTCTTGCTAATATGAAATTCAGCATGGCCTGTATATTGACTTATTAAAATGTCAGATGGATATTCTTAATCTTTTTAATGCATAGGTTGTGATATGTGTGCTAATATTTTCAGTTGAAATATATTTAAGTGAAATGTCTACGCATATTAGATTAAAGCAGATACCTTTAACAGTAAGGGTTGCTATCCGAGTGAGATTTAGGGGGAGGAAGGATGAAGAATTAGTTTATTTACATTTGTGGATTATAGTGTGGCTAAAATATTGGAGAATTCAGAAAACTACCATGTACTGTTTGTTGCTGACAAAACTTGCAGTTTCATCAGCATATATGGAAAATTTTCCTACAGAACTCTTAATTATCCTTGAAGCTTTTTTGTTCTAAATCCAACTTTCCTCTTAGTTATACTCTCAAGTTTACTTCCTTGGGGCAAATTAGCCCTTTCATAATTTTGGAATTTTTTTTTTGTTGTTGTTGTTCAAAGCACATTCTAAATGTGAGATTTTGATCACTTATTCCTAATTACCTATCAGGTTCCAATCTACTGGATTAGTTTTTATCAATGATGATGATGATGAAAAAAAAATCAAACCCAAGGAACAAAACCACAATCATTAAGATTCCTTTAGTACACCGAGAAGGAAGAATGTGATTAAACAACTCACTCAGGACTTCAGAAAGTCTTTATCAAAGACATTTTAGTACAGATCTTCTCAATCCTAAATGAGTGCCTTCAATAAAAGATCATCTTGTCAAACACATAATGTTGGCCTCACATCTATCTGAGGCCTCCATCTGTTTTCACACATGAACAGATGGCAAATAGAACTTTTTCATGGGAAATCTTTTTCCTCAGGTGCTATAGCTTCAAAAAATATTTAACAAAAAAAGCATAATAATTGGAAGATGATGTCAGAGTGCACCAAACACTCACAATGTAGAATACAAACCTGACTACTGCTGCTTTTTTAACTAGTCACTAGGTATATTATCACAAAACAGTATGAGAAATTTTAATTGCTGAATGGAATGACAGAGAAAATATTTAATATTTATTAATATTTTATTTAAGATAAATTAATGAAAGGTCTATCTTCAGTTAAATGAAGCCATTAGGTCACACCTTAGGATATGTCTCTGAATTCTTACTTGTTGTTAACATCTTAATTCACCAGAAAACAGGTCAGTGCTGCAGTCTAAAAGAAAAATGTATTAGTTTATGAACTACATTTCCTAGCATATATCCACTGCACAATGGAAAGACTACGATGCAAAGAAAATAACAGTTGTAATATGCTGGTCATCAAAACAGAATTTTAAAACACCATCTGAGGCAGTATAGAGAGGGAAATCAGTTTAGTTAGGACAGATGTATTTTATGTGGTGACTAAATAAGTAAATTTTAGAACAGTTTTAACTTTGTGGTATGCTACAAGCAGTAGTGAGAGAGCTGCTAGTTTAGAAAGCATCTAACCTTTCAGCTTTTATGAAAGAGCAAACGATGCTGTTGTTTAGTAAGTCTCAAGTCTACTGTGACTGATTGAGCATCTAATTTAGGCATGGGTAAGTCTCTTAGGTAGTGTTCTAAATATGTTCAGTAATGAGAAGGGAAGGTGGTAAGAAAAAAAGAAATTGCTGAGAAATAAACCAGTCCCCCTAAATATTTTAACCTCATAAGTGGTCAGTGGAGAGCAATAAAGTGTCTCTGATAGCCTGCTTAGCTTATTCTAAATTAAGTCCCTTAGCGTCTTTGACTGGGATACAAAGACATGTGAGGTTTAGAAGTCTGCAGGGAGTTTGCTCAAACTGTGGTGAATTCAAGTCAGTATCAAAATGAGAACAAACTGCCTCAGAAGCAGGTCAATTTTAGAATAAAGTGTTTCCAAAAACAGAGACATCAATCAACACAAGGAAATCTCTTTCAGGATCCCAAGCACATAGGGAACTGTTGTCTGTCGTTTTGTTCACTACAGACATTGCATAATTTTTGTAAAGAATATATCATGTAGGCATTTTTTCCCATTCTGTTATTTGAAATAGTTTCTATTTTGACAGCATTAATAAAATTCTAGGTTGCAGTTAATGGGATGTTTTACACTGTAAAATCACAATGTAAAATCACAACATAACATCCTCTTAATGACTACCCTAAACACTGGGCTAGATTTTCATTTCCACATTTGCTTTCACTACCTGTCAGAATACAGAAATACCTGTATGCTAAAATTAAAGAAGTAATAGGATAAACCTGAATGCATTAAAATGAAAATTAAAAGAAATTATGTGCTTCTGCTTAGCAAGACATTTTCCATGATTACATCATCTGTCCTATATCTGAGCACAATATTAAAAATCTCTGTCTTTCCATCTTCTTTAGAAAGTGCTCTAAATTTTATGTTCTGTAGAGAGATAGGAGACCCTTCCCCCTTCTCTTTATATTTCATTCTCTTCCTTTTGTAGAACCCTTTTTTTTAGTGCAGGGTTGCCTACACAAAACAGTATAGTCAGACATAAGTTTGTTATGAGCCAGCTAGATGTGAGGCATGAAAAATCTTAACATTATGCAATTTTATTAGCTCTGGGCTAAGTCTTACTAAGTACTTTTAAACTCTCTACAACCCTGTCTCTGCCCACAATATCCAGTGTTGCTATTGTCTAAATAAAGTTGAGTAAGATCAAGCGATCTGATGCATACAAGCTCCTTGAATACAAAGTGCTTTCATGCAGAAAATAACTAGGAAAACACTTGGGGCCAATTCAGAGCAGAGCATCAGTGGTTTTCTCTCTCTCTTGAGTCTTCTAGAAATTCTTCAAGCTGCTTGGAGAAACTTCTTTCAAAACCTGGGTATCCCCACCACAGTAGACAATGACTCTAATATTATTTCAAATTCAGCCAAAAAAGTAAGATTATGCTGATTGGTTTCTGAGAGTCAGAAATTATTTCCTCTGTGTAAATGACTGACCTTGTTAATTCAAAGACTGAATATAACATCCAGTTTCAAGAAGCAGAATATCTTCTGGGTTTATCTTATTCCAGATCATGTACAGCCAAGCTTCCTTTTACCATTAATAGAGTGTTCCCCTTCTCTGTTCCCAGTGGCTGGTCAAAAATTTGATCAGCCACTCCACCTCATCTTTTTGGTTTAGAAAAGGCAAAGAGGAAAAGAAAATTATAAGCATAATACATTTTGGATAAAGAAGGTGCATGTTAGCTGAGCAGCCAAGACCAGAAAACAGATTGAGGCATTTAACAGTGCAGCACATAGTTAAAATTAAGTCCTATAAATATGTAGTTATGCACCTTAGTTGATTTTAAGCAATTAAATTAGCTACTGGGCATAGTTTCCCCGATTTAATCAAATATATTAAACAAACAAAACGTCTGTGATTAATTATTTTCTTTATTTTTCCCCTGAGTTTGCATTTTGTTGCTGTTGTTTTCCACACTGCATTGAATTTATCTAAGACAGCTTTACCTTTAAATGTGTAATTATTTTCCTTTAGCTACTGCTGCAGAGCTTTCTTTGGGGGAAAGGTATCAGAGGAACAGTTATTTGAGTCTTGGATGAAGTGGAAAATTTAGTTGTAAGTGGCATTTACTGCTCTCTTCAGTAGCAATAATCCAGCCATTGAAATGTTACTAAGATTGCTTCTTTTGACCCTTTTTAACACGATCACAGCTTTCAGTATTTCAAGTACCCTTATCAACCAGACCCAGCAGTGGCTTCAGAAAAGGCATTATCTGATGCAGAAAGCTTTAAGGTGTCAGAGAAAGTCAATCAGCCCCAGTACTAAGCAGTTCTTATCAGAAATCCTTTGCTCTTTACCTTGTACAATTGTTCCCTTCCTTATTGACGTGGGGGCTATAAGGTTGGTTAAAGAATGAACTTTGTGAGTAATATACAGGCTTTTTCTCTACAAAAGTATCTTTTATGAAACATCAACATATTAAACCAGTTGCTATAGTGTGTGCATTGGAGGTCATGCAAGTGACAAGCATTCAGAGATTTGGTCTACAAAACACTAGGCAACCTTTAAGGTGTTCAGAATAAAAATCAGCAGGTCCCATCAGCATGGTCTGTACAAGATATAAACCATGGCACTAAAGGCACAGAAAATTTATTCTCGTTGTCTCCCCCATTGCAGTACATCTCTGTGTTCAGGGGAAAGATAAGTTGATATTATTTTCTACAGCACCAGGTGAAAGTACTCCATGGTGGAAGATAACCTTTGTCAACATAAAAAATTAGCATTTGGAGAACAAGCAGGTGCTGAGCACAATTATTTCTTGGGGATAATTGGACAATATTTTCAAAGTTAAAAATAACAGGGTTTTTTGGACTTCCAGAGCTAGTAAGAAATAGAAAGAGGGTTTAACTTGAATTTTCTGTTCTATGAATATATCAATGGAACCGCTCACTTGTTTTTAATATATTAATCTATTGTTGTTGTTACTGTTGTTGTTACTATTATGATTATAATTATAATTATACTGGACAGTGTTCACTTGCAGTAGGGATTAAAGAATTTTCATGGGAAGGGTAATTAGTGATCCCTACCCAGGTTTCTCTGTACAGTGGAAGAGGAGAGGTATGATTCCCAACTCAAGCTTTTCAGAACATAGAGTACTCAGTAGTGCTTCTTGAGGGAAGCAAACTGTTAATTCCCAAATAGCTTAGTATTCTCAGCATTCATAAAGGGATCCTTCTCCTGAAATTAAGAAAGGAGAGAAGAAGAAGGATAGCAATTTCCTGCAGAAGATAGTTAGAATAGAAAATAACTCTGTTTTTCAGTCAAGTTAAAATAGTCTTCTAAAAATGGACAAACTTAAGTTCTGTCTTTCTATCCAAGCCATATGAAACCTACATTTTTGAAGTAAATGCACTAAGTGTACTGTATTTGAGGGTAAGTTGTTCCATTTGTCTCCTATTGAAAACATTCTATTTTGTAAGAACATATAGGTGAACAAATAAACAAATAATTATCTTGAGCTACTGACAGGTTTAAGAACAGAGACGATCTTATGTCCTAAATGACTGCTGTTATGATTTCCTACAGTCTCAGCTGATGACTATTTATTAGCTTACAAAAACTGAAACAGCTTCCAAAAAAATTATAGGAAAGTCTGATATCTGAATGACCGTGTCTCATCTCAAGTGACTTCTCATAGACTGCTTAAGTGCAAATACTTTCAGGCATGGCTCAGGGTTATATTTGTTTTTCCTTTATGAGTTCCACTGCCATTAAATTAGAGATTTGGCCTCCTGTTTTACATGTAGCTCAGTTTTATGCTGGACTTTTTAAACGTGGTTATATATTATGAAGTAATACCTGAGCATATTTTCTGGTTATATGATCTATATGTTAATCATGGATCCTGGACTTTGGGATGCAAAATTCCTGCTTTAAATAAGAGGGCAGAGTTGATTCAGTTTCATATATTCCAGATGAGTATTTGTAATTATTAGCCGCTAGACGAAAGAGAAGAAACCACACTGCTTTCTTGATCAAGAAGTGGCCTGCTTTAACAGAATGGTAAATTATAAGGGAAAGGATGCACCAAAAATTCCTGAGAAGCATCATCCTGCAGATAGCATCTGCAATTAAATATCTTAGATGGTTTCCAAGGTCAGTATTATGGGTTTTATAGATTATACTCTTAAAAGTCTAGATAGGTGATAACACTAGGTTGTAGATCCTGTCCTCTGACAAACCACTAAAATGAAGCACTGCAGTACTGACCTTAAGTCCCCTTTGAAGTTAGTTTGAGAGGTCCCACAATAGTTATAAAATCTCCTCAATAATTATATCTCCATTTTGGATCTAGCACTATGATGTAAGACAAGACAAGAAAAGGATGAAGATCAGTTGAGAGAAGAAGAGAAAATGAATGTGACTATGAGAAACATTTTAATTTGCCTACTAAACTTCTCAACTGCTTTTTCTTCTAGGCATGAGAAACAGACCTGACCCTTAAAACTGGTTTGAATTGATTGAAAAGTTTCTGCACATAGATATGATGCCTCTAAAGTCTGTTACAATTAGTTATATATAAAGTAAAGCCACTTGTATGTCATGAGAATGGTCTAAATAGATATGTAACCATGAACTGCCTGTGTACATTTGGGCTATATGTAGGGATAATATACTGCTTTTCCTGTCAGCATCCTTATACAGCCTTAAGCATTATGTGTTAGATTTGGCATAATGTGAAAGGTTCTTCTTTCTCATCATCACTGTATCCATTGAATATGAATATTTAGAAATACCTTTAGAGGGATAAGGTTTTAGAAAAATATAAAGACTAAATAGATATGGCTTTTTGGTGTGAAACATAAAAATAAAATACTCCAGATGACATAATTAAAACAAAGAAAAATAAAAACAAAGAAAAAAGGTTTTCTGAAAATCAGAAAGCCTTGTTTATCTCAAATCTAAGACTAGATCCACTGCTAGTTATGAAGGCTATAACTGATCATTTTTATATGAAGGTCTAATTTTAAAAAATACAGAAATTGTTGTGTTTTCAGCTCCATTTGTGACTGCAAAATGGAAAAGAAATTAGAGGAAACTAAAAAAGATAAATAAATGCTGTGAGCAGATCAAAACATGCCACAGGTCTTTAGCTTTAGATTTAAAATTAAGGAGTTAATTTTCCTTAACTAGCACACATTTTAAAACGATCTTAAATTTCCATCCAATCCTAATAGAATTCTTCCAATTTAATCTATGATTCTCACAACCTGTTGCAGCATTTCCTTGAAATGTTAGAGCATGAATAAAGCATGAAGTCAAATTCCCCACACTCAGCTTCCCAACAGGATGTTGTCTGAGCACATTAGATCTGTAAGTATGATTAGCAATGTATGGTTGGTCTGTGTAACAGCACTTAGAGAAAAAAGAAGAAAATCTAGTCTTCCTCATTGTTGCCTGTGAATATTCAAGCTCCATCGATTTATTTGTTTTCCATCTGCCTCATTAGTTTAATTTTTGAGTAAAGAAGATATTTCAAATTTGGTACAAAACATGAAAGTTTCCTTTGGTTTTCTTCCCTCCACTCCCTCCCCTCTTCCTCCCTCCCCTCTGAAGCCTGCTCTGAAAGAAATAACAGTTGTGTGATTCTCTTAGTGATAAGAAGAACTGGTTGTAAGAGAAAGGTAAATCATATAATCCCACTTAAATCCAAAGTGAGCTGCAATTGCTGGTCAATGAGTGAAAAGGAGGAGTGCTTTTTCGAGGAGCAAACTATTCTTCCCTTTCACATGCTACATAGCATCTGTGTACAAACCCATTTACTGCACTAAAAAAAAAAAAAAAAAAAAAAAACACAAAAAAAAAACCAAAGATATCAGTAGTGTATTTAACTGAGATAAGAGAGATTACAGTTGTTTCCACCTTTTACTGATGGCACCAATTGAGTACTCTATTTAAACTCCAACTCAGGCAGTATGGATTTGACTGTAGGTGAACACATGACTCTATCTCTTCCTGTCCTTGGCTTAATGAGTCAAACTTCTGATGAATTAAAAGACAAAAAGCCACAACAACATGAACTGGATCGTTATCTGTTAACAACTAGTATTCCTTCAGATAAGGCAATGCATCAGTTCTAATGGGTGAGCACTTTGGTTACATCTTCTAAACACTTAAATGAAGTCAGGCTTTTTACACTTCCTTTTTTTTTTAATAGATCTTTGTTGATTCTGACAGCATTCTATCCTCATTCCCAAATATTTCTGGTCTTTCAAAATTACTAACTTTACATTTGATAGTTAATTGTTCCTGTAACCAGAGTGCCAGTGCACAGGTGTTAGCAAGAGGGTTTTCCAATGAAGCCCCTGTGAGGAAAGGCCAGGGCTGCCCCATGTCAGCCACAGCTGTTTCCAGCTGGTCCCAGCCAGCTCCAACAGTCCAAGTGCATATTGTCAGAGATCAGTATCAACAGGGTCTGATCTGATCTGCTTCTCTTAGAGTCTGATATTACTTATAATCTAGGTAAATCCTGGATTATATGGCCTGAAGAGCTTCAGTAATTTTTCCACTAAATTAAATGACCAGTGAAATGTATTTATTTCACTCAAAATAGAAAGCCTAGGGTGCCTGTTGTTTGCTGATCTCCAGTAGCCTAGAGGAGCATCAGTTTCAAAATAGCATTAATAGGCACAAGCTGTGACATGTAGTCCACTCTTCACATTATATAGAGAATGTATTTATAGGACCAAATGCTGCCTTGCACTAATTTTCCTTAGAATTCACTCAAATTTCTTATCCAGTTCTGGTTAGAAATAACAGAATCTATGTACATGATTAAGTAGTTCACACAAGGTCATTTGAAAGAAAGCACAGTCAGTTGCACTGCTCACAGGGTGACTTTTCAAGTTCCTGATGGATTTTACTATGTATTTTCTCTCTTTATTTTCTTCTAGTCTAATCATGTGTTGCTTCCAACATATTTTGTTCTTCTTCCACAGTTTTGTACTTTCTTTACTTCCATTCCATTCAGGGCTTAAAATCACTGGAAAAGAACACCTGAGAATCGGTCTCGGTCTAGGTCTAACCAAGGATGCCCTCTGAAAAATAATAAAATTATTAGTATATAGCAGATTTGTAAATTACACATTATGGAGATATTTCCCTTTAAGTTTAACTACTAGCAGGCACAATTTTATGAAACGATGGGCTCTATTTTGTTACTAAGTGTGTGTCAGCCTAGATTAACCTGAAGTTTTGAAAACATGTCAAGTAAACATGCAGTTTAGTATGTGATCTAAGGGCAGCATCTTCCCAAAATACTTTTCAAAAATACTTCACTAAAATAAACAAATAAATGAACTTGACATCAAGAAGATCCCAAAATGCTCGAACTGTGTCATGGGGAGTAAAAAAATTCTTCCCATAACTTCTGCCTAAATCCTGATTAATTAAAGAAGCCTACTGTGATCTGTCTTGATTGTACCACTTAACAAACTTGTAATGAAAGCAGAAGAAAAAGAAACATGACAGGGAGAAATAAAAGAAAAGAAAAGATAAATTATCTTGGTATTCACTCTATGTGTCACTCAGAAGGAATTATTTATCCATCTAAGGGAGTTATTCTACTTACTAAAATGAAAATGTTTGTTATTATCAAGAATATTCTGAGGACAAATTACTATCAGGATAGATCTTCTGCAGGTGTAAATTAGTGTAATCTGATGGACCTCAAGCTTCCCTAGATAAGCATGTGGTCTACTGCACGTTGTGTGTTTTAGCAGGCTAAGCATTAAAAACAAGCCATTCTAACAAGACGTGTTTTTCTGTGATTTTCAGTTCTCATGGCTGGTAACTATTAATAAATAGCCCCAGCAAGTTCAATTAATTTGTTACCAGGTTCTTGTATTGCACTAGACCAAACTCCTTTAACCTTTCTCTATGACACATCTCAAAGGATTTTATTCTTGCTGCTCCAGTCCTTACTGGCTCAAGGGCAATTATGTTCTTGCTGAGATATTGCAACAAAAGCTGCAGAAAGTGCTCTGGGTGAGATATAGCAAGTGCCTTTCACAGCAATAATACTACCTCCTAAGAATTATACTACCCTCCCATAGCACACTAAAGTGGCATTCTCTTCATTTCCTCTTTGGGAACCATATAGTTCATGGCACATTTAAAGGACATTTTCAACATTTCCTCCATTTTCTTTTTCCTGTTACTGTTTGGTCTCTTTGCGGCAATTTTAATTCTAAAGACTGTTTCTTGTCTGTCTGTCTAGCTGCATGATTCAACACTTTCCTGATTTTTTTTTTACATAATTTTACTATAATTAATTATTTAAATTCAGTAGTATTCAGAAGACCACTAGGGAAGTGCTATTTGTTTTGCATATCAATGGGCAGTCCATGTTCGAAAAAGTATAGTGCCAAAAGGTAAGAGAACCAGGGAAGAAATTCAAGCCTCTCTGAACTCACTATCAGGACTCAGCAGACCAGTCAAGTTAAAGTCTTACAGAGACATTAAAGTACTCATTCAATTACTGACAGCAAGTTTGTGCCTTAGGTGGCAGCTGCTGAGTGTAAAGACCTGTACTCTTTTCTCATCACAACAAGAAAATATATAAAAATAAAAACACCTTTCATTCTAATAAATGCCAGATCAACCCCTAAAGCATTGCTTTGTCAATCATAAACATTCTGTTTGTCAATCAAGTCAATCGATGTTATTTTAAAAAATACTTTTCTACATAATTTCTGAAATGGTCTTTACCAGGAAAAAATAATGTTTTCTATTTCGTATTCCCAGCTCTCCACTCTGAGCCTTTGTAAAGTGTTTTTCCATAGGCTTTTTGCATGAATGGGTAGAATGTGTGATTTTCCTTTCAATCTAGTAATCTTTTTTTTTTTTTTTTTTTTAATTGAGTTTCACTTAAAGCTTTATAGTCATTCCAGGAGTTGTCATTTTAACATTCTTTAAGGAATTCACCTTTTAGGCAGCTGTAAAAGTGACTAACCATAATTTCTTTTATGTGAGTGTTTTGGAGCTCTTAAGGGGGTCTGCTCTGGAAAGAATGTCTTCATTTCAACAAAGTTCTGTTCTTCCCTCCTTTCCCCACTTATGTTGGGTGATCATAATCATTTAATATATTTGATATTTCCTTTGTCCTCCAACTCTTAATTCCCTCCAATCATTCTTAAGAGAATTCATCTTTCATTTCACAATTGTTTACTTTCCCTAGCATGAAATCACATTATTTGTTCAGCATCCTGTTTATTACATTTTCTTTCTCCAAATCATTTCCTTGTTACTTTTACTCCCTCCGAGAGCAAGTCACATCCACAAATTATTAGATTCTGAGTAACTTTTTTTTGATCAATCTTTTATATTCTTGTTTACATCTTGGTCTAATCACATCGGTTTGTGCCTCATGCTGCCTTTTTGACAATTAGGACAGTATTTATGAAACAAATGGATTATTTACATGACAATAACTTGTAACTAATGTGTGTTTCCTGTGCAATTTGTTAGACTTCATGATTTATCAAAACCCTTTCTTGACAGCTGTCTCCTCAACATAGAGAAAATGAGTGCTTAATAGGCACTGTGATTATTCCCTCTTAGGATACGTTGCAGACTAATGAAGTCACAACAAAATGACTGTTCCTGAAATTATACAAAATCAAGATAGGTCAGACATAAAGGATTTTGAAAAGAATCAAGATGTTTGGTCACAAGAACGATGACTTAACTGCTAGTGCAGTGAATTTAACCAACTCATGCCAACTCTTTACATTACTCCCATTTTCAAAAAGGGTAAGAAGGAAGAACCAGGGAACTACAGGCCAGTCAGTCTCACCTCTGTGCCTGGTAAGATCATAGAGCAGATTCTCCTGGGGGCACTACTGAGACAGAAGAATAGTGAAGAGGTGATTTGGTACAGTCACCAAGGGCAAATCCTGCCTGACAAACCTGGTGGCCTTCTATGAACAGGTCACAACCTTAATAGATGAGGAGCAGGCAACTAATGTCATTTACCTGGACCTGAGCAAAGCCTTCGACACTGTCCCACACCACATCCTGGTCTCCAAACTGGTGACACATGGGTTTGATGGGTGGACCAGGAGATGGATAAAGAACTGGCTTGATGGCTGCACCCAAAGAGTGGCTGTCAATGGCTCCATGTCCCAGTGGAGGCCAGTGACAAGCAGAGTCCCTCAGGAATCAGTCCTGGGACCAGTCTTGTTCAACATCTTTGTTGGTGACATGGACAGTGGCATTGAGCGCACCCTGAGCAAGTTTGCTGGTGACACCAAGCTGTGTGGTGCAGCAGACACACTGGAGGGAAGGGATGCCATCCAGAGGGACCTTGACAGGCTGGAGAGGTGGGCACAAGCCAACCTCATGAGGTTTAACAAGACCAAGTGCAGGACTCGGTGGATGTGAGGAAGAAGTTCTTCACCATGAGAGTGGTTAGAGCCTGGAATGGGTTGTCCAGGGAGGTGGTTGAGGCCCCATCCCTGAAGGTGTTTAAGGCCAGGTTGGATGAGGCTCTGGCCAGCCTGATCTAGTGTGAGGTGTCCCTGCCCATGGCAGGGGGGTTGGAACTAGATGATCGTTGTGGTCCCTTCCAACCCTGACTGACTCTATGATTCTATGATTCTCTTTCTGAATTAGTGCAATGAAGATAAATGTTGATTCCTCTTCAAGCAGCTTTCAGATCCAACAATCAAAAATATGATGTAAGAATTTATGCAAAATCACCAGGGAAAAGGTATTACAGGAATGTTTTCAACTTAAGTGAATTAACTCAAGGTTCTTTGAATGGGTACTTGTGTTATTAACAATATTTATATGTGGATTCAAATAAACTTTTCCTGAAGCATAGAGAAAAGATAACTAACATTACTGTCATGTGATTATCCTGACCATTGCTTTGTAAATGATGTGCACAAATATGTCCAAGCCTGTCCTATTCGTTTCAACATAACATCTAGGAAGACAGTGATGAGAGAGGCTCTCAGTCCTTCCATATTGCTGTGCCTCCTGTCTATGCAGAATGGTTGAGACCATAATCATTTTGAGATCTAACCATAACAGGAAGAGTTTTCCTGACTGTCCTTCATAACCACAACCATTTTATGGAAAGCAATCTCATCTATATCACTGTGGACTTTATTGGAAGCCAAAGGGACCTCATAGGTATGTGGGTAAATAAAAAGCCACTATCAGTGTACCATTGCCAGATTCTGTTACTATTACTGGCATGTAAGTAACTAGAAAGTTTTTCTAACTAAACTTTTATTATTTCTCACTGCCATAAAAACTGGTAGGTGTTGGCTTCCAATTATTCTTCTTCATTGCATTTCCTATTCATCCGTTATACATTTTCTCAAGGACTAACACTAAGTGCCTTGCTTGTCACTGAGCTTCTCAAAACTCATTATATTGTCACAATGCATTGCCAGTATGTGGCAGACAGATAGCTTGGTGCTTCTGGCTTCCTTCTTATGTTGATATACCCTCCCTCCATCTCAGTTAGAAGAAGTAAACATTCCTGAAAACCCTTAATCTCACCTTAGTCTGAAGTGGTATTTTACTAGCTTCTTCAGTCTTAAAAGTGCAACTACCACCGAGTACCTGGCCCTCTAGGTAATGATCCTGTTATTCCCATCTGCATTTCAAAATATGTTTACAGCTTACCTTGCTAAGTGTAATGGATATATGGATGGCACTTGTAAGATTGGATGATAATGTTGGTTTCTGTTCTAGCTTTGGCTGAGATTGAGTTAATTGTCTTCATAGCAGCCCATATGGTGATATGTTTTGGATTTATGAATAAAACAATGTTGATAACACAGGGGATGCTTTAGTTACTGCTGATCAGTGGTCAGACAGAGTCAAGGTTGTTTCTATTCCTCACATTACTCACTAGTGAGTTGGCTGGGAGCACAAAAGAAGTTGTGAAGGGATGCAGATCACAGAATCACAGAATCACAGAATGTTAGAGGTTGGAAGGGATGTCCAGAGGTCATTGAATCCGACCCCTCTGCCAAAAGCAGGATCACCTAGGGTCATCCTCACGGGAATGCATCCAGGTGGGTTTTGAGTCTCCAAAGGAGACTCCACAACCTCTCTGGCCAGCCCATTCCAGTGTGCCATCACTCTCATTGTAAAGAAGTTTCTCCTCATGTTGAGGTGAAACCTTCTATGCTCATGTTTGTATTCATTGTTCTTTGTCTTATTACTGCACACCACCAAAAAAAGATTGGCCTCCTCCACTTGACACCCAGCCCTCAGATATTTACAGACATTGAACAGAACCCCTCTCAGGCTTCTCTTCTCAGGACTAAACAGCCCTACATCTCTCAATCTCTGTAGGGGAGATGCTCAAGTCCCCTAATCATCCTTGTGGCTCTCCACTGGACTCTCTCCAGCAGATCCCTCTCCCTTGAATTGGGGAGCCCAAAACCGGACATTATTCTAGGTTTGTGTTGTAGGGTGGTCTCTCACCAGGGCAGAGTAGAGGGAGAGAAGAACCTCCCTAGACCTGCTGGACATACTTTTCTTGATGCACTCTAAGGTACCATTTGCCCTCTTGGCACATTGATGTCGCATGGAGAATCTGCTGTTCACTAGGACTCCAAAGTCTTTCTCCACGGAGCTGCTTTCCAGCAGGGCAACTCCTAACCTGTATTGGTGCCTGCTGTTATTCCTCCCCAGATGGAGAACCCTGCACTTATCCTTATTGAATTTTATGAGGTTTGCCTTCACCTACCTCTCCAGCCTGTCCATATCTCATTGGATGGTAGCAGCACAGCCTAATGGGCATGGGACAGCCAAACCCAAATGACCAAAGGGATATTCCATACCATATGACATTATGGTCAGCAGTAAAAACTGGGGGAAGAAGGAGGAAGGGGGGATGTCACAGGTTAGGCTGTCTGTCTTCTTAAGTAACCATCATGTAGGATGAAGCCTTGCTTTCTTGGAGATGAGAAATAGTGAATGAATTCTTTATTTTGCTTTGGTTGCACACAAGACTTTTGCTTTATCTGTTAAATTGTCTTTTTCTCAACCCACAGGTTTTCTAAATTTTACCCTTCAGATTCTCTCCTGTTTTCTACTGGATGGGAGTGAGCAAGCAGCTGTGTAGAGCTGAGCTGCTCACTGGTCTTAACCCACAGCCATACTACTAGTACAGTACCGTTTATTTTTCAGTGTAATACTAGACAGGAGGGGGTGGGGGGGAAGGAAGAAGAAAAAACAACAACCAAACAAAAAAGTTCAACGAGTGAAATTAAATATGCTCAAAAGCCTATATTTTCATTTAAAAACATGTTTTCCTGGAGAATGTATCAATACATTAAACGAAATGGCCACTAGAGGGAGAAAGACTATGAGGAAAATAAAAAAAAGTCCAGATAAAATGAAAATAACATAATTGAGGATTTTTTTAAATTAATTTTATGAATAAAGTACTAATTCCAGGAGATTAAAAACAATGAAAAAAAAAAAGCCTAGGAAGTTGTTGATCAAAATTCATCTGATATGCAATCTAACCTTTTTTCATAGAATCATAGAATCATAGAATCAGTCAGGGTTGGAAGGGACCACAACGATCATCTAGTTCCAACCCCCCTGCCATGGGCAGGGACACCTTACACTAGATCAGTCTGGCCAGAGCCTGATCCAGCCTGGCCTTAAATACCTCCAGGGATGGGGCCTCAACCACATCCCTAGACAGTCCATTCCAGGCTCTAAAAGACTCTTGATGCAAAGATTTAGAAGCAGAAGTGGAAGAAAACTCAAAATAAATTGGAAAGGTTCCCTGACAAATTATATTTATACACACACAAGTACTTCTATGTATCCATATACACCATAAAGAGAAAGTTAAAAATAGCATTCTAGAAATCAACAAAATTTTGATGAAGAATTTATACATTGATTTTAGTGATTCTGAGTAAGCATTCTTCTGTGATCAGAAAACAAAAAATTACAGATCAAGTAATAGAGTACCTAATAACAGTGGTGCCCTCTAATGAACAACGCATGCCTGCAGAAGTCTACTCTTTGAATATGGGAGTAAAATTCAGGGTAGCATGGACCGTGACACTAATTTATCTCTGCAAGCTGTGCTTATTCAGAATGAGCTATTCCAGCACTATGTGCTAAACATAAATAAATAAATAACCAGCCTCAAATCCCTTTGTCACAAACCTAATTCTTCATGGTCATGAGCATTAACAGCTCTCTGGGTTTGGACAAGGTTTTAAATATCAGCATAGCACTAGAGCTAATCATATACTCTGGTTTGTTGCTAAGCTGGAGCCTCAGGTCTAACTGCTCTTCTACATTGTGAAGGCAGGCAGTTTAAAACAAGGCATCTGGTCCTTTTCTTTGTCCACCTGCCCTTATCCACCCTATCCATAGTGGGTAGGATGTTCTACAATCATGTGAATACTGAGAGTCAGTGCCACTAAGACATGCTACCAGATCATGCTTTGGTAATGTATTTTTATTTGCACCTTAGAGGGCACAATTTTCCAAATCGTTGTTTAAAAAAATGATGGACTGAAGTGTTCCTTCTTATGGTCTGATGATATTCCCTGTGCCATTATTGTATCAAAGAGCCTTTTTGTTACCCAAGAAAGGAGCAGCTGAGCATGCATGAGCTGTTTGTGTGTGGATCCAAATGTCTGATCATCATATGGATGTAATCAGCTCACGGCTGGCAGCTGCAGGGTGACGTCACGTGTATCCTTAGTCGACATCATGCAGCCAGCTAGGGGCTATCATATTGCTAGGCAGCCTGTTGCTACTCAAAAGTCTTTCTCAGTCAAGAAAACTGCAATTGTTCATTGCCCTTCACAAAAGGCTACACTTAAAAAGTACTGGCTCTACTGACAGAACAACAGGTCTGGCTTAAGGCTAAAGATGAAAAAAACCTCCCACCTGGATTCCTTGTTCATAAAGTTTGCCAAATATCAGAGGCAAATAGTTTTGACTGCCTGCAAAGTTGCTTTGCTGAAGTCTTCTTCCGGTTCTCTTTGGTCACTGCAATTCCTTAAGTCTGTGTCCCTGACCTGGCTCATGTGTACAGAGCCTATTTGATTCACCAGTCAGATCCCAGACTAGGCTGTTTACTTTTACTCTGATGCTCAAAATTTGGAAGCAGGTGAGCCAACTTGGACTGACCTGCTCTGGACCATCTCCATTCCTTCTTTGCTATGACAGTTGTGATCTGCAGGAAAATTTTGGTGGCCATAGTTCCCATTCAGCTTGTAATGGTTAAGACTCAGACTTTGCTAAGAAAAAGGTTCAATTTATGGAACAGGCTTCTGCAGGAGTTTAGGGCAGCGTGTGCCTTCACTGCCAAGTACAAGAGCAGTCTGATCTTCCCAAGGCTTTCAATGACCCCTTACAATTGCTGACAGCAATGAAAAGCAGCAATCCAGCTACTGTCTGTCAAAGGCTTCTTGAAAGGGGAAAAGAATAGTTATTCAACAGGATGAGATATATGCATGGGACAGAAGGATCAGTTTTGTATGATAAATGTAATGACTCCTTCAATCCAGTACTTAATCATCTGAAGTGTGGTGAAACACCTTAGTTGTCTGAATGGTGTGGTAGCCCAACACTGGATTAAAAAAGCCCCTCAAAATATGTTAGAAAAAACCCTCTCCATAGCAAGCATAGCAAAAGATAATGCTGAGCTCTGTCATTCAAGCAGATATCCTCTGATGTTAGGATAAGAAGTAACAAAGTCATTATTTATTCAGAGAACTGCAAAATGATTCCCCATTTTCAACTCTGAGAAAATTCAATAGAGATTTGCCTGAAGGTCTCTGAAAAAGAAAGACATTGTATACCATTACTGTTTGATATTAGGCTTAGCACTCAACAGGAAGTTTAGGAATCTCCAGGGGTCTCATACATAC
This sequence comes from Indicator indicator, assembly GCF_027791375.1. Taxonomy (NCBI): domain Eukaryota; kingdom Metazoa; phylum Chordata; class Aves; order Piciformes; family Indicatoridae; genus Indicator; species Indicator indicator. Next base: position 19,002,714 of record NC_072021.1, read on the forward strand.
TAGTGATGGTTAGGATTCAGCTCCAGGTTAAGACCTTAAATTCTAGTGTGAATGCCTTTCTGTCTACCTATGAGTAAGATGTTCATATTGCCATTATAGATAAGAAAACAAAGGATTCTCCTCTGTTGTCAGTCACAGGCAATGGTGCCTATTTAAAGTTGTTTGTGGCATCAAATTGTTTTTTTCTGGGTTATTAGATACAGACGTTCTCCTCTCAAATGCAATCTAGAGGCCAGCAGGATCCAGTGATCCTAATATGGCACTAGACACCTGTGTTTGGACAGCTGAATCCAGTTCTATTTGTGCAGCAATACTCAAAATGGTCAGTCACCAGTAAGAAAAGGTGATCCCTCAGGGTAATGCTAGCTTAAAGCATTGTGGTCTCCAGTCTTCATTTCAGTATAAGGTGTTGGCTCCCTTGATACAAGGTAATCCAGGGAGACCTAAAGAAAAGCCACAACACAGAAAACCTATGATCTTCCCACTGCCCAAAGTTCCTAATCAAGAGCATCCCAGTCACAGTTAAATATGAGCTGAACATAATTTGTGTTAATGTATTAATGACATGGAAATGTTTTCAGAATAAACTACAGTCATGTAAATTTATTGGCTCTGAACTTATTTTATTCTGACAGAGCAGTGTATTTGATCTGGACACAAAGCAAATTAACATTTTCAGAACTCATTAGTATGTGTGAACATCAGGCAAAGGTGACAAATCAGTTTGGTAGACTTCCATTATTTTAGGCCTAAAAGCAGGTCATTTGGGCTACTTGGGATGCTCTATCTAGAGCACACTGTAGTCTGTGAGAGTTCTGCCAATAACTAATATGCAGTTTGGGTCAGATCCTTGGACACGGGGCCTAATGCAGTGATAAAACACAGAATGAAGTTTAGACTAAATACTGTTAATGGATGTGTAGCATTATCAACTAGAATAAGCTCAGTGGCACTTAGTCCTTTAATTGTCCCTTCATATAACACTCACTGTAGGATTGTTCCCTTTGGTATAGCAAGTCTCTGGTGCTTTATTTCAATTGTTCAATAAATTTTAGAGATGCAGTAATTAACATGGTCTATTAAATATAATCAACTACTTCAAACCAATTGGGGAAAAAAAAAAAGAAGGAAACTTTAGTCAAGCAAATCATTAGCCAGTACTTACTACTAGTCCACTATTGCTATATTTTATTGACTCTTTTCACAGATATTTAGTCTATGCTGACATTTTTTTTTTAATTAATTTAGGAGAAGATACACCAAAAAAAGAAAGAAATGTCTTTTGATAGGAAATTAAATCATACAATTTACATTGGCAGGGAAAAGGTATTTGATTTACTCTTGTTGATGAACAGGCAGTGATGCCTGCTTTAGATGAAAGAATAGATAAGGAGAGAGCTAGAAGAAATAATATATGAATTGTCATAAATTTGTGTCTCCCGTGTACAAAAATCTGGGGAAATGAGCTGGGTGGTCTTATGTATCTAAAACTAATGAAAATACTTAAAGCCTTCCAGTATGACTGGGAAAAAAAAAAAAAGATAACCAAACCAAAATCAGTAGACAGAATATATTTGAATTAATCTGAGCCAGCCTAAAGGCTCGTGTATGCTGCTCAGTAGAGCAAAGTGAAGGAGTCCCTGAACTACCAGTGATCTGTAACAGCCCTTCCAAAAGAAGCAGTGCAATATAACTTGTGGTAATACACCAGTCTACCTGATACTAGTAAAGACATTCTTATAAATCACCCAGTCTGAAAACCTCTGATCTCTGAGATGATTACTTTGGGATGTGCTGTTCTGAGCTCTACCTGCCTTCAGATGCAGTCAGTCTAGGTGTCCCCATATTATCTTCCACCATAAAATACCAACATGTTTGCAGTCACTGTGCCTTATCGTGCTGCTGCTCTTATTTGTTTTATTTCTTTAATCTTCCCCGTGTGGTCACTTGCACAATAAGATATGTAATCCATATTTTATTCCAAATGAATGAGTAGTGCTATTAACTGTGGTAGGACTTCACACACGTTTTTAAGATTCATAACCAAAACTTAATATCTCTTTCCTCTTACATCCTGTTTTCAAATAAATTGCAAGCTGTGCTGGGCATATGCTTTCTTCCATCAGGATGACATGTCCCACAAGGCAACATGCTTGTATAAGCATGCCTGCCAACAATTATGTGACTAATAAAAACAAGAGAAGAAAAATTACGGGAATTGTGTCTCTATTCACCCCACCCCCTCCCTGTCAAATCTTCCAGCTCTTTATAAGTTCAAAATGATGTTTTTAAAATAAAGAATTTTAGACAACAACAACAACAAAAAAGAAGGGTAATGAAACCATACTTCAGTTGCTCAAGGAAGACTTGGTCCAATGCAATCTGATCCTCATGAGTGACTTCAATTACCCAGACATTTTTTGGGAAAGCTACACAGTGGTGTGTAAAGTCATCCATCAAGTTCCTGGAGTGCACTGAAGACTGCTTCCTGCTAAAGATGGTGAAGATGCTGACTTAGAGCAGTACTGAAAAGGCTTACCTGACAATGTGACTGACAACAGGAGCCTTGGATATAGTGACAACAACACTGTGGAGTTTAAGATCCTGTTGAGCATACTGTAAGACTTGCAGTAATATTTTAAAAGAGCCAGCTTCAATACTTTCAGAGCCCATCTGTGAGACATTACATAGGAAGCATCCATGGAGGACAAAGGTGATTGGGTAAAGCCAACAGGAATTTACCCTAGGCAAATTATGTCAAACTAACCTGATCACCTTCCACAACAAAATAATGTTCTCTGTCAAGACTGAGAAAGCAGTGGATAAAGTTTGCCTAGACTTCAGCAAAGCATTTGACCCTGTTTCCCACCAGTCCGTTCCTGAACAGATGGGCAAGATACAGACTGGATGGGTAGTCTGCAAGATGGGTGGGAAATTGGCTAACAAGTTTCACTCAGAGGGTTATGATCAATGGTTTTTCCTCAGGCTGGATGCCTCACACATGGGGTCTCCCAAGGAGGAGTACTGCATATGTGGCCCCACACTGTTCAACATCTTATGAATGGTGGGATTAAAAACACCCTCATCAGGCTTGCTGATGATGTGAATGAGGAGTTGGTGAGTGATGAGGAGTACAGATCAGAAAGAAGAGCTTTCTTACAAAGAGACCTCAACAGGCTGGAAAGTTGGCAACAAACTGATATATGCTGTTTAACCAAGTCTTGTATTTGGAATGAGATAACCAAAGATCATGGTGTAGGCTAAGATTTGTGTGACTGGGGAGCAGCTTTGATGAAAGGCACCTGGAAGTCCTGGTGGACAACCATCTGCATATAAGTCAGCTGTGAGGCTCCACAGCATGATGATAAATCAGATCCCCTGTTACATCCACAGGGGCAGAGATAGAGACCTGATTACACCTCTCTACCAAGCACTTGTCACTACTGTGTCTAGTTCTGGTCCTATAACTCAAAGAAGCCAAGGACAGACTGAAGAGATTACAAAGGAGCCCATGAAGGTGATCAAAGCAGGGATGGAAAATCTTCTCTCTGAGGAACTGTCAGAGGAAGTAAGTCTTTTCTCCCTCGAGAAGAGAAGGTTCAGGGAGAATCTCCTCACAGTATTCCAGTACTGAATGTGTGGCTACAAAGAGGATGCAGGCTTTCTATGACAGGGTGGCACATGACAAAGACAAGGGGCAATCATTACTGGCAGAGGTTTCTTACTGATACAAGAAAGATTTTTTTACAGAGAGAACAATCACTGGAATAACCTCCACAGCATTGTGGTAGGGTTCACATCCTTAAGAAATCGCTACAGAACTATCTTTAGATTATCTTAAACATACACACTTTTAAAATGTTTGAACTTCTTTAAAATCATATTTCTTTGTGACATTAATGTGGTCTTTTTCACACCTATAATGTAAAAATGGATTTCCATCTTCCACATTTCTAACATGCTATTTTGTTTTTCTGCCTCAGGTCATGATATCATCAGCTCTAACAACTCAAGAGCACATCCTTCTTGCCTAGTCACTGACACTCCCATCTTGCTAGCATTTGATTTCAGATCAAAAATGCTCTTTTGAAGAGAACCCCATGGTATGCTTTGGTTCATACCAATGATATGTTTTGATTTGTATCGGAGGGTGATCTTTGTTCATGGACATTGCATTCCTTTTTAGATTAAACCAAACTAGAACGTCTGCTTTAGGACAGTTCTCAAAACACAGGCATGTATTAATTTGCACAAATTAAGATTGAGATAAATTTGAATTAAAACCTTGAAAAGCAGGTTGTGTGAACCTCAAGCTACCTTCACAAAATGCTTCACTTTTCAGATCTCCCTTTGCTGCACCAACTACTGTTAACCTGGAATCAGGACGTGGACAAAAGCACACAATATATGAAAGATTCTTATCTCACATTCTTTTCCTTTTGAAAGTCAGTGGGCATCTTGCCATTTCATATCATGCTGTCCGATTTTATCAGCTCTAGGGATATTGTTAGGATCTGCTGAACTCTCTAAATAGCAAATATTTAAGGTCTTATCTTACTAGATCGATACATATAAAGGACCAGGTGCTGTTCCATTTAATTCAATAAACAGTTTACCATTGATTTTCATGCATACACAACAGGGCTTCACCATGAGAATATTGTTGATCTCTCATTTAAATTTTAATGAAAGATTAAAAGTAGAGAAACTGAACTGAAGGAAAGTCAACCAAAATGATAGTGTCCTGTTTCATGTGAAGCATCAATTCAACCAGTTTGAAGAGAAAACAGATAAAATAAACACTAAAAATGTGCTGGTATTAATTTTCATTAGAAGGTGACTGTGAAATAAAGATGTTCATTGGAAGAATAAAAGCAGAACAGCAGATGTCTGCATGAAGGCTTCCTTTAAGAAAGTACTCAACCAACAGCTCTATTTTCAACATACACTTCATTGTTTTGAGTTCAGTGGATTAAATCACTCCCTCAGTAAGGAACAAATTCTGAATTAAGGTCTAACTCTCTAAAGTCTGTAAATAGTTCTGTCTTAGACCAAAATCTGTGACAACACAACTGTTTTCTAGCAGAATCAGCACACTTTGGACAAGGCAGATGGAACTAGTTTATTTATTTATTATTCAGGGTTGGTTCACACCTCTAAACACAGAGATATAGGATAGAGGCAGATATATTACAAACAAAAAGTCTAAAGTACATAAAGAGATCAAAACAGATAATGCCAGTGGAATGTATCTGTGTTTGTAATATGCTTAATCTTTAATAAAATAGTTTGTTTGTCAAGTTTAACAAAAAAAATGAGGATGAAAAGAAAAATAATAACCTAATGGATCTCTCATATTCCCTGTTGGATCAAGCCCATTACATGTTTTGTCAGCTGTAAACCACAGTAATTTTCAGTGGCCAAGCACACTAGATGAAATTTAAAACATTTGGAGAACTATAGCCATTCAGGGACATATATAATATTAGGAGTTTGGAATATAGTTGCTATCATTCATTTATTCTTTTCAGGCTTGGCCTACTCCTGGAATTGCTTGCTGTTGCCTGGTTTGTCTTGGGAGAATTTCAGATATTTAATTTTTCAAGAGTAAAACTAAGAGTTTGAAGGAGCAGTTACTGATTTTAGCACATAAGGGGATTTCTGGAGGAGGCTGTGTTTGAAAGCATCAAATTAGAAGGTCAGGTCACCGACATGAATGATCATTGCATACAGCCAAGTTTGAAGCAACCCAACTAGTTATAAATATTATCCTGCAGGGTTCCAGAGAATTAACTGAATCTAACTTTTTATAGCAAGCAGGAAGGAAGATGATCTGCTTATGCTGTTTAGTGTTTCCAATGTTCATGAACTGTTTGGGATTACTCAAGCAGGTACCACTCAGTTTGTAAGCGATAGGCTTGATGTGGTATTGAAGATATGTCCTTGGCCCTCTAACTCTGCACATGGGAGTAATAATTTATAGAGGTTTCTTTTTCAACTCTCTCTCTGGCAAGATTTATTGTGATGCTGAAGTAGAATTCAATGTATATCTATCAAAAATAAAATTCTGTATATTGCTTCAGGGAAGATAGCCCTTGCCCTGTAGACTTTTTTGGTTTGGTTTTTTTTTTTTTTTTTTTCACTAAGTATTTAATATTACCTTTGTGGCTGGTTGAGTTATGCTATGTACTGTTAGGATTATGCTAACAAAGTACATTATTGTTTTATGGAAGAACCTAATTGTTGATAATGAGGAACTATTTTTACAACTAAGCAAAGATTATTGTATATTGCACAGAGTTCTACTAGACCATTCACAAAAACCCCAAACACCCCTGTAAACGTTAGACATTATTCTACTGCTCTGTAGAGGTTTGAAGGATGCTTTTCTTTCATACACTTTCATAAATCCCTATCAAAATAATCTCCACACAGTTCTTCAGGGCATTCATCTGGGGACCAGTTCTCACCTATTCCAACAGGATCAGAGACAGGTTGTTTGCAAATTCTGGAAGAATGAAGGTATGTATGGGATTGGAAGTGCTATTAGAAACAGAAAATTCACGTGAATATATTGTAAATTCAGTCATTTTTTTCACTGAAATGTGTGTTAAATACAGGAAAACTCCAAGAGGAAACCAGTGTATGAAGAATAGTTGTTAACATAGAGCATCAGCTGAAAGAGTTGTCAGGACAGTTTAGCAGCTTCACAGTGATGAAAAAAAAAAAAAACAAAACCCAAATCAAAATCCAAAAATCTAAAATTATTTGCAATTAGGGAAAAAAATGTTAAGGGAAAGAAGTTTGAAAACAGAAAATTGAAATAAAAATCAATCTCAGGAAAGAAGGCTTTGGTAGTTGAAATAATGCCTCAGTGACAGACAGATGGGTGGCAGAGCTGTTTTATGCCTCTGAGGCCACCTTGCAAGGTAAAAAAATGTTCTTACACTAAACATTTCATCAAGAGGAATAACAGATGGCCTCTTTCTTACCCTGTCTAGAATACTGTAATTCACTTGGTGAAAGGATGACTGAAGGCATATTACTACTTGGTTCCTGTAGGTTGCTTGGGAGACAGCTGTTGCTGTTTTCCTAAAAGAAGAAAATAGGCCTACTGCTGGATTGTCAGTCATCTTGGGCTACAAGGTCACAAACACAAAGTCACGATCATACATTTTGAAGCTCAGGTGCAGCATGAGTAACCACTGCCTTGTTACTGTTTGGATGCACTGATTTTACTCAGGGCAGATTTATCAGATATCTTGCCTGCCAGATCCTCTTCATTCATGTATGACTCCTAGTGCCTCATGCATGCATTGATACATGATGTGCTACCCACAGATGATGATAGATTCAAACAGAAGTGCCAACATAGTTTTTCTTCTTTTCTCTGAAGACAGGAATCTACCTCTGTATTTAGTATTAATCAGAGAGAGCATAAATCAGGCAGTGGCTACAGAAACTACCTTGAGCTCTTAAAGTCAATATATTGTGTAACAGTTCAGATGGGAAGGAGAAATAAAACATTGAACAGATAACTCTGGCATAACATCTAACATCATCTGTCCCATTTTTTCTTTTCTTGCATTTGTATATTCAGGGCTGGACTCAGCATTATGTTCCTAACATGGAATTAGAGTCTCCTTTCTCACCATTCTTTTAAACTTCAATCCAGTAATGCTTACATACAGACAGGATCTTGTGTCACAGGTGAAAAAAAAAAAAAAAGGACATGTTTTTGGAGACCATAGGATAAGAAAGTTATTCCCAGACTGATACAGATGATGAGGAATTGTGTTTATTGTGGAGGATTTTGGTTCAGGATAGCTTCTTTTTTAGAAAAAAAAAAAAAAAAAAAAAGTTCTTTGTTTGCTCAGGGTTTTTTTTTGAGAACCTAAACCATAAAATTAACTGAAAAATTAATATTTCCTTTCTTCCCCTCTTTCTTCGGCTTAGTTAAAATTAAAATAAAAACAAACCCAAATAAACTGAACCCCCCATATTTGACTAACTAAGCCATGTCCATGTGTACAAACAAATAATAGTGAAATTGTTTTTAAAAAAAAAGTTTTAAGTAGCTAAGAGAAGGAGCTGGTCTCCTGACCATGTTGAAGTGTCTAGCTCAAATCCTGGTGTTTATGTACTACAGATCTAAAGTTAATTGTGATGAATCCCATTGTGAGTATTTGGTAGCACAAAATCTTTTAATGAGCGCCCGGTTTATGGACAATTATCTGCTTGATTTCCTGAGTAGAAAGAGTATGAAGCAAATTTGGAAAAGTAGAAAAAAAAACACAAAACAAAAAAAAAAAGGAGTTTTTGTGGTGAGCTTTTAGTAATACATGGAGTTCATTGAAAGAACTTTTGGAAAACATTTTTGCCACATTATTTTTCATTTACCAAGTACAGTGGATTGCAAGATGTCAGCATATACAAATGAGGTTAATTCTATGTATCAGGACATTAAGTCAGCAATGGAAGATGGTGGAATAAATTCCACCTCTCAAAGGGACTATGATCTCAGCCATCTTCTAAGCAACTATTTCTGACATATACTGGAAAGGCAAGATGGGGAGCCAGATTTTCAAATATCTATACTCTGTCATAGTTATGCAGCTTCATCTTAACAACATTGATGAGGATATTTTGGAATCCTCCTCGTGTACATCTGGGTTTAAAGGCAAGAAGAAAGGCTTTATATGCTGCCTGGTTGACCTTGCTTCTTCATAAAGGATGAGCTGGAATACAGTCCCCAAAGACTGCAGCAATTTGTTCAAGATTCAGGGTTTCCAGGACAACATCCCCTTGACATGGCATTTTGAGGAATGACAACAAAAGTTCATCCATCTAGCTATACTGTCTATTCTGGGTTGGTATCAAGAAAGAAAAGTAGGATGCTTAATGAAAAATATTTCTGTGGTATCAGCTATAAATTTTAGAAAGTTAAAGTTTAAAATTTTAGAGCTATACAAAATTTATCACATTGTAAATTACAGCTACTTCACAGAATCACAGAATCAAAGAACTGTTGATTTTGGAAGGGACCCCTTCCCAGTTTCTTGCTCAAGTAGGGTCAGCTGAAGCGGATTGTGCAGGACAGCGTCCAACTGCGTTTTAAACATCACCAATGATGAAGCCTCAGCAGTGTCTCTGGGCAACTTCCGAGTGCTGTCTTCTCCAAGCTGAACTGTCCCAGCTTTCTCAGTCTTTCCTCACATGAAAGATGTTCCAATCCCTTAATCATCTCAATAGAGGATTTTGTTATTGCTTTTATTTTGTTCTGTTTTGTTGGTTTGTTTTCTTTCCTAAGATACACAATCAGTCATGAAACACCATCAGTGGGAAACTATGTCTTCCTCTGGTTCTAGGTAAGGCATACAACATTTATGTCTGATAGTGATTTCTTTGCTCTACCACTAAGAATTGAGACTTGGTGGCTAGTCTATATACATAGTTTTCCCATTTGAATCCAAGTTGTGAAAGTTTGGCTGGTACAAGTCCCTACTCATTTATTTTCTGGCCTTCCCAGTTTTCTGGCAGTTTGCCTTACAGAAGGTGTAGTTCAACGTATCCAACGATAATGTTACTTTTCAAAGTCATGTCGATTTTCTCTCAGTTAAGACGTGGTAACTGACTGACTGTACAAGTCTTAGTGAAAATGGTCAGCTGGAAAAAATTATGACCGGAGGAGTAGGAATCTCCATCTGAGAGGGGAGATCTCCAAACATGCCTTCAGTCCCTTGAGATCATTTAAACATATTCACAGTTCTTCATATTGAGAGGTGGAGTCTTTTTCAGATGGTTCCCTAGATGACCTTTATATACCGATTCACTGAGAAATTAAATTTTTCCATGGAAAGGGATTTCCGTTTGTCTCACCTGCCCCCAGAATATGCTTAGTAAGGGCTCTATGAATGGATTTTGAGTCAAACCCAAATATGTTCAGAAGAATGACCTCTCCACTTGTGAAGCACACTAATTCAGGATATGTCTTTGAATTACCATGTTTGTATAATCCTCATAGTGCTAATCATGTGCATGCTTGGTAATATGCACTTTTCTGAGTAAATGTCTTCTTGGCAGGTACAATGAAAAGTTGTAATCTTTAATGCGTGAGTGCTCATAGTAATGGATGTATAATTTATGAAAAACTTGGATTAAGTTAACTAATGAAATTAGTTAATTTAATGAGTAAATATTAATTATAATTAATACATATGCTCTGATAGTCACTGTATCTATACAATACCACCTTAAAAGAAAACTAATTCTTTGGAGAAAAAAAAAGTAAGTTACACTTTTGCTAATAGGGTTTGCCATATTGTCTCAAGATAGGCTAAATTGCAGCAAGAGAGTAAGCCCAAGAGTAAATATGATTTGTGGTTTATTTTATTAGTGTTCAAAGATTATCATGTTAGGTGGAGAATATTTGCTAGGGAAAATTGATCCTGTTAATTTATCTTTGTTTATAAAACATTAGAGATGATGTTTAGATCATATATTAACATATCACCCGTAATATAGAAGAGCCAGATGTTCATGCTATGCTTTTAACTGTGATTGCTTGATTTTAAAGCTTCTTCTTATGTATTTTTACTTTTATGGAAGGTGCCAATTAAACTTCAATTATAAGTTCATTCTGGAGTGTCTTTATTTTCTTTGTTTTAAATTAAAGGCTTTTTTTTCCCCTGCGAAGAAATGTATATTGCTTTCTTAATTTGCTGTGCCATCTGTGTCACTGCATGCTGCTCTTCTAATTTGCATTTTCTTCAGGGATGGAATCCAAGCATTGTTGAAGTTAGTGGTCATTTGGCAAATATTGTAGCTGAGTCACTTAGCACAAGAATACAAGGTACATCTCCTACAGAAATGGGCATAAATAAAAGTTATAAGGCAAGGTCAGTTACATTAGCACATCTACTCAAAAATTGTAATAGCATGGCTGTGGGAAACTGAAGTAGTCCAAATTTTCTATTTGAGCACAACACACCATGCAGCTTCATTTATCTTTTCATTACCTCTGCAACTGAATGCAAAACCCAAGTGGTGAACTACATATTCATATTGACAGACCAGCACCTCTGACTGCCACATGCTGCAGTTACACTTACACCACCAAAGCCATTAGCTTCAACTCAACTATACAAGTAAGTGATTTGGCAGAGGCCAGGACAGCCTGTGGCAGACAGGAAGGCTGGAATACCAAAGCAGGAATAGATGCAGGTGTCTGTTCTTTCAAACACTGATACAGCTTGAGAGGTTCCTTTTTGTCCAGGCTGTGCAACTGGTGCACCAGCTGGTTTGTGTTGCAAGTGTCAATACTGGGTTCACAATCCCTAATGAGACTGAACGAAGGAGCATCTGAGAAGAAGATAGAAACTCCTTCAACATAACAGAAAGAGATAATCTAATATTTTCAATTAATTTACAAAAATATATATATTTAAATAGCCATAATTAAGAGTAGAAGTACATTGAAGATTGGACAACTCTGTGAGTGGAGGATAGTTTTTTCAGCCATACTACCAGTAAAGGAGTAGATGACTATGAATGATGAAACCTACTTGTGAAAGCTAATAGCAAAAGAATATCCAATCTGACATCTATGAATAGGTGTATCAAATTAAGAAAACACTGCTTTGATTTCCTGCCATTATTTCAACCCCTTAAGAGCATTTTGCATTTGAAGGTGGATGTGGAAGTCCAACCCAGCTCTGAAACTTCTCTTCACATGCTGCAGAGCCAGGGGAATTGTCCTTGGACTACAGTGCTTTGAGCACTGTAGTCACATTGATGAAGTTTGGACAAGAGGAAGAAAATTAGAACTTGTATAGACAGTACAAGACAATTAAACAAATTAGCTTTTTAATATATTTTTTCTGGCTGTAAGCACAATTTGTATCTCAAGGGAAAAAAATAAATTCAATTTACCTTAGATAAACTTTCAGCTGTTCTGTGCGTTCAGAGTGATTACTTGAAAAGCTCTGCGCTGTCCATTTGTGCGCAAATGCACTTGAGTTGATTTTAATTAAAAAACAGCTTTAATAGCTGGTTTCTGCAGTTGAAAATGTAATTGGTTTTTCAGTAGGATATTCATGTATTAAAGTTAGTGTTTTATTAAAATGTGCATATCAAGACGGGAACTACTTTTGCCCAATTCTCCAAGATCTTCCAGGGCCAGATCTTCTGATTACTCAGGTTTCTAAATCCATTTAATTTGAAGGAAATATTTGTGAAAAGTTCAGGGAATGGAGAAGCTCAGCTAGTTTCTCATCTGTTTAATATACGACAATTTTCTTAGGCATAAAGGTGTCATTCACATCACTAAAAATAAAACCAATTTCACAGTATTCGAGCAATAAAATTTTCTCTCGAGATCGAATATGAAGACTTCTTCCAAATCTCTAATTTTCTTTGTTTTACACACAAGAAAAACTAGTGGGATGATGAACTTACTCAGAAAAAAGATCAGACCAGAAACTGATGCCAGTGATCCAGTGAAAGACAAGGGCTTTTAGGGTGAATGGAGGGAGAGGCACTCCTGTGGAAAAGACTGAACTTCTGTTGTTTCATACCTCAGGACCTTATTACAGAATCACAGAATGTATCTGGTTGGAAGAGACCTCAAAGATCATTCAGTCTAACCTTCGACCCAGTACTAAGGAGTCAACACTAAACCATGTCCCTAAGTGCCAGGTCCACATGTTACTTGAACATCCCCATGGATAGTGACTCCACCACCACCCTGGGCAGACCATTTCAATGTTTGATAAACCTCTCAGTGAAGAAATATTTCTTAATATTAATCCTAAACCTCCCCTGGTGCAGCTTGTAAACATTGTAGAGAACAATAAGGTTTCCCCTCAGCCTCCTCTTCACTGGACTGAGACTGCTGCAAAGCTTTCCTACACTCTAGTAGAACAACACAGCCACCCAGCTTGATGTCATCTGCAAACTTACTGAGTGCATTCAATCTTCTCATCCAGATCATTAATAAAGATATTAAAGTGGACAGACCCCAGTACTAAGCCCTGGGACACAGCACTAGTGACCAGATGCAAGCCAGATTTAACTTCATTCACCACCACTCTTTAGGCCCAGCCATGCAGCCAGGTTTTTTTATCCAGTGCAGAGTGCACTTCTCCGAGCCTTGTGCCATGAGTTTCTGAAGGAGAATGCAGTGGGAGACAGTGTCAAAGGCTTTACTAAAGTCCAGATAGACAATGTCCACAGCCCTTCCCTCACCCACTAGGCAGGCCACCTTATTTTAGGAGATCAGATTCGTCAGGCAGGGTCTGCCTTTCATAAACCTGTGCTGACTGGGCCTGATTGCCTGGCTGTCTTGTATGTGCCATTTGATTGAGTTCAAGATGAACCTGTTCCATAACCTTTCCTGGCACCCTGGCACCAAGGTCAGACTGACAGGCCTGTAGTTCCTTCCAGCCCTTCTTGTAGATGCACATCAAATTATCTAGCCTCCAGTCAAGTGGGACCTCCCCACTTAGCCAGGACTGCTGACAGGTAATAGTGAATGGCTTGCTGATTACATCTGCCAGCTCCTAAGTACCCTTGAGTTGATCCCCTCCAGCCCCATGTGCACATCTAAGTGGCACAATAGGTTGTTGATCATTTCTTTCCTTCCACCTTCTTTACCTTCCCCTTGGCAGCACTGTAGGTTTGCAGGGTTCAGATCAGAAAAGAGACAAAGTGTCATCTCTCCAGCATGGTTGAAAGTAGGATGACTGAACTCAGTGCTCTTGGTCCAGAGGAGAGTGGCAAAGGAGGGAAGAGGTAGAGGCCAGAAGCAGGAAACCCTTTTATTGTTAAGTACATGTAAAGAGTTAACATGAGAATCACTTTATTTCCTAGAGACCTCAGTACAGGTAGAAATCTGGGGAATCTTGTAGTAGATTTTATTATATAGAAGTTTAGTTGACACTAGCTCATGTTTTTGAAACATGAACTCCTACCAAACTGTGGGAAAAAAAAAAAATCTTCCTTTCCCTAATGAGTTGACATAGGGTTCGGGGCTTCACATCTGATTAGTCTGAAAATTTGTTCCACCAATCCTGAGAGAATGTAACATTGCTCTAAAGTTTGAGTCTTGAGATCTGGTGGCTATTAGTAGAATATATGATATCGTTATGAAGGTAAGTTGATGCACAAAACTGGTGAGGAAGGTCTTTAGGTCACTAAACATTTGCCACGACCTCGTACAGCTCAAAATAAAATCTCTAAATAAAAGTAAGTAATAAAATATATAAAACACAATAACAATCTCCCTGACTTTGGAGACCAGGAAAACTAGTTGCTGTCATTAGGTGATTTTCAGAATTGCTGTGTAGTTTCCATTCTCATTAGCCAGAAGTAAGGAACAAATTGTGAGACCATTAACCATAAAGGAGCAAGCGTCTCCATTTATTTCAGTTGGTGCCATTTTCTGCAGTGTTATTACTTAAAAATCTCATATATGAAATTATGTTCCTCTGATTTAACAACAAATTCCTCCCAGGCTCTTTCATGGAATGAAGCTGCTGGGCAGGAAAGGTATTTTCTCTTTTCATAATCAGTACAGCACTTGTTGTATATGTTGATGACCTGATCCTGATTTTCTGGATAGTTTTATAAAGCTAAAACAATTCTTGTGATGTCAACATGAGTCCAGATTTCCAAGTAATTAAGTTAAGGCTGTGTGTTTGTGATGTTGAAATGGTAGGGACAATTCTCTGGAAATAAATCAGCTGAACTTTCAGTATGTTGAACCTTAATCAAATCTAATGAATTATAAAGTTTATATTATCTGAAAAATCTTGATGATTGAGATTATTTCATTCTTTCTTTCTCAAAAGTGTTGGTTTGAGTGGGATTTTTTTTTTCTACAAGGCTATATCACCACACTGTATTTAAAAAAAAAACAAAAACAAAATCCTCCTGGGCTACTTTGTCCTTCATCAGTTCTGTATCATAGAAGAGAGATGTTATTTTTCTTCTGTTCTCAAAATAAGTATTATAGCTCTTTGTGGCTGTGGTATATCTGAGCTGAGTGTTGATTTCTGAAGCTTCTGCCAGAACATGTTTAATAATACTGTCACTCCCAGAGAATTCATGTCATGGCAAGCTCTGACAAGGTGCAAAACATGGGACAGGTGTGAATTTACCATCTGCACTGCCCCTACAACACTAAGGCAGTGTCACTAGGAATTAAAGTAAAGGAAAGACCTTGGGAAGGAAAGTCATAACATACCTTGTTCTTGAAGTTATTTCCATACTGGAAAGCAAAATAGTCATGGAACATTAGTAGAAGACCATATGTATTTATTTCCCATCTTTACAAAGCCATACATCCAGATCAGGAAGAAAAGCATGAGATTTTCCATTTACATAGACATGCAGTGTAATACTGGATAATACATACCCACATAACTTTGTGCTATCCTAGAAGAGAGAGGATGAACTTTCTTATTTTAACATTGCCAATTTCCAGCATAGTATCAGTTAAACCTTAACCAACTATGGTGGAAAGGAACTGTTAAAAATTAATCTATTATTGCCTGAGGGGATTCTGGGGTAGAGAAACACTCTGAGAGTCTGCATATTTGCTTTTTCCTTTGGCTCTGCTAATAACTCACCTTAGTAGCTGTTGGTGAGCTACAGTCCCCAAACTGCCTTACTTTAAGGGCTCCTAGTCTCAGAAAAAAACCCAAAACAAACAAACAAAAATTTCTTGGCCTCAGGAATTTAATAGAGGGCACCTAAGATGGGCACATAGAGTCAAGAACTATACACTCGATAATGTGAAAAATTTATTATTATAAGCTACAGTAACTAATTTTGTACACTGAATCTAGGAAAGTGATAAATTTCATGCCATTGTGAGTTACTTTGTGAGAGTGAACAGGAAAGATTTGGCAGACAGGAAAACATCTGAGCAAACAATTATTTCAGGAGGGCTATGTGTCTGTTCACAGGGAATTGAGAGCTCCATGTCTTCCCTTGACAAATGGTACTTTCCAACAGAGACAAATATTTTTCACTATAGAAGCAGGTAGTGGCCCAGAAAAAGGGAAGCAAATGCTGAACATCAACAACTCCTGAAAAATGGAACACTCCTGAAGGTCAGAAGACTCGCAATGTAAAGATCTTCTAAGTTACTATGTGTTTTCTTGGCTTTGTGATACTTCAAAATTGGAGAAGGTGAGAAAGGGAGTGCTATTATTAATGCTAAAATGAAACTATTTCACAAGTACCCATTTAGAGCCTAGAACCTAAGTTTTGCAAGGATTTCATGCCACTCTTCCTTGGAGACTGGGCTTGATGAACTGAAGGTTTCTGGTCTCATCTTAACTTTTGTGGGTAATTCTTTGCCCTGGAAATATGTTACAATCACAAAATAATTTAGTTTGGAAGGAATCCTGAAGATATCAGCTGGTCCAACCCTCCACTAAGAACAGATGAACTCCACATTAAATCTGGCTGACTCATTTCTTGTCCAATGGTGTTTGAAACTTCTGGAAAAGCTCTGGGAAACCTGCTCCTGTGTTTGACCAGGGCAGTAATCACATGGACTAAAGTGATGGACGGACGAATCATGCTATTCAACCTATTTTTTTAATGAGGAGGTGTCATCTCAAAAAATTAATCATAGAATGGTTTGGGTTGTAAGGGACCTTAAAGGTAATCTAGACCAAGTGCTCAGAGCCCCATCCAAATGGACAGAACATCTATGAGCTGGAGAGAGGAACTGAGGCAATGTGCTATGTGTGTCCCAATGGATTTCTGGTCAGGAAATTTCCTTACCCAGATATTGTCAAAGAAGTACTCTTCCTGTTGATGATTAGTTGATTGAACTAATTAATCTGAATCTCACTATTTTTTAAATTCCTCTTGCTTCATAGCTGTGCAAAAAAAAAAAAAAAACATCTCTAGTACCACATGGAGGCTGCACATAAATGTCATTTCAGGGCTCTGTCTACATTTTTCTTACATTGATATTTAAGACAAACAGAATAAAGCAAAACAAACAATCTGATATCCAGGTTTGCTTGTTACTTAATACCTTAAGCAGATTTTGCAGCAGAATTTTCTTTGTCATTAACTACAGTCTTCATCTCTGGGTTTCGGTAAAAATTCATAAAAGAAAATAGTGCAGAGCTGGACTTACATTCAATGTGGTGACATCTTTGAATTTTACAAAGTTATCATACAAGGTTGATGTGTTCCTGTGCTACCTGTGCTAGATTCTATGGTCCTGCTCTGGCAGGGGGTTGAACTCAATGATTTGTGGAGGTCCCTTCCAACCCCTAACATCCTATGATCCTGTAATAACAAGGACATTGAGGAGAGGCCTCTGGAGAAGCTCCACATGGTTTGTGTCTCAGAAACTGAAAAACTTAGTACAGTACTGGACTGAAAGAGAATCTGTAACTCACAACCCATGGGATGGAGTTTGCATTACCTAGCCTTAGACATCGAAATATTAAGCATCTATTGTAAGATACTCATCTGATGAGAAACAGTTACTACCAGAAACCACTAATCAAAAGCTATGGTATCCAAGAAAATTAGGACAAATTACCCTCTAGAGGAGTCTTTTTCTGAACAACCTTTACCAGAGTGTAAAGTCTACCTTAGACTAGATGCACAAATTTTAGAAACGCTCCCTTATGCCAGCTCAATCCTGATGTAAATCTGAAATGAAGCAAAAAAGAGAGTTTGAACATACTGGACACATCACTGGGTACAGCACTGTTTAACATCTTTGTCAGTGACATTGTCAGTGGCATCCAGTGCACCCTCATCAAGTTTGTTGATGACACCAAACTGCATGGTTCAGCTGACTCTCTGAGGGAAGAGATGCCATCCAGAAGGATCTTGACAGAATTGAGAAGTGGGCCAGTGTCAACTGCATGAATCTTAACAAGTCAAAGTGCATGGTCCTGCAACTGGGTTGGGTCAATCCCAAGCACACACACAGGCTGGTTGCAGAGTGGGTTAAGAGTAGCTCTGAAGAAAGAGACTTGGGTGTATTGATCAATGAGAAGGTCAACATGAGTCAGCAGTGTGCTCATGCAGCCCAGAAAGCAAATTGTATCCTAGGCTGCATCAAGAGGAGTGTGGCCAGCAGGTCAAGAGAGGTGATTCTTTCCCTTTGCTCTAGTAAGTATTCTTGCCTTGAATATTGCATCCAGTTCTGGTGTCCCCATCATAAGGACACAGATCTGTTGGAGCAAGTCCAGAGGAGGGCCACAAAGATGATCCATGGGCTGGAGCGCCTCTGCTATGAGGATAGGCAGAGGAAGACAGGGTTGTTCTGCCTAGAAAGACAAGACTCCAGGGGGACCTCAGAGCTGCCTTCCAATACCTGAAGGGATCCTACAGGAAGGCTGTAGAGGGACTTTTCATAAGGGTGTCTATCAACAGGACAAGGTGGAATGGTTATAAGCTGAGGGAGAGTAGGTTTGGAATGGATTTTAGGAAGAAGTTCTTCAGTACAAGGGTGGTGAGACTCTAGAATAAGTTGCCCAGGGAGACTGTGGATGTCTCCTCCCTGAGAGTGTTCAAGGTCAGGTTGGATGAAGCTTTGAGCAGCTGAGTCTAGTTGTGAGGTGTCCCAGTCTATGCTGGGGAGGCTGGAATAGATGATCTCTAAGGTCCCTTCCAACCAAAGCAATTCTATTATTCTATGATCACCATTCCGAAAACCATTTCTTTCATATTAGACTAACTGCATAAATGGAACTCTTTCAGAAGGGATAGAATACATGGTCAATTAAGTTTTACTGCAATGAAAAGAATACTATAAATATCAAATTAATTTCAGTTGCTCATCACCATAAAAACTGTCTTTAAAGGGAAACAGTACACAGTGATTTAGAAAAGCCAGTGTGTGTAAGACCAGGTAGTGTAAATAAGGGTTATTAAGAGTTGATGAAGGTGTATTCCTTTGTACTTCCTAAAGATAAAAAGGTGTTCCAGACATTTAAACTGAATGTTAATTCAATTAGAGCTTTAGAAATTCTGTAACTGACTTCTCAGGATCATTTTTAAAGCATATAATGAGTTAAGTACTCAGGCATTCTTTCCTCTCCTAGAGCAAAATACCTCTTGATGTAATTAAATAGCTCAAGATTCAGAAACTCAGAACTACCAGTTTCTTCAGCTTGTGACAGCCAGACAGGTGTAAGAAAAATCAGTCATGTGAAAGAAATTAAATGAGTTCTGCAAAGACTTAACTGGAATTGATGCAAAGCTCTCCAAACAGCAAAGGTGATTAAAAGTTCAATCTAAGTCAGATGGAAAGAAAGATGCTTATTAATATCCACATCACTGGGTCACAAACACCCTGCTTATCTGTAGGACAGGACTGTGTAGTTAATGATGTGATCAAAAGTGATATTCATGAGAGAACAGTGTACTTCATCCCACCTCAACCCTCTATGTTGCATATCCTGCTGGTAATCATAAAAAGAATATGAAAATCTCCATATCTGCATGATGATTTTATAAAAGGTAGAAATTTATTTATATCAAATCTAATAAATTCTTTGTTACACACTGAATTAAATGCAGCTACTATTATTTCAGTGATTGAAATAAAGCAAAATGTACTTCAGGACCTCTGAAAACTTTCTTAAAGAAAACTTCTGTCATTAGAAAGGAGTTTTAATACTACAGGTTTTAATGTCCATTTACTGACCTCAAAATGCATCTCAGGAACATTGAATTCTCATATAATAAAGATACTGCTGAGTACAACAAAGGTTTACACCTGACGTATTCAGAACCATCGATAGCCAAGCTCATTCAACTAATTGCAAATGAGATCTATTCTTAGCAATCTTTAATAAGATTAGGAGTAAAAATCTAAGGATTCTTCTTAAATTGCTCTAAGAATTTTGATTAAGACCTATTTCTGGGTTAATTTTTGTTTATTATTTTCTGCTCTGAAAATTTTCACTTTGTAGCTAATTGAATAAAAAACATGCAGAGGGACAACTTTTCAGAACTGACTGGTTTAAAACTTGCTGGTGTTAAGTATTTAATTTGAATATCACTAGTTAAGACACCTACCTAACTCTGGTAGTTGAAGTATAGGCACTTCTAGTAGCAACTCAAATGACACTATTCAGAGCACTGATGGTACTAGTGGATAAATCCTTACTTCCCAGTGAAATGAATAAGATTAAAATAACCTCCCTGGATACAAAATAGCTGAAGAAGTCTTGAGCTGATACTGTTTGTTCATGAAAGATAAGGACTTTTGAAAGACTGAGGGATCTGAGAAGATACAAACATTCTTCTTCTGTGATGCTTAATGCAACATAGAGTGGGGTTGTTTTTTCCCCCTCCATTTTCACTCCTTTGTCACCCTTGCAGAAAAGGCTCCATGGAACATTCCAGACACCTCCCTCCCACAATGGAAAATAATGACACAAAAGAAGCATCTGCTGAAGAATTGGATGCAGAAGCATTCCTAAAAGATGGATCATTTTCACTCAGGTATAAATAGAGAGGTCAGGAAAAGTTTCACACATCATACTGACACTGTCATGAAGCTGAGTACAGAAGCCATCTCAAAAGGGCTTCACTTGGTTATATGATGCTGAAGTAAGTGAAAAGAATTATCAATTTCAAGAGATAATTTTTTGTTCTGCATTTTCTTCATAATTGTGGTTATTTTCTTTAAGGTTCTGCTTGATTTCTTCTCAACACCTTTTCTCTACCTAAAGCTTGATTAGTAGACAAGATGTAATTATTTGATCACTTTTCATTTTGGCTAATTAAAACAAAAAGGAAACATTTGCTTGGGCCAAAGGTTATTACAATGCGTAATTAATTGTCCAATATCGTCTTAATCAACAACTTTACAGTTTCAGCATCCTCTGCATTTATCAAGGGATAGGTGGGGTTAAATAGAGGTATTTAATCAACTATGCATGAATTGCCAGAAATGGATTTCTGTGAAGGAGCCTTCAGCCAGTTATTAGGAAAGGTGCTGAAGTGAAACAACCTTCCTCAAAGAGTGGTGGATTACACTGGTTTGCAGGGAAAGAACCTAAGTATTGAACAAAATATTTCAGTCACATGTTCTATCTCCATCTACTTAATGAATTGAAGTGTCAAGACAATTTGAAGAAACAGCCCAAAACACTAGAAATGTAGCTTAATACAACATGAATTATTTGCTGGCCAAATGTACAGTATGGATGGGATTCCAGACAAAGGATTTATATTATGGTCATTGTTACTGGGAAAGACATTTAATTGTCTAGAGCTTTATATGTTTAAAGGCAGATTATTAACATAAAAAATAAAAAAATATCAGGAAATAAATCTTGCCACAGTCTTCTAGAAGACTTAATTGGCAAAGTAGTAAATCTCATTACTTTCAGAAATGTAACTTTAAGGCATCTTTATGTCTTTAATGTGGTCAGGAACAGAAATCTCAAAAATCACATAATATCTGAGGCTATCTGATAAAGATGTACAAGCTGGTTAAGTTCTTCTATCAGTTTCTGTTCATTTGTCTCATTTTGTTAATTCTTTGTAGTTCCAGATTTCCTTGATGCAGATAATGTTATATGCATCAGATACTGGCTAGGCAGCTTCTGTTACTGAGCAGGTTACAGAAGTTACAGGAGCTAACTGGGATGACAGATGAGCTTTTGTTTCACCCTATGTCTACTAAGAGATGTCTCAGCACTTCTGTAAAATGACATATAAACTTGACAGTTAAATAGGTCAGCTTAGTCAATCACATTCCCAGTTCTTGTGATGATGGCTGTACACACAAATCTGGATTTTCATCATTATGAAGCCAGGTTCAAATGCCAGTGAAATAAGCATTAGCAGCCTGTCTTATTGAAGAGAAATATCAGTTCCCATAACTATAATTTTTGGTAAAGATGAACAATAAAGACTTGAGTCTTTTCAGTCAAAGGTCCAAGTTCAGGAAAAAAACCTAAGTTTTAGGGAGGATGAAAGGTCTCACAAGTCAGAAAACAGGGCAAATCAAACAGTAGACAAAAATAAAAATGTCAAGATGTACATATAGACACTTAGAATCTAAGTTCCTACTTCCCCTGTGCAGATTAGGGGCCAGTCTCTTTTCAGTGGTGTCCTGTGATAGGACGAGGGTCAATAGATTCAAATTGGAACACGTGAAGTTCCACCTCAACATGAAGAAAAATTTCTTTATTTTAAGGGTGATGGAGCATTGGAATGGGCTGCCCAGAGAGATTGTGGAGTCTGCTGCTTTAGAGACTTTCAAGACCTGTCTGGATATGTTCCTATGTGACCTGCCCTACTGCTTTGGCAGTAGGGTTGGACTAGATGATCTCCAGAGGTCTCTTCTAACCCCTATATTTCTATGGTTCTATGATTCTATCATCATGAAGGTTTGAAGATTTTCTGAGTAATTTTAGATTATTGACAAGCGTCTGGATGCTCCTCAAATCATTAAGTATTTTTTTCTGTGTGATTTTTTTTTTATATACATTTTGGGAAGCAATGACATTGAAATCTCTCGGCTACTGCAGTGTATATTATACTAGGTTACTCGAGGTCTGAATCTACCACGTTGTTCCTTGATTTCTTCTTTCAAATTGGGACGGCAGTTAAGTACCATATGCATGATTTTCTAGTGCAGTCAGAACATAAGCAACTGAATTAACAGTAATAACACTTAATTGCATGATTAAAATTATAAACATGCTTCACTGCTCCTCTAGCTGAGGACAAGTCTGAAGCCAGGACCTTAGATTCTGTTGTTACCATTCAGTCTGTCTACATGAGTTTAGTCATATATAAAATGGAATCTTTGCCTATATGCCAGACAGACTTATTCAATTAATATTTTAAGCTGTCAGGGGATACTCGAATGAACATCATTAGAATGCAAAAGTACAAAAATTCTTTTCATGTAATCCTTTAATTTTCAAGCAGACTTTGAGAGAACATTCCATGTTCAGATAAAACTGAAAGAATATAATTGCAGAGGCCCTGAAAAAATGATACTACAGAACAATTTCCTTAGCTTGATAATACCTAACAAAGCTTCTGGAATCTTTCAACTAACTCTTTTCTGTGGAGAATACCTGAAGCTCCAAATAATGAGTAACATTATGATTCTGTGATTAACACAGTTTAAATCTCAATTGTTCAGTTCCTGTTCAGATACCTGGAGAAAGATTCAGGGGAGGTTTATTTGTTTGCTTATGACAAAATCCACTAGAAGTGTCAAGATTTTAAAATTCCTTCTCCCCAGGCAAAATTCAAAAGTTTCCTGTTTTTCTGGAATGAATATAAGCCCAAAACCCAGTATATGAAAAGAATATTGGTGGATTTACACATTAAGAATTTAAAATCCTTTATTCTATTAAATCTATTGTTACTGAATTGCCACTCACAACAGTGGGATCTGTTTGAGGTAAAAGTAATTTAAAATGTGATAAATTCTTAGTGTGGTCAAAGGTTCAAATCTTATATTTACTCTTATTTTATTCTTCAATATGATTCTGAGAGGGTCATCTTTTATTACCTTTCTGGATAATTAATCTCTTAATACCAAATATCATATTCTCTGTTATATAACTTTTATCATCTAGAGAAATGAAGGACTCTTAACTCATTATGAGTTACAATTTCCCAGTGGTATGATAACTGAACAGGAGCTTATAGGTGTTTACACAAAGTTCTGTAGGGTGGAAATTTTTTGTATAGTGCCATTTTATTTATTTATTTAAGATTCTGTAAAATTTTCTCACCTGAAATCAGCAGGTTATTGTACACGTCCAATTTTCACTCCAAGAGTTCAAGGCAAAAATAGAAAACAACTGAAATCTTTATTTTAACTTTACTTTACTTCTATTTTACTTTAATTTTTCTTAAAAAGATTCAGTTCAGCATCTACATTGAGAGCTGTAAGCATTCATGTCAAGAAAATTTTTATAAGTGGAATCTGGCAAAAAGCTAAGGCAGCAGTACAGGCAGGAATCATATTTAATGCCCACATCTTAATGTCTAAGTGGAATTTACAGTCACATGTCTTTATGCTGTCTTTAAGGGATTAGTCAAAACAAACAGTACATACACAGGATCCCAAATAAGGAAGTTTGAAAAACACTAAATTATTTTCCTTTTTTCATAAATTAACGGGAAAGTTTGTCTTGTTTTGCTTTTATAATTTTTGTTTGGTTTTCTGTTGAGGCAAAAAATAGAAGCTGCTTAAAAATTTGAGGATAACGTTGCTGTGGAATATTATCTTCCAAAATACATAAGCAGAAGCAAGAGACTTCTTTTTGAT
Organism: Indicator indicator; assembly: GCF_027791375.1. Classification (NCBI taxonomy): domain Eukaryota; kingdom Metazoa; phylum Chordata; class Aves; order Piciformes; family Indicatoridae; genus Indicator; species Indicator indicator. The sequence goes on from NC_072021.1 coordinate 19,027,018, forward strand.
CCAGAAAAATGTAGCATTTCCACATTCCTGCTACTTAACAGGAATGATGGGACAAAGCTAAGTGCTTCTTATTGCATATGACAGGTCCCTAAAAAACTTTAGATGACCCAACCCTTGAAAGAGATTATTTTATCCACATGAAGGTAATTAATCACAGTTAACACTAATATAGCTGTAGATGTCTAAAATGCATCAGAGACACTTGAAGATTTGTTGTGATGACTGTTATTCCTTGCAGCAGAGCACGTTCTCCTTCCTTAGACCATTTTACAACTATTGGTACAATTCCAAAACAGTGATGCTTCATATGCCACTTTAATATATGTTCTGTGTGTGTAAGCACCTACACTTAAAGCTATGGTATCAGGAACAAATATACATTGAATTTGAATGAGGTGTGACCACACTATCACTTGTTTTTTTTCAAATTAGTCAATGTATAGCAATAATGTCATATATTAAAATAAAACAGTTTGCTGACTCATTATAATTCTAGGCAAATTTTAATATTTGATCAAACTCCTTTTTTCATATCATGTCTAGATCAAAGGTTTGGTTTATTTCACTTGGTTTCAGGTGTCTATAAGGCAGTGCAAAGGGAAAAGCTAGGCAATTCAGGTTTCCTTTAAAGCCAAAGAAGAGAAACAAACCCCAACATCTCAAGGCCATAATCCATCTGATTTATTATGGAGGTCTACTTTAGCATGACATTGACTGCACTAATTGTGCCTGTTTCTATTCATTGATTATAAAGACAAACATAAAGATGTGGTTAGATCTAATAATCTGTAAGATTCATATCTGGTTTTGGTCAATTGAATTCCACATCAACTTTTTATGAGAAATGTAGCAGGGCTTGTTGTTTTGTGGTTTTGTTTTTTTTTTTTTCTTCTTCTCCACTACCAAAGGTAAATCATTCCAAAGTGTCATGTACAGTTATTTCAGGTAAGAAACTCAAAGTAATCTAAACCACTGAAAACATACCTATTAGTCACCAGTTAATCTATGAGTAGTATAAATGGTTTGTGATTTGTAGCATTTTCTTTCTTCCTTCTCTGATTTCTGCTAGACAGGTAAACATTTTTTTTTTTTAATGAAGGCAATAGCAAAGCATTATAATAAACATATATATATATATGTGTGTATATATATAACACATTATATTTACCAGTGACAAGAGAATACAGAGGTTATGTTTTGTGCTTGTCTTATCTAGTTATGGTGTTTTTTGCTATAAAGCTACTAGAATCTTGGTATATTGCTAAATCTTTCCAGTCACACTTACAGAAGTATGATAGAAATAAAGATTAAAGCAAGTGTTTAGTAGGACTAGCAGTAAAACTTCTGTGGCTTGCCTGCCTGCCATCTTTTGTAAGAACACACTGGGCCACATCACCAAAACCAGCAAGTGGTAGGGTATCTGGTGAAAAATGAAACCAAAAAGTGTGACCAGAGATAAACTTAAATTTTACACATAGTATGGGTATTTCTAGAGGATTGAAAATGTTGATGACTCCACCAGAAAGGAGAACCAAGCACTGATTTTCTGGCATTCTAAATCCCTAGTGCCTGCTAGCTGACACCATGGATGAAATGGTGGGATGAGCAGTTGCTGGCACACTAGGAATGTAGCAGCTTAAGTTTCACACTCCACACCAACAGGTTTTCCCCTCTTAAATATGTTATAGCAAAGGTGTTAGTTGTCTCAGTCTCAGCCAGAGGTGGGTCCAACTTGGAGCTGGAGGAGCTTCTTGAAGTTTCTTATGGAAGCTGCATTAGTGGCACCCTCCTCCACCACCAAAACCCTGCCAGATACAAACTTGACACAAGACTGTAAGATGAAAAGATGATTTGATTAATAAATCAGAGCAGCTTCTGAATGAAATGGATATTGAAAAAGGAAGAGTTGGCATAGAAAAGCTTTAACCTTCATGGAATTGGGATTTTCTTACTTTGTCCATGACTAGTAAGCTCTTTCTTGAAGGGATAATTTTTTTAAGAGATCAAAAAGTGGATTTATAAATAGCTTTTGTTAGAAATGGGAAACTAGGAAGACAAAGTGTGTAGTTTAACTATGTCTGTGCATAATAATTAGAGTATGAGAGTGGTTGCTTTAGCACAGGAGCAATCACTTCACTACTTATGGTTTCACAGATATTTAATTCATTTTTTTCCTCTTATAAATACACAGAAGAAGTGAGAAATATCTCAGACAACGCAGAAGTGTAATCTAAGGCCAGGAATAATGCTTTGATCTGATTTAACATTAGCACTGATTTTGGAAATCCTCACAGTGATTTTTCCATGTTGTCAAATAACGTAGAATATTACACTGCTTTAGAAAAAAACATTTTGCCTTGAAAGAAGTAGAGGTGTGTGGAGAATTTAAACAATCTCTTGCTGAATTAATATGGTCATTTACTTGTCTCATCCACCACAGTGTGAGTGCTTATTTCTATTTTGAATTTTATTGATTTTAACTGTCAGTGGTTTGATTTTGCTGTTATCTGCTTCACGTTGTGGAGCTACAGGGCACTGTGGACAGATACAGATGCCTGAACATAAACCTCTAGCATTTAACGTATTCAATGTGACTTCTACCTGATGCTTCAGACCAGCTCAGATCTCCTAGAGGTCCTGCATCATACTTGTCACAAGGATATCAGAGATGTTACAAAGCATCTCCAGCTGAAGACCATTCTGTTCCTCAGAACCTTTGTGTACCTTCAAGTATCTATAACCTTAACATTTCTAACAACAAAGTGTACCAAGAAATGACATTGGTACTTTACTGTCCATAATGCTACATTGTTCACACTGTCTGTTGCATGACTTTAGTATCTGTAATTTCAATGGTCTCAAACAGCTCACAGATATGATTTAGGAAGTAGGAAGTGCCAACAACCACTCTCAAGAGGATGCCTAATTTTAGACACTAAGGGAGTCTAGTAAAAAAGACATTGGCTTTCTTTCCCATGGGCTTCAATCTTTAAGACTGCTGCTAGGCATGTTGAATTTACTATCACAATCTTTGAGACTCAGATTTCTCTCAAACTCATATGGACTTCTGAAGTAAAGAAATTGGTGGAGGATCCTTCCAGAGCAGAGATCGATACCGAAGTATACTATATCCTTGTTTCAGTGCCCTATCCATGTCATAGAGATGGTGACCCTGAACTGGAGCAGATACAGAATATGCCTGTGAGATGATGGGAGACCAAGAACATACCAGATTAGAGGGAATCAAACCAGCTCTGATCCAAAATGTTCTGTGTTCAGGGAAGGGGTGTTGCTATCTAAGATGAAAGACAATGCACACACACACACACACACACAAAAAGACCAAATAATTACTGTCTGGAACAGCCCTTAAGAGTAGGGTACTGCTATACCAAGAGAATTCAAACTCAAAACATGAAAAAATGATTCTCGTTACCAGTTCTTATAGAACCATCTTTTGGCCACTGATCGTGTGTCAGGGAGGATTTTGAGTGCTGTTTACAGCAACTCTATTGCAGAGCAAGGCTCCTTCCATGAGTATATCACTTTTTATCAGATGAAAACTGTTACCATGTGAAAACAAATTGAGACTTTATGTAAGCAACAGATAAGCATGTAGCAGTTTACATTTTCATCAAGGAGGTGTTTCATCCTTTTACTTATGCCACAGTGCTGTATTATAAATAAAAGGGCTTGTTGTATATGCATAGCATTAGGCTGTGATACTGCTTAAAGAAGAAATGTTATCCTGCTTTTGAAGTATAAAGTCATTCAGATTCCTGTTCAACTGATAGATTCAGTGTCAGTTAATTTAGCAGTTGCTCACATTAGAAGAATAAAGAGATAGTGAATAGCGACAAGATGGATATCCTTCAATTATTTTTTATTGTTTCTGAGGAGGTTTTATTTTGCTTTTATACATATGAAACATGATTGAAAGAATTAATCAGGGGAAACAAAGTATTATTATTGGCTAATATTGTTGCTACTTCTATTATAACAACACATAAAAGAACAAAATGATCAGGACTTCATTTTGAAAAGATCACTAAGCAGGCAAAATGCACTCATGGTGGTAGAATTTAAGTAGAGGACAGGCTACTGAGGCACGGAAATGAACGGAAAGGAAATGTTATAAATTTTAGTTAACAAGAAATATATGAGCTCTCAGCACTGAATACAGTTCTTACCCAAACGAGTATTCTATCAGTCAGCAATTCCTTAGATCTTCATTTATATTTCTTCACTGATGACTGCTTTTGTGTAATGCATTAATGGACTGATCACCTCTGTCTGTTGATCTGTTTTAATATATTTCTTAAGGATATATCCAAGCCTAAGCTATAGTAGCTCTAAACACATGATGTAAACAATACCAAAGCTCATGCTGCATTTAATTTCTTATTTCACATTACACACATAAAAGTAAGAACACTGCCATGGTCCCATTGTACATAAATAATTTTTTTCAACCTTAGATTCAAGGGTGGAGACAACTGCTCTTGCATAATGGGAAAAGATACAGTGTCAAAGCTCAGATCTATTAGTCACTGGTCAAGTGCTTTAATCTTATGTCCTACTTACATAGCTGATTTTATCTATTTGGCAAAAGATGCAGTGTGTCAGCTGTAATAACAATCCTAAATACTCACTTCAGTTATGCTTAACACTGCCAAAATGCTTCACAGCCTTTGGGCCTGGGATTTGTCCCTATTTTTTCCAGACATGTAGAATACAACCAGAGCATAAATGCTCTTGCACTCATGCTTATTTCCTCTGGATTTGCAAATGGCATTGGCTTTAGATGACCCTGCTTTGGACATGCCTGTTACCTTCAGTTTTCCTGTACTAAAGAGCGTTACCATCCTTAATGGCTTTTTGTTCACTGCTCCTGAGAGGAGAGGAATCTGTTATTTTTGGTTGTGGTACTTTTTTTTTTTTTTTTTTTTTACTTATGCATTTATTTATTTATTTATGTCTCTATCTATTTATTTATGACAGCCTCTTCCCTCCACCTTATCATCAACAAGCAGTGTTCTTAACTTCATAAATACCAGCATGTTATCATTATTATCTGTGCAGTTCTGAGTGGGAAGCGAAGGAAATGAGGAGTTGTTCTTGACCTTGTAAAGTTCAGCAGGGATCATAGTGCATTCCCCAAGGGGCAAAACAGTGGCATAGTTCTGTTTCACTCTGTTGATGCACAAAGGTGTGACATATCTTCCCTGTATACAGCAAATTGCTCTCCTTTAGGATAAGTGCTTATATATTTCCTTCATCAATTTATACCACTGTGAGATGTTTATTACAAGAAAAATACGAAATTCTGTTACTGATAGGAGTCATTCTGTTACTGATACAAGTTGTCTCCGGAAATAAAAAGCAAACAAACATCACACACACACACACCCCCCCCCAAAAAAAAAAAAAAACAAACACAAAAATCCCCCCAAAACACCAAAACAAACAAACAAACAAACAAAAAACCCAAACTGACTGTGTCCAGTTCTGGGCCCCTCAATTTAAGAAGGACATTGAGACTCTTGAATGTGTCCAGAGAAGGGCAACGAGGCTGGGGAGAGGCCTCGAACACAAGCCCTATGAGGAGAGGCTGAGGGAGCTGGGGTTGTTTAGCCTGGAGAAGAGGAGGCTCAGGGGTGACCTCATTGCTGTCCAGAAGTATCTGAAGGGAAGTTGTAGCCAAGAGGGGGCTGATCTCTTCTTCCAGGCAACCAGCACCAGAACAAGAGGACACAGTCTCAAGCTGCACCAGGGGAGGTTTAGGCTGGAGGTGAGGAGAAAGTTCTTCACAGAGAGAGTGGTTGGCCATTGGAATGTGCTGCCCAGGGAGGTGGTGGAGTCACCATCCCTGGAGGTGTTCAAGAGGGGATTGGATGTGGCACTTGGTGCCATGGTTTAGTAGTCTTGGATGACTGGTAGGACCTGATGATCCTTGAGGTCTTTTCCAACATTATTGATTCTGTGATTCTATGATTCTGTGATGAAACTACAGCAAAAGGGATCAAATGTATGTGGATGTGTCCTGGGCTAACACAGCCTGTTCTCACACCCCTCTTCCCTCCCACTGACAGGGAAAAAGGGCCAGGAGGCAGAGTTGTTAGTTGTGATAAGGGCAATTAACTACTCAATTGCAGGGATACACAAAGAGATTACACAAAAGAAAATAGGAAAAAAAAGAAATAAAAACACTGTCAGTTAGAATCCTGGCCACAGAATGCACAAACCCAAAATACGAAAAAGGGGATGCATCCCAGTCTGAAACCTAGGAAAGAAACACAAAAAACCCTAACAAACAAAACCCAAAAGAAACCAAAACCAACCAAACAAAAAAACCCAACCAAATAATAAAAAAAAGACACTGTATAACTTTAGAATATATTAAAAGTCCCATAAATATCAGCCAAACGCTTTTCCTGTCATACAGTGAGCATGACACCAGCTTTGTGTAGAATATATGACCCATCTTGCTCTGTTGTTCTGTGCCACTTCGAGGAGGCTGGAGAGTATAGCCCCATCCAACAGTCTCCCATCCCTCATCCTTACAAGTGGGGCCAATCAGCTTAAATAAATATAGGATGTTTTGTGGACTTTCCTGAGAGTCAAACTGCAGCAGTGTTTAAAAGCCTGCTCCAGTGCTTTTAAAAGCCTGCTGTGCTGATAGAGCCAAACAGGCTCAGGACAGACCCAGACCACATCCCAACATGACAAGCCTCAGGTCCCCTCTTCCCTCTCCCTCTGGGGGATTTTTCATCTAGAGGTAGACAATGGGGCTAGGAGTCTGTAAATCTGGTGACCTGGGCATAGCCCAGACTTGCCTAGGCATACCCTCGGGTTCAAGAAAACCAAGTGCAGCTGTTACACATGGGTTTGACCTTGTGTCACACCTACTGGCCTGTCTGTGTGTCTGCCCATGTCTGGCAAAACTCGTTTCCATAGGTCAAGGTGTTGTGTTTCTGTCTTTGAATCTTTTTCAACCATTGGTCATTAATTGTCTTTGGATGTTATTAATACAGCTGAAATGGTAAACAAGTTACCTTGTTCTCTATCTGAAAAGTTGACAAGAGCCACTGTTGAGGCTACAGCTAAAAGAACCTCTTACAGCAGACAAGCTATACAGCCACCAAGCCAAAAAGCTGGAGGGACAAGAGCTGGTCCAGACCCGTGAGTCTCGCCCTGCGAATCAGCAGGTTACCTCAAGCTGCAGCTCATTGCCAGCCACACCAGCTGCCTGCCTGGACTGCACAGAAGGGACCTCAGAGAAGGAGCTGCCTGGAGAAGCCCCGGCAGCAACAAACTCCCTAGCCATGCATCCTTCTCAGAAGCAAAGCTACAAAGTTGGGAGGTTCTTCCCTGGCAATGTCTAGTGCAGTGGATGTCATCCTTGCTTGGATTTCCTGTGCTAATTCAAATTATCCCAGACAGCTAATGTGCTAGAAGCAGCACAGCCATGAGTGAACCTGGCAGATCTAGTTTTGTTTTCAGTCTCTGTTTACAAGGTTCTGTTGCCTAGAGTCCCCTTATGGGTGAGCCATAATTTTGCTGAGTAATCTCTTTCCTAGTTTAAATTACTGTTGCAGTTTTGTTTTTTGTTTAAACTGCCTGCTCCCTGTGTAAATAACCAACCATAATCAAACACTATAATCTGTATATAGGTTTTATTAATTTTTTTACTTCTGCATTTATAAAGTTATTAATATTTCTATTAATCGTTCTGCCAGTTATATATTATTAATAATCATAACAGCCTGCTGTAACCTAGTGTGACCCTAATTCACTTCCATGGTGTTTCAAGCTCCTGTAAGCTACAGGTGAACGCTGTGAATTTATTTTTACGTTTCTGCTTGTAGCTGCATTTTACCTTATTTGAGAAATTTCTTCTAGCTCCAAAGTTGTTTGACTAAAACTCCAGAGATGCTCTGCCCTCTGGGTAGGTTGAGGGAAGGTTGGACTGAGGCTTTTTCAGGACAGAGGGTGCATAAATCTGAACGGAATGACTTGGAACTGCCTGAGGTACCTGTCAGTGTGTTCTTTCGAGGGAGGGTCTAATTACTGATGTCAGTTGGTCTCTGAAATGGTTTGTATGTGGTCCATGAAACAAGGAGGAGGGAGCTGAATCTAGACCAAACACAGCAGGTGATTACTTTTATGTTTTCATACAGCTGGGCTTGGCAGCACCGTTAAAATAGAGGTACTGTTGGTGGCTCCGTTGTAAAATCCCTTTTGCTCAAGGATTTATCATGTTAATCTTTTAATTTGCATCAGACTAGAATCTGGCACTTAAAAGTCCCCCTGAGATGATTTTTCTAAATTAATTTAAATCTTCTTGACTGCTTTATGCAGGCAGGCTATTGTACTGTCATCCTAGGAATTGACATGGTGAGGCTGTGTTACAATGTGTCTCCGTTTTCAGGTACCTCAACTTTTTCAAATTCACAGCTCCGTGATGTGAAAAACTTACTTTGCACCAAAGTGAGGTTTGGTGAGTTTCTGTGGAAGAGTTTTGGTTCCTCCACAACCTAGTTCCTTTTTTTGCATCTTGTGTTGAAGCAGCTGCTGCAAGAGGACACCATACACTGCAACATCAAAAACCATTATGGAAAAGGTGAAACTATCTGGGAAGCATTTGGGTTCAGCAAAGTCCTAGAATTCACAAGTTAACACAAACAGTTGTATGATGTCACCAAAGAGAAGTGTGTTGACCAAAACAGAAAGAAAACACTGGGAATAGGAGGTATCTTAAATCACCTCCACTGCTGAAGAAAATATATCTTGATCTGCCCCCTAAGAATTCTACATACAAGGGAGCTTTAAGGACAATCCTGTGTTAATGTCTTGTTGAGGACATTTATACATAGTCTTCAGATCAAACTGTGAAATGGAAACACAGTTATTGAAAGAAAAATTTTCAAATGTTTAACTGAGTAGTTAAAAATAGTAGCTCAGCTTTAGAAATCAATTTTCTAGGGGAAAGAGAAGAGAAGGACGTTGTTTCTAATTAAAGATAGGAGCTGAAAATCTGTAGAAGCCTAAATCTGGGAAAATGAATTTTAAAAACGTAATAGGTAAGTTATTTTAACTAAATACAACAAACAAACAAACAAACCCACCAAGCAGTCTTATATAGCACTACATTTTTAATTACTTAGACTGACCTTTAAGAAAATATTTGAAATTTCATAATATAACTTTTTTTTTTTTTCAGTGTTCTGGAGCCATGCTCTCTACAAGGGGATAATTCCTTTCATAATTCAAGAAACATACACAAGTTTTCTTGGAAAAAAAGATTGAGTGAGAGAAAACCTAATTGGTTTGCATTTTTGCCACAATTACATTTTGAAGGCTATCTTCTTTCAGAGTGATTTTTGACAGTACATGCAGATTACTTGGTATCTAAAGGTACTGCTAAAACAGATCTCTCTTTCTCTCTCTCTTTTTTTTTTTTTTTTATAATCCAGACAATGACAATACATTTTATTTGAAGCTTATTTGTTAACCTTTGCAGGTTGAAGGTTTTTTTTCCCAAGTTGTCAGCTGCAAGAAGAGCAGATGTGAGATTCCACAAATGTGGTGTTCTGAAATCAAGTCACACATGAAGTGCTTCAGTTAAATTATGGGCCCTCTCACCTTCTGGTTTAATTCACTTGAAGCTACTCAGTATTAAGCATCTCATGCTGTAAGAGTCTTGTAAAACAAAGGCATCAAGAGCTAAGTGTCAGACTGCTAGAGCTCAATCCACTTCAATTTGTTAATACATTCTGTGAGCTAGCACCTAAACATTCAGGGATTGAGTCACAACTCCTGTCTGAGGATAGAAAGGAAGGTAACTTCTCAGAGTATTACTGAATATTTGATACCTTCATACTGGCTAGAAAGATTTACCAGACATGAAGCTCAAAAGTTGAGAAGGTGCAGTTTAATCAATGACTTGTATTACATGACTAGTATTCTTTAAGCCAGTACTTAAGTTTTGCACAAACAGGTCATGAAAAAATGTCTGAGATAGCATTTTGGTCTGCAGTGGCTTCACAAAACACCAAAAAGAAATAATGCAGAGCAATTAATGAAAGTCATGCATATTTATACTTCATGTGCAACACACACAAAAAGCCTGCCATGTCTTTGAAAATTAAAAGTACAGTCACAAGAAATGTTGATCCAGACTAATCCTTCTTTCCAATGCTAACAAATGCTCCATCAAAGATGAAATCAAAACCAAGTGAATAGAGATGATTCAGATGTTATCAGAGAAGGCTGCATCAAGGATTTACTTCATAGGTTGTTGAATAGATTCCCTGACAGCTCAAGGAACAACATCATGTATTCATTCTCAAAAATTCTTCAAGATCCACATAAAATTAATTAGGCTTCCTCTTTTCCAGAATTCCCACAGAAATTCTATTCCAAATCTCCTCTTTTCAGAGTGTTGGAACATACCCCTTATTTCTAGCATACAGTATTTTATGATCTGCTTATGGTAGCCCTTATCCAATGCCCGAATTCATCTGGCATTATTTGCACTAATGAAGTTCTCTACAATCAGTTAAAAACCACAACAACTACTTATGCTACTTGTTTGGTATTTAATTACAGCAATGCACTCTTTCACTGCAAGTATCATGTTATGTCAGGATGGTACTATGCCATCTTGTCTTAACTGTCAGGTATCTTTTTGATGTCCAGATAGAATTTTAGCAGTGATGCTCACAACCATCAGAAGGAGATTTAAAACAGGAGCTTAACTTTAGTTCTCAGTGGTTTTCTTTGTTTGTTTCTAACTCTCCTTTGATGAAAGGCAGCACCCAGGGAATGTGAATAAAAGGTCTATATTTAAGAAGAGCAAATGTATGGCTCTTAATGGGTTTGGTTTCAGATTTTCTTATCAGCTCAAACACAGGTAACCCAATTTTAAGAGAAGGAATCTATCCCCTAATATGGGCAGACCAGACAGAACATACTATGGGCAGGACTCAAACGTGGTATGGGTGAATTTTGACTTGATTAATTGTTTGTGATTACTGAAATGTATCTGTAAAGCATATGGTATTCTCTGTGTTTGTGCTGTAAGAAAAGAAGCATATGAGATTTTTCCCCATCTTGGATAGCTTGGATTTTATTTAATGGAGAATTTCTCAATCATCTTGATTACAGTGAAGTTTCTTATAAAAAGTGAAAAGCAGTAAGTGTGCACTCAACCTTTCAGCTGGTCCTGATGCTGCCAGCAATGCAAAGACATCAGTGAGGGTGAATGAGCTGAAGGGAAAGGAAGATAGCCAGGCAGTCAGGGTATATTTAGTGTCTATCTCTTGTATATTGACTATTCTCTTGGAACACCTCCTAGAAAACTAGCAGGAATGAGAGATAAATTATTGTTGCTTAATTTAGTCTCTTTTCAGTGTCAAAACCTAAATAAGTTTTGACTTTGGAAAGTTATTAAATTCAACAAGGACATTTTTAGTGATCTTTTTGTGTTTATCTGGAAAATCAAGCTCTTAAAAACCCAAACTGGATTTTAACCCTTTCTAAGGTTCTTTTTTAAGATTTATCATCATCTGAAAAGTTGTAGTTTCAAATTAAGGTTTCAGTCTGACATGCATAATAAACTGACCCTCTAGTTTTTAACCTGCCATTCATTCATTGTTTTCCCTTGTGTAAAAAGCTATGAGCAAAAATGGTCCCAGACCTTGAAGATTCAACTTGAAAATCAAGGCCAAGCTTGGTTTTTAGAAGAAAAAAACTAAACCTCCTAAAGGGCATGATAAAGAAATTTTAACAGATGTGTAAATCCCAATGACTTCAAATTAAGCACATTTTAAATTTCTTGCCTATTTGGTGAGCTCCAGAACATGTCCACTGGAACCTTCTATAGTCTTTTTAAAGTTTTTGTATCCCAAAAAAGAAGAGTAACTTTTTTTTCCACATCAGGATTTGCTCATTGGATTTGCTGAAGCCAGTCACAAAGCAAAACAAACAAATAACAAACAAACCACAAGCAAAAAAAAGAAAGAAAAACTCAACCAACCAAACAAAAAAACAAACAAAAAAATCCCAATCTACATCAAACAAACAAAACAACAAAAAATACAACCCCCAAAATAAGCAAATAAATAACAGCGTCCATTTTTTAATCCACAGACTATATTATGATACGTAGAGGAAGTGACCTTAAACAAACCAGTCTGTTGTCCATGTCTATGTTGAAGTAATCCAAATAAAGAAAATAACTTTGTATCAGGGCTTTTTAATTAAACAACAACATTATTTAATGCATTCATATCAAGACTCAGTTATCTCTTACCTATTATGTAGCACTTTTATGTTCAAACAATTTCTTATGTAGATTCTCTCTCCCACACCATGAGTTAAGTACTAAACTCACCCTGCCTTTTAAATCCAGGATGCACAAGTCTGTGAGCATTAACATAAACCTGAGGCTTTTTCTGGGTTTTGAGCATCATGCTCCCATCTCATGCAGTTTTCAGGTCCAGCAATAAAAACATGTTCCAGTTGATTGGCTCTTCTCAGCAGAAGGCACCATTGCTGCTGAGAGCCAGTGAAAGCTATTGTAAATTTCATGGGACCTGGGGATAATTCACTCTGCCTAAAAAGACATAAGATAATTTTGAAAGAAATCCTCTTGCTGTCATCTGCTATAACACATTCAATTTAGATAAATCCCTGAACTGGGATTCTTTATGCATAATATATGCTGTTAAACAAATAGAAGCACAACCACAACATTAAGAGTGTCCAAACGATTCCTTAGGTTTAGCACCCTGGCTGTCCAATTTCTTATCTAAACTATTATAAACAAAGGCAGAATCAGAAGATTAAAAATTTCAAGTGACTGCTGAAGTTCAAAGAGTGCTTGTATTTTAATAACAAGTACCTTACACGTTTCATGGAAGTGTTAGCCAGATGATCTATATATTAATTAGACTGCCATTTGAGAAGGAAAATGATTCAAGTGCTTTCATCTCATTTCCAACACAAGCAACCACACTGAGTACATTTATGGAGCATCATTCCTGCATATTCTGGAGTCAGCTAGGAAGAAAGAAACAGAGCTGACTGTCAATTTTGTGGCACAATGATTTTCAAAGAGAACATTCCATTCAGAAAAAAATAAAAATAAAAAAAAAAATGTAATTTTCCATAGGAGAAAACAAAATGAAACAACAAACCTTAGGATTTTATGTTGAAAATAATGTGTTTATAATTTCTTGTTATCTACTTTAAAACCAAACCAAACACCAAACCAAAAATTAAAAAAACAAAAAAAAAAGCACACCAAAAACAAAAAAACAAGAAGACTGCCAAAGACTCTTAACGTGAGGAATCAGGGAACAGGAACTAGGCTTGGTACGGGTGGGGATGCTGAGAACTGGAGAGGCAGAGAAAGCAGGTGACCAGGGTCTGGCTCTGGCTCCCTGCCTGGAAGATTCTCATTAGAGTCACTTTCTGCTTTCTGGCAGAAAATGAAATTGACAAGAGGTCAGGAGGCGAAATTGACAGGAGTGTGCAGTTGGCAGGAAGTTGACAAGCTACAAAACCCTCCGTTTTGCTTCTCCAAACTGTAGTTCTAAGGGGGGGGGAGGGGGGGGGGGAGCAGAAAGGAAAAAATAATCTCAAATAATTTTAATTTCTTATTCAAAACACTAATTTTTTTCTGAGGACAGAAATTCATTTTTTCGTGGTCAGATTTGGAATGAAGTCCTCAGGTTTCATTACTGTTGCGATGTCAACATGGAACAGAGTTATTAGAAAGGGAAGGAAGAAGAGGAACTACAAAATAATGGTGAGTATTGCTTCATCTTCCTCCCTCCTTGTCTGTGTATCCAAATAAAGAAACAGTCAGTGGAGAGCTCCTGTTCAAAAATGCTCTCTAGCTAAGCATCCCCTAAAGTTCTTGGTATCAATAATTTACATTTCAAAGGTATTTTACGTCTCCTTGTAAATTCTGTTTGAGCTGGAATCATGCACCACACAGCTGGGACTTGATGTCATAAACTGCATATTTTCAACGCTATGTATCAAGATTTCTGTGCTATAATCCAAGATGAAGTGCACTTAATTTTGCCTTATACCATGAGTTTTGTGATTGTTGTGTTTGGGTTTTTGAAAATTATTTTTAATTTTAATTTTAATTTTTTCTTGGCAAATAGGCTTAATAAAGTTTCTGTCCTTTAATCACATAAAAGAACACCTTGGGGAGTAAATATGGCAGCCTATGAGCTTACCTCTCAAACAGAAACACTTTGAAATATTGCTTAAAAAGAGGACCTGATATTGCTAAGGAGCTGCAATAAAAGAAGAACATAGAAGCACTCTGTATGGAAGTCATAAAATATATTTACTTCTTTCTACACTGGATAGTTCAGAACCTATATGGAAAAGAAGCTGTATGCAACTGAGTATTTCAAAGTATTAGATACACAATATCATTTTCCTCACTGTGTAAAGTTCTGATTGGTAAAATATTTGACATTATTTCTCACATTCAGTTCTGGATTTCTGCTAGGTGCTGATTGAACTTTGCAAAACATTTATCTACTGATATCTTGAAATGTGTATTACCCAGCAATTTAGTTCAGAAGAGTTACAGTAGGAGTGTATGATGGACTGATGACAGATTTTCTATGAAAATAAACCACTAGTTAATGTACCACTTTATAATACCTGTATATAATCTTACAGAAATCAATGAAGCTGAGATAATTTACATCAGCTAATGATATAGCATACTGAGATTACATTTACTCTCACTGCTTCATACATATACAGAGACAAGGAAAGATAGAGAGGAATTTTAATTTGCAATTACTCTATGACTTTCTTGGATGTATTCTCCTAATCTGTATGTTTCCCCAGTGGGTGATCTAATCTCTTTAAGATCCTTTTCCTCCTTGAAGTCATTGTCATTGAGGTTAAATATTGTGTCCAAAAATCAGTTACATCACCATATTAAATTAATTTAAGTATCAATAGCTTCCCAAAAAATTAAGATAGTCCTCTTCACAGCCTAGTTAGGAATACAAATGAAGGTGAGGACATTACAAGAACTATCAGTTTATGTCTACAATTACCCATTGGTCTGGTCTGCTTTCTGTACAAATGAAGTATCTGACCTTGATTATCTTTCAGATTGTTTTGTATGGAAAGAACTGCAGACCCACAGTGAGGAATGCTGCAGTAAATGTTTGAAGCCATCCTTCCCCATTCCCAGAGAGTGCAAAGTAATTTTGTACTGGGTCAGAATCAGAATATAACTTTTTGGAAGGCTGAGTATCAAACTATTTTTGGAGGTCTGTATCTATTCCTTTTTTTGTAGGGTTACTTTCAAGGAAGGGCAGGAAAAGAATGATCCTCTGAAACCTACAGAAAGGGAAATCACAAATACATGGCTGTGCTTATGAGAAGATGTATATGACATACCAGAGTGACAGGGAGCAACTGACCCTTAAACAGCATCTGGCAACAGTGGAACTATTCACTGGTCAGATCAAAACCATGATCTGTTTACAGTATGAAGCTCTGATACAGAAAGGAAAAGAAAACTAGATCACCTTTAAAGGTCCTTTCCAAGTCAAATGATTCTGTATTTGGCTGCCTTTTCCACTTCAGCAAATGCCCTATAAAATGTGAAGATATTAACCCTGCGTATCAGAATGCATCATCTTCTATTTGATGGCAAACTGTGAAGACAAGATCCAGTACCACATTTAAGTTTGCAATAGCAGTTTTTTATAGCACTCATCTGCACAGCAGAACTGCCTCACTGGTTTCCCTTGTGAAACCACTCCAGACATAAAACCTGTCACCATTGTCTGTTCCCATGTAGCCAACATGACAAAAAAAAATTTCATCTAAACTAACCACTAGAATATCCTTGACCTTAAGGAAACAAAGTGTGAGAAACAACATTTATGTTTGGAGTTGTCCCAATGTCATTGGACAATAATTCAACTAATTTTTTGATGAATATTCTCTCATTTTGAATTTCCTTTGCATTTGTCCCTTATACAACTTTAAAATCCGAGACATAAGACCAAGGGCTGCTAATGTTAGACACTCTAACAGCAAATTAAATAAAATGGATTTCTTCACATGTATGACTTACATTAATTCTTAGGAAGATCCTATGGTTGATTCATGAAAAAATAAAAAAGCACTAGAAAATGCCCAGAAAAATCCTTGTATCTTTGGATTTTTATCATTTACAATTTGGTCTCCTGCTATCAGGTTTTAGTCTTTGATCCACACTCCCAAATTGCTTACATTCTGGGTTTAGTGTCATGCTGAAGACTCTTGAGCAACCTGTTAAGATCTCCTTCCGTTCAACAATAATCAGTTAGATAAGTGATAGCTGCAGAATCCTGGAAAGGTGTGCCAGCAGATTTTAGCCCTCCACTGGGAGGTAATTATTCTGTCATCATTTGAAAAGAATGGCCTATCTGTTTCTGGCAGGCATTTCAGTTCCAGGCATGAAGTCTGATTCTGAACTTGCTGCACATCCCTTGTGTGATGGACACACTAGTAACTAGTGTTGTTAGTGCACTGAGCTATCACATGCCTGCCAAAAGTCAACATTTAAACAAGGGATCCAGGATGAAAAATGCCTTTGTCTGTTCTAATTAGGATCAACACTTTTGCTTCCTTCATCAGAATCTGCTTGTTTCATTGTCTGGGGCTGACATCAGCACATGTGCTGGAAGGGGAAGCAATTCGTACAAGATTCTTCATTACCTGATGCTTTCCACTTCACACATATCACCTGAAAAAGAAAACAAGAAATAAAATTTTCCAAGTTGTCTTGACCAAGTGAGCTAATGCCTTTCATTTCCATTCCTTTCAAGCAGCTTGAGTAGTTTGCTTTATTCTTTTTACCATCTGGATACTCTTCTGTGAACTCTGCTTTCTCATCAAGGGGGACGTCAACAGGGTGTTAATAAAGTCTTGTGTTATTGTGTGAATTTTGTATATTTGTACATATTCATTACATTTCATCATAGATTGTAGATTCTGCTTGTAAATACAGCTTTCATTTGCTTCCAGACTGAGCTAGCCTGGTTATTGTTGGGGGGGGGGGGGGAGGGGATGGGGGTGGAATTTCAGCTCACACTGATACATATTTACACTCTTTCTCTGCTTGAACTTTACAAAGAAAAATTAAAGAGACAGTTTCAAACCATCACAGCTATTTCCAGATATTTTCCAGCAGTGAGTAGACATCCATTTGGCTCATTTGGAGAAACTACCATTCCTCTGCAAGATGTTATCAGTTCTCAAGTGAGGCATACTATCAAATGCAAATATGCCTAATTCATTGCAATAGATAGCAAGCTGGTTTGCCTTCTTACCTATGCCTCAATAGTCAATATTTTCTTAGTATGTGTTCCAAATTCTTGTGACAGCATGTAGATCTTCTAGGGGAAGGTCTACATGGCAGGAGGGTTGGAACTAGATGATCCTTGAGGTCCCTTCCAACCCTGACAATTATGTAATTAGAAGGGATGAGGTGAGGATGACAGCAGAGAAAAGAAATAATCTTAAACTTTTTGAATGAAGCTATTAATCCAATCTGATTCATGATGAAGAAGAGAGCTATACTTTGGTTATCTGTCAATAGGGTTCATGCACATTGGGACCACTTCCCTAGTCTTTAGGAACAGCTCCAGGAGGTTAGCAGGCCCACAGTTCTGTTTTCAGAGCATAGAGAACATACATAAAAACAGCTGACTTTGTCCTTGACAGCAGCATGGATCTCACTCTGCTAGAATAAGAATGTCAGTGGAAAGGCAGAGGTGACTGCAGCTGGAGAGGGACTCCAGCAAGGAAGAAATGACTCTTTGTTCCATGTGTCCAGTGAATGTGAATCACCTCACTCAGACATTCAGTAAGATCTAACTTTTAAACTTCTTTGTTTGTCAATAACCATGACAAACAGCATATACATTTGGAGAAACTTACTATGTCCTTAGTTTGGTGCTCTCAACTGATAACAAGAGTGAGAAAATAATATATTCTCTTGGCACATGGAATCTGATAACTTCATGACTCATCTATATATGAGGAGAGCAATGAGGAGACCTAAAACACTGAACATTCTCAGAGTGCAAATGTTATTTATACTTGCCTTGTTTATTAATTTGTAACAAAAAGATTTTTTTTGTATTCTTTGGTGGTTCCAAAAGGCTCTAGTAAGGAGATATAGATGGGCTGATGCTGGCTGACTGGATTCAAGTACTTATGACATTTTGATGAATAGTAACAAAGACAAATGGAGACGTTTGTTTCACAAACACAAACAAATGCTTTCTGTAAAAAAGGTGGTTGACAGGAAGGGTATAACCTGCTCCTCCATTTCAGAAGGATGCTGAAGCATGGAGAGCAATTTACCTTTCTGCAATGACATTCATTCTTTTCTTAATGGCCACCTTGGTGTTTCTGATTTCAGAAGGGAGTTTTCCACAGCAGTGGAAAGGCTATTTTGCTAGGTTTATGACTCAGATCAAATTCTGTGCTTTATCATTTCAATATACCTAAGATGAAAATATTAATAAAATTTTAATTGTATTTTTATTGCAGATTATGTACAGGGACACAATATTTTTGCATGTGCAGACTACTGTAGACAAAGCTTTTTGGTGCTAACTATTTTTGCTATATATTTTGCTATACTTACATGTGTCTGTATACACATATTTATGTTTATACATTTAGATGTTTGCACAATGTTTGTGGTACTAAGTCTCTGTATGCAGGCAAATATACAAAAAGGGAAGGCTTGGCTCTCCTTAAATGAACCATACATCTGTGTAACCAAGGAGGATTAAGGGAACTTCTCTTAATTATTTTAGTATAATTATAGAGAAAATATATAGAGAAAATATATAGAGAAAATATATAGAGAAAAATAAAAGGAACTCTCGAATTATTAGAAGGCTGAAATGGATCCCAAAGACTAACTATACACCATTGGTGCCACAGTCTTTGATGAACATTTGACATAATCTAGCTCTTTGGTGGTTAAGCTGACAGCACTGAGAAAAGCACAGTACTTAGAGTGGAAATGTGCATCAAATTAATGATATAATTTAGCACAGAATTTGATTTTTAAAAAATATTTTTTAAAAAGTACTTAAAAAACCCCAGCAAACTCAAAATCCACAGCAAAATACCTTCCTCTTTATAACAATCTGAATACAGTGAAATTATTTCCCTATAGAATTCCATTTCAAGATTCCATAACATTGTCATAACTACAAAACACTCAGGAATGGATGGCAGGATAGCAACCTTTTCCCTTTAGTCTCCTTTTCTTGTCTTTCTGTAGAGGCTGCTTGCACTAAAGACACCTGGGCTCCTCTTTTTCACTTCATGAGAGTAATTTAAGACATCTTTAGGACAACTGATCAAAAGAAATATTTTAATATAACTGACTATGCAAGCTGATGGTTCTGTCTGGCCTTTTCAAAACATGGCAGATCTTGGAATCACAGAATGGGCAGGGCTGGAAGGGACCTCCAAAGGTCATCTAGTCCAACTTCTCCGCAGTCAGCAGGGACATCTCAACTAGATCAGGTTGCCCAGGGCCTTGCCAAGCCTCACCTTAAATATATCCAGGGAAGGGGCCTCAACCACCTCCTTGGGCAACCTGTTCCAGTGTTCCACTACACTCATAGTAAAGAACTTGTTCCTAACATCAATTCTAAATCTGCTCTTCTCCAGCTTAAAGCCATTGTCCCTTGTCCTGTCACTGCAGGCCTTTGTAAACAATCTCTCTCCATCCTTCCTGTAGTCCCCTTCAGGTACTGGAAGGCTGCTATTAGGTCTCCCTGGGGCCTCCTCTTCCCCACGCTGAACAAACCCAGCTCTGTCAGCCTATCCTCGTAGGAGGGGTGCTCCAACCCCCTGATCATTTTCATGTCCCTCTTCTAGACCCTGTCCCTCAGATCCATGTCCTTTCCTATACTGAGGGCTCCAGACCTGTGTACAGTACTCCAGGTGAGGTCTCAACAGAGCAAAATGGCAGAATCATCTCTCTGGAAGTGCTGGCAACGCTGCTTTTGATGCAGCCCAGGATATATTTGCCTTCTGGGTTGCACATGCACACTGCCTGCTCATGTCCAGCTTCTCATCCATCAGCACCCCCAAGTCCTTTTCCTCCAGACTTCTTTCTATCACCTCATTCCCTAGTCTGTACTGATTGTGTGGATTGTTCTGACTGTATAATTGGTAATTCCTATGTTCATAGTGATCGCATATAACAATACATTTAGACTGGTAACTAGAAGAAGAAAACACGAAGAAGAAAATGGGAGGCAATTTTTTAATAGGTCAAGGGTGTCTGGCAGAGCTTTAAGGTATATTCACCCCTGTTTACAAAACATCTTTCCCAGCTTCTGTCATTCAATCTAACAGTCACACTAAATCACACTGAAGAAATATAAAAAGGTAATTTTATTTCCCTAATTCCTGTTAATGCAGTAAAAGTGTAAGCACTTTTATTTGAATCAGGACCTAATTTATTAAACTGTAAAATTCTGGAATATCTGTACCTTAGCATCAGCAGAAACAAGACAGTAAACCAATTCTAAGCTGGAAATTAATGAATTTTAGAGATTCTATGTCTTAGTTTCCTGGGTTAATTTATCTGAGAGAAGTGATCAGGTTTAGATGTTTACATATTTTCAATAAAATATATTGAGAATTTCTTTCTATCCTTCAACTTTAGACAGTATGTTGCCCCACCTCATGTTTTCTATGTTGTCTTTTCATTTAAACACTATAGATTTTGGAATATTTGTCTAGGGTCTTTTTTAATCTATCTGTTCATCCAATAAATATTGTTCATATAAAATTTACAAAAATAGACTCCTTCTAGGAACATATCCAAATAATTGTATGGAATTAGATCCTCTATTTTAAGGGTTAAGGGAAAAATTGTATTAGATTTCATCTGACCCATAGTATAACAGATATTTTATATTTTGAAGTTACATATTGGACTGGGTATTTGAATAAAAATGCTAATAGAAAAGCTCCAATATGAAATTGGATTATGTATTGCAATGAAGATAACATTCTCGTTTGTAGTATTCATGTTTATCATGCGATACAGAATATAAAGCAGTGTCACAAAAATTGATGGATTAAGCATGTCAACTGGACTAGTCCACTTGTGTCAGCCAGAATTACAATGCATGACTGCTAAGTATCCATCTTGCCTACTGTGATGTTGTTGCTGACACTGATCATGCATGATCTTTCAGCTGTATGCCTTTCACTGTCACTGAGAGCCCCTTCTGTGTGTCAGTGGCTGGACCTGACACTAAAGCCAGACTTGAGCTAGTCATTGCCTCCTTGATAAGGTGCAGCTGCCAGAGTAGGCTGACCAAGATCCTGGGGTAATTTGTCAAAAATTAATGTGGTGACAGTAATTCCAGACAGCTTTCCCTAAATACTATTAACAAAGACAGTGTTGTATTCTGAAAACAACTTCTACTGGCGTGATTAATTAGTACTGGCAAAGCTCCTTCTATTCTCGTTAGGATAAAGTAGTGCTTGGTAGCTCCAGAAAGACCACAAAAAACGGTTTAGACTCAGAAAGTGATATTTCAAGGCATGGCAAAGAGTCAGAAATTGCCTACTACTTATGGGATAAGAAGGAATATGCTTCCTGGGCATATAAGCAGCCAGTAATTATTGTTGCTGGATTGACATAAATATGTGGTGCTTCTTGAGATTTACCTTGTTTGAACTTATTTTTTTAGAATCTTTCCCCTCTATAGTCTTAAGAAAAAAAAAAAAAAACAACCAAACAACCCCCCCCCAAAAAAAAACCCAACTCCTTATTTACTGCCCATATGTTGATTTGTATC
This sequence comes from Indicator indicator, assembly GCF_027791375.1. Taxonomy (NCBI): domain Eukaryota; kingdom Metazoa; phylum Chordata; class Aves; order Piciformes; family Indicatoridae; genus Indicator; species Indicator indicator. The sequence continues at coordinate 19,048,920 of NC_072021.1, forward strand.
TCAAAAAGAAGAAGAAAATTCCAAATAATTTGGTTTGTATTTTGTATAAACGTGGTCAGCTGTGCAGCTTGGTTTCAGTGGGAAAAGGGGATGTGACAGCAATAGCATTAGTTTGAAAGAGTTGTGATTTGCCTTGCTGTGCTTTGGACAATGTATCTGTATGTCTGAAAATCACCAACCTGACTACGACATCACAGTGTAAGCTCTGCTTACTTGTGTTTTTTAAGCCTGTGTTATTTCCATGGTGGTCTATTGGCACCATCAGTCCCAATCTATGGCTTTGGTTACACTTTGACTTTCCTCCAGGCTGTGGCTGCTGAAATCATTCCCGTTTCATCGCCAGAAAAAGAGTTTTCATCCATCAGGATTAAGTCCCTGGTCCTTCTCACTGCATGGGCTCATGGACACTAGTTCTGGCACAGAGAAGGTACAGCTGATAGGAGGGTTTTCTAGGCTGCAGGGTAGGTTTCTGGCATGGCCTGAGAGGAGTAACAGCATTAAGGGCTGAAGTGTTAACACCTGTCTGGAAAACCAAGAACTCCTGTGAAGGAAGTACATTGACCATAGAAGACGGTAAGATCTAGGGAAAACACAGTCAGGACTGCTATGGTTAATGCTCCCCTGGTCCTTACTAAATATGTAATATAATATAATATAATATAATATAATATAATATAATATAATATAATATAATATAATATAATATAATATAATATAATATAATATAATATAATTACAATATAACATAACCTCAAAACCCCATTCCTGGAGGTGTTTAAAGCCAGGCTGGATGAGGCTCTGGCCAGCCTGATCTAGTGTGAGGTGTCCCTGCCCATGGCAGGGGGGTTGAACTAGATGATCCTTGTGGTCCCTTCCAACCCTGACTGATTCTATGATTCTATGAAAACCAACAATAATAATACATCGAATATAAATAGTAATATAATACAACAACAATAATAGAAAGTATAATATACTATACTATGCTACAATAATAATATATACCAGAAAATATCATACAACAACAATAACAGTAATCAAAGTAATAGTAGCAATAATAATAATAGGGAAAAAAAAACCAGAAAATTTGAATAATAAAAGAAGGAGAAAAACTGCAGTGGCCCAATTTGGTCTAGAAGATGGTGGGGCCCTGTTTGATGTTGATGTCGATACTGTCAGTAGAGAGCAGTTGAAGGGGAAATGGCAAACTCCACTACTCTGATCTCTGCTTGCAACAATCTCTCCACTACCCTTCAAAGGAATTTTATTTTAGCTTTATGGGTTTTAGAAATTAATATTCAGTGGTTCAGAATCTGTGATCACCCAGCACACCTGAACTCATGGACCACAACAGAATTTGCTGTTTCTCCTTACCACACATAAAGACACTTGGGTCTCCCTTCATTTGCTTTCGCTCATAAGTTTTAGACCCTGGATATCTGAAGTTTAAAGAAAATAAAATACTCATGAATATTCCTTTGAACTGAGTTGGTATATTCCTAGAACTGGTGTTTAGAACTTTTTCACTTACTTTCCAATCATTCATGCAAGATGGGTTTTTCATTTGGAACAAAAGTTGGCCAAAGCAAAAGTGTTCTGAATATTTAGAATTTTGTGGAGGTCAGTTGATAAAATACTTCACATGAGCCAGCAATGTGCCCTCACAGCCCAGAAGGCCAATCACATTTTGGGTAGTATCAAAAGAAATGTGACTAGCAAGATGTGGGAAGTGATTGTCCCCCTCTACTCTGCTCCCATGAGACCCCACTGGGAGTACTGCACCCAGTTCTGAGGCCACTGAACTATTGGAGCAGGTCCAGAGGAGGCCATGAAGATGATCAGAAGGCTGAAGCACTTCCCCTATGGGGACAGGCTGAGGAAGTTGGGTCTGCTAAGCCTGAAGAGAAGGCTTTGGGGAGACCTTATAGCATCTTTCCAGTACTTGAAGGGGGCCAACAGGATAGAGGGGGACTTTTTAATAGGGCTTGTAGTGATAGCATGAGAGGGAATGACTTAAAGCTGGAAGAGGGTAGATTTAAACTGGATATTAGGAGAAATTCTATAAATTCTTTATAGTGAGGGTGGTGAGATACTGGAACAGGTTGCCCAGGGATGTTCTGGAAGCCCTCTCCATGGAGATGTTCAAGGCCAGGTTGGACAAGGCCTTGAGCAACCTAGTTGTCTAGTGGAAGGTGTCCCTGCCCATGGGGGCTGGGGGAGGAAGAAGGAGGTGTTTGAACTAGATGATCTTTAAGGTCGCTTCCTACTGAGACCATTCTATGATTCAATGATACTACGGACAAAGAACCTGAGATACTGTAACAGAAGATATGCCCAGAAGATATGGTCAGCTGTTTAGGTAAGGTAGCAGCAGTGCCTTATCAAATTCAAACACAGTTTGAATAGCAAAAAACAAGCAATATCTCTTCCCCTTCCTCCCACCTCACTAATTGCAGCACAGAGTGATGCTGACATTGGGTCACAATACTAGAAGGACATGTTCAGCTCTCCTATTTCATGCTGGCTAGGACTAGACTCCTACACTAAATCTGTCATGGCTATTCTCTGATTCTCAGGCCAGTTGGCATGCAATGTTTTCCACTAATGTTATAAATTTTCTTAGTTTCTAAACCAAGTTGGCCACATGCAAACTGTATTCAGGGAAAGATTCCTGGCCTGTCTTAACTCCCAAGGCACACCCAGCAGTTTTGGGAAGACTGATGGCTGGCGCAGATCAACACTACTACAGGATGCATTTTAATAGTATGAAGAATTATATTTCCTTATCAAGAAACAGTCATTGGCACTGTTTGATTTACTAATTTTACCAGCACTGCTTTAGGTGTCCAGAGCCAGCATATATAAAACACTATTTCCATAGTGAATTAATTGGATTAAAGTGCTACCAGAAGTTTAACCATCAAACTTTCTGGTTTTATTGAGATAAATGTATTTTTCTTTCTTTGAGAGCTCTCTTTTGATGCAAATATTTTGGACCACAAATTTACTTGCATGGAAACAAAATGTTCCATGCTGATAAATTTCAGTGTCAGTGTAGAGTTTTAATCTACTCAATTTATTCCTATAGATGTAACCTGCATGTTCAAACAGCGAAGTGCAGGTAATATTCCATAGACATATTATTCAGAAAGAGCTATTCATTTTATAGAAGGAACATTTAATTTACTTGAAATAAACATTTTTTGCAGTGCTGTGATGATCTAATTTTTGTCCTGAGCGTAGGCTCCTTATAAGTCTGCTATAATGAAGACCGTCATTGTTAGCTAATAGTACACTAAGAGACAATATGGCTAGCAAACATAATGCTTCTAGTTCTACTAGACTGTCAGTTAACTAGGCAAAAAAGAAGCATTTTTAGCATGACTTTAGAATTAGAGCTAAACCCATGTGCAGCATAGAACATCGGTTTTGCCACTGAGATGGATGCGGGGGACACATTCTTCAAACTGTGAAAAAAGGAGGCAGTTTCTTCTTCAAAATATTTACAGACTAAAAGAAAGGGAAAATAATAACAAAATAATCTACTGGGATAGGTATAACCATGAGTCCAGGAGGCAGAATTTATTGAACTATTAATGGACTTTCAGCACATAATAAATGGATAACCTTTTAAGGTGGCTCTATAAGCATGTACAATTGCACATGCAAAGCTAGTGACTGAAAGACAAAGCAGGGACACCAGGGATTTAAACTAGCCAGATGGGAGATGAAGATGTGAAGTTGCCAACATGATTTCTCATTATAGTGTCCCTGAGCTGTCCAGAAAAGCAAGAGATATGCAAAATAAAAGTGCTTTGGTTCCACAAGTGCTCTGCTGGACTATTCTCTGTAGTTGTCACTTGAAACCCACCCACACTTCAGGAAATAAGTCAGCACATCTCTCGCAAAAACACGAATTAGCTTCCTTAATAACACCCTTGCAGCTGGGTAGATGAAGTAAAATCTCCTAAAATAATGGAATGAGGTAGCATTTTGTAAGCAAGGTGTTCACTGACATTTGCCAGAATGATTTAGAAAATGGTCCTGGAAGAGGTATTTAGGGACTTGTGAGAAACCAAAGTACATCGCAATTGTTCATATTTGTATTGGCTTTAGACACAGCAGCTACTCAGAGTCGAGAGAGGGATGATGGTGAGATTTGCATGGATAAAGCACTGCACACAACAATGAAGGTAGGAGATTTATTCACTGGAACACTAGATAAGCGTAAGCCATAGAGACTAGATGACTAGTGGCATTTTTCCACAGACTGAGAAAGATTTAAGCATGCATATTTTTTTTCTCACTTAAACATTCAAAAATGAGGATACAAAATAAGTAGAACAGACTGGAAACGAACAAACAGAGAATCATAGTTTCCAGGTTTGCAGAGACTGAAACACACCAGCCTGTACTGAGGTAATTGTAGTCCTCAAATAGGAAGATAGATGCAGGTCCATGTGTGAGCGTATGTGGGACTGACTGTAAGCAAAATCAGAATCTGGTTGAAAATTGCCTGGGAACTTGGGTTTTAAGCTATTTAGCTACTGATTATCCATTTCTTATTATTCTTAGTTCTCCAATATAATGAGCTATTCCTGCTAATGTGCAGATAGATGTTAGGTGGAGTGTAAATTGTATCAGCCTCTCCTTTTGTTACAAATCTGAAGTTTATCCAATATTCAAAATCCCTGTATTAAATCTGGATCAAGAACTTAGGAACAATGTGGATCTCAGAAGGAAGAGTCATAAGATTCACCTCAAAAAACAGGGAAAATTTATCTTCTGTTCAGACTCTGCTTCTACCTTATTTTCAACAAATTGCAAACAATATCTCTTTGTCTGGCATTTCTTACCAGCCAATGTTCTGAAACATGGTTGCAGTGTTGGATTCACATATATAAACACACAATATCATAGTGTTTGACACATTATCTAGTGTCACTAACTGGAAGCCTCATTAACCATTGTCATCAAAGAGACTTTAGCACAAGATTCAACTGAGTAATTTCATCTTCACTAATAAGTAATAACTGCCTACTTGTTTTGTCTTCTTCCTACAGAATGAAATAAATTATGTATGTAGGATTTTTAAAGGTATCTGTTGTGACTTTTTGAGCAGATTTCCCTGACAATTTAACAGTATGGACTAAGTTCTTCATGCAGCCTTTGATAAATATATGTCGAAGTAGTTACCACAAATTACCCCGTTTCATGAATTGGGATATTGAGAGAGACAACGATTAAAGGATTTGTGCAGAAAGACAGGGACAGATCTAGGAAGGGAATCCAGGTCTTATATTATCCAGGGATTACTAATCAGTAGTAGTCAGTCAGCCATACTGATGATCACTGAAAACATTTACCTTCAGTAACATTACAACAAATTTATTCATTACAATTATGCAGGAAATGTCAAGACAATTTTCTAACATTAACACATTTTGCTTTGTTTTCAGGAACCTGATCAAAGGCTGGCTGAATTTACCACAATATTCTGTTGATTTCAAAGTGATGTGAATTCACCATCAGCTATATTATTGACAGCTTTTAGGTTTAACTTTATGTGTTCCTTACTTGCAAATTCCTCAGGTGCAGTGGTATACACTAGGTTGTTCTGCAGCTTTGGATAAACTGCTGCTTGTCATCACACATCAGGGAAGCTCTCTGGGGTGTTCTTAGGTGATGATTAAGGAAAACTTTCATTTACAGCCAAGTACAACAGAGTCTTTAATATAACAGACAAGTTAATAAACATCAAAAGAAAGAGTCCATGAGCAAGAACGGTGTCTGGGCATATCTCACATGCTGCCCTGTCAAAAGCATGTTTGAATGCATAATTTTTTAAAAGGTCCTCAAAGAGAAAGATATCTTTTGTTTCATAATTCTCTGATTACAAAACACCTTCTGCTGCCTGTACTGTAAAAAGAGAGTGATAAACTCACCTGAAAAAAAATATCTACTCATCCATCTTAATCATTAAGTAATGCCACTTTTAGGAAAATATAGAGTTTCTCTTTCAGATATAGTTATGCACACAGTGTTGAGCTACAACTGGGCATGAACATTGCAATCTGAGTCTGAGTCTTTGGCTAGGCAGGTGACAGCAGCTGCATGCAGAGCAAGCAGGAGGATATTCACCTTGGTAACAGAGGAGGAAGTGGTGGTGCCTTTTGCTTTCTCAAACTGTGATAGAATATGCTGCTAAGTGACCCATGATTTTATCTACTGATACAAAGACATAGGTGCAGGTTCTTTCAGCATCAGTTAACTATTTTCTCCATCCCATCAGCACTATATTGCCAGTCCCTCCTTTAGTAACTCAGTAAATAATGAAACTGTTTTCTTAAATATGGAACATTTTTCCATTTTTTAATTTGACAGCTTAATTTCTAATAAAAAGCAAATCTGTAATGTGAAAAAAATGAATCTGACGAAACTATAATGCCTCACTCACAATGAACATTTCGTGCTGAGCATGACGTTCCCTGGGGTTTAGCTGTTCCACCTGTGTCCCCTCCCAACTTGTGCAACCCCCAGCACTGGTGGGGTAGAATGTGAAGCAGAAAAGGCCTGATGCTGTATAAAGACTGCCCAGCAATAATGAAAACATCTCTGTATTATCATAATTTCCATCACAAATCCAAAGCATAGCCCATACTATCCACTATGAAGAAAACCAGCACAAGTAGTTACTGAGATACATTCCCTTGCATGTTCCACTTGTTGAAGTAAATGTAAGGTCAAGGCTGCCAATATATTACAGAAAGAGTACAGAGTGATGACAACTCTACAAGGGTTTTACTTGTTTTTAACTCACCCATGTCTTGAAAGAAAGACATGATAATGTGATAAACAGCTTGCATTTCTGTCTAAGATCTAACAGGCCAGGTTATCAGATAGTGCCAATTAATTTAGCATCACTGATATCACTGGAGTTACATTGGTTGAAATGAGGTTAGCTCTGGAACTTGGAAGTAGCTTGTTTTGGGTTTAACAGAGTGTTTTTCACAGAGCTTTCAGGAGGAATGATGTCTGGATCCAGAGAGCTAATGAGGTAGAGAAGATTCACTGTCAGGACACGTTGGAGGAGAAAGTAACAGAACAGTTGTGATCCAAAGATGGACGTGGGATTCCGGTCTCTGGAGCAGAATAACCATCAACGAAAACTGAGAAGCAGATAAAAATGAGCCTACTTGAGATCAAGAGAATCTCAAAAGGCAAATATTGAATTGTTTTGAGGATTTGAGAGAAAACAAGGACACAAACTGGTATAGTAAAATAGAAAGCAAGCAAACAAACAAATCTTTAAAAGCAAACACTAAGAAATCAACCTCAAAGCAAGCTGAATGTTTACTCAGTCATGGTTCTTTACTCATGTTTTTTGAGGCAAAGCCCATACCATTCCCTATGTATAAAAATCCCAGAAGTAATTAATGGAGTCCAATCTGAGCTGAAGTATCTGATATTATAATCATGCCTAAGAATGCAAGATGATAACAGTTCCTTTTCACTGCTTTGGGAATTTTTATAGTTACATTTCAGGGTCTTTGCATGTGTTTGTGGAAATATATACAGGATCAGGATAAAAAGAGAAGAGGAATATCACTGATTGATGAGAACTTGTTTCCCTGTGGCTTTTGGGAAATGTCATGCTGTGTCATCCTCCATGTTATGACAAAATTATAATGCTCAGAAGAGTAGAGCGAGAACAAAGGAGATGTCAGGTTTTTGCTGCTGTGATTTCCCATGGAAATAATAGTTTCTGGCTACTATGAAAAGAAGTGTCACAGCATGCAAAATTATGGGCTGTGAGTAACATACAATATGACACCTCTACGCTGAATAAAATTAACAGTGACTGAGTCAACACCCTTGGTGTGCAACCTCTGAAGAGGAAAGGCTTGAGCAATACCTGTGGTACACAGCCCTGGTGATACATGGATACCTATGAGTCAGAAGTGTGACGTTCTGTGACAAGTTGGGTGGAATACAATAGTTTAAAAACATTGGTCAACATTTTAAGTAAGTTGTTTGAGGAAGATCCTTCCGTGACTGTAAGAGATAAAGAAATAACATCTATACCATCAGAGAAACAGTGTGCACATATTCTGCCGAAAGAGCGTGCTTTCTTCTTTGTAAGTCAATGTCTGAGCATCACCTCAGTACCAGTTGTTTGTCATAAGGCAGTATTTTTCCAGTCTTGCTGGAAAAACATAATATTCCTTTTGTGTACATAAACAGTGAAAGTCCTTGGAGTGGTTTCTTCAGATTCTGAGACCAAACATTCAGTTACACCACACTCCATTTGAAGAAAGGGAAGTGAATTCTGCCAGCTAAAGCACTATGAGCTTGTGTTAAATAGGACTCTTTAAGACTGGCTGAATTGCATTTTCACACTGTAGCAGCAGAATAATGAAGAGTGTAAGCCAGCTGGCACCCAGGAGAGAATATGTCTAGAAAGCACTTCCTAAAGGAGTTCTGATAAAGCTAAAGGTTATTGCTCTGAAACAACAAAACCCTGCAGCACCGTTTGAAAGCTTGTTGAGCTTTGGGATTCTTGCTGTCCTACAAAGACCTAGACCTGGCAGGAATAAGGCCTGTATCTTTCAAAAGGGATTTCAGTGCTATTGAAAGAAACTGTTTTCTGTGAATCAGTGGGTGTTACATACTCAAAGACATTTGAGGATCTAGGATGGATTCCAAGTTTTTAAATAAAAAATAGCAATGACAAAACCTGATTTTGAAACACAAGCAGTATGTTAATGGGTGCATTTCAATTCTATTTCCTAATCATATGCAGTTGTACAACTCTCAGAGAAGAGGCAAGGTGAGAAATTAAAACAACCTGATTTGCAAATTGTACCCTAGGCTAAACTACAGCATTAGGATAACCAAATATTTTCCCACATTTTTCTACAGATGAATGAGGTTGGAAATACTTTCCTCCTCCTTGAGCACAGAAAGGGGACAACCTCTGTCTCTCCTCTGGCCAGTTAAACAAGTGGAGGCACCTTTCCAGGTGGTCAGCCTCTACTTACATATATTATAGCAATTCTTTTGCTTCCTTTAAGGGAATGATCATGGTAATTGGATCATCATCCAATCTTTGTTCCATTTTTCACCTTGCATAAGATAGAAGGAAAAATATCTTTAAAGCATCTATTCAAGTGAAGAAATGAACTGTGCAGAAACTTCACAATAAAACGTGAAAGCTGTGATTCTTTGAAAGTGAAGCTTTTTGACAAAATTTAGAAAGAAAAAACAGTGAAGAGTGTGATCATCTGTTTCCTCTTTTTTTCTTTTTTTTTTTTTTTAATTTATTTTTTTTTAGAATTCCCAGGTCAGAATAAAGCAATTGTAATCTCAAAGATTTTATTTGGGAAAAATAAATATTTTAATGGCTACATTTTTTCCCATTGGTCTTTTATTTTAATGTGCATTTATTGATTTTATATTCCAGTAACGGGCAAAGAAAATCATATTATAAAATTAAAACAAATTTTACCGTTAATTTCTTTTTATAAGTGTTAAGATTATTTTCTGTACTGAACTGTACAGAAAAAATGGCAATAGCATCCACCAAATTCAGTCTTTGTTCTGTTCAATTTTCCTGAAATCTAATAAGAATATACAGCAAAGGAAGATTCACAGAAAGCTTAAGGAACCTTTATTTCCACTTCTTCTCACTGTTTATGTCCACTGATTGTCCTTCATGTCCTGCTGTTGTCCTTACCTTTTTCTTCCTCTGTCTGCATCCAGTCCTGTAATTGTCAGCTTTGCATCTCACCAGTTACATACAAATTACAGTGTGTGAACATTTGCACCAAATGTTTTAACAGTTTTTTTTAATAAGGGAAATGTTTCTTGATTTTTAAACTGTATTTTATATGTCACCAAGTATACCTGATTTAATTTAAAAAAGGTATTGAAAGTGAGCTGTCCATGTAAGTCAAAAGACTGGATGAAATTTTGCAAAAATGTCATCTGCATGACCTACAGGTAATATGGAGATAAAAAGGAAAAATAACTGTGCAAGTTTAGACCATATACCTCTGCAAGCATCTAAGCAGACAGATCAAAAACTGAGCCAGAGCCCTAAAACTGAGTCAATTCAGAAGGGGAACCTGCAGCTTATCTACTGCAGTTTAGCAGCACTCAGTCCATCCATCCATCCATCAAAATGAAGAGATGCTGCCAACACTGTGTCATTCAGCCTCTCTGTAAATTAAGGGTGGTCCCTCAAGCTCAAAATATGACAGCACATGTTCAATAACTTCTTTTAATAAGGAGAATCAGACATGTAATTCTTGTTCCTCCAAAGCATGCCCAAAAAGAAAAGCAAGCTGCTGAATTCGTTGCGTGAAAAGAGGGGAACCATGTTGTCTCCAGGAGAAAGTAGGTGACAGCAAATCAAAAAACCTAGGAATTTTTAGGATGAAATTGAGTCACAATCTACAGCTGATCTAACTAAGTCAGCTAAAATTACACATGGAAAAGATCCAGTAAGCAAAGACAAAATTATGCTTTCCTTCTTGTGAAAGAAACAAGGGGGAAAGTGGTAAGATCATTGTAGTTCTTTGATGTTCCTGTATAAATTGTGTCCTTCTGATCTCACGACATTTCCTACAGTGTCCTTTGGTAAAGTGATTAATGGAAATCTTCTTTCTGTCCTCTAGAGAGGAGGAGAACCAGGACTTAACCTAATATTTACTTCACTGTCTAGAAAATATATATGTTTAAGGTAGGGAGAGAAAGAAATCAAGTTTAAGTCTCACATATTCTCAGTAAGTGTTCTGTCAAACAAAACCCAAAAAACATAAACAGCAAAAAAAAGGACACAAACACACAAACAAACAAACAAAAAAACCCAAAACAAACAAACAAACAAAGCCAAATACCTGTGAGAAGGTCCTTTTTGGGGTTGATGTAAAATGTTTGGTCCTGTTCATATGGATCACCAAGGTTTTGCACATTTGAACTTGTATAATAATAAGGTCTTTGATAAAATTCTGTAATTGGAAAGTCACCTTTCAATAAGCCTATCATGCATAACTCAGTTGTTGAGTTGTACTACTGTTTCTTAAAATCTTGGAAGTACCTGAGGCACATTGTCAGCAGATTATACCAGATCCATGCACATTTTTTGTTCATGGGGATCTGAAGAAAGAAGTAACCCACTGAACTGCATAGGAAAATTAAGATACAAGGCCACTTGTAAGACTCCTGATACTTCACATAGAATCTGTGATCTGATATAGTTAGTAGGACAGGGGGTAATGGTTTTAAACTAAAAGAGGGTATATTCAGACTAGACATAAAGGGGAAAAAAAAAGGATGAGGGTGGTGAAATACTATGCCCAGAGAGGCTGTAGATGCCCCATCCCTATAAATATTTAAGATTAGGTTAAGATCAGCTTTGAGTAACCTTTTGGCAAATATGTTCCTGCTCTTTGCAGGGAAGTTGGGGTAGATGATATTCTATGGCATTTTGAATGTTGACTCCTCCTACCAAAAGGAACCAAAGTTTTTAAAACAAGGAACACCTCAGATGAAGACATGTAAATAGCTCAGCAGGATCTTGACTCACAGTGTAGAAGGGAGAGATCTGGAAATTATGCAGATGCTGTCTGCTGTTCATGCATTGAAATGTTATGGACCATGAATATATAGATGAAATTGAGTTTAATTCTGCAGTGATAAACCAGATAAAATTGAAAATGTTCTTTATTAAAATGAAAACAACATTAAATCCCTATATTTCTGGAGTATTTGAGGCAAAATTTACTTTTGCTAGTTCTTGTTTATTTGGTTGGACTTGGCATGTATACATAATTCTTCAACATGTTTACTCTCAACAGTGAAATAACATTTAAAAATAGATGCAAGTGTAAACCAAAAGAAATAGATATTGCTCCCTCTTTTTGTATTATTTTGAGTATCTTTTTTTCTGCACTCCACTTTCCATTATAAAATGTTGACCTGTGGCATTCATCAAACTCTTTCCTACAGCACTTGTAAATACTGGTTTTTGAAAAATAACATCCATCTGCTGATACCACATGCCAATCATAGCTATCCTTTAAATATATTTTTCCAAGGGGAATATTTTGAGAAAATATATCTGACAATGACTATTTGACTTTTACACCACAGCTAGGTATTAGGTGAATTTAAACTGAAGTTATTATCTGGGTTTACTGCCCCTGTCATTTTTATCCCCCTTTAAGACTAAATTTTGTTTATGAAATAGAATTAATTCAACAAGGGATCAATTTGGTGCATACTAGCTCCCCACAGTCATTTTATTCAATTCACACTTTGGTTCAAAGTTGTGTGTGTATGCATTAGTAGCTTTTCCTCTGAGCTGTACTCCAACCGAAAGTGGAGGCTTGAAAGTTTAAGGGTAAAACTGCTATGTACTTTTGAGTGAACCACATGACACACTGAAAACTCAACTTTCAGAGTACCTAGAATTTTTGTAAGACTGATTCAGTTATAATGCATAACATGAGGTCTGCACATTGATTTTTTTCTATAGTGAAAAGTGGTCTGGGCTAACAAACAAAATTAATTACATTTTATTTCTCATTTATGAATGAAATATTTCAAATATAAACATGTCAGTAGAAAAACTCTTTAATATCTGTAGTCTCATATACCCTTCCCACTTCCTCTCAAAATAACGTAGACATCTGCTTACTAACTTACTCTTGGAGTTACTGACTCTTTTGACAGAACCACTTTATAGCTCTTCTTAACTTCCATAACTGCTTCCCTCACATACTTGGGACTGTTTGGATTTATTTGTGTTCTTTAAAGATATGATGATCACAAAGGATTACCTCTGGAAATTAAGATTCTTCACATGAATAACTCTCATCTCAGGGTTTTAAATTCTCTGAGATGCTTATTTAAATAAACACAAGCATAACAGCTCATCCTCCAGAAAGGGGATAATTTAGAAAGCAAGCTTACTCCTCTGACCTTAATAAACATGTTTTCTCTTTTCTATGTCAGACATTATTTTAGGGACAGCTTCAGGTACTTCTGTCTTACAGATGGGAAGGAAATAATTTCAAAATACAAGGTCTGAAAGCATTTTTTCTAAATCAGGTGAAAATTCACATCTTTTCAAGTCTGACATCCTAAAAAAAAAAAATGTGAAGACAGGAGCAAAGTCCATAAAAACAAAACAACACAACAACAAAAACGCAAACAAACCAAACACGCAAATAAACAAAAAAATACATAAACACACCCCCCCCCCCCAACACACACACACCTCCTGGTTCAAATACAAAGGAATTAAATCTGTAGTCTACTTAACACAAGACCAGAGAAAACAGAGATCTGACAGACTACATAAATGAAGTCATTCATTTGAGATGAAAGATTACTTTGGAAAATGTTCAAATCACTGTTCAGCACTAGAGAGAGTGAGGAAATGCCCTGGAATCTCTTACATGCTAATGAAGTAGCTCTGCTCTCTGCTACTCTAGTGTATCCATGCAACTTCTTTCTCAATTTCATTTACAGATAACCAACTTCATCCTCATGAAGTGTCCGATTCATTAAACCCCCCCAAAAAACCACACCTGCTATTTGCAAATGAAACCACAAAACACACACCACACCCCACCCTCAGAAACAGTCCTTGGCTTTATCTAAGGTCCATTACAAAACCCACAGGACCCTCCATTGAGTTGCCTATGACTCAGTCTGTTGGCATGGCTGATTCAGACCTTATCTAAGTCAATGACCTCAATGTCAAAGCAAACTCCACAACATTATTCGTTTTTAATGACAATTTTCCTTCTGCCACAATATCTTCTTGATCAAGTGAAAACGTTCTCATTATTCCTGATGTTGTGCTCTTTCACAGTACTTTTAAAAGAAGAAAATTATGGTATGTTCTGTTGCCATTTACTTCCGCATTACATCATGGTAAAGAGCAGCTCTCTTGATAAATGCGTATGTACATATGCAATTTTCTTCTTAAGTTTTATTTTACTGTAATGAAAGGGACTACAGAGATATAATTTTGTCTTTATGTCTATTATTAGATATTTCCTTAATTTTACTAATAGTTACTCAAGCGAGTCTTTAGGCTTCCTGCATAGATACTTTTGATACAATTTGTCTGAATTAAAGGTGAATTAATTATTTGAAAATGGATTGCTTCAACATATGATATTACTGTGTGGTTATTCTGAATGGAATGAAAGCAGCCTTAGTTAATTTGTTTTTTACACTTAGAAAGCAACTAAAATCCAAAATACATTTATCACATTAGGATGTAGTTTCACAAGAGATTTAAACAAGGATAACACCTTAGAAAATAGATGCTTGCTGTAACCTATTTTTGTTTCTATTTGGGCCTGTGGGATTCAAAAACAAAACAAAACAAAAAAAGGAAAGCAAGCATAGATAAAATAGCAGCATTTCAGGAAAGAAGAAAAATGCCTGAAGAAGTCTGACCAGTTACTAACATATTTCATACACTTTTAATGACATTTATCTGCATATAAATTGATCCTCCAGAATTTAATGAGCGTTTATTAGCAGTATATCAATAGACATGCCTAGGTCACCTCTTCTATTAAAAGACACTTACCTGACTCCCATGGAAGTGGGAAGATCTAGGGGAATAAAAATTTTGCTTTTGAATCTGATAACCAGTGCCAATCAGAACAGAGGCCAAATGGCAACCTGGCTTGCCACCCACCACTAGTGTTAAGTACATCGTCGTTACACAAGTGGCCAAGTACATCTTAAGTAGCCACGAATGCCTGGGCAACTGGTCTGAAAATCAAAATGAACTGAAGTAGCCTGGTTGTTTAAAACAATTTCTAGTGGTAGTACACAAATTTATTATTTACTTATTTATTTTACCTTCATGTGAACCACAGTATTTGAAATTAGGTGTCATGTAAGGGCTGCTGTGAAAGACAGAAATCTTAATAATTAAAAAAGACTGAAGAGGTTGCTCCTTAATGATTTAGTTTGGTTTTTGAAGGCTTGCATTTCTTCATTTTTATCAGCAGATTTTCTTGATTGTTCTAAGGGCTGTGAAACAATTTGTTAAATTATCTTAATTTTATGATGCTAAAGTAGTTGAGTGGTTTCTTTGGTTCCAATTATGAGGGTTTTTTCCAGCTGCTCCTAACAGAATGCAAGATTGAAGATACAAACATTGTGGGTTTTTTTGAAGTTCTGTTTCAAAGTTTGATACTGTATAAAACATGGTTTGTGGTGCAGATCATTTACATGGCTCTTCTTGTCAATATGAGTTCATTAAAAATGTCTGCCTGAGTCTTGCATGGCTCCATTTTCTTTTGAATATCATGACTTTCTCATAACAGGGATTTGTGAAACTGAGCTTTACCTGGCACTGATCATTGTGCTGCTAATTTCAGGAGAGATTAGCAACCATAAATGTTAAATATAGAACCTGGGTCAAGATTTTTATCTCATGTGAACTGAAATCTCTATTGTATATTATAAAGTTATGATTATCAAAAAAGTTATACATTGATAAATATCTAACAGGACATTCAGTGAAAAAGTATTATTTGCATTCACAGAAAGAGTGTTTAGAACATTATTTAAATAAATCTTGTTAGCCTTTGCACGATTTCTTTTATTTTTTCTACATGTGCTACATCTTTCCCTTCCTCTCAGTTAAAAAGGATGATGTAAAGTGAATTATGGATAAGACAACAAGAACACACCATGAAAATCATCAGAATCCAATGAAAAGGACATATAGAATATGAAGAATGGATCAGATTAGAATTTATAGATTAAAAGATTGCACAAAAGCAACTGATTAATAACCCTTTTTTGTAATCCTGGACCAGAAAAGTGGGATATTTACCATAATAAATTACTGAATATTGTGTAGCAAGCCAGAACCTAGGGAGACTGTTGGGAAGGAAAAATATGTATCATAAAAGGTTGATGTTTTGGGGGGGAGGGGGATTGTGGGTTTTTTTCTTTTTTTTCCCCAAAAAACACTAAAGTGCCTACAGCATCTGATAAAAAACAAACAAACAAACAAACAAACAAACAAAAAAAAAAAATCCCAAAACAGAATCCTGATATCTCTCAGAGATGCAAAAGGGTAGACAGATTAATCACTGTCACCTTCTAAGTAGCATGATAAAACACATCCAAAACCAGCACACCCCAAAAGAAAAACTCAGGAAGCATGAAAAGTGGCTAAAAATATGATGGTGCTTGGTTTATGTGTCTTTACAAGCAATCTTTGATGGACTCTCTGTTTACAGCTCTTTTAGCTTCTGAATGATTGGCACAAAAATGCCTGTGTGTATGGATGCTATAGGTATGACTGTGAGAGACTGAAATCAGTCATATTTAAAATAAATTATTTTTTTCTTACTGTGACCTAGAACATTGAGCTGCATTCTTGATACAGTACTGTAGAATTATGTCCCACATGACAACTGGTCAGGTCCATCCTGTTTTTCCGCTCCTCCTATTAAGAAAGGGGATAAAGACTATCTGTGGGTGGGAAAGAATGGCTGGGGAAGGGGGCCAAGGGTAACCCACCAGACATAGTTACCAGCAGACCTTTGATCTCACTCACTGTGTGGTGAGGCTGAAACACACCAGTGAAAGCCTCCACTGCTGAGACAGAAAGAGGTGACACTACTTCAGCCACTTCACTACTGCCCCACAATTTCTAAATTATCACAAGCTAGGCTGTACTGGGACAGTAATGATGTAGGAAATTTAATTTAGTGTCTCCTAGTCATGCTGGTTTTCCCTTTCCCTTCTGTGACCCAATGCACCTACTGGTTGTTTCCTTTGTGAAAGCACTTGCATAAGTGTGATCTCTGTGGTCACAAAACCCTCAGGTGACCCATAAAATGAGTACAGTAGAAAAATGTACAGCTTTCTCTGAACTGCTTCTCTAAGAGATCAAACAAGCCCCACCACTGGTGTGAAGGACAAGATGAAAGTTACTCAGGGGCCTGAAGAGAAAGGCAATGAGACCATCCTGTGGCAGAGACAGACCAAGCTGTGAGACTGCTTTCGGTGTGACACAAAACTGCACTTAACTGTTCACACAGAAAACATCCAAACTGGTAAATAAAACAGAATAAAGTACATGCATTGGCACTGAGATAGTTTAGCACAGCAGTTTTCACATCCACACTATAAAACAGTCCTTTTACTCAAAATAGTGAGGCTCTTCTCCTAAGTGCCTCTCTGCAGTAGTTCATGATCTTAACTAACTCCTGACAGACCTCAGGCATTATTTGGAAAAGTGCTCTTGACCCAAGCCATTGACCTGGCTATTTTTAATTTATTAGTATGGATACAGTCACATCTGTTCACTGCAATGATGTTTTAGTGTTTCTTTTAGTACAGACTTTCTGATTAACAGTCAGTGAGGACAGAATTCAGCTTCAGATCAAAATAGTTATTGCAGAAGCATATAAACGTAGCCAGCTGCCTAAAGGTCAGTATGTAAAGCCATGTGAAATGTCCTATGTATTTGAGCATTAGGATGCTAGGAGGATATGCCACAGGACCTGTGCTGTTCTGCAGTGGCATCTGAGTTGAGGGAAAATATAGCAGAGAAAATCAGGCCCTCAACAGCTTCATTTCTTTAAGACATAATTCAAGCTGTAAGTTTCCACTAGTTAGATGTTAAACTTTCACCAGATTTGAAATTTGGTTTACCATGTAATGAACTCTAACACCACATGAGATGTCTAAAGCTGTCAAAAACCTTCACATGTGACTGTCAAATAAAGTACAGAACCTTTGTCCTTCTGGAAAGAATCCAGCCATGCTATGTGGGTGGTGGAACACAGGAACAGGTTGTCCAGGGAGGTGGTGGAGGCCACATCCCTGGAGACATTCAAAACCAGGCTTGATGGGACTCTGAGCAACTGATCTAGTTGGGGATGTCCCTGCTTACTGCAGGGGGGTTGGACTGGATGAGCTTTAGAGGTCCCTTCAAACCCAGTGCATTCTATGACTCTATGGTTCTCTAAAGCATCTTAAATTACAGTACATTCCTCAGGCTGAGCAGGTCAATAGTTTCTTAAGGTATGAAAACAAGTGTCAGTGTTAAGAGTTTATAATGCAAACTGGGGCAGCAAGCTCTCAGACAATGACTTAAAACAAATTTGATCAGAATTTTTCTCTGGCATTAGACTGAAATAGAATGGTCTCTGTCCTATTAAATTCTCTTAGCCACCAAATCAGAGCCAGCCACATCCAAGCTGCCTATTGGAACAATCTCAGGCTTGTACTGAGGCCTAAAATGCATAGGCTAGACCAGATTAAAAACCATGCCAAAGTTAATCACAATTCCACTGTAGGTGGAATGAAGCTTCAGAACCTATGAACGTTCCTTCAAGCTATTTAATTAACTAGAGTAGACATAGTGAAGGGGTACATAATTAAAGACAAGTACATGTCTTGCTGTTCCTGAGAGAGACAGTTTTGCTCATCCCATCTCAGTGACTGTCATTGGTAGCACAATTGGCCTAAGACTGGAATTTCTTTGATTGCTAAGAAGATGGAAAAAAAGGGATTTCAGAAAATTCTCCTCAGCACTCACCTGCAACTTTGAGAACATTAATAAAGTTGAAAGTTGAGCCAAAGTACATGCTTTTAAGAATTAGGATCCCAATGTTCCCTGAAACATTTTCCAAACCTTTTTCTTCTTTTTGACAGCAGCATGGATTATTACCTACTTTGGTCGCCATTCTAACAAAAGTGTTGTAGTAAAAATGTGCTGCTTTTTCTTGCCTCGAAAAGCTCCTGCTCAGACATGAGCCCTATTTAATCTCAGATCAGAGCAGTAACACAAAGATTATTTTCTGCCCTCAAGCAGAGGTTGCAAACCATTTTGTTTAATAGATGCCTATCAGGAAAGCCTGCAATTCCTCATGTGTGAATGAAACTATTAAACCCCAAACCTCATTACACAAATAATGTCCATTTTGATATTTCAAAGTACTTTCAGTAAGGTGCTCACAAGAGTGTTGTAAATGATCCGTAAACAGTGGAACACTATAGGGACAAATTGCAGATTGGGCTATTTATTTTCACAAAAGTTTGCTGCCAAAGGAGAAAGCAAACACCAGGGGCACTTGAGGGCTCGATCCTATAAAATCTCTTCTCTTGTGTCTTCTTTGCTTGTGCTGTGACACTGTGTAAATCAGAAAGGGTAGTCGTGTGAGTAAAGTAATAGGTAAGTAAAGTGTCTGAGGTATTTTATTTTTACTATGTAATCACAAAACCCAGGCACCTCTTTTATATATTTGTAGGTGATTTCCTTATATTTATAAATAAGTTCAGTTTATTGCTTCTGACAGTTATGGCATCAATAGAATCATGAGGAACTTAAGAAAGAAGAGGAAGTAGGCAAAAAAAAAAAAAAGAAGCAAGAATTTCACATGATATTTGAAGAGGACTTCTCTTTGCAAATGAAAAAAGAAAAGAAAAAGTCACTTCTTGAAAGCACGGATTTCTTCAGTATTTCTGACTTCCAGGAAAGTGGAAAAGCTGAGGTAAAAAAGCTCATTTTCACTCAAGCCTGAATTTCAGACGTTCTTTTTAAATTCTTTTACTATGTATCAGTAAGGGAGTGATTCTGAAGACTGATCAGTAACAGCCTCACATTAATCACGGAATTGCAGAATCACAGAATCATATGGGTTGGAAGGGACCTTTGGTGATCCTCTAGTCCAACCATCCTGTCAGAGCAGGTTACACGGAACAGCATTCAGATGGATTTTGAATGACTCCAGAACTGCAGACTCCACCAGGTCTCTGGGCTGCCTGCTCCAGTGCTCTACAACCCTGAAAGACATTCTCCTCATGTTTAAGTGAGACTACCTATGATCAAGTTTGTGTCTGTTACATCTTTCCCTAACACTGGGCACCACTGAAAAAAGATTGACACCATTCTCCTGACACCCACCCTTTACTTATTTATAAGCATTGATAAGATCTCCCCTCAGTCTTCTCTAGGTTAAAAAGAAGATAAATAATCTACATCAGTGATCTGCTATCTGTTCTTTAAGTTTACTGCTGGGCTGGGTGTCAAATGACACTCTTTCTCCACTCATCTACAACAGGAGAAATTAGATGAAAAATCAGGGTTGTTCTTCCTACTTCTTTTCTCACTCGTCTCTTTCACAGCTGCTACACAATGGTTTTTATTCTGTTTTTATATCACAGAATCATAGAATGCTTTGGGTGGGAAGGTACCTTTAAAAACAATCTAGTCCACTCCCCCTAGTGTGAATGGGGACATCCTTAAGACAGAGGGACATCCTTAAGGTAGAGGCACTACTGGCATTGCTGATGAAGTAGACTTTGGCCAGTGGTGGATCCATTTTGCAGCTGATTGGAAGCAGCTTTGTCAAACATGAGAGCAGCCCCTGATCTCTTACTCAAAGAAGCCCCACCTGCTATCAGAACCTTGTAATGTAAACCAAAAACGCACTTATATCCTATTACTCTTGTTAGATTTTATCACAACCTGATCTGCACTTTGGGAACAACTACACTGCATCAGGGCCTACAAAAGGAGAGGTGACATCCTGCTCTTGTATCACCTCAGAAAACTTACAGTGTGCCTTCATATTAGGTTTATTGCCAGGTACACTTGTGGCACAGTTGGAAAACGGATGTAAGTATAATGAAAGCAGTTGAAGTTATCTAGTAGGTTTCCAATGATTTTCAGGCTACTTAGATGCACAGTTCTCATTAGGAGTGTGAACAACATAAAGCATAACTGTTTAGAGGCAGCTGAGGTATGATTGTCTCATCCTTAAGCTTTGCATACTAAGAATGATATCAAAACCAAATTCAATAGAGAATGTGGAAAAACAAAATCATTGGGAGACTAAGCCAGAGGCATAAGCTGTTCCAGACATTGCATTAGCAGTTCTCCAGTTCTACAATCAGTCCTCCACATCCTTTAGTGAAGGTTGATTAGATAGCAACCCAAAAATAATTTTATACTATTGAGTCTTAAAAAATGGCATTTGATCTGATGACAGTTACAAGTCTTTGACAGTTCAGAATCCAGAAGCTCTGCTATTTCTGTATTTGTGGATCCAATTTTGAAACTAGACTGACTTTGAGATGTAGATTAACCATACACCACCCAGACATCCCTTCCAGCCAAAGTTATTCTATGTCTCTATGACATTGTGTTCATCTAATCCCTGATAAACTGTTAAAAATTACTTTTTAACTAAAACAATAGCTATGGGAACACAAATAGAGTTATCTCCCAGGAAAGGGCAAAGCTAATTTATCTGCTGCTGAACACTATTTTCAGATGTAATCACAATGTTTCCTGCCTAGAATTATTGGCATTGAGCTTGTAAATGTATCCCCTAAGGGAGGAAAAACACTGTAAATAACTTGCCTTTAAAGAGGGAGGTTTATTGGATTTTTACACAAGACAACATGAGCTCTGGTTAAATACTGAGTGATATTTATGTCCCTGTACATACAGCGATAATTCAGCTTCTTCTTCTTGTCTTTTCTTTTTTTTTTTCAATAATTTATTTCAGCCTTAATAAATATAACAATCATTGGTGTTCACTTCCTGAGTCTAATTTTCAAAATGCAGACACATTACAGGAGGGTGAATATGGCAGCTGTAAAAAATAGTGTCTTCCAATTTCTTTTACTACCTCATGAATTAAGGAGAAAAAGGGGTAGAAAGAGAAGAAAGGAGAGAAGAAAACAGAAGTGAAATTATTCTTCTGGTATACATATCCAGTAAGACCACATGGCCTAAAGGGAATGTGATCATGTTTTTACAACGTGCTCTGATGAACTCTAAGTTGTTACCAGCCTCTCAAGCAGTGCAATTTACACAAGCCTCAAGGGATATTGGGTATGGATCAGTACAAGTGTCAAGGGAGTGTAAATACAGCTTAAATCTGCCACACTATGCGGCATGAGGTGCTGAAGTATTTTTGCTAAAGGCTTGCCAGACATGATGTGCTGCTTCAGATCCTTGGATCAGTCCATCTCAGAGCTCCCTAGATGAAATAATTACTTAGCAATACTTTTAGTTTGTTTATGCCATGGGCATAGACACTATAATTCGAGTCAGCCTATCGGAAATGATGCTGTCCTGATTTTCTAAAGGTGGCTGCATATGTGTGGTAAACCCCTTAAAAATTAAGTAGCCCTATTCTAGGGATGGAAAATTCCCCCTGGAGAAGCCAGAACAAAATGTGGTTTTTTTTTGTTTGAAAGTGGCCTGACCTCAGATTTTCATATGATCTGTCTATCTGTAAATAGCTACATGTTACTTCTCCTAATTTATGTCTCCAGTGCCATATCCTTCTCTACCACACTGCAGGGAAAATAAACTAGAGGAAAGTCCTCTTTCTGTCTTTATGAGATGAAAAAAAAAAAAAGTAGCAGCCATTTGGAGATCTGCTCAGTTCTATCAGACTACATTAGGCACAGTTTTGGAACATTTATAATAATGAGTTCAGGAGGCATCCCTTGGGACAGGATTCACCTGAATAAACACTGGTGTTAATGTGAGTTTCAGCAAGTCACTTTTGGTTCTCTTTACAGTAAGGGAAGGTCTAACAATATAGACAATGGAGTTCAGGGTGTGATTCATCTCATCCTAAACAGATGTGTACATTTGTTCTAAAGAATTGCATCCTAAACCCTATTAACTGAACTGATCAGATCTCTACTGATGATAATGGGAGCACAGATAACCAGTTCAAATGAAAAAGCCTGCACTGGAAGCCAGGTGAGATTGATGAGTCCTACCCCTCATTTCTGCAACCTACTTAGACTGAGGTGCATGCTCCACACTCAGCTGCTCCACCGTATTAAAACATAGGTGCTTCTCTGGAGAATCTCTCTCTTCTGGATCATGGAAATTCTAGCAGCCCAGTGCAGCAATGAACTTCACATGCCTTCAGGTTTTAGCAGTAGATGAATGTAGAGCTGCTAGTAGTTGATCCAAAACACCCTGCTTGCACATCCCAGCTCTCCCACCAATGATTTGTTCTTCCTAGTGTAAAAACTGCCACTACCTGACTAGGAACAAAGGTTCATTTAATCTAGTATCCAATCACCTGTAAAACCTCTAGTATGTGAATAGTTAATGTAATAACTGTGCAGGCATATATGATACTTCCATAACTTCTCTTTCAGATTGCTAAATGACAAAACTTCTCTTGCATATTTTTTTTATAGTTTCTGTTTAGTTCTCTTTCTCCACTTTGTCCAGTTTAAATCCATTTTAATTAACACAACTTGTGAGTAGAATTATAATGACTATGACTATAATAACTACTGTTGTTATTGTTCAGAAATTATTTTACTGGTGTATTTTTCATCTCATCTGATGATGAAAGAGAGACAGTCTCTCTCTCATTCAGAATAAATTACCTATTCATATGATGAACATGGGAATCAACTTTCTTCCCCAACAAAAGATTTAGTCTCCAAATAGCTCCTTTGTCTAGAATACTATACAGGAAGCAGAGGTCAGTTGTAATTGCTGATTAATTTTGTTTTCTTGACTTGAGTTCAATTTAAACCATGGAATTAATACTTTGGTAATAAAACTTCTACCTTTACTGAATCCAGAGGACAGCATTAAGACCAGGGTACTACACATATATGAAAACAATACTGGTAGCCTGGGATCTATTTTACAAACATTGTAGATCACATACATATCCAGGTAACGTCCCATCACACTGACAGCACAGTGCAAAGAGACCTTATGCAAGTTTAATATACACCTCTTATACCTACATGCAAGTAGAAAAACATTCCCTAGTTTTTAAAAGTAGAGTGTCAATTAGGAAAACAAGATCAAACATACTTCTTTCTCAGTACTGGCTTGTTTTAACTGTTTGACATATTTCCTTTGACAAGGTTTAGCTCCCTGAACAGCTTTTCTTTCTCTACTGATATACACATATTTTTACAAAGGTTTTTGTCCCCTCCACCCATACAAACGAGTCTTCTACATCACTTTCCATGGCTGGTAGTGAAATGGTAACACTTGGACAATTATATTAAGGACTCAGTTAAACTCAACATTTTTTTAACCTAATTTTAAGGTGTAATAAACAAGCCCTTTCTGATGTTTGTTTTCTTTCTCTAGCAGCACTAGGATATGTGTGTTCTGTACTTTTGATGCTTCCATTTTCAAGAGTGACATACGGATGCCAGTAAAAATGGTTTGCGTATCTGGTACTCTGCTATTTCTGTTCTTCTGTTTTTGAGATAAGCAGATGGAGATTAGGTAATTCTGTAGTGCTCTAAGTCGTAAACAAGTTGGTATAAATATCACTGCCTCAAATATTGTGCTGAGCTTGCTGCATTTGAACTTCTGCCTCACTATAGCTTTTCTTAAGCTTGGGAGCATATGCCATGTATATTTGGTTGTTTATTATCTCCATCCTAATCAATATACAAATTTGCATCTGTTTAACTGATTTTCTAAATTTTGCTCCTCTTCAGACTAGAATTGACTTCCATCTTGGAAAGTACACTCCCCGATTCACAGTAAAGCCTTTTACCTTCCATCTTTACTTTGATGAGCAAGCTAATAGGAAATATCATTATCTCTAACACCTGGCTATTGCCCATGAAAAGTACTAGGATAGTTCACACTTCCAAATTATGGTTTCTGACTCATTAAGGCATTAGGAAAGCACTCTGCTTCATTTGCATACAGGACATATTTTGCTTTCAACCACAAGAGGTGCACATATAAGCCTAGAATTTTAGAAATATTCAGATAAACCACAATAACAGCAAAAAGAATAAAACAAAACTTAGACAAATACTTTGAAGAAGCTTGTAGAGAAATCTGTCAGGACCTATTTCATTTAGAAACAACAACCTGCTGCTTACCATTTAACAGAATGACCTCTAATAACCTGAAGAACTCATCCCCTCTTGATGCTCATTGAACAATAGGAAAAAATCAGACTAAATAAGACTAAATCCCACTGTAGCCTGGAGAGACAGTTTTCAATAGCTTTTAGGAGGTCTTTGTCTTCTGTTCAACACATAATCTTGGGATCCCACTGGATCCTTTCATTCTCCCTTTGCTACTGCTGCCATTGGGCATGTTTGTAATCTGTGTTAGCAACACTCCTTTTCACCCATGATGCTCATGTTTAACTCAGGTTAGCTTTCAGATATGTTTCAAATGACAGCCTGGTAGTAGCAGGTAGTAGTTGTAGTAGCAGAATTTGAGAAGACATCAGACACATAGAAAGGGTAAAATAAAACATCGAGAAGAATAAGAAATTGATTCCATTTTTGTTACTAGAATAATTTTATGAAAAAACCCCAAATAATACAGTTTTATTTGCAATCCTTTCAATTCCAATAAATTTCCAATTCCAATTCTAATAACTATACAGAATTCATATACTATAATATATACAGAATTCAGACCAAACCTAGGTGTCAATATATTCTGTAAACAGAGTTAATTTCTGTGTGATCATTTCAGTAAGTTTTGTGTTAATGGACTTTCCTTTTTGGTTAAGCAAGGTAGAACTGAGTGCAAAATCTGTCCTGTTTAAGCTAATGGAAAATAACAAATTACATTTGAAATAATCACAGCTACTAGACTGAGACAGCATGAAGCAAGCAGGCTGGGAATATTGATCATTTGGTTTGGCAAGGGAATTGAATGCAACAGAAAACACACACACAAACAAATATTTACTCTTGATTGAAGAAATAGAGAAAAACTACAAACTGCGATGCCAGAAATAAAACTTACTAGTCATAAACAGGAATAAGACAGTGATATTTTTGTATAGACCAGACTGAAATAATATAAGCTGCTAAAATTTCAACGTGAGAAAACTTATGACAATAAACCTTTGATTATTTAACTAATGGGAAACCTTATATCATAATTATTTTTCTTTAAGAAAGCACTGGAAAAAATAAAAGGAAGTACTGAATGTTGATTTTTTTTTTTAAATTGCATTTCAGTGTGGATAGCAAAGTCTTTTTCTAAAGCAAAAGGATATTTAAATAATTGTTTATATAGTTTTTTTAATTTTATGGTTAATTTAATTAATTGTTTACGATACATGAAGTGCATAATAAATAACTGCACCACAATAATGGGAAAAACAGACCTCAACATTTATGAGAGAAAGATTTTGTTAGAAAAGAAGATTTTTTCCAAAAAATGCTATTTTTAATGAATAGTAGTAGCATTGGTTTTCCCTTTTTTACCACGTTTTCTGATGCAGAACTGATATTTTCATAATTAGATGAAAGTTGGAAGCAATATCAGGTATTGAATCTTTTCCAAAAATACTGTTAGATGTCTTTGAAGACCTCAGTCTGAAAAGGTCTATGTTGACCAAAACCAAAGAAAATTCTCTCATCCCACCATCTGTCCCCAAAACCTATAAAATTGTCAGTTTGGATACAATAGGAAACTTGATGAACTATGGAAAACAGACCCATTTGAAATTAGGTGAAGCAGAAAGCTTTTTAGAGTATTCCTATTATTAATGACATTGGTTTCTCATGGCTCAGTCAGCTACAACATAACACCGTTAAAATAAATGGCAATTAATTACAGCTGGCAATTTCCTACCAAGTGTTGCTATGATTGTACATTTACAGCATTGTTCTGGACTTCAGAATATAGTGCTCATACCATACCAGAGAATGTACAACGGACAGCCTGAATTCAACATTTATCTTTGGTCTAGGAAATCTCAGCTGTGTTACTGAATACATCCATAGATCATTGTTCACATATCCAGAGCCCTTGTAAGATTGTGGTAAGGTCATGAAAGAATCAGATTTTTTTTATTCAAGTTACAATAAATCTCTTTTTCAATACATATATGACAACTTTCAAAAACAGAAGGAAATGATTAATGAAAGCTTTCAGACAAATGGGATTTCCATTCCTATGTTCTTATTTTCTTTTTTCTTTTTTTTTCCCCTATATCCCTTGGTTTGGTTTCTCAATAGGGTGAAAATGAACTAAATATTAGTACATTTCTCCAAATATGATGATTGGGAGAAGTAAAGGGAAGGTGCTAGAAACAGGAACAAAAACTTGCATATACTTCAACTTGCATTTTAAAAAGCATGTTCAACATTCCTAAGACATTTAAGAAATTTGAGTCTTGTACTGGGTCATCTGCAAGATTTATCTGTACTTGAAATAGGTAGGATGTGACCAATCACAGATTGCAAGATTTAACCTCCAGGTAGAGAAGGACCAGAGCCTATTAGGTCTGTTAATATACATGAAGTTCATTTATATTAGAAGTTATGACCTGGAAAGTCATTCATACACTTAATTTTGCACATGATACCAAAGTTTCAGTTTCTATAATTGACTTTAGCACATAATCCACCATATTGAGTACTGCTGATATCCTCACAACCTTAATTTACCAGAACTTAACTTGATAGCCAACCTTACACATGGATTAATTTCATCCAACATTAGCATTTTAAGGAGCTGTCTTCGTTGTTTATCTTAGACCTTGCTTAGAGTGAATGCAAAGAGGAGTATGCTTTGCAAAGAATATAGATCTCAGATCTCTTTGGAGTCAGACTTCTCTCTCAGATGACATGTGAGACAATCTGAAATAGCCAGACTTGTAATTTTAGCACTTCAGTTAATATCTAAATGTAGAAGAAATTGGCTCTTAATTTTCACTTACTTGTATATGCAGGGCTGCTAAGATTTCCACACTACTCCATGGTTAATGAAAAGCTCAAAATCCTCTTAAGGTAAATCTCTCAAAGTTTTTTAGCTCCTTTCCCAAGCTAGGCAAAGAACACCTTTCATGCTGGTGTTAGCTCTCTGCTAGTAATTCCTTGGTACTTTCACAGTGCTCAGTAGGGAAAGTAAATAAAATGTTGATGAGGAAAGAAAAAGTTTGAAATACTCTATTCAGCTCCTCATAGGTGATGAGGAGATATGATTGAATTAAGGTCTCTCTACAATGGGAGGAATTATGTTTGAACTCTATCAGAGACAGTTATATGTAGCAAACCTGTCTACACATGCATCCACTTCTTTGTCTTGCTTTTAAGACTTCTCTCAGATATATCATAGATGACATTAGCAAAGGTCGTTCACAGGAATGAACAGTAATAAACATGTTAAAATCTGTCTGCACTAAACATGGTCAAGGACTTTGAGAGAACATTCCTGATTTCAAAGACAGAATCTGTCAACAAAATGAAAAACAAAACAAAACAAGCAAACAAATAAATCACCTACAACAACCAAAAAAGAAAAAAATCCAACAGAAAACCCCACAACTCCTCCCATCAAACAAATAAATAAAATCCAAACAAAATATTAGACAGATAAAGCAATGCAGCCTTATGAATTAGTTTCATTTTTTTGTTTTTTTTTTTTTTTTTAGGTTTTCCTAAATCTGAATAAGGTTTGACCATAAAACAATGTTTTGTTTTGGGTTTTTCTCTAACAAAATTCTATAGTTTTTTTCTGAAGATCTTGATTTCTTCTAATTATGGAAAAGAAAGCAAATTCTAAACTTTCAGCATTTCATAGAAGAAAGAAAATCATATTATTCATCTGACACTGAAGCTCATTCTTTATCCAATAAAGAATTATGGGACTTTTAACTCCATGACAGTTCTGATAATATCATAATGGAGGTATGAAATTTATGTTAAATTTGGATATTTACCAAGCCTGCACAGTATTATGTTAAAAATCTTGTTTATGGGCAAAGAGGAAACATACTGTATACATATGTAAAGCCAAGAAATTATTGTCAGTGTAACTGAAATCTGAGAGTCTAACTTATATTAGTCCATATTTCATTTACAGAAAATAAAGAATGATGAAGGTAAAATCATTGCACACACACAATTTAGTTTCTACCACTATTCCTGGGCTTTTGGTCACCTTCCCTCTGCTTCTCTGGATCCTAGGGCCAGTGGTTCCGTTCTGACAGTGTTGGTGAGGGTGCTGTGGCTGGTTTTCAGCACCAAGAATATTTTGCAGGGAGTAATATGATGGTGATGGCTTGTTTTCACTCTGAGATCTACCTGGGGTCATTTCAATATGTTCTCTGGTTCTCTCTTCGCTCTCTCTCTTGACCCACGTTACACCCAGATTTACTATATATGGTGCCTCTCATGTATGCTTGATGCTACTTCTATACTCTCTTTTTTTTACCCTTAAAAGAGTTTTCCTCTAGATTCATTTTTTTAAGGGACAATTGATGAGTTGTTTATAGCTGTGAAGTCTCCAGTGTCAAGTCTTTGCCCCATCCCTTATCATCCCATGCCTCTCTTCTCTTCAGCATCCTGTCTCTTCTGTTTTTTTCCAAGGCTTTGATTTCTCTACACATTGTTGTGTTAGTCATAACTAACACACTCTGTGTAGAATAAATGCTTGTTATTGTCAGCTATATGAAACTGTTTTTGACTCATGATAAGAAATAAAGGCCAGTCAAATTAATTATAGACACTTGGCTAATTAGATAAATTGCTAACATGGATAAACCAAGTAAAACAAAGTTGCAACCAGGTCAAGAAATGTTCAGACAGAACAAGGCTGGCAAAGCTCAGTGCTTAGTTTTGTAGCTCACCAGAGGCAATACGTCATTACAAGATAACAGTTTAAATGTAGTCAGCAAATATTCTCCTGGAAGGATTTCTTTGGAAGACATAATTTGGACATTACATATTGCCCTCCAGAGAAGCTTGTTATTTCTATAAATTAATGTAGTTCCTTAGTGTTTAGTGTGAGAAATCTAGTCACTTAAAATAGACAATCTTAACTGAAGATTTAAAAGAAGCCCAAATCAAAGTTTAACTAACAGCTTGTGTCTGAGACTTCTGCTATTATTCTAGATTTCTGTGATGTCTTTTGTCTTGTATGCAATTTCTGTGTTTCCACTTTATCTATAACGTGGCTGGATTGTTGGTGTCTTGACAATACCCATGACTCTTTCAGGAAAATTTCTCCATTTTCTCTACTTTTTAAAAGTACCAAATGCTTCATTACTTCTGGTTACAGCTGCCTTTCTGTCAGCAGGTTTCAGACTTATGACAATACATCTCTTGCAACCATCCGGCATCCCTCATCTTCAATGTGTATCATCAGACCATCCATAGGAGCTTTATTTTAGAGCCAGCCAAGGTACTGTGGTCTACATTGTGGTCTACATATTGGAGCCATTTCCTGTTTCCTTCAATTACAATCGATTCCCAGCGTAAACATAACAGTAAAATTATTGTTTTTCTGCAAGTTTTTTTCAGTGGTGACATGCTTTTGAAGTGGAGTGTGTCAGCATCAAACATCAGAGATGAGATGAGCCAAACTTCCATGTTTCTCTTCTAGAAAAAAAGCAATTCTTGAGAACAAACACCCCATGTTTGTCTGTGCATTGTTGTAAACTAAGATATGTAACAATTTATTATTGTTTAAAAATCTACTTAATGGCAGCTCTAGACCTAAGAGAAAGACAGAGTTGAGAAATGGATGATTGTTGTGCTATTGTAGACATTCCTTTTCTTTACTTGTTTTGTTGCCTAATATCCAGGTAATGGGCAGTTTCAAAACTCAGCAGTTGTGAGATAACTGTAACCACTCAGGTGACTTGATCCTTTGCTTTGAAAGCCAGGTTCAGAAGGCTGCACTGTCTCCCAGATCTGGAGCCATGTGGAATATCTTGAGCAAAATAATGATAGACTTTTAGGCACAGGCACAAAAAGGGAATAGTTAGTCTAAACCAGTCTCTGTAACCAATGGAGTCTAGATAAATATTTAGCTGATCAAAGACAGATACCTAATTTAACTAATTTGACTAGCATTGTGAAATCCACTGACCAAAATATCTGGATCTCTACTGACACTTGATTGAAGAGTATTTTACATTTCAATCTATTTATATTAAACTTAAAATTACACATACACACAGAGTTAAATACTAACTATCATCATCATCATCAGAATACTAATTTATTCAGGTTGGATAGTTGCTAGAAAATTAGCTACTGATTTTTTGCTGCTTCTTCTACTACTTCTGTTACAGAAGATATAATTGTAGGAAAATAGAGAGTGACCAAACTATCATTATAATCTGGTTAATTCTGTCAGTTGATGCAATCTAATTGTACAGGGTACTTAAACCTTATTCAGGGCCAAAACTAATATTAAAGTTTCATCAGAAAGATGTTTAGTGTTACTGCTTTGCCTTACATGTCTAGAAAGAGGGAAGCAAGTGTTGTTCTTAAAACAGAATTCAAACTTCTTAAAACATGATTTCAGCTTCTCAAAACTAGTCTTGCACAAAGCTACCATTGCTAGTACTAAATTTCCGTCTTGATGCAAACCAACTTAAAGTGTATCCACTCCATCTGCACTAAGAATAGGAAAAGAAAACCAATTCATACCCATGTTGAATTTAGTAATGGACTCAAAACAATCACATCAGAAGTCAGGAAAAAAAAATATTCTCTTTCTGTCCTGAAGTTGTTAGAATATCCCCCAAATTAATTTATATACGTATATATAAAAATTACATATATATATGAAAAGAAAGAGGAAAAAATCTAATATACTATTATAACTTTACTTCAGAGCTGACATTTCAAAAAAGTTAAGCTTACTGACATTGGCACAGGGAATTTTCTGACTGCTATACTTCAGGCATCAGACAGATATTTCTACAGAAATCACAAAAGAAAAGAACAATTACCTAGCTGGCTTCAACTGGAAAACATTTTACATCTATTTTAGCCCTTGAGACATTTCATGCCATCTTCATATTGACCACTGTGTCGTAGCGGTCAATAAAAATAAATGTGACCTTATGCAAAATGTACCAGATTTGAATTACAATGTGGTTATGTGCTAGATTAGGGCTAAATGTGTTATGCTGTCACCCAGTATGTCAAATCTGGCAAGCATAGCAGCGCTTGGCCTGCAGCTCTGGTAGGGTTCTTTGTAATGTGCATCATTGGCCTGGGGCCTGATGCATCAGGCTACAACTCACTCTTTCTTTTTCTTTCTTGCTTGCGTGCATTCTTTCTTGCTTTCTTTCTTTCTTGCTTTCTTTCTTGCTTGCTTTCTTGCTGCTTTCTTTCTTTCTTGCTTGCTTTCTTTTTTGCCTTCTTTCTTGCTTGCTTTCTTGCTATCTTTCTTTCCTGCTTTCTTGCTTTCTTTCTTGCTTGCTTTCTTCCTTTTTCTTCCTTTCTTTCTTCCTTCCTTTCTTTCTTTCTTGCTGCTTTCTTTCTTTCTTTCTTTCTTGCTGCTTTTTTTCTTGCTTGCTTGCTTTCTTGCTGCTTTCTTTCTTGCTTGCTTGCTTTCTTTCTTGCTTGCTTTCTTGCTTGCTTTCTTTCTTGCTTGCTTTCTTGCTTTCTTGCTTTCTTTCTTGCTGCTTTCTTTCTTGCTTGCTTGCTTTCTTTCTTGCTTTCTTGCTTTCTTTCTTGCTTTCTTTCTTACTTGTTTTCTTGCTTTCTTTCTTGCTTGCTTGCTTTCTTCCTTTCTCTTCCTTTCTTCCTTCCTTTCTTCCTTCCTTCCTTCCTTTCTTTCTTTCTTGCTTGCTTGCTTTCTTTCTTTCTTTCTCTCTTGCTTTCTTTCTTTCTTTCTCTCTTGCTTTCTTTCTCTCTTGCTTTCTTTTTTGCTTGCTTGCTTGCTTGCTTCCTTTCTTGCTTTCTTGCTTTCTTGCTTTCTTGCTTTCTTGCTTGCTTTCTTTCTTGCTTTCTTTCTTGCTTTCTTGCTCTCTTTCTTTCGCTTTCTTTCTTGCTTTCTTTCACTTTCTTGCTTGCTTGCTTCCTTGCTTTCTTTCTTTCTTGCTTGCTTTCTTGCTCTCTTTCTTTCTTTCTTTCGCTTTCTTTCTTGCTTTGCTTTCTTTCTTTCGCTTTCTTTCTTGCTTCTCTTTCTTTCTTTCGCTTTCTTTCTTGCTTTCTTTCACTTTCTTTCTTGCTTTCTTTCACTTTCTTTCTTCTTTCTTTCTTCCTTTCTTTCTCTCTCTTTCTTTCTTTCCTTTCTTTTTCTTTTCTTTCATTCTTTCTTTCTCTCTTTCTTTCTTTTCTGTCTTCCTTTTTTTCTTCTTAGATGTGAATGAGCCAAGCACCACAATTTTACACTGTCTGAAAGCATTTGTGTGTATGTGTGTGCACACACTAACTCTAATGTGTAACATAATGTATGCTGATTTCTTTTTGCTTTTTCAAGCTACAACATTGCAGATTAATCAGTTTTTCCAAGCCTTCTCTATGTATATGTACATAAGTATGTCATATAACTTTCTAGATACAGAAGCGCATGTTCATAAAGTGATACAGCCAGAGTGTGTGTGGATAACATGCTATACATCGTTGCAGCTAATTGCTATGCTTACTAGATGAAATACTAGTGTTGGATTTTGTTTCATAAAAGCCAAAATATTTCATAGATGTAGCTTTTAGAGATTATTTTTATGACAGTCTGGAGGATTTTTTTTTTTTTTTTGCTTGGGAATTTTAGAGAATGGAGAGGAAGATAGATGGGGAAAAATTGTCTAAGGAAAGTAAAACACAAATTGTAATGGAAGTTTCCAGAGTATCTGGTGTGATTCAAAGTAACTTGGAATGAAAATCCTCGCTCTGAAATGGATTTAGTGTGCTTCCCTAGGAAACTTCAAATGTTATTAGATATTTGTGGTTAAGCAACTCAGTCTCATATTTAACATGTAAAAAAAAAAAATAAAAAAAGCATATAAGAGAAACATCCCAAAATCAGGGTTTGGAAAAGAACTGGGAACTTTGAATGTTGTACTTCTTCTCACATCTGCCTACTTTTGCTGTTACAATGGAGAGATTCTTCAGTCTGTTTGTTGTTCACATTACTCATGAACAAAATAGTTTCAACAGCAACATGGGACTCATTATTTATAAGAAAAGAGAAGTACAGAGAGTATGAGTCTTGGTGGCTGGCAGGATGGACTTTCTGAAAGGGACTTGTTTTTTGACAGGCAGTAAATTGGTTATCTTTACTTCTTCAGTCCAAACAAGGCTAATAATAATACAACTTTCCCTTCTCCCTTACCTGTTTGGATTATCAGTCTCCACGAAATGGTAAGTAAAGGAAGACCTTCATTTTGGAGTGAAACTGTGACATTGGTAGATTACAAATAATTTATATCAGCTCATTCTTCTGCCTTCACCTGGCTTCCTCCCACAGCCAAAGATAATTAGAAAGTAATTAAGCCATCAAAAGCAATCCAGTAGTAAATTACAGTAAATTAAGCTACTGGATAATTGGTAAGAGAGTCTCAATCACTGTAGGAGTTAGGGACAGAAAAAAAAGGGAACTAAAGTTATTATTTTGGTGACACATCTCCAGTGCATTTTATGTAAAGCAATCCTAAAATAATTCTAAAATATGCCTAGAATAAAGGAACTAAACACAACCCAACTTATCAGTTGTACAGGCATTACCAGAGAAAGTTTCCCTGAGAGGCTCATTTACCCTGTCAGCTTTTCTCTCACCACATTTTTTTTTTTTTTGCTTTTTTTTTAAGCTTTGATAAGATCCCTGTTCTTGTTCTCTCCACAACTATGTTTCATGAGAGAGGGAAGAAAAAAAAAAGGGGGGGGGGGGGGGAAGAAAAGGAGGAAGAGATATGGAGTGAAGTTGAGAAGATAAAATCAACTCAGACAGTTGCAAACAGGGGAGTAAACAACCCCTCAGATCAGGATGGAGAAAGTTATGTCAAACCTGCATAACATTTTTATCAAAATGCCAATCCTTGCTTTAACTACTTCTTTTCCTATGACAGTCTCTACTTGGCTTTTCTCCAGAGTTTTGTTCTCAGCTCATATAACTATATGATCCCTAATATCCTAGAGATGTCCTGCTCAGTCTTGAGTTCTGTGGCTGTTCCAGCTGAAGCTTTTTGATATGAAGACAATGCATGCAGCCATATGCCAGAAACCCTCTCTCTCTTCTTGCCACTTAGCACTGCTCAGAGACCTGATGAAAGTTCTATACTTCTCTGTGGCATAAGCTCTTGGCTGGTGTCAACCACCATAACCAGCTCTTCCACCAGCTGCTTTTCTGCACATTGCTGAGGGAGAGAAGGAAATTGTATGAAGTGGAACTTGTGGTCTGCCATTGTACAAAGACTTCATGGCACCATGGGATCTGGGAGATGTGTGAATGTGGATCACAAAGTTACAAGAGCAGAGCAGGAGGACATTCCCAGCCTGGCTTTAAGCTCATTAATGTAGGCTGTGTTGATCTGACAATTCAGTGCAGTTAGCTGCTCCGATGTTTCCCTGAGGTCCCAGCAAGGCTGTACAACATGTGTAAGCTCTGAGCAATCTACATATCACTGCTATTAGTACTTGAGATGGCTAATTTCTAGATGGCTCAGATATGACTTCCTAGGGAGATCTGTTGGTTTCTCAGATGTGTGCTACTACATCTACCCATCACCTATGGATTTCCTGATATCCTGCCAGACACTATGTTAGAGTTATGGTCCTGCACCTTCCTTCCTGGGCAATGTGAAAGTGCCATGAACTGGAATTACCCTCTTGTCTCACCCTTCTTGTGGTTTTGCAGCTTTGGTTAAGATTTTAAATGTAGGAAACATCACTGTAAGAGCCACCCTCAAGCTACCATGCTTATGTTGTTGGCCCTTCTGCTGTATTAATACTGCAGATCTGAAATCTTCTCTGTGAGGCTTTCTGCACCCCTAATGAATCCACTTCAATATTAGGAGAACAACTAAAGCATTAGAAGATCTTTCATGATTCTGGCATGCAAAATACAAACTACTGCAGGCAACAACGACTCTGTACTCGTTCTCCAGTAAGTAATAAGCATTTGGAACTCCCAACACTGCAGAAAGAACAGTGAATTCTGAAGCTATAATGGAAGAAGAGAAGTCTATCTACATGAATAGATTTAGATAGTTGGAAAAACTGAAATCTATTACATCTAAAACATATTTTCAAGATATGGCCCATCTTTGTAATGCGAAGTAGGTGTTTTATAATGCAAGCATCAATGTGCAGAAGAATGCAAGATCACTTGATCACTTTTTTTTTCTTCCCTGTAAACATGCAGCCTTTAAGGACAGGACCACACTTAAAAGCCCCCCAAACAAACCCCAAACCACCATAGACTGGAAGTGTGATAGCTTACCACCATTAAAACAAAACAGGGAATTAGAAGTGTCCCCCTGAGAAACAAAAAGCCAAAGTAAAAATAGTGTCCAAGAAATTTATTGAAACACTAACTTCTGGAAAGTCTTATCCATATAGCTGCCAATAAGAAAAAAAAAAATACCCTTTGACAACATGGAAACAGCCTGGATGACTACAGTGGAATATTTTGTTCACACCAGTATGTCACATCAAGAACTACAAATTAGGCAATTTTACCAAAGAGTAATGTAATGGTGCTAATATTACAAAAGTCAGAGTTTAGGCCATGCTACTTGCTTAAAATCTTTGCATCAATTATAAAGAGAAATAGAGACTTCCTGAAGGCAATTTGTTTGGTTTAAAGATAAGTGCATGACGCATTGTTGAGTGTTTATTACTGAAGAATATGGAGGAAGAGAAAGATTCCTAGTTCTGAGGACAGTAGAGATGGCCTCATGTTAACATTGCTCAGGGTTATTTTTCCTTAGAACAAACCATCTACATCTGCACAATGCAGCCCTTGACCTTCTGTCTCCTCTTGGCTTAGCTCCAAAAATAAAATCTTATTTTTTGTGTATGTTGTGTTGGACTTTTTTGTTTGTTTTGTGCATGTTTTGTCATTTTTGTTTGTTTGTTCTTTTTTTTTTTAAATTGAAAATAAGTACAGTGATATTATGGGTTGAATGGATTGACCAAACCATTCTTTTTGTAACAGTATGTGAAGCCAAATGCTGCATGCCCTTGTGTGTGAGAATGCTTGTGCATATAAAACTTGACAGGAGAACTGGAAAAACTGGAAGGGGAGGAAGCTAGAACTTATACAGTGTTTTGATTTTTCCCTTGGAGAGAGATCTGATTTAGGCAATCCAAAACAAAGCATGGGAGTGAGTTTGCCTTTGAATATAAATAAGCACTCTTCTGTTTACACAAATCCAGATAATGTCCTTTATTAGATTTCATATTTTAATAAAGAATGTTCACATATCTGAACCTTCAGTATATTCTGGCCACTTGAGTAGAAAATACTCTACTCTGACACATATGTATATGTACATTGTCACAGCTGTAATAAGCTTCAAAATGTTTAAAAGGTCACAGCTTTTTCCCAATGTATAAAATATCTTTAGAATTTAAATCGAGTTTCTTCTTGATGACCAAAGTTAACTGAAAAAAAAACCCATTCAATCAGTCTGTACCAAATGGAAGTATGATTCTCCATAGAAAATGGGGAGGGGATATTATTTTTCCCATCACTGGTGGTAGATGTCTTGGTTGTGTTCTATGGCTCTCTTGTGCTTAATGCTTACAGAGAAGAGAAAAGAATGGTAAAAATCTCGACAAACAAACAAAAAAATGTGTTCTTGAAATCTTGTATTCCAAGCATAACAATATCTCTACTGCAGAAATTCACCCTGCACTCTGTTCAGTGGAGATCAAAGGTTAGGTTTGGATAGTAATCCCTGGAAAGGGAAAATTCACTATTTTTCCTAGTTCAAGAGAGGTCTAACCTCCACGACAGTCATAGTAAAGCCCTGCAAAATTCTTCCTGGGGGTGGAAGAACTTCAAAAATACATTCATGGAAACTACTTTATCATGTTCTCATCATTAAGCATGAGTTTGAATTCAGCTGAAGTAGTACAGCCCCATCTCCTAATGCTAGTCAGAACCACAAAGAGAAAGGTTAAGGAGAAGAACTTTTCTGAGGGTGGGTATTCTCCAGTAGGCTCAGGAAATGCCTGAGCAGAAAGTAGTCAAAGGCTAAGAAAATACTCCAGGCAAGTATGTCTGCTCTATCTTTTCTTGGGTTTTGCTTATGCTCAGCTAGGAACAGGAGCTTGGTCAAGACGGACTCTTGATTTGAAACAGCACTTTTACATTTTCATGCTTTTAAGGGACAGTTTGTGACAGAAATTCAGTGAGCTATTCTTAAGTTGTTGACCAGAAAGTCTTGGAGCTGTTATGAAAAAGTGATAAAGCAACTCAAAGCAAAAAATAATGACAGAAAACGTTAGCATTACTGTTATTGATTTCCTAGCAATCAGTCTCTTGGGATGGTAAAGGCTATATTCCCCCTTAACTCTTCAAGTTGACGTTGACAGTCCATACAATGACATATGTAATAGCAACATACTCTTTATTTGAAAATGTTTCTGTTAAGAGACAAAGCTTCTGAAAGGAGACCAAAAGCTTTATTTGTCTTGGGCACTGGAAAGACAACACAGCTTTCTTGTACTTGAAGATTTACTGTGAAAGAAATGGGAACCATTATCTGCAAAACCTTCAGAAGATTATAATTAAAGCAGGCAGGCTTGAAAGAGGATTTCACATTTCTTTCTATAGCTAGTGCTGTCAGTTGAAGATGCTACAGTACTTTCCTATGGAACCAAAGCTGCTCCCAGATGTATAATACTTAGTGATTTAAAAGCCCACACCCACAGCTTTCCCTCTCCCATCATAAATTGATTGATGATGACAAGTGAATAAGGTTAGCACCTCATGGGGACAACCTTCAGCTTAAATAAATGATGACACTATTTATCCTCCTCTAGTTCTTTCACCTTCTTGCAGGAGAAATCCAGGTGGACAAAAATACTAATCCAAACTTCAAGCTGTCAGATTCTAAGACTTTTCTTTTTGCACTTAGAACCTACGTTATATATTCCTAAAGCCAAGGAGGTATCTTGGACTTAATTTGCTCAAACAATTGCAAAATTAATTTCATTTGATTCTGGATAAGCAATTTTTTACATTGTCTTTTTTTTTTCTTTTTTTCTTTCAGGGAAGGTTTGTTTTTTTCCCCCCACACAACCATCATAAAAAAAGCAAGTGGTGTTTTTTTTTTTTCCTGTGCAAGTTTGTTTGTTTTGTTTTGTTTGTTTGTTTGTTTGGGTTTGGTTTGGTTTGGTTGGTTGTTTTTTTGGTTTCTCTCTCTCTCTCTCTTTTTTTTTTTTTCCTTTCCAAATAGATTGATATTACATTTTCCACAAACAGTAACTTTATTTGATGAGAACTCAAATTTATCAAATCTGTGATGCAGGGCTTCTTTTTGTTCTCACTTTGGACCCCTGTTAATAATATGGAGACATGAAAATTCATTAAATAAAATTAAAAAAAAAATGAACAACTGTAATGATATCATAATATCACAATTACAGTCAATCATTAAAGTATCATTATTTCTATCTTGGGTTTAATTTGCTTTGGTGACTGAGAGAAGTGTCCTTTCTTCATTTGCATTCTTGCCCTTGAAATGTGATACCCTTGATAGACAGCACCAGAGAAACATTGGCATGCAGTAGCTGATAGTCCTGTTCTGCTTTTAGGTATGCATCTTGTGTATGACTCTGTTCCCATCTTTTGAAAGGACTTGTTCTTCTGCAATATGAGCAAAGTCACTGTCGTTTCTTAAAATATGTTCTTTGTTTTTGTTTTCCAAGAACTGGCAGTGGCATGTAATCCTGTGCTGATTTATGCTAGCTTTATTCAGAACAAAATCCTTTTGTATACTTCTTGAATACTCGTGTACACAATTACTGAGCTTCTGCCTTTTACAACCTTTACAAGAGATTGATTTTTGACCACTCCTGCTTCAGCTGGGTTTAACATCAGCCATGATGTAAATAGTGTGTGACCTGACAGAATATTAATTTATTCACCAGACTGCTCCCTTGGGCTGAATAATTCTTTCAGCCTTAAGAACAAAACAAGTCTCTCATTCTTTGTTTAGTAAATCACTTAACAGGAGGTCACAATGAACGTGTGTCCAGGTTAAAAGACATTTATTAAGTACAGAAAAGCCCTCTTGTATACATTCTTAATTTGGGTGAAGAACACTTGCCATCAGGAGCCATTGCATGCATAATGTCTTCCACACAAAGCAATTTCTCTTCTTTAAATGCAGGGATTTGCAAAGACTGGTAGGCTTTTAGGTCATTATACTCTTGACAATTGGTTTTACATAGCTCTCTGTAAACTCGGGTCAGAGAGAGGATTCAGTCTCAGCTAATTTCACAAATTGGAGAGTGCAACATTTGTTTATAGAGGGTGTTGATCTGAATGCCTTTATGTCTATAAAAATATCTTTTAAGATATTCTTTCCTGATGTAATTCCTCCTAGCATAAGAGTACTACACACAGAAGTCTAATTAACAAGTTTCTTGTGTTCAGCCACCGGTCTCCCTTATCACTGGTACTTAAACGTTCATATTTTATCCTGACAGAAAAATATTTTCAGGTACAGGCTAAGGGCATGAATCATGACAGAAAAGGTCTGTAGAGCTGCAAATATATGAAACTAAGTCTTCCAACTCCTGATCTATCATCTTGAATATGGTATCATAAATTAAGACCAAAAACCCTTAATGAAGTCTGCCTTCTGTGAGAGATGTTTGGATTTCTTTCTACACCTGGGTTTATCTTTTCTTCTTCTATTTGTAGCTTTTTTTCTTTTCTCTCTTTATTATTTTCTTGCATTTTTTTTAAATTTTCTGTCAAAATCCAAGAAAGGGATCTTAGATATGTGTATATCTTCTCATGAGCAGTAGAATAATAAATAGCCTCATCTGTCAAGGTTTGGAATAAAGAAAATTATAATAGCAACATAACTCAGACAGCATTAATAGAAGTGTTAATTAGATTAGTTTGGTAGTAAAACACCAATAAAACATGTTGTCTATATTCCTTGAACAAATCATGTAACTCCAAACCCATGAATTAACAGGTTAGAATTAAACAACACATTAAAAAAAAAAAACACAAAAACAAATACCCCCCCCAAAATCCAAAAAACAGCAAACATCATAAAAAACCCCAAACAAACAAACAAACCAAAACAAAAAAAAAAGGCTCCAAAACACCCTCCAAATAAAAATAACAATAAAACTTCACCATTGTAAGGTGTGATTGCATTCTAGGTAATGATTGTTAATATTTTTTTCAGAATCATTAAGCCCAAGGAGAGACCTCTCCTTTTTCTTTTTTTTTTTTAATTTTTGTTTTCTCTCTCATACCTGGGCTTGGATAAGGTATAGCAGAAGAGCTTGTCACAAAGTAAGCCATTTTGCCCCCAGATATGATGGATTTTGTTCCAGTTCTTGTCAGAAAATGATAAAACTTGGTAAAACATAACCAAGTGTGTCAGTTGCCCTGTTCAGCTGCTTCCTCAGTGAATTGTAACAACAATGCAGCCACTGCCTACACATTGTTTCTTCCCTTATATCTCCACTGACACCTTCAGGGCTTCACCTCAGCAGCTGTTAACATAAAGAAGCAAAGCATAACCTCAGAAAACAATGTAAAGAGGCAGCAGAAACAACACTGTGCAGTCCTCAGGGTGTTGAATAGACAGGCAGCTGGTATGAGCCCATGTTTTTCCTGTCTTTTCCTTCCCAAACAGCTCCCTTCTCTTTTGTTTTCATCGGTATTTTTCGGTTTGGTTTGGATTGGTTTTTTTCGTCCTTTTTTTCCAACAAGCTCTCTTTTTGCTAAGACCTTGATCCACCACATACACATTTGCTTAATATTCAAGTACTCATAGTTCTTGAAACTTTATACCAGGAGCATTTTCTCATGTTTGTCTTTGAAATGAGGCATCTTTAGCTCAATTGTCCCTTATTTTGTCCATCTACCTTCCTTATTTATTTCAGTATTTTTTTAAATTTATTTTTTTCTTGTTTGTTCTATTTTATTTTTCATTTTCCATGTACTGGACATGTTTCTTTTCTCTCTCTCTTTTTTTTTTTTTTTTTTTTTTTTACATTTCCTGCTTCTCTGATATACTGTGGAGTCCTGAGAGTTGTCCTGACAGATCTATTCCTTTGTTATTCTTTCCTGTGACAACATTATACAACCATATCTTTTAACCCAACTTCCCTGATCATGTTGTAGTTTGTGTAAAGTGCAAGAAGGAAAGAGGCTTCCTGATTTGATTTACAGGTCAATCCTGAGTCTTCATGAGTCAGTCCTGAAGAAATATGTGTATCACTCAAATTTTCCTGACTTTTCTACATGAGATTTACTTCACTGTAACTCAATCTCTACCTTTCAGGGGTGAAGTATTAGGAATAAAGTAATACTGAACACACACACACACACACACACACACATGCACGCATACATAAAGAGTGCTGTAACAAAATTTTTCAATTTTTATGTAATTTTGCATTTTTCCCCATAAAACATGCATTGAGAAATTAAAATATGTATTGGAAAAGAAAATAAGCCAAAGATAAGAATTTGCATTTATTTTTGCATTCAGCTTAGTTTGATAGCCATCTTTCTATTAAAAATTTAAAAGAGTTGTTGCTTGTGGGGTGGTTTTGATACTTGCAGTGTGTGTCTATGAATTGGAGTGCAGGAAGCATGCCTTAGTCTTGGTCTTTTTTAGGAAAAATAAAAATTCACCAACCCAAACATATATTGGTTTTGACCCTACACATCTCATTTATACTGTAACACTGACTGAATTAATCAGTTTCCAGAAATTCTTCGCCTGTTGCTCCTCGATTCTTATAAATTTAACTACAGAAACAAGGTGGAACTCCCAGAGCTTATCAAGAGAAATATTTCATTTTTAGGAGAATGCCCCAGAGAAGCAGCAGCATGATCATCTTTGCTTCTGTAAAATTTCTCATCCCAAGCACTCTTCAGGTGATCATATCCCAGAATAACCTTTCATATGGAATAGTCATTTTGTTCCTGTGCTTCAACCCTCCCTACACAAACAACTCATCACTGTGAATCCTGACTAGCTTTTTATTTGTTGTGAATATGAATTAAATGTGTTGTAGTGAGTCAGCAGACTGTGCAGAAAATGATAGGTGCAAGCTCATAGGATGGTATTAGACAGACTGATTTCCAGTTGTGGCATGTGATTACTCGTGGCTGGAGATCAGCCTTCAGAGGAACTTAAGAGCACATAACATCAATTGCTTATATATATTTAGGCAATGGGAATTTGGGATTCATCCCCTGAAGCAGGATGTGGGATTGCAGACTTTTAAACCAAAGGGCTCCTTTTCAAATGTTGCTATTTTTAAGATTTTTCACACTAAGTACTCATAATCTTTTCAAAAGTAATATGCAATGTATTACCTGCCTTCAGCAGCATCAATCAGTATCAAATGAACCAGTTATTCGTAAAGGAAGAGATCTCACCTGAAAGACCATCACAGCATCGCAAGATCACAGGAAGGCAGGATGTCAGGGGTTGGAAGGCACCTCTAGAGATCAAGTCCAAGCCACCTGCAGAGCAGGACCACAGAATCTAGCACAGCCACAGAGGAACACATCCAGATGGGTCTTGAAATTCTCCAGAGAAGGAGACTCCACAACCTCTCTGGGGAGCCTGTTCCCATGCTCTATGACCCTCACAGTGAAGAAGTTCCTCCTCCTGTTGAGGTGGAATCTCCTGTGCTGTAGTTTATATCCGTTGTCCCTTGTCCTATCACAGGGCGCAACTTGGAAGAGCCTGTCCCCTCCCTCTTGACACCCAGCCCTCAGATATTTTTAAACATTTATTAAATCCCCTCTCAGTCTTCTCTTTTCCAGACTAGACAGCCCCAGGGCTCTCAGCCTCTCCTCATAGGGCAGTGCTCCAGTCCCTTCATCATCCTTGTAGCCCTCCCTTGGACTCTCTCCAGCAGATCCCTGTCCCTCTTGAACTGGGGAGCCCAAAACTGGACACAATATTCCAGGTGAGGTCTCACTAGAGCAGAGTAGAGGGGGAGAAGCATTTCCCTTGATCTGCTAGACATCTCTTAATTCATCCCAGGATCCCATTGGCCTTCTTGGCCA
Source organism: Indicator indicator (assembly GCF_027791375.1). Lineage (NCBI taxonomy): Eukaryota > Metazoa > Chordata > Aves > Piciformes > Indicatoridae > Indicator > Indicator indicator. The sequence goes on from NC_072021.1 coordinate 19,092,919, forward strand.
CAAAGGCACATTGCTGACCCATGAATAAATTGTTGTCTACCAGGACTCCCAGATCCTTCTCCACAGGGCTGCTCTCTGGCAGATCACCTCCTAACCTGTACTGGTGCAGTTTATTATTCCTTCCCAGATGCAGGACTCTGCACTTATCCTTGTTGAACCTCATTTTGTTCCTCTCTGCCCAGCTCTCCAGTCTGTCCAAGTCTTGCTGGATGTCCACACAAACTTCATCTCTAGCAGCCAAGCCTCCCAGCTTGGTATCATCAACAACCTTGCTGAACAGACTCTGCCTGTCTGTCTGTCTGTCCCCTCATCAATGGCATTGATGAAGATGTTGAACAGGACCGGACCCAGCACTGATCCCTGGGGAACTCCACTAGTCACAGCTCTCCAGACAGACTTGGCACCATTGACCACCCTTTGGACTCTGTTTTGCAACGAGTAAAATAGTTTAGCTTATCTAGGCAGTGCCAGTCATGGTCATACATCATTATTCATAACATCTCTATTCAAAGATGTCAATATTCACAGTAACTATCATTATTGTCCTCTGTGGCTGGTCTCACAGAACAACTTCTGCTTAGACACTTAGACAGACAGATTGATTTGTAACTGAGCATGCAGATATTTTCTATTTTTTTAGACCTCCATGAAAACATAACTGTATTTTCCTCTGAGCAATGTCTGTGTTTCATTAATACCTTTGCTCAAATGTTATAAACAAGGTTTCCGACAACAGAAATTTCACAGAGATAACCCAGAAACCTTTTTTAACCTCAGCTTAGTGAGTTCCTCAGATGTACTTTCTTCTGCATCCTTCAGACTCTTGATGACAAAAGGAGATTCAGAGAAAATAAAAAGTTGTGGACCCTTGTCAGAAGGTCATGACTTGTGTAATGTTCTAGAAACAAGCCAAGGCTTTGTGTATGGCTAGGTGTCAAAAAAGTACATGCTCCTTTTCAGACAGAATGAACTGAAATGAGCATTTCTGTGCTATCACAGATGTTTCAATCACCACACTAGGTACCTAGAATTGCTTCCCAATAAATTGTTGAAAACTGCTTAAATTCACTGAACATTTTCAGTTGGATTCAGTCAGAACAGATTTTCAGTTAGAAGTGAAGCAGTCAGACTGGGGCTAGTGTAATACCAGTCCATTAATTAGTACACCTACAAACTGCAGCAAAATTCCCTAATTGTAAATTGTAAGCATAAGGAGATTCAGGCTGTTTTTTTCAGAACTTTGTAATGAGTGTCATGGTCATGGTTCTTATTTTTTTATGTGTATATACCTTTGTATGTACTCCCCATTGTGTTCTCTGCCAGATTGTTCTGTCATCATGGATGGATTCAACACTAGACAAACCAACCACTCAATTAACCAGTTGCAACCTGAAGGCTTTGTATTCCTTAAACACAACCAACCAACCCACAATGACAACAACAAATAAACCCAAACAAACAGACAAACCACAGAAAAACATTTCAACCCACAATAAAACACCAAATCAAAGGCAAAGTAACATGAAATGTAATCAGAACAGGAGATGTAGAAAAAAGACTGATTTTTCTCTACTCCTGTGCTCCTGAATATCTTGCCAACTATCTCATAAGGGTTTGTGTACATTAAGGGGAATGTAATGAAATATTACAGACTATTTTCCCAGCCACTAACAATCAGTGAGGTGTCATGGGTAAACCTACACTTACACACTAAGTGCTGTAGCGAAGTTTTCATGCTCTCTAAACAGAATGATAACCTGCTTAGCAGTAGAGTATGATTAAATTTTATGAAACTGCCTGCTTGTTTAGCCTAAACTGAGGAAAGTGTCTGCCTAGAAACAAAGCCTACACATCAATCTTAATTAGGCAGAGATATCTCCTGTGAGATAGACCAGAGACAGCATAAACAGCCACCAAGATTGCATTGTTGCTTCAAGAGTGGAGCCTCTGAGGCTATTGGGACAGCACAGAGATGCTCCTTCCAGACAGCCAACTCCAGAAGCCCCATGAATGCTCTCCCCAGGTCTGCCAGAGGGCTGAACCTAACAGTGGACAGTGATACATCAGAGAAATAGGAAGGGAGCATGTTGATGTGTATATATGCACATATACTTAAGTGTAACGCTGAATACTGTATCCTAAGGATGCAGTTGTGTTTGCAAGGTATCTAAATTCTTACATTACTTTCCAGTTCTGCCATGCCTTCATTGCCTTCATCCACTTTAGTCAGAGAGAATTTAAAATTGTGCTGTTGAAGGTACATTCAGAACTTGTATTCCCTACTGTGTGACAAGAGCCATTTCTTGACAATCTTCCCTCTTAATTCTGTCATAAATTAAATCAGAATTGTATCAAAAGACCAGTTTTCCCAAATCCTACAATTTTTTCAGAGAAAAGAGAAAATCCTTACTGTATTCTAAAACCTGATATTTGTATAAAATGTCCATTACAATCTTTAAAACACAGTGGAAAAAAAACCAATGAGTCCCATCCCCAAAGAACAGCCAAGAAGATGCCTGTTTTTGAGGCAGGTGATTTGATACATTTGCCTACTGAAGATGTTAATGACTTTGCTCTTTTAATAGAACAGCAGATGAAGGTCATTGACTACAAATGCCATACACAACATGTGAAGTCTTACTGTCAATCATCAAGTGTCTTTCCTAGAGACCTTTTATTACACCCAAGTTAAAAGACAAGAGAAAATGCCATACACTGCCCACTTCCTGATCTCTGATATATTTATGCAGCAATCTGTCATCCTGAAACTCTGGAAGGTCTCATTGTCATTGACTATGGGTGGTGATTTCCCTAGTATGTGAATATCAATGTTGAACTTCTGGAACTACAATTATTTCAACAATTGTGGTGGATAATAACAAAACAACAAAACCAACAACAACAAAATTAAACAACAACAAAACCCCCAACCAATAAGTAAAAAAAGTTTGACTTTTTTTTTTTTTTTTTTTAGGCCACTAAACTCAGTTAAACAACTTATTCAGAGCAACTGGTCACAGCAAACAGGTTTTAAAAGAGGTAAGCAGCCTCAAATGACTCAAAAGTGACTTCCACTGTTCAACTTAAACATCCTACTGCTGTCAAGTGATGTCCCAGAGCTCTCAAAGACAGCAGGCATTATGAGACTGAATATTTTTTTCTACCATATTTCCTAATATTACTGCAAACACTATTTTGATGCTTGAATGCAGGTATGCTATAATCCTGCAGCTCACAGCAGCAAGTTAAAGGGAACAGAAGACAATACTGGCTTATGAGATGTTAATAAAAACTGGTCAAGCAGATATTTTATGCAGTCACCAACTGATTTTGGACCTTCCTATTGCACCCAAAATGACTAGACTCGTGAGAAATGGTATCCACATTGTCCAGTGAATGGTGCTAGCTGGCTTAGAAAAAATGAGTTAAAGCCCTTTAAAACATACATGTAAAACATACAGGGAAAATATCTGAGGAAAAGATAATGTTACACTACACAAGAAGTCTGTAGCAAATGCAAAGGTGTTAGATAAAAATGATGGAAAGAAAAGAGATTAAAGGAAAATATTGTCTTTCTCTTTGATTTTATCATGTTTTATTCAGTAGCTATGCATTTGAAAGGTGAATTGGAATGAGTTCTTTAGAAAGTGTTAACCCATGAGTACTTAGTTTTGTGTTGAAAGCATTCAGAGGAAAAGCACTGGCAAAAATAAACATCCTCAGGTGAGTGTAAAGGTGCAGCTGATTGACACATCTGGTAAGTTTTAGTAATTCATATCTCTTTGTCAGCTGGGTCATTTGGTTCCTCTTTTCATTAAATATGATATTATCTCTGCAAGCCTGGTTTCTGTTACCATCACTTTATTTATGCAGGTCATTTAAAAATACATTTAAAGTACTTTTATCTTTTTGTTTGCTTGTTTGTTTATCCAAGGTTTATCATTCACAGATAACTGATTACAAACAAATGGAAAGACTATTACTGATTTAGCTGAAGAAGTGTAAATGTGTACTTATGATTTCTGAAACTTTAAACTCAAGGACACAATGTCACAGTCTGTCAATAGTTGTATAAGGACAGACATCTGAAACACAACCTACTCCACATAAACTGCAGGTCCTGATCTTCAGAGATTTGAGTTGGAATGGCTACAATTCACCCAAAGCTGTGAGGAGCTCATGATTTTACATTTGGAATTCAAATGCTCCTGTCAGCCAAGAAAGTTGCCTATAGTAGATGATAGTCGGATGACCTTCATCTTTCTAGGTAGTGGTTATTTCAGTGCTGGCAGGCTAGGGGCTCCAGGCTGTCAGTGTGATGGAGAAACAAGAACTATTTTAATTATAGCACTTGCACAATAACAAACTACAGTGAGTGGCAAAGATACGTGAGTACTATATAATGGCAAATTAGAAGCATAAGCTCTGAGCTCAAATCTGTTTTGGCACCTGAGGCATTTTTCTGAACTTTATGCTCTGCAGAAGTGATCCTGTCTGGAAATAAGACCTCTGAAATAGTATTTTTTCACAGTAAATAATAACGTATCTTTATTTCCATATGCCCTTTCCAGAGCATTCTGTGGATTTGTTGTCTCACAGCTCTCTGTGTCTAACAATTATTTGTTCTGCTTACAACAGGGTACCCGTACAGGAAACCCTTATCACTTCCCAACCAGGATCTGAATTTACTAACCCATTATAGAAGAAAAATAAAGCTTGCACCCTTTTAATTTTCCCTATCTGATTTTGTTTATGCAATTTCATTAAAAACAAACCAAAACAAAAACAAATTAAAAAAAAACAAACACCAAAAGAAAACCAAAAACAAAGCAACAAAAAAGACTTACAAAACTCAGTCCTGCACTAATGCATAGAACTGAGAATGTGATTACTTTTATTTTCTGTGTTTCACTGTCATGCAAATGAGGAGGCTTGTTTTTCAACGGTTACTAGAGTGCTGCTATTTAGTGACCAGTGGTACTTACCGAGGATGAACAGTCTGTGAGAATGATGCAGAGGCAGGAAGGACAGGGGGGAATGGGACAACTCGGGTTTCTAACTCACAAGCACACATTCTGAATATTAGCAAGTCAGGCTAAAATAAGACTTTTCCTTAATATTCTCCTTTTTCCCTTTCTTCTCTTCACACAGTGATGTGACCTTAGGTGATCTGGACAAGCAAGTCCTGTCCAGGCAGAAACCACAGATATGCATTCAAAAGCACATTTTTTTCTGATCATCTTGATGTTTATCCATTTCATAAACCAGCTATTAAAGGGAGATATTTTTCATGCTGTAAGACACAGTTCTGTCTAACTATGGTATATGGAACAAGCTTATTACTCATTCTTGCTGCAGACATTTATAAATATTTTACATTTGTAATTCATGCACTGTCTTCTTTCGAAACAGAGAAATTAAGATTTAGTAATTTGTTAAAGTTTAGGTGTTATATTTTGTTTTCCTTTAGGAATTGGCTCAGAGATTGTGGCAAAATTTTCTATGACCTTTAATGCTCATATAGTCACAGCTCTAGTTTAATTTATGTAATATCCTACAAAACTGGAAAATCAGAACGTGACTTGTCAGTTCTTTAGCCCTAGAAAAGTTCATATTCCATGATGCACAGTAGTTGGAATGGCATTTTATTAAAACAGTTGTTGAGCCCTGAGGAGCCTGACAGTAGCAAAGAAGTGAATAAAGAGGTCATGAATTTTTCGTAGAGATGAAATCAACCTGTACTATTCATGAATAATTCACTGAATTTTGAAAGGCAAACCTTGGGAAACATCTTATCAAGGCACCTTCAAGATGAATTGTCATGAATGCTTGGAATACTAGCATGATCTTGTTTCAAACATATGTATGGGATCTTTCTTACAACAGTGCATGAGCCTTAGGTTGTTAGATACTTCTTGCCTTTAGGTTTCACCTTGAAATTCACTTTTGCTCTGAATCCTACCAAATACTTGATAGTGGAAAGACAGATGAAATGTGAGATTTTTCTGCTCTTTCAGTTTAATTCAGTTCTTTGGACAGCTTCAGTTTTCTAAGATGCACAAACAGTTAAAATATAAGATCCATGGATAAACTGCACCCCAAAGAAATAGATCTAGGTCATCTAAAATATAATGAAAAAAAAATGTGGTTAGGCAACTAGTGAGGTCTACTTTAAGTCAATGATACCTAGAAAGCAATCAAGACTAGAAACCTGTATCTGGACAGCTGTGTGGATCTCCAGACAGAAGCATAACTGTTTATTACAACATTAACTGATGCTGGACTATCTTTGCTACATCAAACTGTTTCTATATCTTACACTGTGAGGTGTGGAAATCTCCCCCTTTCTCCAGCTGCCAATAAATTCTTCATTCCCTGACTTTCTTTGACTGCACCATCAAGATTTCCAGAATTGCAACAGAGTTTCATATCCTTTTCAAGGAAAACCAGTTTTCATTCCCAAGTGGAAGACAGCTTGGAGGCACCTAGGCCCCCCAAATCACCCATTCTGTGGAAAGGGGGAGCACAGTGGGATACCTGTTGCTAATGTGGTGCCAATATCATGATGGCACACCTGCCCATACTCCCATTGCAAAATAGAGGTGAGGCTGGGGATGATGCTTGGAAAGGTCATTGCCTTTCCCTCATCCCAGTTCTCTGAGGTATGTATGTTGCAGCTTACAGTGATGTGACAATTTGGGAATATATCTGGAGCCGAATTACAAATCGTTAGGTTCTTTCAATATCCTACGCAGATTCTGTGGTGCTCAAGGCTTCTTTAATAATCAGTAAAAAAGAATAAAACAAAACTAAACTAAAAGAAACCTTAAATCACAGAATAACAGAATTATTGAGGCTGGGAAACACTTCTGAGATCATCAAGTCCAGCCTATGACTTAACACCACAGTATCAGTTAACCATGCCACCAAAGGCCACATCCAACCTTTTTTTAAAACTCCAGTGATGGCAACTCCACCATCTCCCTGGCCAGTCCATTCCAGTGCCAAATCATCCTGACATTCACCTCAATAAAAAAATTACTTCTAAATGTATTTTTTTGTAGCTATGATGAACCATGAAGAAAAATATGTTTGGACCAAGGCTTTGGTACCTACATCCCCAGAAGAAAATAAGATTGCTTTTGAACCTTCAGAGTTCCTTGCTGCCCATTCAAAATAATAAAGTGCCTTGCTGCAGCTGCCTGTTAAAAATAAAATAAAAACAGAAACCCACCTTTTATTTAGACACCTACATGACCTGGATTTCACAGCAATTTCACCAGCAGCAGTCAGATAGTTTGGAAATGAGGATAAAAATAAAATTATGCACTAAATTTATTTTCACTGTCAAAAACCAAAGAACAATTTGTTTTCTGTTTAGTTACAACGTATCAAAAATGTATTATCATAAGTATTTTTTTCTCTAGCTTACACAGATCTGAGAGTTGCTGAAAATGATGACTAGAAAAAAAAAAAAACACAGAAAGAAGTAAACAAATAAAAACCACACACACAGAGAAAAAAAAAATGAACAGCCAAAACCCAGGATAATACAATACATTTTGTTGCCTTTGAAGCAAAAATGAAGATATTATATTTTTTTCAAAAACTTCATGCTTTATCTATGAAAGTCTGACCAAGTTCAGAAATGCAGTGCTATGTAGCTGACCAAAACATAAAATTAAATTTAGACAAGTTATAGCCAGAATATCTCAGATTTCCTTTTTCTCTGTGGTTAGATATTTTTTGTTGGTTCATTTGGGGGGAGGAGGGATATTTGTTTTTTCCCACCAGCAAGAAGTGATTCACTTCCCTGTATTATTTTCCAGTGTTCCCCAGTCAGAGATCACTCATTTGTTTGTCCCTTGAGCTTCATCATCTCTCCAAATTACTTGTGTGCTGGTATGGACTGATGTAATGTCCTAATAAAACTTATTTTTCTTGCATCAGCTTCTAATGAACTCTTAAATTCTTAAGCCATTCAGAGGGACACCATCAAGACATGCAAGCTCCTAAGATGTATCAGTGTGATACATCACATAAGTGCTCAAAAGTAATTTTACAATGAAAGAGAGAATGGTAGTGTCCATTCAGAGGCACCTGGTTTAAGATAAAAGCTGAAACCACATACTTCAGTTACGTGCTACCTGCGGATGATTTGGGGGGAATAACTGATGTACCTAAACCCTCTCCATATCACTGATACATCTAACATATCCTGTCCTGCTCCAGCAAACACCTCTGAAGAAAAAGCATCATAGTTACCATGCTTCTATTTTAGTGTCCCTTGGGATAAAGTGTCTGTTAGTGTTAGTGCCTTGAGGAATAATAATTTCCCCAGTATTTTTGTTTTTTTCTCATCTCTACGAGGTGAGCCATCACAGGGAACAGCTAGTAAGAAACAGGCAAAGCTGTACTCTGTGACAAGGGGAGTCCTTCCTTCACATTGATAGCTCCCCATCCCACCTGTGCCCTCATTTTGATATCCTGCTTCCTTTTTTCATCAAATTGCTTCACAGCCTTCAGACCACACTGTTGACCACAAGGGTCCCTCTTGTTGGATAAAGTGTGATTACATGGTAGAGTAAGAGAAACATGACTACTGGCTCCTCATTGCTGACTAGGTCCTAATTTTCTCAGTTTGGGCCAATAAACAATATATCAGAGGAGTAGTTAGAGAAGAATGAAAGTTAACTGAATTAGGAGGTATTTAGGATAGTTCAGCAAGTACAAATTCTTGCACCTGGGGAAAACAGTCTCATGTGCCTGTATGTTGTGAGACACCCAGCTGGAAAGCAGCATAGCAGAAAAGGAGGTGGGAGTGCCAAATTTACCAAGCCGAAAATGAGCCAGAAATGAGCACTTGCTGCAAAGAAGGATAATGGCATCCTGAGCTGCTGTGCTGCCAGCAGTTTGAGACAGATGATCCTGCTTCTCTGCACAATGCTGGTGAGGCCACACACACAGTGCTGTGTACAATGCTGAGCTCCCCAACACAAGAAAGACATTGACATGGCAGAGAGGATCCAACAAAGGACTTTGGTGATGATTAAAGGTCTGGGTCATTTGTCCTGTGAGGAAAGAATGAGAGAACTGGGACTGACTTCTCAACCAGCCACCTTTCTCTGGCTTAGAAAGCAGCAGAGACTATGACCAGCTTCCCTGGATGATTCATCCAATTCTTTTGCATATAACTTAAAAGCCAAGGCCAGTCAGCACCGGATTGATTGCCTATTGTCTTTTCTTCTCAACTTTAAAGTGCAAAGACTTTGGAACTCTTTAGTAACAAAGAATAATTTAACAACCAGATAACCAATTGTAAAAAAAAAAAGTAAAAAAAAAAAAAAAAAAAAAGGTGGTGAAATCTTTGTAGAATTGATTCTTCTCAAAACAAACAAAAGCACAAAAAATAAAACTGGGGAATTTTTTCCAGAAAGAGCCATCAGCTTCAGCTTATAGCTGTAGTGAAATAATGGTTTGGAAATGTTTTCTTCAAAACAGGATTATCTGTTTTAGAAATGATCTAATTTAGAAGAAACAAGTTTTAAAAAAAAAAAAAAAAAGGTTAAATAACCTCAAAATGACAGGAGATACTTCTGCTTCTGGTAAAGTCGATGTCAAACAAGATAAAAATTTCACCTGTATTTTGCCTCCAAAGCAGTGTTATTTCACTTTGGGTCTGACATGATTGCTTTTCCCATTGACATTTCCATTTCTCCCCAAACTGAAAAAAAAATCTCCACATAGGTTGTCAAAGAGTAAAGTCAAGGCAAGTCCATCACCAGGAAAACAGAGGTTCTTTTTTTTTTTTTAATCTGTAGGCTGTTTTTGGTTGATGTAGTACTTTTGCAAAAAAAAAAAAAAAAAAAGTAAATACTTTTTTTTGTTTGTTTTTCCTTAATTTCTTTTAATTTATCCTTTCTGCTTATCCTCTTCAGTTTTTGTCTTTCAAAGGCTGCACATACAAATACTTCCATATAAACTGAATATTTTACTCTGGTTGTAAAAGCACAACTTTTCTAAAATACGGAAGGGAAAATTAAAATAGAAATACAAATCTTGATCTGATGAAAAGCCAAACCTTCTCCTTCCAGAAAGTTCCACTTTGTACAGTTCCCACCACTAAAGAATTACTATGCCAGAAAGAATTTCAAGCACTTTCTATGAGCTTTGCAACTGCTCTCAATTTTACACAGCAGTGACCACAGGGGCAACGATACATGACATTCTAAAACAAGTGAAGATGAGTACAGTGTTATAGCTGTTGTTAAAATAATAAGAAGTGGGGCTTTAAAAGGTTCTGTAATCATTGTTTGAAATGCTTTCATACAGTGAACTGCTCTTCTTGTATATTTTATATGAGATGAATGATGGAGAAACTGTAGATTTTGGTGGAAGCTGTCCAGTTGTCCTATCTTTTACTCTGGAATCATCAAGCTATGGTTCAAATTAGTCACAAGGTAACTCACAAGGTAACACAAGGGAACACAAGGCAACATAAAGTGAAGAAAATACATGAATCAAGGAAAGAAACTTATTTTCTTAAATTGATTCCTGTATTACTGTTTACATGGGGTAAGAGAGTGTGCAGTGACAAGGACTGAGCAAAACATTACTTCACCTTTTTGAAGCAGAAGAGCAGCTACACCTCTCTAGAAATAACAGCTATTAGCCCTGGTTCGTTTTAAGTCATTTCAGGGCCAAAAGGTTCCCACTCTTATTCAGACCCCTTAGTTTTGAAACAGGACATGCACTCATTTGTACAGAGCTGGTGGCAACAGTATAAAAGAATCAACAACAGATTTCCTCCTTTTTTTTTTTTTTTTTAATCCAATCTGTGAATTTGCATGTTGACACTAATTTGTGAGCTAGTTTCTAAGGCTGTCTGAAATATTGTTTTTATCCTTCATTATGTATTCTGTTAATGACATCATGTTTATTAGAGAGGGCCATGTTCAGGTAAGCTAGTCCTCTGTTACAAGTGAGACTCAGAAGTGATTTTCTTGCAGTTATTGATTTAATTTGTTGAAGTATGACCTAGTCCACTAAAATATTGTTAAGTCCATGTATCTCCAAGTGGTGACAGCAACAGCAATTCATCTAGTATTTGCCTGCACAATAGGTCCTTATTTGTTTTGGCCATTCTCAGTTCACTTCATTACATTATTTATCTAATGATTGAAACTCACAGCTGCCTCAATAGCAAATACTCTTTTTTTTGTTGTTGTTGTTGTTGTTGTTTCTGCTCCAGATTAAATGTTAATAAATATTTTAACACCCTAGAGGAGCAGCTTTTGAGGCTGGCATTAAATTATCTCTTGCTCCTTTAAGACTTGCTTGTTTAAGAGTGAAAGTCAGCAGTCACCCTCGCTTCAACATGCTAAAAGGGCAACAAAGAATTATTTTTCATCCATAGCAGGTGATGAATTTGAATAAGGAACGAGCTGGACTGGAACAGTTGGTTATTTGAAAACCACTCAATAATCAGGGAAGTCTCCAACTATCATATGCAGGTAAGCATAAATCATAATAAATTGAAATATTTACCAAAGTCTGAGGAAACCAAAACCAAAACATACAGTTTTCTATAGTTTGTAAAAATAAGGATTGACCTTTGTGTTTTGAATGGTACTTTTATTTCATTATTAACAGAAAAGATATACCTATCTGGCAGAATGGGAACTGTTCCTTTCATATTCTTTCCACACTAGATAGATCCATTATTTTAAAACATACTGTGAACCACTCACTACAACGTTCTGAAATGAAATCCCACCATCAATATGTAGTAAGCATGCTCAGTATAGGACTGATCTTGTGCACTGCCATGTCTAGAAAGATAGATACTGAAGAATGAAAAATAGATAGATAGACTGATGTTCCTTTAAAATTATTAACTTATCTGGGCAGGATTTTAAAGGTTGACACTGACTACAATCATACTGGAGGTATGAAATTATTAAGATTTGGTTTCTGCCACTCTAAGTATATAATTTTCCTCTCTTTTAATTTCACATTGTAAATTAATTTAGTGTTAAGAATATTAGATTAATCTCTAGGGTAGTAGAGGCGTAGGGGAGCAGATCACGTGCTAAAGCAAATAGGCAGTTTACCATAGTTAAAGATCCATCAGTAACTGGTTTGTAAGTAGTGCAGAAGACAAATGCAGCCCTTCCCTACCTTTTCCCTGTTGTTACCATTTCACCCAACTGATAGGAAAGATGTTTTTTCCTACCAGATAACTTAGCTTTCAGTCCTCATCCTCCAGCTTGCATAAATGCTAGTGTATTCTCAGCCCATGTTTTTGCAGCAAACTATTTAATTCCATATAAACCAGACCTTTGTTTCCTGCATATAATTTACTTTGTGGGCCTGCCCTAACAGACAGCAGATGAAAGGCAGATTTGGCTTCATTTGTCCTCAGCAGTCCTCCATGTCATTACAACATGCGTGTTCCCATACTTCTTCCTGTACCCACAGCATGCAACTCCTATCTTGAGGTTTGTGATATAAAACACCAATATTTTACAAGTCTCCAGCATAGCCCTTTCATTAGTGTTACACTTTTTTGAAGTAAAAGAATGAAAAATCACATACACCCCCAGAGAGCACTGAAGCAAATCCTGACACTTGGTAGGATTTCTGAGACACTACATGGAGTACGGAAAAGACCCAAGGCCAAGTGCCCTGTGTTGAAAGCGTGGGCAGTCACTTTCAAAGCGGTCTAGCACTAAGCAATGTGGATACAGCTACTCAGCATTTCTTGTTTTTGAAGTCAGAGATTAGTGACTGTAGGTGATGCATTTAGCAATACCTCTGTAAATCAGATGAAGCCTTTTCCAAAAGAGAACTATTCCAGAGAGCAAGAATGAGAGTCCTCTAATGTGAGCAGGCTGGCAAACTGTCAGCCTGAAGGACCACGCCAGAGCTGTTTCAGATCACTGGACTCTCCTCTGAAGTCAAAAACTGTGGTGAAAAATGTCAGTGACAACAAAATCAAGCCAATTCAGTATTTTAGTGTGCATGAGGCTTGAAGGTTTGACAGAGGATACTTGTTCTGGGAGCAGCAGAGCACTGGAGGAGGACTGAGGGGAGGAATACTAAGCTCCTGCTTATACAGGATCTCCTGGCTTAGCACTGCTGCAGCTCTTATGGAGGTGTTAGCTGTGTAAGAACACTAATATCTGTCTCCCCATTGCATAATACAATGGCTGTTGTTTTCTTCAATTTTCTTCTAGGTCCCAGCTACTTGTGTGCAATAAACTAATCCAGATCTTGAGATCAGGGAGGAAGGAAGTGAAAATGACAAGTTGGCACAATCTAAACACTAAGAAGACAATCACAAGAATATTCTTAAACAACCAAAGGCTACTGGCATTTAAGCTGGCCTTGGGGTTCAGCTCTAACTCCTGATTTTTTAAGCCATTTTTAAATAATTTTTGCCAATACCAATATGGCATAAGAACGGAGATCTTCAAACTCCCAAATGGCCTCATTTAAATTAGAATGATGCTTGAGTACTTCAATGCATTTACTTTCAGATGAAGTTCTCTAGATTTTGTTGTTGTTGCTACTATTAATTACTATTACTATTAATTATTATTACTATTTCCTTCCTAGGGCTAAAGACAGGTCTTCATTCTATGCCAAAGTTTCTCTTCTGGAGACATCCAGCTCATTAGAAATCCAGCATATTAAATCTGATGCTGATAATGCAATACTCTTAACTTTTTCCAGTTCACTGAAAGCCCGGAAGAAAGCAAAAAGATAATCAGCAGGGGAAATTTAGTCACCAGCCACTCATTCCTGTCTCCTCTACTGACATAGAAAATACATAATTTATACCAGCAGATCTTCATGAAGCTTTTTCAGTTGCTAGGAAATTAGGCCAATATGTTTTCATTTACTCTGAATTGGCTGGATTTATTTATTTATTTGTTTCTAGTGTGGCACAAACATTTTTCTTTTAACAATTCCTGGCAGTTGTATTAACATTGTGCTATAGGTAATGGCTGAGCAATTATTTCTCCTGGAATTCAAATTGAAAGGTTAACCTCACTGTTTCTTTTTAAACTGTTTTCAATTGCAGGAGTATTTATGATACAGTAGCAGTTCAAAATGAAAATAAATTAATAAAGGAATTACAATTTAATCAGCTGTATAGGTGAAGAGAAAATTAAACTACAACAATGAGAAAAGTAGTGTAGGCACATGATCTTACTACTGTTTGGTTTGTAACTCAGAATGTTTCAGATCCTTTCATTGTGTATATTCTTCTTTAGACTACATTGATATGTTGACTTTTTAAATAATATGCATAAGTGTGTCCTGTCCACTAATGAGGATTGGTTGACTTTGAGTTTACACCAATAAAAGAATCTGAATCTGTAACTGAGTTCTTTTTAGTTTAGGATTTTCAAGAATTAATAATTTTCTCAATTATTTTTAATGGAAAATGTCACACCAAAGTGAAAACATAGAAATCTTAGTAAGAATGTAAATTAAGGACTATATAGATGATTTAGATGATATAGATGATATAGATATAGATATAGATATAGATATAGATATAGATATAGATGATATAGATATAGATGATATAGATATAGATGATATAGATATAGATATAGATGATATAGATGATATAGAGGTATAGATATATAGATATAGATATAGATATAGATATAGATATAGATATAGATATAGATATAGATATAGATATAGATATAGATATAGATAGATATAGATTTTTTTTTTAAGTAGAAAGGAGATTATTTGCCTGATGTAATTGTTGTGAAATGTAGTGCTACTCTTTAAAAGTAGTTCCTGAACACTTCCACAACTGAAAATTTTGGCTTTATTTTAGGAGGAAGAAAGAAAGTACATTCAAAATTTTGAAACTGGCAAATTAAATATCCTGGATTTTTTTATTATTATTATTATTTTTTACAGTTCTTGCGGTTTAAAATCCTTTTATTGCTTGAAAGCAAATTGAATTGTCTTAAATCAGCAACAAACAATCCCTGATGACCCAGCAGTGTAGAAATTTATTCTTTCTCAGTAGTTATTTGCAGGCCAATATTGACATTTAGTTGTGTAATTGCCAAATGGTGTACGTGAACAATATCAGCCTAGGAAATGTTCACAAAGGGTTTATCTTTGGTGATGTGTTTCACTATTTACAATTTATTATGTTTTCTTTTCTGTTACATGATTGTTTGCCTAAATCTTTTTAGCATTTAATTAAGACTAAATAATGAATAAATGTTGCATAAAGAAAAATCTCATTTTACCAGATGATAAATCATGAAAATACATTGCTGTCTTTTCTTTTTTCTTTTTTTTTTTTTTTTGGTTGGTTGGGTTGTGTTTTTGGGGGGGGGGGGGGGGGGAGTGTTGGGTTTTGGGGTGTTTTTTGTTTGTCTGTTTTGGTTTTTTTTTTACTGTAACCAAACACTTAAATATAATTAGACTTTTTATTTGGAAAAAGAAAGAAGTTGATTCAATTCATGAACAATAAAGAGCAATGCTATAATTAAGCCAATAAACCTTCTCCTATGCTATAGACATCATATACTCCTGTTGGTAAACTGATGATATAATGTATAGTGTGTAGCATATAGTATATAACTCTATATAGTATATACTGTATATAAGATATACTAGTGAAAATAACAATAATGCTAATGAGAGAACCCAACTCATGTGTAAGAACTGAGCTGTGCAAAATGCTCCTAAATTACCAGTGGGGAGAAACTAATGTATAACAAAAATAAATATAGAAACAAAGAGCAAATGAATGACTGTAAAGTGAAGCAGCAACTATGTATATTTTGATGACTAGTGCATTGCTGAATTGTCAAGAGGCTGAGATTATTACTATTTTTTTAATTGACTTTTTTCATACACAAATAGTTTTTAAATATATTTAAGGATTTAGCAATATGTGTTAGGCAATTTTTCATACTTTTGAAGCAAGAACTAGATGACTGCATAACTTTTATGCACTGAGTTTCAACATGAGCTACAAATTCAAAAATTTATTACATTCTAAATAGGAACTGAAAGAACCAGATGTCCACAAGATTAAAACCTTATTAGAAAAAAGGTATGAAAAATAAACCCACTGTATTAAATGGAAATTTATTTAGTTGTTTTAGTTATTCAAAATTGTTTCTGAATTATCAAATACTTGCTTTGAAGAAATGTTGGATTAGACTGTGGTTCTGTAGTAAACTTTTTGTCACCTTTGAAAAAGCATGAAACAGCTGTAAAAACACTTAAAAGGTTCAGTTCTTTAAAAATTCAGTGGAAATGTGGCTTGTTAATTAACAGAGTGCAAATGCACTATGCACTATGGTTCATTACTCTGATGGCTCACTCCCACCTTCAAGAGAATTGTTTCTCTGCCCTGTGATTACCTGCTCATCTTGTGTGCTCCTGACACTATATTTCTACCCTCTCCTTTACAGCTCTGACCATCAACTGACTGACTAAACAATAAAGCAAAACTGTCTGCTGTTCCTGCAGAAATCTCACTAGTGGGGTGAGAGCAGAACTGTCCAAATATGCAAAAGGAGAACCTGTCTAATTTGAGAAACAGGGTGAAACCACAGGGTTGGGAGTTAGGTGAGAGAGGGGGGGAAAAACATCAGCAAGATGAGAGGTTATTAGTTGGCCTGGTTTACCATTAATCTAATTTGAGGTTCTAGGCATTCTAGGCAATACCATTTAATGTTGCCAGGAGTATTTCACTCATAAAAAAGCACAAAATGTAATTATGGACCAAAGCCTACCTATAAAGGTTACATGAAGTTCTCTTATAAAAGAGCTAAAAGCTATTGGAGCCATGTGACTCTGGATTAACCAGCAAAACTATTTTGGGTTTTTTTTTTTTTTTTTTCATGTTTGTATTATATACCCTGGGTCTATGAAAAGGATTCACAAATTCCCATATGTGTAATTAATGATATAAGTCTTAGTTTTTCCAAAAGGCAAGGACTTTTTGTTAGAAGCAAAATAACCTTGAACAAATCAGTAAGAGAATAAGGTCTCAATTCAACAGAACATTTTACTTTTTAATTTTTCTTTCTTCCTCATCCCTCTTCAGTAAAATGCTTAGCTTTTAGTGGATAGCTGAGCTACACTGTACACAACAAGACTTAAACCTTATAGTTGACTGCTCTGTCAATGGTTTGATGACTTAAGGACTTAAAGGATTGGGGATAGTGAAAGAGATTTGTGTCACATAGATTATAGGCATTTGACCAATGCACCTTTAAGGTCTTTGGACTCCTTATATGCAGTGGAGAGGATTAAGCAAATTCCACTGTCTGCTGAGATTACAGACAGCTGAAATAACCTGTACTCAGCAGTGATTATAGAAGGAGTGATAGAGAAATGATATCCTAAATTAGGTACCTTAATGAAGGATTTATTTAAAGTTAGGTAGACTTTGCAAATGTAAAACCATGGAACTAGCTCTGAAAAATGCTAAGCATCTGCAAGTTGTCTTGATCTATTTTCTGAAATTGCTCACAGCTTCTCATTATTAGGCATATATTCTGTTCATGTTTTCTTCAACTGCCGAATGAATAGACTTGTGAAGAAGAATTATAGTTATGAGTAATTATGAATATCAAGAATATTTGTTTTGATAAGACTCTACTTACAGCACCCAGAACAGTGTAGATGAGAACATGCAAAAGGTTTTATATTGGAATTATTCTCACAAGACCCCCAGAGTCTTTTGTAGAGCAGAGGCAATTCAGAAAGATAGGAATTAGCAAAAGGACAGAAGTATAGTAAGCATGAGCAATTGTTCATATGTAACATAGCTGAAGCTCATCATGGCCACAGAGATAGGTAGAACCACACTGGACTAAGTGAAGCCTCCTAGCCCAGATTTGTGTGAATTGTCCATGCTGTGGAGTGAAGCAAGGGAATTTACTTTACCTAGGAAATCCATTTAAAAATATAGTTATAAGTAGGACAGTGGAACCATTATATAAATGTAATAAATTGGATTCCACTTAAAAAAAAAAAAAGGTAAATAAATAAGAATCAAATGTGTATTTGACTTCAACATTCCCTGAGGTCCTTGAGTGTTCAGTGGCTTTCTGGGTGATGGCAAACAAATGTTTCAAATAATAGGACACGACTCCACACACTCAGAGAATTGCTTGTTCAAAAGTTAACCAAAAATGTGGAACTTTAAATTTAGAATATAGGTAAACCATTGAGTCCAAACTTTAACTGTCAGTCAGCATGCAAGTATTTCCTTTACATATACGTATTCATGCATAAAATATGTCTAATACATTTCTGACTCAAAGTGACTCACAATTTCTCAAAATTCTAGGAAATTTTGTTTGTTAATCAAGCTTTGAAATGTAAGCTTCTATATTCAGGACCACGATATCTTGAATCTAATTCTGATTTCAACTATGTTAGCAGAATTCCATTGGAATTACACTGAATAGCAGCCCTATTCTCCCATCATATTTAAAATATTTATCCTAATATTACTAACTATGTGTTTCAAATATGCAGAGCAGATAATGTTAGTGGAAGACTGGATTGAGACTAGGCTCGGAAGTATGCTAAATATTCTTAACATTCAACTTTATAGCTCCATATGAACTGTGTGAAATAGTTTGATGAAAACCCATTGGGATGTTGTACATATTTCCTTCTCCTAAGGCCTTGTTTTGTTTGCAAGCACTGTAAGGGCTTAAGAAAAATTGTTGACAGTTCATTTCTACAGGAACTAAAGCAGGTGGTAAATTAATAGTTTAGGTGGGGGCTGCCACGAAGCATGAAAAGTTATGACTGGTGTCAGTCCAAATTACTGTCTTTAACTGCACATAATGCAGTGAAAAAAACATTAGCTATGCAGTAAACATGAGTTTAGTCAACAAAAAGAGATTTTACAAGGTTTCCTCAAGCAATCTCCAAAAGGTCATTCCATGCATCAGTTCCAGCTATTGGTAGCATTTTATAGCCATTTGGTTTTCTAAATCTGTGGCTGTAACAATGATGTCATTAAATAAATCAATGAGGGTTATTTTGCATTTTTTTTTCCAGTGGAGCTCAGAGGAAAAGTGCAGATATTGCAAATGCAAACTACAGTATTAATGTAAATAATGCATATAGTAATGCTGATATTTTTCACTTACAAGAAGATTCCTGGTAGAGGTTGTTTTTAAAGAAAGGAAATACATTAAATTTGTGAACTTACTGAAGTTTACACTGTTTGCAGAAGCTCTAGGAAGTAGAAGGAAATACAAACAAACAAACAAAAAAAATAACAAAACCCAAAACACAGATTGCAAACTATGTGCCTGAGAATATCCTCTAGAGCTGATATGGAGATGCCCACACAGGTACTAACAATTTTACTTTGCTTCGGAAAGAGTGGTATGCAAGCTGTCTCTTAGAATTCATTTGGGGCCTAAGCTAGCTCCTGAACTGTGCATAACTACTCTTTGTGAGTACTAATTGTTGCACTATAGCAAATACACAGTGCGGGCAACAAGCTCCACTGCTATGGGGTAGTCACTGACACTAATCCCTTAGTAGAGACATTGGCAAAGAGCACAGACATACAGCTATCTCATGAGTTTCCAGTTAGTGAAAGACTCCTTCAGACTACTCTGCTGTTGGTGTTGCAATGGATCTTCATTGTAGTATATTGCTTTCAGCCCTCCTTGTCCCTTCCTGTTAACATCCTAACAAGAGGATTCATCATATTCATCATTCTTAAAACTTCATTTTGTGGGTAGTTTCAGTCAGCTGAGTCAGAGTGAAGCAAACCTTGTTTCTGCATCTTCTTCCTCTGGTTTCCATAGAGTGATTGTTGCTACTTACTAAGAGTTAACAACAAGGCAGATAAACTGGAGAGAAAATCAGTGTCCAGTTACACAACACATTTCTGCTTGTAGAATTGGCTCCTTCTGAAGATACCACTTTTATACATGCTATCCCTTTATGTCTATACAGTTTTAGAGGAACTCCATCTGTATATACTCTTCAAAGTATTCATAGTAGTATTCAAAATAGTACTAAAAGATCTAATTCTCTAAATGGGTTGGTGCGAGGAAGGCAGCACAGCTTCACAAAGATGCCTGAGTATGATTAGCTGATCTTAACATCACAGAGGAAATAAAAGAACACATCTCTGTGTGATTTTTTGTGGAAGTGGAGCAAACATCAGATTCACTGTGCATATATGCTGCTTCCCTGGGAGTTCTTGAAACTTCCAGGAGTGCGACTTAAAAGATGAACAGACTTTTAAAGGAAAGGAACAAAGGCTGAAAGGCTTTCATATAGGCTGAAGGTGCAAAATCGGAAAGGTTTAAAGTGAATACATGAGTGTGGCCAGACGTCTCTCTAACACCTACTGCTTTTTACAGACGTGTGATGTTTATCTTACTATACAATGAGAGAAGTGTGCTCTAATATTAGCATGTTAGTCATGATGAAGACAATCTTTGAAAATAAATATACAGGCTAGTGTCCTGGATGATGTACTAAAAAAGTTTTTGTACTCTAACTTTAGATACTTGTTGCTTAGCACCAGACCTAGTAACCTACTAAGCTTACAATGACTGCTCATTGTATATGCATGCAGAATAGTGAAAACCTGGACTCACACAGGAATCTGTCAAAGCAAAAGCCAGGATGAATGAGGTGAGGTCAGAAAACCTGGGTTCTATTGCAGAGTCTTGTAGTAACTTTGATTTGGATATTTTGAGTCTTATCTATTTTCTTATTTTAAAGTATATTTTTCCAATTATTTTTCGTGTGTTTCAATTACACTGAGGGAATACCACGAGATCAACACTTCCATTTGCAAGATGGGGTATAAAGGGGCAGTGGTTGACTATTTTCCATGTCCACTAAGGAAAGTTTAGAAGACTAAGACTATTTTTATAAAGCAATAAAAAATATACTATGAACAAAAAGAAAACTTTCTAACTATCTGGGTGACTAAACACTTGCAGGAATTTATCTGAGAACACACAAAACTTGGTAGATTAACATTCATAAGGCAGATTTATTGGGAAAAAAAAAGTAAAACCAAAACAAAATAAATCTGAGGCCAGTGATTAATCACTTACTACTATGCATATATAGCAAATTAAGTAAGCAATCTCACCATCAGAGGCAAGGTACAGCAAGATAATATACATTTCAAGACTTTGATGTCCCTCTTGTCCTTAAGATCACAATATATTATCCAGATCTATGGGCCATAAATAATATGATCCTCATTCTATGTATTCTTACATCTTTGCTCATTCTCAAGTGGCACATACCACAAAATCAAGTTCTTTAATGGGTTATTTGTTTCTCGAATGCATAGGAGTGTGTTTATTGCTGTCATTGTGGCATGGCACAAATGATTCCTTGCATGTCTACGTTGTGTTTCACTTACTCCAAATGCTAACTCAGTCATATTCTTTCTAGATTAACAATTTTCTTACTTCTTAAAATTCTTGGATTTTTACTACATTAATCTCACCTTATTTTGGCTCTTAACTATATAGCATGTAGTCCATCATCTATGCTAATTTCACTTCACTTATGTTTGTGCATTAGCAGGTGAAAACTGTTTTACAGGACAGTTCTTTCTCACTTTTCAAAAGTGCCACAATATGGGATCTCAGGAGATATTGCTGGGTGCGAACATCCCACGTGGAGATACTGTGAAATCTTTATCTTTGGTCCTTTTCTTAGGAACTGGAAGGAAGAAATGTCTGTCAGAGTTGCAGGCACACTTGCGAATTAATGAACTGGGCAGAAATAGATGACTGCTTAATGCTGCCTCCAGCTCTATATGCCCTGATATATGAATTTGGGTTAGTAAAACTGCTACTAAGTAGCATCTAAATTATACTTGTGTGTCCATATCTCTATTGACATTCCAGGCATGAGTACAGGATTTCTAAAGGCCTACTATATTTTTTTGCAGTACAAGTAGAGAATGTAACTCAAAAAGGAAGAACTGTCACATCAAATTAATACAGAGAATTTGCAGACATCTAGGCAGTGCTACTGATGGATTCTTTACTGGTTCCAACCTCCTGTGGGATGGAGTCCATCTGACTAAATGTGCTATCTGCAGAGGTAAGTGCTTGTGCCAACAGGTGACCCTAGGCTCATCTTGTGGTCAGTGGGGAGATGATCAAGATTCTTAATGGAGGTTAGAAAGCAATTAATTTCCTTTTAAAATAGATGCTTACAGGCAAACCTGCTTCAGCAGAGGAGTTGGAATAGATCATCTCCTGAGGTCCCTTCCAGATTGCTTAGGCAATCCCTGCAAGTCTCTTCCCTATCATTCTATGACTCTGTGAAAACTACAAACAAATCTATCTATAAAACCAAACAGGATAAAATCCTGGCAAGGATGTGGCAGTATCCTTTCAGCTGTTTTCAGTGCCCTGTGTTTGAGGGTAGGCTGAATAGGGTATGGACAAACATGCAAACTCACGTGTTATGGTGAATTGTGGAGTGGAGATGAAGGATCTAGTAGACATCAGTGAAAGAATATGGTGCTTGCTCTGTCATTTGTAGTGGTTCTTCTTACCAAAAATAGTTTTTTCTAATGTCACTGACTGTAGTCAGTGTAGTAGCTTATTCTGTCACACACAAAGTTTTTTTCTGTCCTCTTTGTCTCCTCTTGGATGTTCCATTGTTCATCTCATACGTGGTTAAAATATTGCAGCAAATCAGCCCTGACTCTTTTTTTATTAACTCCTAGGTTCAGGTTTTTGCCTCAAGAGCTCACAGCTGTGATTGATGTCCTAGGTCTTGTAAAACCAACAAAAGACTCTGTTTTGCTGAAGAGCAAAAAATAAAACTATGTAGTACATCAGAGGCAGTACAGCCCCTATTATCTCCTGGTTTCACCTTAATTTAAATTTTCTTGGATCTAAAGCAACTGTCTCTGAAGTTACTGCCAACTGCAATTTTGTATTACCTTTTATAAAGACATTTGGTGAATGTACTTCAGCTTAAGTGTATCTGTCAGGAGTGTTGAAGGGCAGAGAGTTGATTTCTTGGTTATATTTCAAATAGTGTTCAGAAATCAATTACACCAGTCAGAAGACTCAATGTGAGACTCTCAGTCCACACTATATCATTCAACAAATAATGGGATAAACCAGGACAACTTCTCTCATCTGCTGTATGAGATGACAGCAAAACACAAGTAGAGAAGATTTCAACACAGAGAGGTGATTTGTCCATGCAATCCCTGCAAGTTTGGTTTTGATTTGGCCTCATGATGGCTGGAAATAGGCCAAAGCCATATTTTCCTTGAAATTTCATACCATTGAGACTTTGATCAACAAAGTCTAGTTGAGAGGAATCCCTGTCCATGATCTCATTTTCCCTTCCAACTTAAGCCACTCAATGATTCAATGATTGCTGAGACTTCATAGCGAAGAAAAAATAAAATGAAGCAATGCATTGCTAAATGTCTAAAGGATACTGGAATTTCAGCATTTCTGAAAATGCTGTCTGGCATAATTGCATAATACAGAGCCTATAGGGGCTGAACTTCTGCTGACATTACCAGGTTCACTACAGCATTGAAACATGAAATGCTTCTGTTAGCAATAGTAGAGAGCTATGTATTTACATTTTGCAATGGAAGAAACAAACAAACAAAGCCCACCATACTAACAACTTAAGTATAAGAAATAAAAATGGTTGTATTATATCAATATAGTTTAATATCATATTCCTGAAAGGGGTATTTAGGATGAAAAATATGAAAATATAAACAAATAGTTGGTGATACTTCCCTAAATATTCTCCTAATTTCTGACTTCAGACTAGCTGTATGATTTATATGAATTGAGGAGTTTCCTCACTCCTTCTGATTTCTTTAAAAAGTATGACCTCCAAATCTTTCAGGCTCTAAGTGATCTTTTTAATCAAAACATTACTGAAGAGACAACACCACCTGCTTTTTATGTACATGAATTAAAAAAAGTCAGAAATATTAATAACCCCCAATTATATGATCATATATACATATAATGTGAATTGTGCCATAGAAGAGAAGATTTATAAAGCATTCAGAAATTTGAGGTCTAAGTCATATGTCAGTTCAGCAAACTTCAAGTTAAAAAGTATTTGTCATTTATGACCCAAAAGTGTTATTATTTTATTTATGACTGGAGAAAAGAGTTAATGTCATGTAAGCATGTAAGGTACATCCATGGACAATCATAGCCGTAATTGAAGACTTGGAAAATGAAACTATTTATAATCACACTGGTTTTAAGTCAGGCATTGAGTATAAGCTACTCATCTAAACTCTATGTAGAGAATCAAAAGACACATATTGACATCTTAAAATGGGATTTATGATGCTCTGGAAGTGTTCATTTATCTCTTCATTGATAGTAGTATGATACTAAATGATAGTTCAGGCTGTGGGTTTACCGCCACCTTGTGAGAAAGATAGTGTCCTAGTCCAGCAGGTTCCACCACGACGAGCTACGATACAGACTGACAGACCAGTTGTGAGGAGGTGACCCCTGGCCACAGGGTGGGTGAAGTGGCCTAGACCTGTGGAGCTGGTGTCTATTTATGGAGATGTATGTGAATGTTGTAGTTCCACAGCCTGCCTCATTAAGCCCAGTGATTTATCTCTATTTTGACAGGAGCCCTTCTCCCCAGTTGCCTTCCCATCCATTTCAAAGATGCAACATTTTACTATTTTTTACTTCCATAATTTTCTCACCCAGTTTGGAGCTACAACATCTCTTATCACCTCCAGGGCCTCACAGACAGGAAGGCCATCTAAACATTACATTATCCTTTCCTTTTTGGGTTCCCACACAGACAGCTAACTTTAAGACAGTTAAGGGTAGGTAAGATTAATCTCTGACCTTGTACCTAAGAAAAATAATTTTATAAAGCCTAAATTTTATCTCTAGTCTCATTAAATCTAATGTAATGCTATCTAATGCAATCTTTTTATGTCCACATTGTTTTAGAGCTAGCTACTAGGTAAATAGCTAGTTTCTTATTTATTTAGAAAGGCATTGATATCAGACACATAAACACAAACACACTTGCAAAACTAATAGTCTTCACTCTTTAGATGCATAGTGCCCAAAATTAATTTATTAATAGAAAAATAATACTTATGTAAGTATACTCATATTATAATGTACATAACTCTTCTTAAGGAAAGTGTTTTTGAAGCTCTTACCTCTTCTTTCCCTTCATGTTTCCAATTCTTTCCAATTTCCCAGTCTTAAAGAAGGAAGATGAGTTTTGTCATAAGAATATAAAATAAAATGCAAAATGTTCTTTGTCATTAATCAGAATTTCCTAGAGTATTAGACCTACTCTTTCAACCTGGCTGAGCATAAACTCAGCCACATATAAGCCTGGCTACAAACAATTTGTCTGCTCTGATCATTGCTACAGTACCTGAGCAGCAGTATAGATCTTTCTAGCACTATGTACAGAAAGATTACGACTTTGATGTCACCTAGATATTTGCATAATAGTGACGTGTCAGAAACAGACCAAGAAGATGAAAAAAGATATATTCAGAAAGTCTCTTTTTCAGGAAGCCAATCTGTGTTAATAAGTGTATCCTGACACAACAGAGGTTAATGAAGGTATGATCTAAGGACCAGTAATGTCAAAGCAGGGGTTATGCTGAGTCTTCTAGATCTCAAGCAAGAACTGCTTTCTGTTACCCTGTCCTTCTTGAGATGCTCTAAGAAAGATTTTTAAAATTTTTTTAATGGAAATAAGACATTTTGTTAATTTAACAGCAAGCCTAGTTTTCTGAGTTCTACCTGTTTATATGCAAATGTAGGACAAATTCATATTATCTTATCTAAATTGTTAACATGCCTTGGGAATAACAATTCTAGTGTAATACAAGCCATTATCTCTCTGACTTTGCCTGGGAGTTTTTTATCCCCACAGAAGCAATAGGGAAGAATTTACTTGGAAGGTATTTCCCCTTCTTAATAAATTTGCATTTATCTTCTAGTATCATTGACTTCTATCATTAACAGGAATACAGCAGAATACATGTTCTGTATGACAGAAATATATATGTATACAAGAGGATATCTGCAGTATACTTCAGTTCCCCAACGTGCACTCAGAGCACACTGTGACTGCTGTCCAAGTCACATAGATGTATTATTTTTGCTTCAAATTCAATGAGTCTGGTAGGGTTGGTACAGGCCATCACATGTAGGACAGGAGTGAGGACATAGACATGTTGCATCTTAGAGCTACCTTGTGTTCCTCAGCATGGGTGCAGCAAGTGTGCATCAGAAACCTAAGTGTCAGACTAGTTCAGACTAACCAAGCTGAGAGCAAATACTGCAGCCCAGCTGCTTTACAAACAATTCACTATGAGAAATGTAACTCACTCAACCACTCTTTATTAAGCAGCAAAAAGGGTGTGTGTGCGAGCTCACTCTCTCCTTCAGTCATACATGCCTGTTAGAAAGCTGGTTGTGGCAGAACATAGCTCCATCTCCAATGCCTAACTTTCCCAGTTTCGTCACCTACACAGAGATGTACTGAACGTGAAGAATTTTTTCTCCTTCAAACATAGAATCAAGCCCTGGAGAAATTCTCCTCTTGTCCAAACTGAATGAATGCAATTGTTAGTTCTTTTGATGTCACAAGGTAACAGGCACAACCAAGTCAAAAGCTTGGTTTTTTTGTGAAGAAAAATTAAAAATAGTCAGAGTAAGATGTACATTGTTCCATAGTATTAAAATCAATGCAAGACTGTCTCCTGGAAGTGAATAATTCAGGATATTTTTCCCATGATGGAATATCATTCTTCATACTGCTCACAGCCAAGATAACTCTATTAGAAGTGAGGTGTATTTTCTAAGGGAGGATGATGTCGTATGCCTAGAAAGTGCAAAGCTGGCAGTGCTTACAGCAGCACAAAACTAAAGAGATGCTCATTTGTTTGAGTGTCCCAGACTATACATTAGAAGTCTTGGAGCTATGCCAAACTACCTAGCAATAATTGTAGCAGTCATCTGTGAATAGTGATATCTGGCAGCGTATTAGTAGTTCATTTAATTTATTGTCTTCCCACCTTATTAGCAGTACATCACAAGGCTGGAAAACTTTCTAAGCTCATATTTCAGAAGCAGAGCCCTTAAAGCTGCACATTAAAATTAGAAATTTGGTTTATGCCATTTTCTTCAGTCATGTCAATATAAACCTGACATTATTGTGTGGCAGAGCTCTCACTTATGTAATGACAGCTCTGCCTCAGTGGCTAAGCTGGCTGTTAACATGATTCACTGCACTCAGGTTCAAAGGTTTCCAACACAGACCCAAAGGTAGCTTAGAAAGTTGTAAGGAAGTTTGACAGGCTGATTTTTGTTTGTTTTGTTTATTTGCTTATTTTGCTTGGAAATAATGCTCAGAAATCCCACTGAACAGTGATGACAAGGCAGGAACTCTTCAGCCTTCGTTTCAAAGAAGTAGCTTTGGTGGTGTATACAATCACATACAACAAATGTGGTTGTACATAACCACAAAGTCACAAATACCACGGACATGAGGCACAAACAAAAGCTCTGATGGGCTCATATGCAACAGCAGCAAGGGTAACACTTGCTGTACATGTTACTACATATTATATTCTTACCATTATTATTCAAGTATGTGAAGTGTTAAAACTGGAGAGTTAGTGCTCTTAGCCCTGTTCTTTGACTGTTCTGTCTATAACTCATGCATTTACACATGTATCTCTGAGAAGGTGAAACTAATATTCTTGTAGTCCGAGGCATTTTCTTCCTAAATTTTGTGTTTAAAGATTTAGCTCAATCACAAATAGATTCATTGCATTATAAACATTGAGTCAGACCATTGATTACCCTTTATATGTGGCATGGCTCACTGCCAAGATTAAAGTTGGAGGTACTTTAAGGGTGAGAGCACATGGTTCTCCACTAGGCATAAATATCACCAGCTGCTGTTCTTAAATGATACAGTCTCCCATCCTGAGTTCAAACTGCAAACTTTTTGCTACATCTTGCAAAACAGGTAATAAAGAGAATAACTTATGTTCTTTCATGTTGACTTGTTATAAGAATTGTGTCAGCATTTTCAAAGCAACAGGTCACATTATTTCCAACCAGAGAGATGGGAGGAATAGATTATTTTGAATGTATCATATTTCTTAGATCAAAAAATAATGTATATTCTTGAATAGGAAAGTGTTGTCAGCATGTTTTATTGACTGTGATGTTTATTGGCCTAAACCTTAAAAGATATAGATAGATAAGCACTAAAGTTGACTGCATAACTTTCACTGTGGGTAAGAATTCAAGGCTTAGATAGGGTTTGCTGAATAAATTATTTGAGGGGTTTGTGGGTTATTTTTGCCTGTTTGTTTTCAGTGGGTTTGTTTGCTTTGTTTTGTTTTGTCTTTTTTGTTTGCTTGGGTTTTTTTGTGGGTTTTTTATTATTATAATTTGTTGAGGTTTTTTATTATATGAAATCAAATTTTCATTGTATTTGTGGAGTTTATTTTTTTATTCAATATTTTTTCTAAGTTTATGCTGAAGTTGCCAATATTGAAAGCATATAGATCTGCTTCCTGAAGAATCAGTAAAATGAATAAGGGAAGAAGAATAAAGGAAGTCAGAAGGCTGTCCATGATCCCACGAAATTCCCAAAACCCTGCCCAAATCACAGCAAACCACCCAAAGACAGCAAAAACTTATGATGGATGTAAAATGATTTAACTGAGTTTTCTGAGTCACTTGCTAGTGTGAAAACTGAACAACCTGCTCTAAAGAGTACAAATTTGGTGGCTAGTCTTTGAAACAAAGCAAATAATCCATGATGAAAAAAATAGAAGGATCATCCTTAGTAATACTGAATCCAAAGGTACTGCTGAAAAAGTCTGCTAAGGTATGAGTTAACGTTGTCAGGACTCATAATGTTATTAATGTGGAGGTAAGAACAATAGAATTTAAACTCTAAAATTGAAATAAGGATCAAATCCAAGTTTTTTTTTTTTTATAACTGTGATATAGCTGTGCATTTTTATTTGTCAGTCAAAAAAATTGCTTCAAATCAGTTAAGAAAAACCCTGAGATGCTGTTTATATATTCTTTTAAAATAAGTATTCTTTCCAGTTTAAAATATTGGGGAATGCATGTTCCATCACTTGGCCAATTTGTGCAGCTAATGGCAGTATGTATCTTCCACTGTCAGCCTTCCACTACAGTGTGGGCAATGATAGACATGAATGACACACAGATGACACAGATGGGACAGGTTCTATAATGGCTATTTTTGCTCAGAAAATGCTCCTATTTCTGCAAATGCTCACAGAGCAAATAACTTGTACTTGAATGTACAGGTACTTTGAAATAATGGTTATTTCCCTATAAAGAGTTTTATGCAAGGGGAAGAAAAAGTTAATAAAATATGCTATGAATTGTCCATACAAAATAAAACCACACTTATCCATGTTAATGATGCCTATGAATATCAAAACTATGCAAACATATCTCCTGAGTGAGAGAGCAGATAAACCGAACGCATGCTCCTAATCTTATCCAGTATAAGTTTTCTAGCCTTCCTCTAGTTCCATGTTATTAAAGGATGTCTCCATCTCATGTGGATTTATTTACATGTTGTTAGTTCCCTTTGCTAATCCAGGGAAGAATTAAAAGATAGCTACTATTAGTACTTATGTTTGGAAAGAAAACTTCTCCTGAAGATAAAGGCAAGGCAATGCAAGGATCTCCTGCTTGCGTTTGAGGCTCAAGGTTGAATCTAAGGTTCAGGAGGTATCAGACTAGTTCTTGTCCAACAAGCTAAATAAAGAGCAAGCTCCATTTTTGGCTCCTCAGTTGGGTGATACGCACAGCTAGCAACCTGAAGAGTGAACTCTGTTTCTTTCACTTGGTAATAATATCATCATGTGCCATGAGGGGTCCTATGGAAAGCTGGACACTGCTTAAGACTAATATTATCACATCTCTTATCTGTTTGCACACATTTCAAGTTCCTAAAGATTATTTCTGCTTGTTAAGAGTGAAAGTGCTCAGTGAATTGAGAGTTAAAGTACCTAGTATATTTAATTTTAAACACAGACATCATTTCTCAGAGACTGTTGAAAGAACAATCTTACTTCTGACAAGAATGTTACAAGCCCTTTGTGTATTTTTATTTTTGTGGGCTTGATTTTTTGGGTTTTTTGGTTTTTCTAAATAATTTATTTGTCTGTTTGCTTTGTTTTTTTAAGTTTACCATAATGACAACAAAACAACAATTAGAAAGTCCATCCTTACACTCTGATTTCCTGGTGGAATATGTTCATGACAATCAGAAAGCTAACAAAACTCTTGACAGAGAAACAAGGCAATGCTTGTGAGCTAGTGAGTATCATGGAGATAGGCCAGACATGCAGACGTGTCCTGCAGCCTAAAAACAGGTATAGGAAAATAAGAGGGTAGGATAGAGACAAGTGTGACCTCTGTTATATCCCATTACTGCACCACAGAGCTGCTTTGAAAAACAGATGCTATCATCTTCCAGGAGCATGTACTTGTGCTTAAGGGGGAGCTGTGAGGCAGCAGGAGTCCTGGATTTCTGTTCACACTTTTTCATACCTCTTTTATTTTTCCCTCCCCCAAAATCTAGACTGTCACAGCTTGAGGCCTGCCCTACAAGTAGATCTAGCCTATGTACAGCTCCATTTTGAATGGTCTTTGCTGGAGTACAAATATCTGTTATTCCTTCCTATCAATCAAAGGATGGGTTTACTTCATGAAAGGCATCTTTCTATTGACTTCTGTTGGCACAGTTTCAGTTACAAGAGTGGAAATAGAGCAGACATCTGACTGGCAAATATGAACTGGTAGAAGTTCCTTAGGTAAAGGGAATCCAAATCCTTCTGTGACTGGAACAGATTTCTGTAGTCAGTGCTGCTTACAGGAATGCTTTGCCAATGTAATGCATGGGAATCCCGGTCTTAAGGAAGTAATAATACAGATAAACTCTACATCTACACAAGGTAGTTTATTTATATCTGAGTTAAGGATGTGTTGTTTTCTTGTTCAAGAGGGAAGAAGAAAAAGAGAGATCTTGCTTTGTGCTACACACTACAGTACTGGTGGAAGGGAAGACTATTTATATGAAAACCTATTTCTTCTTTGAGTAAAGAAGGTAGAGCCTGAGAAGACTGGGGAAGGCGAACTGATGTTATTGCTTTAGTACGAGTCTGAGTAGCTGCCAAACATTTTTATATTGATGTGCAGGCAATGTAGTAGCTGGGCTTTGAGCCTAAAACCTGTAACAGCCAGACCACTCAACCCTCAGAGATAGTGTCAATTCAATAGGCCAGTGTGTACCCATGCAATCTCTGTTTGAAACAGCAAAGACAATTATCTACATTTCACAACATGTAGTTTAAACTTGCAATTAATCTTATGCTTTGTAGGTTTCTTTTGGTTTTGTCTTTGGGGGATTTTGGGGGGGACCTTAGGGGGGAGTTTGGTTGTTTTGTAGGTTTTTTGGGTTTTTTTTGCATTGGTTGGCTGGTGTTTGGGGTTGGTTTTTTTTAGTTGTTTGTTGCCTTTTGTTTTATTTAATTGGTTGGTTTTGGGGGATTTTTTTTTTGTTTTGTTTTGCTTTAATTTGCTTTCCATTTCTCTTCACAGAGAAAAAGCTAAGCTGGACACTCACTATGCAACCTTGATGAAGCTTGGACTCCACAGTGAACATGTGGCCATCTCTCATTTCTGCAGAAAAGCCACATGTTCATGATCTGCCTATTTTAGTAGTGCCATTTGTGTCACATTTGTGGGTCTTGTTGTATGAGTTGTCTCTGGCACATGAGAGACACTGATGAGAAGCCACTGGACATCACAGCCAGTGCCCAGCTGTGGCTGCATGGCAGAGGAGGCTCAGAAGGACAGGAGTGTCTACAGCTTCCTGCAGACATCCGTGCTGTGAATGTAAAACCAGGCTTCAGTGAGCCATGGAGACAGATGCAGAAGAGGATTAAAAGAGGCAGAGAAGGTCAGTAAGATAACTCTATACAATTTCTTCCTAACAGAGATGAATACTGGGGGCCTGAGGAAGTAATAATGAAAACTGCTTCTTTATATGTATAACAAAAAAAAAAAAAAACCAAAAAACAAACCACCAACAACAAAAAAACCCACAAAAACCAAACAACAAAAATCAACCAAGCAACAACGAACCAACCAAATAAATAAATCAATTGGGGGAAAAAAAACAACCCAAAACCTTCTCCTGGGGGACAGTGAAGTTACTGGCCAAATTATCTAAGCTTGAGAGCAGACCTTTGTACCAGAAAAATATTGGCATTAATATTCTGCCTATTCTCATAGATATTCTCAGGAGGAGCTATACATTAGCTTATCAGGTTGGTGAGAAACTGTCTTCATAACCATAGCCATAAGTAGCATCTCTACAGAGAATTTACAAGAGAGCAGCTGTGGTCATCTTCTAATTCATCTTCTTTACCCATGCATTTTTTTTTTTTATTTAGCTAACAATGAGTACATAATATATACACCTTATTATATGAAATATCAGGGTTCTATTGTGAGTAAGATAATATCTCTCATTTCCCATGGTTACCTGTGATACTGAACCAATAAAGTACTGTGCATTGCTCTTCTTAGATTTCAAACCTGACCTAGGTTTTAGTTTCATTAACATTTGTGTCAATTTGACTGCATTGATAAAAACAGAGATTAATGTGTCCTCTCCAAAATGGAAAAAGGTGCATGATGGTTAAGTTGCATACAAAATATTCCATAATTTAATATTTCCAAGGAGTCGAAAAAACAAACAAACAAACAAAACCCAACCAACCAAACGAAAAAACCCACCACAAAGCCAAGAAGAGGAGCTCTACAGACCACAAAATACAAAGCACAAGAACTGCTGAGCACGGTATCCTTCAGGAAATTATGAAAGTCCTAATATCTTGGGCAGAAATGCAAAGAAGGCTTGAGCAATCATGTTGTCTGCCATTGCACCAATAAGCCTGCACATTACCTGTACCTCAATGAATCATGCAAGGCATGACAAAGAAAACAGAACAACACTGCCAAAGGAAAAAAAAAAAGTTAAGCACTCCATTTGCTTATCAACAGCTCTGCATAATTGTGTCTCCTCAAACGTGATTAACATGGTCTCTTCTCTGTGGAGTAATGCAAAGGCAAATGCTGCCATCTGGTTTTGCTGAAGGCAGGCTTGATCTAAGGCCTAAGCCTAATGGTTGCTAAAGTCTGCAGGAGCTTTTCCTCTTGTTTCAGTAGAGGCTATTCCTTCTCATTGGACTTTGAGCACCTGACTAAAATGTATAAGATAGGAATATAGTCATCTTAGACTTCCTCTATATTTTACAGAAAAGGAGATTGATGCTACCCACCTGAAATCTAAATGACCTCTGAAATTTCCTATATTTCTCCATTGATTTCCTATCCCTTTCCATTCATTTTAATGACTGTAGGGTGGTTATATCCCTAAACTGGCTAGCTCAGTTACATACCAAAAGTTGTATGTCCCTTATGCTAAACTTTGCCTGAATCAACATGCTTTATCTGAATACCTGTTTTTCTAGGAGAAACCATGTCTTGATTCTTTTTGAGCAAACTTCTGTTCTTTCAAACCCACTGCTTCTGTAGAGATAAAATTTAGAAATCCCAGATCATTTAGGTTAAAAAAAAAAAAAAAAAGGTTTTATATTTGCACCTACAGGTACCCTGAATAGACATAATTCAAGAATGGTGTTGGTTAAGTAAACATGCTTTCAACAGTAAGAAGCATTTACAATCTGAAACAGTGTATTCTGTACTGGTTTTCTTTCCCTAATGACAGCATTAAAAAGGTAAAAAAAAAAAAAAAGACAGCTCTTATTCTAACACAGAATGTGTACCCAGAAATCAGTGGAAAATACTGTGTACATGGAACTAAGTGGCCAACTGTTATGCTGAGACAACTAATGTAATGAAGAAATGCCAACCAGTCACAGTAAAACTGTTTTTTCCTTCTCTTTCTCATTTACTGCATATTTTCACACTGCCTGCCCCACTCAGATTAAAATGACTTAAATGACTTGGGTGAATGGCAGCTGGAGTTAGCAGAGCTCACAAAGTCTCCAGTGAGATTGCTGCTCTGCATTTTACTTCTGTTAACAAAATTAGATATGAGTTGCCTGTGTTTCCTCAAAAGGCTTGTTTCTTGTATACAGGGCTTCCCAGAGAATATAAAAGCAAGACAGTTCTTTTCAATAATTGTTTCATAAGTGATAAATTACACAAATTTCTTTAGACTGTGAATCACTGAATAATTCATCCAGAGGATAATGATGTATGCCTCAATAAAAAATGTTCAGCATAATTACAATTTTATTCACAAGCCACTTAGCTCATGCTAACTGAAGGTATTTTGTTGTGTTGTTTTTTCCCAGTTACTTTGCTCTTCTATACTATGTCAATTCTAAACTTTGCTGCCTACCATTATAACTGCAAAATTCATGTGAAAATTCTGGTTCTGGTTCACTGGATTCCTCTGTAGCATAACAACGACTGTGAATAAAATGTTTTTTCTCAGATCTTGATTTTGTTCTTATTCTTTTCTTAAACAAGAGCTCCTAACATCCTCACTGAGCAAAGCCTGAAGTTGTGATGGTGTTGAAATTCATGTTGGAGCTAGATGAAAACAAACAAGAACATTGCTCTCTATTGTTCTTAGGTTACTACATGAGAGCATTCATGTGGCACCTAGAAGTCCCACATATGGATTCTCTGTGCTAGGCCCTCAAAGAGCTGAGAACATAGAGATAGTGCCTGCTGTGAGCTTCTCATGAATCAAAATCCTAAAGGAGTGGCTGTTGACAGAACACCAGTCACATGTAATGTGACTGCACCACTGGCAGCTAAGTACAACAGAGGCCTGTCTGATAAAATAATTTTCAAGAAAATATGGCAACTTTGCAAAACAATAGTAGTAGCAGTAGCGTGAAGTGCCTGATTTGCCTTGTCTAGGGCTAACAGCTCTAAAGTGCCTGCTTTATCTGGCATTTTTTCATAAACACAAAATGTCCATAAGAAATGTCAATGGTGCCTTTGTTCTACTCAGCCTGTGGGTACAGTGGAGTGTGAGCACAAAGTTCCTCAGAGTGATCCAGGCTTCCTATTCTTCATCACAGAGCAGTTGCCTAAAACTCAATGGCTATGCTTGTGTTAGTAAAACATACGGTGCCAGAGGATAGACTCGACATGACTGGCGACACTATTAAATTGCTAGGCTAGTTTCTGTCATGGTATTAGTGTGGTGTGGTCCTATTTGTCTCACCCAAAAGTTAGCACAAATGAGAAGTCTTTTTCAAAAGGCTGGTCAGATGCTACCTCCCTTTTTTGCAGGCTAAGAGATTTCAGCTGGACTGACACAAGTCATAGCATACTATGTGGCCTCAGGGCTATATTCCTATAGCCGTGGCTACTAGATTCATGCCTGTTTCACCTTAAAGTTCTTCCACAACTAAGGAGATCCTAAATCTTCAGAAGAGAGTTAGTTTGAGAAAAAAAAAAAAAGCTGTCATTAGCAGGTTAAAAGTAGAAGCAGTTAATCTGCCCTCTCCAGAGACACATAGTTTGTATGCTAAGTGTATTAACAAAAATAAAACCTCTCAAGAGAGATTCCATGGGAGCTATGCTGAGCTGAAGGTTTTGTAAAGAAATGACTTCCCAACAACCCAAAGGATAGGGCACAGGTGTCCAGAAGGCAAAACTGATTTTCACCCATTTTGAATATGGGGGAGTTTGAACTCAAGGTGTTCAAGAGGTTATGTATTTTATATCAGAAAAACAAAACAAATAAAACAAAACCCCAAAACACACACATTAAAAAAAATCAAACAACCAAACAACCAAAACAAAAAACAATGTACTCCACCATTACTAGGTTAGTGTGTGAGTATCACTAAGATGTAGTCTCCTGAAAAAAGAGTACTTTTGCTGGAAACTTTATCCAGATTATTTCATAGTCTTGACTAAATAGGAAATCCATCTGTCAAATTAAATCTTGTATCTCACACCTTCCCTTGTCTCGCTATATGACCCTGACCTTTATGATGAGAGTGCTCTCAGGAGATGTGGGCTGAAATCCTGAAGCAGAGCAAGGTCACACTCTGCATGTGCTCTACCCTGAATAGTAATCTCCATAGTACAAGTAGTAACTTCCTCTGCCCATTTTTTCTTTTTATTTTTTATATTAAGTGTGGTCATTTCTATCAATATCTAATCAGAGGTGGTGTCTTGGTGTAGAATTCCTCTGACTGAGTCTGAATTGCAACAGAGTATTATAGTGCCAAAGTTGAGTGGTTTTGAATGTGTGTGCTTGTGAGTGAAGACATGAGGATTGTTCAGGCCCACTAGAGAGGCACCAGGGGGTTTGATGTGCACCAAGGATGAGATTATGTTGGATATTAGGCTGTCTGGAAGGTAAGTGTGTGCATCATTCTTAAATTAAGTATCTAGATTTCTCAGAACTTAGCCACAGGACATATCTAAAGATATGTCAGTGAAGACTGTGATGTTTAGTAACACTAAGTTTTGTATGAACTACCTCAGGCATGTCTTGAAAATCTATATCTGAATAAATTGAATACATTGAACATATTCCATTCAATGAATAGTGTGTGAATGGTTTTAATTTCCTGTTTGAGGGCAGCTATTTAGTTTAGTAAGCAAGCTCCAAAATAATTTCCTTTGGCTGGTTTCTAAGTCACAAACTGACACTGGACTTGAATGTTTCTGGACAACTGATGACACCTTTTTGTCTCTGAGCTGATGTTTTGCTTTTTTGTGTTAATTTATAATTTTAAATCTTTGAAATCCTTGCAGACACAGACTTACACCAGAACAAAGAAATGATAGCATAATACAGGTAAAACCCAGCAATAAAACATATTTGGATTCCATGCTGCATGATTTTTCAGATATCATTTCAGTGACTGCAGCAGAGGTAATCACTGAAACACATGTGTAGTCACATTATCTTTTTTAGGATTTTATCTACTTGTTCGGTATCTCAGGACATAAGTAGTATGTCTGTGACGAGTCGACCTGAAAGCATCTTGCACCTTTGCTGTTTATTTCAGTTATTTGTAATAACGTCTTGAAAATAGTCCTCTTGTGAATAAAAGATGGAGGACAATAAATATTTCCAAAAATTATCAAGATGAGAGGGTGGGTGGGGACAGCACAGTGTAAGGAGAAGTAAAGTAGGATTGAGAAAGGGGAAATCTGATCTGTTTTCAACAGGCAAACACAACTTGCATGAGAAGGCTCTCACATACAACATTTAACACAATATAAAATAACATTATTTAAATAAACCTTATCAGACATTACATCTTTGAAATTTTATTTCAGGGTTAGTCTTGAATATCCCTAAGGTATTGTCTTACTTTCAAAATGTTATTTCAATTAGTTGAATATCATTCTTTACAGGATTCAGGTCAAACGAGAGGCAAAACTAAATCCAAACCAAACAATATGTGTCTGCAATAAATTTCTGTTCCTGAATTATTCATACATAATGGCATAGGTGACTCTTCAAGCATTTTGAATTAACTGGAATTGATTTCTCACTTTTTTATGCCTAGTTGTACAAGCTTTTTTGTACTTTTACTTCTCTTTAACAAATAAAGTATTGATTCAACTCCACTGAACATGTTTTATTTAAACTTTGCCCTTTGTCAGCAACTTAGTCCTCTACCCAGAATTCTCTTCTTTGACTTTCCATTGTCTCTTGATCTGGAAGGTGAAATACACTGTATAGATTCCTTGGTATGGCATAACATATAAAATACCTTCCAAATTTGCTGGGAAGAGTTACAATACAAAGCAAACAGCACACACTTTGAAGTACTTAGTACTCCTTTTCTGGGGAGAAATACAACAGCTTCAAAGTTGAATAAATAGACATATAAGTTACAGCTATTTTCTTTCTGATTTTTATTTTTCCCCCCTTTGGATTCTTATTTCAGTCTAAAAATAAGATGACATCTTGAACTCAGATGTTATCTCATACTCCACTCCCAATCCTCAACAAGACCAGGAGAAAATAATGTGGGAAAGTTCACAGACTGAGAAAAAGGCTCAGAGATTACTTACCACTTACCATCAAGGGCAAAATGGACTTTAGTTGGGGAAAATTAGCATAACTTTCTAGCAATTTAAATAGAGTTGGATGCTAAGAAACAGACAACCACTAAAATAATCCTTCCCCTTACATGATTTGCCCCAGTCTTAACCCTTTGATCTCAACACCTCTCCTCCTGCCAACATCTGGGCATGGACACCTCAATAAAGCTGCAATAGAGGCATAATTACCTGATTTTAGACCTAAAGACAAGTAAGGAAACAACAAAACACCACATTGACAGTAACAAGAAGTACCTTTTCTTCACATGCAAGCCCTTTTCCTTGTAGCAAGCACAGCTATAGAGCATTACTTATAAACAACTCTCAATAACTGACATGTTCTATTTGTACGTCCCTTAGTGACAGTCAAAAAGGTGTCAGTCTTTACTGAATGATGGTAGATTATCTTCAACAGAATCAGTTTGAAAGAACTAGGCTTGTCTGAGTCACAAGATTATTCTCATCATAATAAAGTCATATAAAATGATGTATGCGTGAAGTGGAAGCACATTTTAATTATTATAATACTATATATATATAACTTCAGTGTATTTACATAGAAATGTAATAAAATTCTAGAGGTAGACATTATTCAGTATTAAAAAAGGAAAAGAAAAAGTAAAGAAAAAAAGAAGAAAAGAAAAAGAAAAAGAAAAAAGAAAAAAAAAGAAAAGAAAAAGAAAAAGGAAAAGAAAAAGAAAAAGAAAAAGAAAAAGAAAAAGAAAAAGAAAAAGAAAAAGAAAAAGAAAAAGAAAAAGAAAAAGAAAAAGAAAAAGAAAAAGAAAAACAAAAACAAAAAGAAAAAGAAAAAGAAAAAGAAAAAGAAAAAGAAAAAGAAAAAGAAAAAGAAAAAAAAAGATAAAGAAAAGAAAAAGAAGAAAAAAAAGAAACAGAAAAAGAAAACTTTATTTTACCATTTCCTTTAGAAAAGCAGACAAGGTCTGGTAGCAGAAGACACTAGATCTCATGTTGGCCCTAGTGGATTATGAATCAGAGATCAAATTATGATTCAGGAAGATTATTTTTTGTGGTCTCAGTTCCAGACTTGTGAATTTTCTTAAAATGGACTTAAAGCAAGCAAGGAATTGAGCAATCCTTTCTTAGTCTTCACAAATAAATAAATGTATAGCATACATGAACTTTAACAAGTTTAACTGTAGTAAATACCACAAATTTGTATGTGTCTTCTCAGTATGGTTGTTTTAATGGAGTCTTAAGAACTCTTGAAATTGGCCTTTTAATGTAAATTTCTCTTCAGTAAAACCTAGTGTAGTCTTATGAAATTTCTGCTGTAAATTTCTGAATTTTCAGTACAGGGGATCTTTGTTCAGCTGTTTAAAAGTGAAATGGAAATAATGAGAGATTTGATTTCAGTAGCTGACAGAGTTGTGCAGCATTGTGGTGGTGTTAGGTCATAGGAGGGACTTGATGATCTCAGAGATCTATTCCAGGCTCAATAGTTCTGTGAGTCTGTGATTTTTTTTTTTTCCTTTCTTAAATATGTTATCACAGAGGTGCTATGTCCCTGATTGGTTCAAGTTGGCCAACAATGGGACCATCTTGGAGCTAGCTGGAACTGTGAGATATAGGGGAACTTTTGGTTATTTCTGAAATAAGTCACGCCTGTAGTCCCCCCTGCTACCAACATCTTGTTACAATTAGTTTGTGATCCATGAATGAGGAAGTGTGGGTAAGAGCTGTGCCTTTAACTTCACACTGTGAAGAAAGTGTGTATTGCACCAGACACCTCCAACCACTTCTATTAAATACAGTTAGGGATCAATAGTAAACTTGTCTTGTACATCACCCAATATGTCTAAAACTGCAAAGCCCTCCATACTGTGATTCCTGACATAAAAGCTGGCAGCAGCACAGAAAAGCTTGCACCCATACTACTCATCTAACTCTCTAGACAGGGTGGCCTTGCCTGTGTTCTTCACTGGAAATGCTAATACCTACATTATGCCCAGGAATTATCTGGGAGTGTTGCCAAAATCATGCCAGGGTCTGTTCCATGACTTTAACAACACAGATGGTTGAATTCCAGTGTTTGGAATTGCTCCTTGCTTGTTTCCCCATCTAAGGAGTTGCCTTGGAGTGCAATCTGATCTTCCACCGTATTTAGTTATTATGTTAATAATAACATGCTCTTATTGCTTTGGTGTGTGGGAGTGCTGTTTTTCATCATTTAGAAGCAAATATGCACTTACAAAAGTATTTGACCTAGCCTTAATAGATTGGAGTTCTTCCCATTAAGCATCTGCAATATCTGAAATGAGGAGACCTAATTGTCTAACAGAGGAGTTTGTCACCTGGATGCAGAAAGAACTTGGATTCCTGATTTAGTGTGGATGACTACACTTGCCTGTACTAGACAATGCTGTGATGTCCAGTGTGCTACTGACTGTATTCATATGGCCTTTGCCATCTATGTGTTGTGTGATGACTACATCCAAGACACCACACAATGATTCAGTCAGATCTTGCACCTAAGTACTGTCATAGGAGAAACATAATTACATCTAATTTTGGCAGTCATGGAAAGGGTCCCAAATATGTCACCTTCTTTTTACCAGTGCTGCACAGAGACAGGCTTTTAGGTGAGCCTTTTTTTAATCATTACCTGATACAGAAAATATTCAAAATTCTGTTTGCTTCTTTTTGTAGTTATAAGCCTTTATCAAACAAACCATAATCAATTTAAGCATCTTATAATTTATTTTACAGAAAAGTAATATTTCTAGTCATTGAATAATTTATTTTATAGAAAAGTAATATTTCTAGTCATTGAAATCCCCCTTCTTAGAACTCTGTACCTGGTGAGATGGGAGTTGTTTGGAGAAGAGCTTTATCTGGCTTCACTATTATGCACATTCAGCTGCTATCTTGACATTAGCTCCCTGCCAGCATTTCTCACCTGCCTCACAGAGGTGTTATGTGATGTAATTAGTTTTATTATTATTGTAATTACCATGAAACCAAGCTGACAAAATGAGACTGGTTCCTCAGGCTTTTCCCATCATTTTTTGCTGAGCTTTATGTTTATTTTAGCAGTTAAAATTTTCTCCTGTACTAGTTACCCAGTCTCACCACCTCTTGCTTTTTGCTTTTATGTAATTTGGCCATGGTGGTAATAAAGCCACACTGACATATCCTACTGTATAATTTTCTGCATCTGGCTTGAAAATAAAAGTCACTAATGAAATGCTGTTACTATTGGGACCCTCCTCCCATTTTAGGTAAAGAGGGAACAAATATTTTTTTTATTTTTTTCCCCAAGGAAATCGAGCACAACATTCATACACTTCACACTCACAAAGCCTGGAGAATGCAGATGATAATGATGCTTTGATTCAGGTTCTCTGGTTCTGTCCCAGATTCACAGAGAATTTAGATGTTGCCACACTGAGCGTTGCAATGTTAGCAACGACAAGTTTGCCTCCAGGAGACAAATTTCAGTCCCCAGTTGCACTGGTTCACTGTGCTAGAAATGAACATGTGTAGGTGTTTCACACAGGAGTGGCAAAAGGCAGCATGCTGAGCCAGTCTGTGCCTGTCTTAAGTTAGGACTATGTTTGAATTGCTTCTCTTACAGACACACATGGGAAACAAACTGAAGTGCTTCTGCAAAATTTTCCTTTACACCTCGGAATGTGTACTTGTAGTAGTATAGACACTTGTGTATTCACCAAGAGAACAGTGTTGTTGGCTAAATTCCATATTCAAGGATTCAAAGACTCAAATGCACCATTCTTACATCCCAGAACAGTGCTGCAACTGTTATCTCTAAGTCAGGCTTCCTAAAATCAGCCGGGTTATTTACTGAGAGCTAGTCCTCATTTTATTTAATTATCAAAGGAAAAGAGAAGGAAGAAGGGAATTGTGAAGGGATACTGTTTACAACTGCAGTCAGGTATTTGCTAGTAATATCTTGGCAGAAAGGCAAAGCAAAATGAAATGCTTCAATAATGATGCTGGAAACAAACAGTTTGAAAATACCATTTTTTTTTTTTTTTTTACAATTTTACATAGAACAATCTCTCTTGAGCCTGAAGTATATTTTCTGCTAGTTCAACTCTTTCAAGTAATTGTGCATGTATTCCTAATAACCCTTCATTTATCTATTTATTTTAAATCTTGTTAAAATATTCTTAAATATAAACATTGCTTATTACTTATTTTTAAATTTAGAAGATACATTGGATACATTATTTGCATTCATCATAAATTGAAATGTACTATGAAATAAATATGTATTTACCATTAAAGAGTATCTTTAAGTTTTGTGTACAACAAATTATTGATCTATCACCAAAATTGTCCTTTATTCCTGTTAATCTGCACTGTGCAGATTACTGTGCAGTAATTTTGAGTGCAGCATTTAATGATCTTGTGAAATTTGAAAACCAGTTTGAGGAAAACCAAATAAACCTTATTATTCCCTCACATTTCTTTACATTTTTGCTAATGGAGGTGAGAACACTGTAGGTGTTAACTACTAAGATGCTATTCTAACTACTGAAAGACTTACTTTTGCAGGTGCAACTGTGCCAGTGAAGAGCCTTTCACCACAGCTTTCTATAGTTCCTTGTCACTTCCTCCCTGCCAGCATGTCCCTTTGATCTCTTTTTATCATGTGCTTGAAAAGTAGCCACCAAAATTGCCTCACTCTCCATGAGCTGAGTAACAAAGATATGCTATTTTTAAACTCATCTGTAAACTTTTTACTAAACTGGCTTAAATCAGGCTCTGAGCCAGAGGGTCAGGAGGGCTGGTAATCATTCAGAGTGGAGCAGGTATGTTGTGAATGGCAATTTCTACAAATGGCATACTATGGCTAGTACAGGGCAAAAGAAAAGAGCCTGAAATGTTCTGTCTGCAGCTGTCTCATGAATGAACAAACAAACAAAAAACAACCCCAACTACCTGGAGTTGTACTCCTTACTCAGAACTAACCTTCACTTTCTTTTGTTGTAGGTGAAAAGTATTTCTCTTTCATCTAATCCTTGGGAATTTACAGGAGACTACACTGAACTAGGCATCCTTTTTTAAATTAAGGGAATGCTGAGTAGGAGGTTGCAAAATTGGCAGAAGAAGGAAGCTGCTTGTCTAACAGCAAGGCTTGAGAAGAGACTCTCTTTTGATATATCTCAGGCTCTGAACTCATTAGCATGATCCTTGGTAAACTTTTCTGACCCATTTTTCACTTTGCACAGGACTGGCACAATGGCATCTCTCATTATATCACATCAAATGAGTCTCACTGACACGAACTAGGTACCGGCTTGTTAAGGAAAAGACAATAAAGGCAAAATTCTCCCAGCAGATCTGCATGACAGGTCTCAATTACTGATACAGTGCTCTCTAAAATGTGTAGTCTTGTCTTTGACATGCAGTCAGAGACACACAATACCAGAGGCAAGAGATTTTTCTTGAAAAAAATGAGTTTGCCAAATTGCACAAACAAATCTATTTTAAAGACTTTCCTTTTAGATATTTTTTTAATACTCTTCAAATTGAATATCTTAATAACAAAATTAATCATTGTTTAATTACAAGAAACAAGAAATCACATATTCCTTCTTCCCCTAGCAGTGTATAGGAGAGTGAGAAGATCAATATTTGGACAAATACATGCAAACTCAGCTGGGTGCTTGGAGACCAGGAAGGATCCTACAGATTATATGAACTGTGGATTAACCCTGATCTCACCACAAAGCAATACACTGAGAAAAAAAAATGTGATTTCACTGATGGACTGGCAACCAATGCGGTGCTCTAAGAAACGTGCCCACGCGAAGGATCAAAATCTTCAACTTAAAAAAACATAAATCAAACCAAATCATGGGCAGCTGTAAGTCTCTGAAGGAGCAGCCCCAGAAATGCTCTGAAATCAGGTCTTCTGTTTTGTGTCCTTAAAAATCAATGCACAAAGATTACATTGAGTCACAGTACAAAATGATGGGAAAATCCCACCTGGTTTTGGGGGTAAGGCTGTGTCAGAAGTTTTTCTTTGAGAATCCTTCTGCCTCTCAGGGAGGTAAGTTTTCTTTTTTTTCTGTAAGGAGAAATAGGACAACTCGAGAATTGTAATCTGTTTGCATGGTAAATAAAGATGGTAAGTGAAATGAGGTGGAAAGGATTGTTGTAGGCACTGCTCTTCTGGAGTTGCTCTTGGGAAAATCTCTGAGATTATTTCTGTGTTAGATCTCTGGAAATCCTGTAGACAAAGAAGCAAGGCTCCCTGTAAGACCAAAAGCTGACAGGAGGGAGTGTCCAAAGCAAATTATACATTTCCATGGAAAAATAAATATTTTTTTCAGTTAATAATGGAATCAATCTACACTACATTGATGAGGTTGAGAGAGGCTTCAGTCTAGACAAAACACAAGTATGATGAGCTCATTTTGCACATTTGCTGTACCTAAGAGCAATTTTTTCTTTTATCAAACCTCTGCTCTTACACCTACTGCCTGTATGACATCTCCTTAACAAGTTCAGTTTTCACTTTGATAATCAGTTTCCTATCAGTGTCATTACTGGAAGTAAAACTTTCAATGTATTCT
Organism: Indicator indicator; assembly: GCF_027791375.1. Lineage (NCBI taxonomy): Eukaryota > Metazoa > Chordata > Aves > Piciformes > Indicatoridae > Indicator > Indicator indicator. Next base: position 19,137,725 of record NC_072021.1, read on the forward strand.
TTCTACATGTAATTTATTTTCAGACTGTAGTTTGATGAGAACAAACACATCTTTCTCTTAGGGAAGACAAAGCTTTAGCTGTTAAAATTTGATATGGGTAAATTGCAATGATTTACTAGACCCAAGATGACGTGAAATATGCAACTTAATCTAGACAACATTTTCTTGTAATTCAAATCAATCCCTAGCAGTAAGAAGTGAGTGCTCCCCACATGCTTCATCTCTCTGCAATCTCCCATACCCAATATCCCTGTTGCTTACAGGGGTGGGGTGTTATGAGCTTATTAGGAATACTCTGCTTTTCTCCAAAACTTATGAATACAAAACCAGAAAAAAAGCATGGCTCATTAGGAGATAAATCAGTTATCTATTTATGGAACTGGCCTCACCTAAGTAATTCAGAAGTGCTCTAGAATCAAATATGTCCTTGGATCTTGCCCTTGATGTCAATGCAATGAAGAACAGACTATATCTGAGTCATCCTAGACATTCTTTATGCAAGATGTTAAAATGCAATGGGAATATTTGTCATTAAGAAAAAAATACATTAAGAAATCTTATTAAAAGAAAATTTCTTTATGATCAGTTCCATACGTAAACAACTGTTGAATGATCAAGAAGAGTGTAAAAGTATTGATCATGAGGGGTATAAAAGTATTTTTATTTTTCACATCAATCAGTATTTCGAATTTTAGCTTAATTCCCAAAGTTGTTATCCAACTTCAGTGCAAGGTACAGATTTGTGGCTCAAGTTGTACCACATTTCTACAATGCCCATGAAAGAGAGTAGAAAATTTCCCTCTGATGAAAAGGCTAAGAACATCATTACAAGACTTCAGAGAATCCACATGGGGGATGAAGGGGGAGAAGCATGAGTAATTAAGTTTCATTAATTCCACCCCGACTGAATGATCAGTTTATGACCTTGTTTTATTCCTGCTCATTTCTCATGATCCCAGCATGACTCCTCTTCTTCAGGAATCACAGCTTCCTAGGCAAAATATGAATTGGATTTTTACCACTGCAAAAATATATATTTACTTCTATTTATAGAAGGAGAAACCTTCTAAAGCACTTTCAAGTGTTCTGTATTCATCTGGTACAGGTGGAGATACTCACTGGCTTATTGTGACACACTGGTCACTTTTAAAACCCTTTTTCATTAAACATTTTTTTGAGTGATGTGCAAAAAAGAGCACGAAACTAGTAACTTCATGTCAGTTAAAAAACTTTGTTCTAAAACTGAAATAAAGTTATTTGAAAAATCTTTTTCACAGACATTTCCCTGATGTCAACATAACAGGAACCAGCAGCTCTATATGTCATTGCATCAAGGATAGCTTTTGTCCTACTGTTTCTTACACCACTCTGTGCCAGAGGACCATCTCCTCCATGCCATGTACCCCAATCACAAATACAGCCCAGGCAGAGAATTGATTGAGAGCAGCCCTGAGGAGAAGGTTGTGAGGTGATAGCTAACAAGAAGCTCAACATGACCCAGCAACTTGAGCTCACAGCCCAGAAAACAATCACATCCTGGGCTGCAACAAAAGAAGCATGAACAGCAGATAGGGGGAGATGATTCTGCTCCTTCTACTCTTTTTGTGTGAGATCCCCCTTTGGAATACCGTGTTTAGCCCCTAGGCCTCAACATAAAGACATGGGTCTGTTGCAGTGAGTCCAGAGGAGGGTCACAAAATGATCAGAGGACTGCACACCTCTCTTATGAAAAAAAAACCTGGGTTGGCATTGTTCAGCCTGGAGGAGAGATGTCTTCCAGGATACATTATAGCAGCCTTCCAGTACCTAAAGGGGGCCCACAAGAAGTCTGGAGAGGAAGTTTATACAAGGGCTTGTAGTGATAGGACTTTAAATTTAAAGAGAGTCGACTTAGATTAGTTGTAAGGAAGACATTCTTTACTGTGAGGGTGGTGAGGCACTGGACCAGGTTGCCCAGAGATATTGTAGACATACCCTCATTGTAAGTGTTCATGACCAGCCTTTGAGCAACCTGGTCTAGTGGAAGGTGTCCTTGCCTGTGGTAACAGCGGTTGGAAATCAGTGATCTTTAAGATTCCTTCCAACCCAAACCATCCTATGATTCTATGATCCACTTTCTCCTTTTCTTTCAGATCCATAACACAGATTTTGTTTTACTCTGCTACAAGATATTTGGATGTGAGGGTCTGCCAGAGTGAGAGACATGGGGAGGCTGGGAGGAGAGAAAGGCATTACAGCAGGACAGAAAAGTCAAAGGTGTGTGTTAATTACTGTGAAGATGTCAGGCACTGTTTGTGGAGCATTTTCACTCCAGGTCACTGACAGTAAAAACTCTCATGCAGAGCAGCATGTGTCAAATTGATTTTCTTTGCAACTTTCAGCTGACCTTTGAATACATGGTAAACTAAGGCCATAAGAAAAGATCCCTACCTCCTTTAATTCTCCCCTTTTCCTTAATGAACTCTCTCTGAAACATCTGGTCAGTACAGTTTCATTTTGGTTTGATCATTTCTTTAAGAAAAAGCCATCCTGAGTAACTGAAAATACATTTTCTTTAGAGTGAACTTTAATTTCTACAAGCAGCCTACCCCTGTTTTCTCTCCTTTGTTATAATTCATTGAAGAAAAATACATTTCAAACACATCTAAGTAAAATTTTTTACCGAGTCCATGTAATAATTTTTTGCAAGAGAAATACAATGCTGCACAGTATTTCAGCATTCATAGGGACTATTCATATAGTTCAATAAAAGATGCTTAAATTAGATAAGCTACAGTTTGACTAGTTTTATAATTGTCCTTCTGAGCTTTTAAAATGTACCTTTTATTTAACTTTCTACAGGTTCTTTTTCTTTTAGTGCAGTAAGAAAATTGTCTTTTGCAATCATTAAAAGATATTCCGAACTGAGAAATGTATAGCCTAAAAACCTGCAGCCTGTGCAAAATTTCCTTCCAAAGGCATAAAAGTGTCTATTAAGACAGTTGTTGCACATCAACAATTGCTCTTCTTCACTCTGTAGAAGTATGTGATACAGATGGTAGGCAGTGCTGTTATAAGTACCTGTGATGGAAAACACAGACATGTACAACCTTGGGAGCATAAGGTAAGGAAAGCAAGCACGTCACTTGGCTTCATTTGGGGAATTGTAAGAACTATCTGAAAAGTAGGATGTTTGTTGTGTTTGTTTGTTAGTTGTTTTGGTTTTGTTGGGTTTTTTTGTTTGGTTGTTTTTTTGTCAGATTAGACTATTACCATTGTGTTAAACCAAGCAAAGGAAATGACTGAAAATCTCTTTCTTCCTTTTTTTTTTTTTTTTGTTTGATTGTTTGTTTTTAGTAAAGCAATTGTCTATTTTCCAGGGTTTCCAATGGAAGGAGAAAATAAAAACAATATTGCTTATAGAAAGCATTTATTTAGGGGGGGTGGGGGGGAAATAAAGTAAAAATGCATCTTTGATACTGAGATTCACTCAGCTCTAGCAGTTTACACTGCAATTTGCTAAACACTACCACACATCCAAGATGGTTTTAAAGTCTTTGCTGAAAATCATGAATTATTATCTCTAAGAGATATGAATGGAAAAGATACCTGTGCTGTCATGTATTTATGTGTCTATCCATCTACATGTCCTAAAGGTTTTGTGTGAAGTTTTCAGATCACTGGATTCTGTCACTGTGTTTATGTCTAACAATTGACGCATCCCAGAGATGTTTGGGGTGATATGAAAACTAATAGAAATCACATTTTTACATACAATTTATATGAAATACAAAGGCTTGCAAAACAGGGCAACCTACTTCTCAGAATGCTGGGGTCAAGATACCACTGGTGTTCTACTACACTGAGATTTTACAGTGCAAATGATCTGTATGAGACATCTTGAAAGTTTTGTGAGAGGCATCACTTAAAAATATAAATCTTATAATGCAGAAGGAATAATAACAATGGATAGAGAGGTGTGCAGTATTAATAAATTGTAATTATATATATATATATAAAAAGATTTATCAGCTCCCTCAGTAGACTTAAATGCATCAGAAAAATATATTCGTAAATATTTGTACTCATTTTTTATGTTCGCAGTTTGTTAATACCTGAAGTCTTCATGTCAATATTTCCTATATGAGAATGATAGCTACTAAAATAGAGTATGTATACTTCAGAAACATAGGGATCCAGATGCCTAAGCTCATACCAGTGCCATTTTGTTGTGATAAGATTCTCTTCCCACTCTCCATCCTCACTCCAGGGAGCATATAGCTCATATAGCTTCACTATAAGACTGCCAGCCCCATGCAGGAGTTTCAGATACTCTTGACATATAAAACAGTAGAAGACAGTGACTTCTTACCTGTATTTTTAATTTGCAGGATACAATTCCAGGTACTTAGACATTTTCAGACCTTTGTTTTCTGTTTAGATATAGTTTTCTTCACAGAAGTAATACTTGAACATTTTTCTTTTTCCCAGAAAGAAATTTTCTCTCTTTAATTAATTTGAACATATTAATGATTTTTTTTTTAAAGTGTTCTCGGAAACAAATATGTAAGATTCAGAGGAGTTAGAGTTGCCAGCTTGGCAGCTGAAATTGTCTATTTCTTTATGCTTTGACAAAAGATGAGACCACCAATTCAGGTAAAGAAAACATAATTAGTCCTTACTTTAGCAACTAGTTTCAGGAATGGCCCATCTATTTATTCATCATATCTAGTGGAAACAGCTACCCTCTTTTTGAATAATGCCACTCCTCCAGGAGTGGATGCAGTGACTGAGATCCATTAGGCAGCTGAAACAGCTTGCTAACCTACTGAAATGCCACTCCCTTTTTTCTGTCAAATTAGTATTTCATCCTGTCTCATGTTAGGGAGACAAACAGGCACCAAAGTCAACATGAGAGAGCTTAAGGTGAGAAAAAGTGATGGATGAATCAGGATGGGGAAGAAAACCAGACTTATTCTCTTTAAATTATTTACACTTTTGGTTCTGCTTACCCTATCTTCTCCAATCCTATCTTGATGCACTGCTTTTAATCCTCAGTAATTTGTTAGCAACTGAGAATTCTCACTTTCTGTGGAAAACGTGAAATTTAGGATCCCAAGAACATTGTGTCCTTAGTCATAAGGAACATGGAAAGCTCTGAGAAAGTTATAACAAACATGAGTAAATCACTGCAAAAATAACAGCTCTGACAATGATCAGACACCAACAGAAAACTTGCTGTTCCCTGGGGCTCCTCCAAGCATTGCAAGCAAAAAAAAAAAAAAATCAAGAAAAATGCCCTCTTTGTAGGACAGTGTCTTCATCTTTGCTGAATAATTTATTATTTTTTTCCATCAAACTTCTTTCTCTCTCAAAATAAGAAGCTTCTGTTTCTGTCCAGAAGAAGGGGCCTTCCCATTTTTTCATTTTATGATGAGAAATTTCCTGTTCACTTCCCTGCTTTAGATAATGACTCCAATCTCTAAGGCTGTCTCTAAAGTGGTTGGAATGGCTTGGAAAAAAAGAGTTGATCAGCCTCCAGACCATCCCAAAGCTGCAACAGCTCAGTGACCTGAAGAAATAATAATGGCTCTTTCAAAGCTAGCACAGACCACTTGATGTCTATGTTTAAATGACAGATGGGAGAGAGAAGTTATTTCTGTGTGTCAGGCAGCTTGAACTTCTTGGCTTCTTGGGTTTCAGTGCTTTGCTGGGCACAGATAAATCCTCCTGACTGTAGAGATAAGGAGAGCCTTGATGTAAGGAATCCCTCTGAAGATTCATTCCCTGTGCTCTGATACAAGCTGAATCAGTTCCAATCTCTACAAACCACGTCTTTCAAACCCTATGAAGCGAGGCCCGTGAAGTTCAAATAGCTCCTCTAAGGTGCAGTTCGTAGGAGGCTCTGAAAGCCTGAAATTTCTGACATGAAAGAGTCTTCCACAAATACCCATCATTATTTGATATTTAGTAGTTAGGACTATTTTATATTTTCCCAAGCCTAGCTCACCAAGTAACATAAATGTTTAGTAACAAAACACAAAAGCCTTGTCCTTGCTTAATCATATAGAAAATGAAACATCAGCTTCTTAACACTTGTATTTGGTTTACATGGCAATGTTTTGGTAGCAAGGGCTACCAAAATGCAGGGATGACTTCTGTAAGAAGAGACCAGAAACTGTCCCCATGTCAGGCAAAGTCACCTCCACGCAGCTGTCACTCACTAGATACAAGTAATGTGAGTAGTCTCTGTTACAATGTGTTTAAGAAAGGGTGAAAAATTATATGCAGCAGCTGTGAGAGAGGAGTGATAAAATGAGAAACACCCTTGCAGACACCAAGGTCATTGAAGAAGGAATGGAGGAGGTCCTTCAGATGGTGGAGCAGATTCCCCTGTGTGGTGAAGCAGGATGTCTTCCTGCAGCCCACTGAGGACCATGATCCACCCTACAGACTGTGGAGGACCCCACAGTGGAGCAGGTGGATGTGTCCTGAAGGAAGTTACAGCTTATGGAGAGTCCATACAGGAGCAGGTTTGTAGCAGGAACTGTGGCTTGTGGAGAGAAGCCCATGCAGATGCAGGTTTTCTGGCAGAACCTGTGGCCTATGGGGAGGAGCATGCACACTGGAATAGTCCACTTCCAAAGGACTGGACCCCATGGAAAGGACCCATGCTGAAGCAGGTTTTGAAAGAACTGCAGCCCATGGGAAGGATCTGTACTGGAGAAGTTTATGAAAGATTGTATCCTGTGAGAATGACCACATATTGGAACAGAGGAACACCATGAGAATGAAGGAGCAGCAGGGACAAAGCATTAGGAACCAACTGCAACTCCCACTCCCCATTCCCCTGCACTGCTTAGGGTGAGTGAGTAGGAGGAGGTAAAAGAGTTGGGAGTGAAGTAGAGGCTGTGAAGAAGGTAGGAGTGGGAGAAGGCGGTTTTAGTTCAGCTTTTATTTCTCACTTTCCTACTCTATTTAACTGCCAAAAAAATTAAATTAACTTCCCCGAGCTGTTTTCACCATGATGGTAATTGGTGAGCGATCTCCATTTCATCTTCACTAACTTCCTAGTTTTTTCCCCTGTTCTGTTGAAGAGGCAGAGGGATATTGTGGCTGTGTGGGCATCTGTCAGGCAGCAAAGGTCAGCCCACCCCAACTCTTTGAAAAAGCAAAGGTGTAGATATAGCTTCTGACATAGAAATCCCCAAAGTTGTAGATGGCTGGATGATGAGAAAGCATTCAATGATGGATGGATGTTGACCTCTTACAGGTTTCCCCAAAATACCTCAAACTGTCAGAGGTCTGTAGCACTGGGGTCTAATCCAGTATTACTATTTTGATGTTACTTCAGAACATAGCAATTTCATTGGTGCCAGTGCCAAAGTGCCAAAAGTACATTTACCATTTCCTCAAAGCACACAATATTAGTTTGTCATCTTTCTGGACCCAAAACTTCTCTAAATGTGTCACCACTATGCATAAAATTGCCATCACAGTAAAGCTGTAGATCATTAATATTTTCAATTATGTTTCACAGATGGGGGAATAGGTTGCTTGCCAAGATCAAAGGGGCAATCTGGAAATGCAGTGTTCCAAAAGAGCCTTGACTGATTTCAGAATAGCTTGGTCTAGGCTACCAAAGGATCTCACCAGGGCTGTTTCATAGGAGAAACAGGGAACAATTCTCATCTGTCATGTGACTATTGCCAATGAAATACCAATTATTATTTTTTTCTGTATACATTAGCTTGTCATTTTCATAGATTCACAGAATACCAGGTTGGAAGGGACCTCAGGGATCACCTAGTCCAACCTTCAGGATAAGAATATAGTTTAAATGAGATGGCCCAGCACCCTGTCAAGCTGGGCCTTGAAACTGTCTCATGTAGGGGAATCCACCACCTCCCTTGGGAGTTTATTCCAATGTCTAATAGTTCGAATGGAGAAAAAAAAAATTCTGACACCCACTCTGAATCTCCCTTGTATCAAATTGTACCCCTTGTCTTTACCATGTGACTCTTTGTGAAAAGGGAGTCTCTCTCCTCGTGATAGATGCCCTTTATGTACTTGTACATGGTCATGAGGTCTTCCCCAAGCCATCTCTTCTCATGGTTGAACAAACCCAGTTCTCTCAGACTTCCTTCATACTGAGTCCACGTCCCTCAGAGTAGCAGACAATAGCAACATAAACATTCACACACATATGGCAGGCATGAAGAAAAAGTGGGTAGACTCAATCCCTAAAACTTGATCAATATAGTTTATAGATAAGACAATTAAGTAATCTCTTTTTTTAAAATTCCTAAATCACAAGTAATGGGATCCCTCTATCTTGGATAATGGCTTGAGTGTCAAACCAAGTCCATAGCTTACTTGGAAAAGTTTAAAAATAAAACTCTATTTATATAAATTTCTAGCTTCTGGCTCAGGAGGAGCATCTTAGGTTACGGTAATATGCATCATGTAAGTGCAGTAACTGGGCTAAGGAAAATTACTTTACTGTATTTGTCAGCAGAGTAGTGTACCCAGGCAGGGTATGATTGCAGTTCAGTGTTGAAATGGATGGAATTACTGCTTAAATTAATGAACTGGAAAAAATAAAGAAAATCAAAAGTCTCAATATTAAATGCACTTATAAGAACTTCCTTAAAACAGAAATTGAATCAACTATAAGTAATGAACATGTTTCTCAAAACCATAATATTGGTATTGTAACAACTGTCATTCCCTTAGTAACTGCATCCCAGGTACATAAGTAAACAAGGCATGGCAGTGAGGGAAATGAAAAAAAAAAAAAACACAACAAACAAACAAATAAAGAGAAGAGACAAAGTAAAGTGAAGGAAAAGGGAATGAGAAAAAGAAAAAAGAAAACAAAAGAACACACAAAAAAACCCAAACTCCCAAAACTCAAACCCCAAAACCAACCAAACAAAAACCCCAACACACCAGCCCTTAAAATGGTTAGTTAAGTAGCAAAAGAATAATTTAGAAAGGTTGGAGAAAGATCAGGCCAGAAGAGCCAGGAGTCACACATTGTTTCATATATTATATCGACCATTGATTAGCAGGAAGATTCCAAGACATGATGAAAAATAAACAAAATTTGTTCTCCCTGCACTTCACAGGAACCTGTCAGCCATTTTTCAGCTCCTTATCCGCTCTGAAATTTGAGCTGAAACACACAGATGGAAGTTCATTCTTGGAAATATACAGATATACATCTGTACATGGTTGATCCTTCCAGTAGCTCGGCTCAGACACTCAGCCTGCCAAGCAGTCGCCCCTGGATCTCAGTATTTCCAGTTGCTGGCACCTGGATGTGTGAGCACAAAGACCACAGCTCTACTCCACTTTGCACCAGTGCACACATATGCACATTGGTGGCCAAGATCCCCCTGGACCCCAATAGCCAACCTCACTGTGATTTCACCCTTGGAGACATGTCTGGCTCCCAGACCACATCACCTACTTTCTGTCTACTTCAGCTTGATCTTTGCTGGCACTCACAAACTCACTGACACACCCACACTTGCTCCAAGTGGTGCACAGGAGCCTCTCTTCCCTAGTCCCACCCCAGTGGCTATCACTTGGTTTCACATGCTTTCATCTCTCCAGATATGGGACCTCAAGCCTTGGTTCCAACCCACCTGGTAGCATCCAAAACCCATACACGCTGTCCTTGCAGAATTGAGTCCTTTACTCAGGAAAATGCTAGAAAGGAATTTGATAAGTTTACTGAGAAGCAGCTATTAATACATGATCGATCCTTTTTGTACCCTTTATAAACTGAACTACATAGATCACTCCCTTTCCCCATCCTTGGAGAGGATTTTATGGGCTGGTGGCTTCTGGGATGGGCTTGGGAGCAGTCAGGGCAGGTTATCTGGTGTCCCCCTCCTGCTGTTGTCTGTCTGTGCTCCTTTGTGAACATGCAGCTGAGCTTTTATCACATAACCCAATATGGCAATCCTCTTACATCTCTGTGGTGCAATGCAAAGAGGATTAGTTGATTCCACAAAGCACCATGGGGACTGATACTCAAGTTTTCTCTATTTTAGACAGTTAAAGATACAAATAATTAAATACGGCCAATGTTCAAAGTGAGGCTTGGAAAGGAGCATGGAAAAATGTGAGACAAGCAAGAAGGAACAAATGCATTACAAAACACTGTTTCCAAATTGCATCAGGAAAAAGGTTCAAAGGAGTATAAAAATAGCCTGGGAAATGCGGGAATGACTTTCTGTGTTTTTTCCATCATAGTATTTCTAAAACAGTGTTAAAGAAGCACTTGGGAAATATAAGTCCTGTGGTATAGTTTGCTCTACTGATAGCTTGCTGTTTAAATAAAAAATAAGCAAATATTTGTGTAAAGACTGATATGGCTTTTAGTAGATGTTTCTAACTATTTCAGCAGCTCAATCACAATGGTGATGGTAACCTGAAATAATTAATTTCTTATGAACAACAAAACACAAGTGACAATGATCTAGCTCTACTTCAATTGCTAAAATACTTTCAAATCCCCAGGTAGGAAATACCATAGAGCTTTTTATAAAAATCATATTACAACACTGTTTTTCTCCTATTTTGAGCTTTCATGTACACATTTACACTCACTGCATGCTACTATTTACATTTCTTCCAAGGCATGTGTATATTTTAATGATCTGAATATTAGAATTATGTTTTCTAATAAACATTTGATAAAACTGTGAATACACAGTCTCAGGGCACCTTTCCCTGACAGTATCATATGATTTTATACTGTATTTTCATTACAATCTATATGCATATGGCAGAGGACAGCTTCTGGCTTCATTCCACAGAGTCACCCTTTTCACCCCCACTGTCAACATCTGGACATGGACATCCCATACACTGGAGCAAAGAATTAACAAACAAAAAGTCACTTTGAAAGAAGAGTTTTTCTATTCCTTAATCCAGAAATACTTGGGAATGAGGGTAGAATATTGTTAAAAGAAAGACATGTGAAAATAAAGGTAAATACAAGTGCAAAAGTCTGAGCCCAGGTAAGCATTGAGGTGATGACACTTCCATTAAACAAGGAATTGCCATTAAAACTGCACTGCTGTTGGAGCTGGATGGTGATAAACAAAAGCAACCATTAAAGCAAGACTTCCCTTTCACACCATTTGTCTTACTCTCATCTTCACCCCTTCACTCCTGATTCCTTTCCCACTGAGGGGTACAGGGGTAGGAATGGGGGTTGCAGTCAAACCATCACAGCCCCTCCCTCACATCTCTTCTTGCTCTAGGGCTGACTCTCCCCTGAGCTGCAGCCATGTGAGGACAACCTGCTTCCACCTGGGCTCACCACAATAGCCCTGGCCTCTCCTCACAGCTGATGCACTGCAGAGCCCCCGACAACATCTGGGCATGGACACAAATCAAATGATACTATGAAGCCAGATTGTTAGAGTAGATCAGTGTAGAGATACTGATTCATCTCAGCTAAGTATTCGTTATGGTCTATATAGACAGGCCTGAATTTTGCTCATTTGTATCACTAGAGAAATTTCCATTATTTCAAAAATCCTTTGTGTCAACTCCAAAGGAACAGGCAGTGCTCTGTTTTCTTGTTCCAGAATTACTTTTACTCATATTGCTCATTTCTCTTAAAGAAAAGTGTCCTTTTAAGATTTCAAATTTTCATATGGATCAAAAAATCTGGTTTATTTGTATCACATGCCAAGTCATATAACATGACAGAAAAACTGCTGCTTCACTGCCCATATTTTAGAGATGTTTAGGACTGACTTAGTTGTGACAGTACATGCGATATATGGTGATATGCAATATATGCCATCCCTGTGTTTCTCTGCTGCACTAAGGGACTGACTCCTTTTTCTGCTTCAGATCTTTTTCAGATGGGTTCATCTGAAGCTATCACTGTCTCTGACTCTAGAAACAGCACACCAAGCAGAAGGCAATTACCTCCTCCTGCAAGGTGTTCTTCTATGAACTTCACCTGAGGTGACACTCATGCAGGCATCTTCTTGGAAGCAGAAGTTCCCTACTCCTGTGCAAGCATTTGCCTGCCAGCTGGCATGCAGGACTAAAAAGCAGAGGTGGTTATTCTGCCTAGCAGGAATGCCACGCAGAGTTGCATGGTGTGATGATGCAGGGCCAGTCATGTAACTGCCCCAGCAAGCTGCTATCAGTGATTCTCTCCAACACGTCACTGCCTCTAGATGCGCTTCTGAGCTAGCTGACTCTGACAGAAGCTAGCAACAACATGGTCAGCAGAAACAAACCCTCTCCCACAAGACAAGACAGAATATGGTTATATTGGAAAATATGACAGAGAAATCTCCATTGCAGTCACCAATTACCCAGGTACCCTGCTGAGTGAAGGGGCTGAAAGGAAAGCCTGAGCAGTGCAAGTGCTGATCTGTGCAAGTGCTTCTTGAGATGGGAAAAGGCCTTGGTATAAAGTAAAAAATAAAGGGCCTTTTGTGTTTGTAGAATGAAGCTAAATAAAAAACAAAATAAAATATTTCACATTTTGGGGATGTGGGTTTTAAATAAAATTCTGTGAACAAGTGACTAGAAAAATTAAGGTGTATGAATGCCTCCTAGAGGGTTAAGGCAGGCGTTTCTGCACAGCTGCAAATAGCAGAGTTTCTTATCACTTACAGTTTCACTGACTCTTAGAATTGTTTGGATTCAGTGAGGTGCAACATTGGTGTATAGCCCTATTTTTCCAATTAACAAAACTTAAAAGCTTACATGTGCATGTTTATTGAGATACTTCCTGTTAATTAAAACTTGAAAGTAATAGTTGGTATTACTCCCTTCTCATGTTTTGTAGGAAAAATGTTCAAAAAGGGAGAACATATTTTTTTTTTTGCCCTTTTGCTTGCTTTGCATTGAATTTTGCAATGCTCGTTTTTCAAATAGGTTTGATATTTCACTTTTTCTTTTAATCCATTTATTTTTTTACTTATTTCTTTCTATATCTTTATTTTAGAGACCCAAAAGAAAAGGAAAAAATTAAAAAAAAAAGGAGGAAAGGTGAAAATAGAAGAAAAAAAGTAATATAAAAGAGAAGCGAAGACATAAATAAGTAAAAACTTTCAAAATAGTTCAGAGAAAATACATTTTTGAAGAAATATGATAGTACACATAAATATATTTCAAAATGGTTTCTGCATACTGACAGCACAAAAACATTCTGCAGAAAAATACTAAATACACCTAATACTGATGTGAAGTATATTATTACAGGGGTCATGTTAGATACTAAAAGACCATTTTTAGATTGCTTCATTAATGTCTCAGCATGTAGCATAATTAAAATTAATAAATTAACTTTAATTAGAGTTCATAGGCAACCAGATGAGCTAGTGGTTATGTTAATACTGAAGACAATTTTCCTGCTTTGTGTATATGCTTGATAAAAAAAAAAAAAAATGGTGCAGTGTTCAAGACATGGATGAATACTTGCTGCCTCAAATGCATGCCTTGGCCTACATCCTATCATGTCCATTGAATAAATCAAGGGGGGAAATCCTTTATATTAATATTTTGTGAACGAAAAGGACTCTGCATATTTCACATACAGCACAAACTATTAAGTGAATCTACAAAGTGTGCTGCAAGGCATCCTCCAAGCAGTTACTATACATAGCTTGTACTACATACTACTGACATGCTGTTCCCTATTGCAGCATTCCAAACCCAGTAAAGAGGGCTTTTTATTGGAAGGGCATAGTTTCCAAATACGATCAGAGTGACAAAAGTTGTCACAGTATCACAGTACATTAGAGGTTGGAAGGGACCTCCAGAGATAATCAGGTCCAACCTCCCTGCCAAGCCAGGACTATCTAGGGTAGTTCACACAGGAATGCATCCATGTGAGTTTTGAATGCATCCAGAGAAGGAGACTCAAAACTTCTCTGGGCAGCCTGCTCCAGTGCTCTGTCACCCTCACTGTAAAGAAGTTTCTCCTCGTGTTGAGGTGAAGTCTTCTATCTTCAAGCTTGTACCTGTTGTTCCTTGTCTTATTACTGTGCACTACCGAAAAGAGCTTGGCCCCTTCCACTTGACACCCACCCATCAGATATTTATAGACAGTGATAAGATCCCCTCCCAGTCTTCTCTTCTCCAGACTAAACAGCCCCAGAGATCTCAGTCTCTCTTGATAGGGGAGATGCTCAAGTCCCCTAATCCTCCTCGTGGTTCTCTGTTGAACTCACTTCAGCAGGTCCCTGCCTCTCTTGAACTGGGGAGCCCAAAACTGGAAAGAGTATTCCAGGTGTGGTCTCACCAGGGCAGAGTAGAGAGAGAGAATAACCCGCCAAGACCTGCTGGACACACTTTTCTTGATGCACCCCAGTATACCATTGTTTTTTTTGGCCACAAAGGCACATTGTTGTCCCATGGAGAACTTGCTGTCCACTAGGACTCCAAGGTCTTTCTCCATGGAGCTTCTTTACAGCAGGGCAGCCCCTAACCTATATTGGTGCCTGTTGTTTTTCCTCCCCAGATGCAGGACCCTGCACTTGTCCTTATTGAACTTCATGAGGTTTGCCTGCACACAGCTCTCAGCCTGTCCAGGTCACCTTGGATGGCTGCACAGCCTGATGGGGAGTCAGCCACCTCCCCAATTTTGTATCATCAGCGAACTTGCTGAGAGTTCTCTCAAGCCCCTCATCCAGGTCATTGATGAAGATTGAACAAAACTGGACCCAGTACTGATCCCTGGGGAACACCACTGGCCACAGGCCTCCAAGTTGTCTCTGAGCCACTGATGACAACCGTCTGAACTCTGTTGTCAAGCCAGTTTTCAATCTACCTCTCAGACCAACCATCTATGCCACATTTCTTGAGCTTTTCTATGAGGATATTACGGGAGACATTATCAAAAGCCTTACTGAAGTCAAGGTATGTGACAACCACTGCTCTTCCCACATCTACCCATTTGGTCATGGTTTCATAGAAGGCTGTGTACATAACTTAGGTATCATGTGCTCATGAAGTAGCCCCACTATGCCCTATTCACCTCCATAGCTGCAAGGAACACGGGGGACAGGTTAGAAAAGAGAGAGCAGGAAATGAAAATGCTGTTATTACTTTACTAGTCCCAAATAACTCTGTAAATGCTTCCCTGACTCTTCTGGCTACTGGCATAGACTGCAAATTCTCCCCACAGGATCAGACCTGCTATATATTGCCTCTTTCATTAAAGGAACACAAAGTGCTTAAAAAAGCATCACTTTTGAGGCCCATTAAAATCAGTGTGCATCTTTTCCACTAATGTCAAGAGGCTTTTAATCAGACTTTAAATTACTCCCCAGCTTCAACTGAGTTCTGAGTTGTTTCTTTCCCACAAAAGCATTTTCCCTGCTTGAATCTCATTTCCTGCCTCTCCTTCTAATCTCCTTTTTTTTAGGCCCCTTCTGTTGTTTCTCTCTCCTTACTTTGTATTTTCCAACACTTCCCACCATAGTGTCATCTGCAAGGTGAATTAACCTGCTTCACCTTCCAGATCATTATAAAAGGCACTAAGTATAATCCCAGCTAAAATTGTCTGTGATATACCACAGCAGCACTCTAAGGAGTGAGATGTGTTCCCCTGTTCCCTACAGGACTGTATAGATTCTGCAAATCCCTCACTCTTATTTCAAGGATATCTTCTCAAGCTCATCCAATTGCCTTTTTCTCACTCACAAAATAATGATCTTACACACACACACACACACACATACATAGGCACTCACAGATAGGCACTCCACATCTTCCAGAGTGGAGAAACAGAACGAGAAAAGGGAAAGAAATAGTATATGGCAGAGCTACATAAATTTCATTTTTATACTCATATAAGTATACATTTAATAGCACTGGCATGTTACATGAGTCTGACATACTTTTAATCTGGCTCTCATTTTATATTTCAGTTTCATCAGTTAAAGCTGACAAGAACTTGTGGAAAATAAAATGTTTATTACACCCTAACTACTGCAGGTAAAGAATGTTCTCTCTCTGTTTGGTATTTATACACTCAGTATTCGTTTTAGTCAGAAAATAAATCATATTATTATGATATTCCTCAGGAAAAAAAAATATGTTGAAGATAAATCATGCACTTTCTTTTCTTATTTTTTTATTTAGTGGGGGGAATATGTCTGGTATTTTGCTGAGTCCTATTAAGGCAAATGGCTCTCATAACACCCTGACATCATGGAACAGCTGATACCAGGGAGAATTGAGAAGGCATTATGGAGGCAGTGTGCACATATGTAAGACCAACCATACAGATACGCAGGTACAAAGGGGAGGTCTCTGCAGGGGCCGGTACATAAACCTGACAGTAGACAGAGGAGCCTTCAGCTTTACTCCTGACAACATTAGCCAGCCTAGTGTGAGCAACTTGTTCATCTCCTGATCATCTCTGTCTATAGCAAGGCTGAAAGTAATTCTCCCAACTAACTGTCCACTCTTTATTCAGTCAGTCCTGCAAAAACTTTCTGCATACCATCAGAAAGGGTAAATTTGGATTTAATCTCCACTATCCACCTCACCCATTTCTAATTTAGTTATATGGTTATTACATGGGTTGTGTAAGTAAATGGCAGCAAAGTATTCCTGCCACGTAATTATATGTTAAAATTCAAGTAATAGCAGTTATTTTATTAGCAATAACAATTATCATCTCCCCTAGTATAGTCTCAGATAAAGAAATTTCTTATAATGATCTTCTAATGACAGTTTTACAACCATGTCATGTTGACATGAATGATAGATTTAATGTCAAAAGAAAAAAAATATAACTGTTTCTTTATTGAGAGAGCATGAATTCCTATGCAATCCACACACACCCAGGGATCTTGTCTCATTAGCTGAAAAATACATTAAAAAAAAAAAGTAATGATTAACAAATTCCAAGTTTTAATCCTTTAAACAATGGAATTCCAGAAAATTTTTTAATTTCTTTTTTTTTTTAATGAGATGAGCTATTCAGGGCAGGTTTACAGAGGCTGTGCAGGACTAGAGACCTTGAGATATCACTGAGGAAACTATTAAGTCTGGACAGTTCAGTCAAGACTCACACAAGGATGCTGGGATCTCAAAAGCAGCATAAATGTGTCAATGAGGACTTTCAATAAGCCTTGTGAAACAAACAAACCCTGATACAGCTCTGGTCATGCAACCTCTGGTGGCTAAGACAGCATCCACAACATTGTTTTAGAAACCTCAGTGGCTGAGCCCTCCTGTCCCACACAGCCATGTCTTCAATGTCAGAGCCAGCAGAATTCTTGCACAAAGCTGTTTGTGTTGAAAGCTTGTCACGTGATAGGGTAGAATCTGATCCTGTCACAAGGGGTGCAAGGCAAGACCAGTCTGTGCTCTCAAAGGCATCCCAAAGAAGCAACATGACCATGTGGAGTTTATCTGAAACATTTGGGTGCCCGCCTACTCATGAACCAAGGCATTGAAATGCGTCTCAGTGTCTGCATCTGTCTATATCAAGTGGGCATTTTTTTTGGTTCTTTTTTTTTAGTTTTTTGTTTCTTGGGTTTTGGTTTGGTTTGGTTTTGTGGGTTTTTTTTGGGAGAGACATGTAAAATTTTCTGCCTTAGACTCTGAAACTGAGAGTAATCAAAGATCTGAAGCATATGCATGTATGAAAATAATTCTGGTGCTTTTAGTAAATGTGTTTGGGATTTTTCTCAGACATCTAAGGCCAATGAGAACAGAAGTATTTGTGCTAATCTTACATTTTCATAACCTTAAAACCAGAGTGGTGACATTAAAACTACCTGCTGAGAATGGTTCATACTATATGTTTATTCATGAATTACTCAGGAATTGCTTAGGATTCATACCTTATCAGTTACCCAGTCAGTAAGGATTGACTTCCAGTCCTTAGGTACATTCTCTAGGATTGTTTAATTTTATAATGTAGTTGTAGCCTGTGATATCATACATAACACACTTTTCTTTTTACTTGTTTTGTTGTTGTTGTTTAATCTGGATTTTTAATCCATTTTTGTCCCCTTAGTTTCCTTTCTGCTGGGTATCTCAGGTCATAATCATATTTTCAGATGGAGAGAAGAAAATCCAGACATGATAAAATTTACTGAGAAAAAAAATACTGTTCCATCTGATCAGAGACGTTTTAATGGGAATTATAAAATAGTTGGGCATTAGGGGAAGGAACTGTGAACTTTTATTTAGATGTAAATCTAACAAAGTACATTCAGTCTGACTCTGTTCTCAAAATAGAGCCAAAATGCACATGCAGTTTCCTATGTCAGTAAATAAACAAGGGTCTTTAGCTGCTCTCCACTATCTGAACAACAATGAATTCCACTTCAGAGACAGGAACCATTGTTAAAGATAATTGGACGATGAAACACAAGTGTGTAGTTCCAGATTAGATTATGCTATGTACTGAGGGCATGAATATGTTGCACAGGGTTTACAAGAAGCACTGACATTTCTGATAGATGAGTTGTATACCAGACAGGTTATTCCAGGAGCCTTACATGACACTAAAGCCACCCGAATAGTTCCCTGAAAGACAGGCACACTAGAAGTCATGTGACCACTCTTCCTGAAGAGCAAAAGCAGAGACCAATTACTGTGAAACAGCTGATGTTTACAAACAGTTGATGTTTACAACCATACTTTGGATTTAAACCTTTTTACAGCAAAACTAGTTAGTCTTACTCAGATTTCGGCTTAAGAAGAGATATTTGCCCTGTGTGCCCCTGTTTATCCTCTTCCAGCTCTGGTAACATTGCCCTTGACACTGCTTTTACAACAAAACTATCATTCCACTTGTGAGGATTTGTGCCATTTAGATTCAATATCTGTGTCAGATCATGGCTTTTTGCCCTCTTCTGTATTTCAGGAGCTGTGAATACCATTCATGGCAGCTAGCAATATTTCTCTGTGAACTAGTGAATGACATGGAAAAGATTTATCCCAAAATCCAGACTGATGTTTTGTTAAGTTACTTATCCAAACCCTAGGGAAAAACTCAAAAGTGCTTATTGCATTTTACCACTGCTACTTAACAATTTACCAAGTGTACTAGTGTTATAAATCTCTTATGCAAAGCTTTCTGGTGTAAGTTTTGCTTCATCACTTAAGTTTAACATTATTTTGATCCTGTTCTTTGGCATGTATCATGTACATGTGAAGTCCTACAGCTCTGAAGTGCCAAAAACTTTTACCTTCTGTGATCACTGGAAAAAGAGACACTCACTTTCCTTTGGGACATGTCTGTATATACATAAATGCAGAAGAATCTCACAGAGTTTGGTTGTGTCCTAGCATAGATAATCTAATTTTGGATAATTCAATGCAAAATATAATATAGACTTTATTAAATAGCATAACAAAAGCCGAAAATTGGAGCACTTAAAGAAAACTAAAGCCTGCAATTAGCGCTATTTTTGTTTTAGTAAACTCTTCTTATTTAAATTCTGAGCTGGATTTTTGAACTTTCTGGGCACGATTTCATTTAGAAAAATATTTCACTATCATCAAGACTATCTGTGTACACATAATTTCATCATGATAATTGTTCTCATAATGTAACATTTGAACAAGCTATATGATTTTTATTTATTTGGTTTTAATTAGATTTGCATGCACTCTAAGTGCATTTACTTTAACTGTGTCATAGGACAAGGACCAAGATTAATGTAAATGTATATAGCACAATATTGAAACATTTTCCCATCCATCATTTATCTACTGCATTTAACATGCAGTGTTAGATAGGAAGTGCAATATGTCCCTATCGGACACAGTATAGAGCTGTTCTAATCAGATTTATTGATGTTTCAATAACAAAACTTGGTGTGGTGTTGACATTTTTGAGGTTAACATTTTTTATTGATTTTTGCTATATCTGAAGTGAATTGCTGAAATTCCATCCAGCATAACTCCCATTGCAATCTGTGCAACACCTTTTTTTGTTCCTTATGTTCCTGATGTATTTGCTTAGTCAGTCAGCTCTCGGTGAAAGTTTGCTGGCCTATGTGTTGAGAAAGAAAGCAGGAAAACCTTCAAGGTTTGGCCTCAGGCTATCAGCAGTGAGATCTCTGCAGTACCTTGTGCCTCTGAACTCCAACTGTCCTGAAGCTAAGCAAAGTTCACAGATCTGGCACTGGAGCTGAGCCAAGTCTGGTAGTCCAAACCTTAGCAAAGTTCTCACTGAGGCAGGGGAGTTTCAGCTGATTAAAAATTTTGGTCTGTCCTGCTCTCTTTTAACTTTGTATATGTTCAGTAACCTACACCCAGGAAGTGGGGGGGTGTGAGATCTCAGTCTCTTCACTGAACTGCAGTGAAGTGCAGTGAACAGGTTCTGTGACCTGAAATACGGGACATACTTGAGAGAGGCTTTTGAAATATTTTGTTGAATTAAGATAGCCCAGCACTGCAAAGACATTGAAACCTTCAAATTAGAGTTGTTTTCAAATTTTTTTCTTCACACTGTTTGGGTTTAGATCTGAATGCTCATTTTAGAAAACCTGATGAGGTTAAATCAATAGATGATGAGGTCTTTTTCATAGAGAAAAGTTTACATAAACTTTAACACATGCTACTTGAGCAAGTTTGTTAAATGCAAAATGTGGACAACAGCCATACTCTTCCTCATGGAAGGATGTGGACACTAATATAAAAATGCAGAATAACTGTGAACTTTTCAAATTCTGGAGAAATGAAAGATGTACTCATGTTCCTCTGAGATGAACTATTTTTGTATTGGTTTTGCTTTGAGGCTTTCTAAAAAAAAAAATCAAACATCTTTTCAAGGGGCACAATGCTCTCACAATACTTCTGTTGTGTCAGCGTGAGCTGAAATCCCTCCCCCCCACTGACAATAACCAGGCTAGCTCAGTCTGGAAGCAAATGAAAGCTGCATTTACAAAGCAGAATCTACAATCTATGATGAAATGCAATGAATATGTACAAATATACAAAATTCACAACATTTACAAATATATACAATCAACAGAAAAGCACAACCAATCTCCCTTTCTTCCCCCCAAAGGGGACCCTTCCCAAAAAGGCCTCCCTCTCCCAGGAGCTTCCCCCCCAGGCCCCCCTTGGACAGAAAGCAGAGTTAGTTAGAGCAGAAAGTTGTTAACTTAGTTGCCAAGGTCAGTACGTGTTATCTTCAGCCAGAAGAGAAGAAGAAGACAGCAGCCAGACAGCCCAGCAACTGCCCCAACTGCAGAACACAGAATGTGCAGAGTGCCCACTTTGTTTTGGGTAATAGTTCTTAAACATTTCTATCTATCCAATGGAAGTGTTTAGAACAATCAGTATTTTGATTTCTTATACCCAATAGTGACCTATTTACACTCTTTCACTTTCTCTGTTCTGAACTTTGCAAGGAAAAATTAAAAAGACAGTTTCAAACCATCACAGTCCACCCCTTCTAAACAATTCCATTGGCTGCTACTACCATTTATCTAATCTAAAATAATATCTACAACAATAGGTGAATAAAGACCATAGTCCATTCCGGCTATCTCGGATGTAGATGATTCAAAAGAGTCAAATCACAGGAAAAACAGCAAACAGCTTGTTTCCTCGCAGATGGAGCGAAGAAAGGAACAGGGACTCTCAGGTGACTCAGGGCTCTCAGGGTTCGTGCACCGTAGATCTCATGAACTCTCCTCTTGGGCGCGATGCTGTGTCTGCGCAACACTCTGAATTTAACCTCTCTCAGCCAAAGTTAGATTTCTTTGTGGAATACACTGAATTTCACCATTTTCTTGCATCACCCAATAGGTGTGACCAGGACCTTCAGCAGAAACCACCCCTCGGACAGGTTTGGCCTCTCCTGAAGGAGAAAATACCCAAACAGTTTTGCCTAACAGATTCTTTTCTCTGATAACAGGAACTCTACCACCTTCCTCCTTTCACAACAAATCTGATTGGGCAGGCCCAGCTCGATTCACTGAACCTCTACTATTCACTAACCAGGTTGCTTGTGCTAAATGTTTCTCCCAGTTTTTCAAAGATCCACCCCCCATGGCTTTGAGAGTGGTTTTCAGCAAACCGTTGTAGCGTTCGATCTTCCCTGCAGCTGGTGCATAGTAGGGAATGTGGAATATCCACTCGATGCCGTGCTCTTTGGCCCAGTTTTTTACAAGATTGTTCTTGAAATGAGTTCCGTTGTCCGATTCAATCCTCTCTGGAGTTCCATGTCTCCACAGGATTTGTCTCTCCAGGCCAAGAATGGTGTTATGTGCAGTTGCATGAGGAACTGGATAAGTTTCCAGCCATCCAGTGCTTGCCTCTACCATAGTCAGCACATACTGCTTACCAGATCGAGAACGAGGTAGAGTGATGTAGTCAATCTGCCAGGCTTCACCATACTTGTACTTGGACCATCGGTCACCGTACCACAAGGGCTTGATCCGCTTTGCCTGCTTAATAGCAGCACAAATGTCACAGTCATGGATGACTTGTGTGATAGCATCCAGGGAAATGTCAATGGATCTGTCACGAGCCCATCGGTAGGTTGCATCTCTGCCTTGATGTCCTGACGAGTCATGGGCCCACCGAGCTAAGAACAGCTCACCTCGGTGTTTCCAGTCAAGATTAGGACCAGGATCAGAGTTTGTGTCCACCTGGGAAACTCTTGCAGCTAAATCTGCCTGATGGTTGTGTTGTTGTTCCTCAGTAGCTTTGCTCTTAGGAATGTGAGCATCGATGTGTCTCACTTTCACTGGGATTCTCTCAATGCGAGCAGCAATGTCTTGCCACAGATCTGCAGCCCAGATAGGCTTTCCTTTCCTCTGCCAGCCATTCTTCTTCCAGTCTTTCATCCAACCCCACAAGGCATTGGCTACCATCCACGAGTTGGTGTAGAGATAAAGCTTTGGCCATCTCTCACGTTCAGCTACGTTAAGAGCTAGCTGGACAGCTTTTACCTCTGCGAATTGACTGGATTCTCCTTCTCCATCTCTCACTTCTGCAACTCTGCGCGTTGGGCTCCACACTGCAGATTTCCATCTCCGCTTGTTCCCAACAAGACGACAGGAACCGTCTGTGAACAAAGCATATCTCTTTTCATCATCAGACAGATCACTGTAAGGAGGAGCTTCCTCTGCACGAGTTACTCTCTCCTCTGGAGGTTTAGCACAGCTTGTGCCTTCTGGCCAGTTTGTGATCACCTCCACCAAACCAGGCCTTTCGAGATTTCCCATTCGAGCTCTCTGTGTTATCAGAGCCATCCACTTAGACCAAGTAGCATCTGTTGTGTGATGTGGTGAAGAACCTTTGCCTTTGAACATCCAATTCAGAAATGGCAATCTAGGAGCTAGAAGAAGTTGTGACTCAGTTCCGATCACTTCAGAAGCAGCTTTCACTCCTTCATAAGCAGCTAAAATCTCTTTCTCTGTTGGAGTTTAGTTTGCCTCTGAGCCTCTGTAGCCATGACCCCAGAAACCAAGAGGATGTCCTCGTGTCTCACCTGGAGTTCTTTGCTCAAATCCTTTGAAATTATCTATTTAGAACATTATGCAATCCCCATTCACTTTTCATAGTTTCCAGATCCAAAGCTGTATATTTAACAGCTTTCTACAGTCCTTCAAAGGATGTGGCCCTCTCTGTGTTTTAGACATCACCAACAAGGTTTGTTGGTAAACGTACTTTCGTGTTAGCTAGTCTTGATGGAATTCTTTCATCTGTTTGATGATTTCTATCACTGACATATCTGTCATCTTTATCTGTGAGTGCTGTCACCTGGGATTTTCTTTTAGTGAGATGATATTTGATGTTTATTTCCCTCTATCTTTTTTTCTTTCTCTTCTTGAAATATTTTCTTGTTGTATGACATGAATTCTTATGACAGTTTCAAATGAATAGTTTTGCTGACTTCAGCATATCGTAATTTCTTGCTTAAATGCCAGTATTTTTTTTGTCTTTTGCATTTCCTGAATCTTTTGTGAGCCAGAATTCCTTTCTATGATTTATCCTCACTGTATTGCCTTTCCTTTTATCACATGGTCAAACATCTTTTCAAAATGCTACTCAACTTTTGATTCAGAACTGGAATGCGGGTGGTGTAGATCTCTTCAGGTACTGGAAAATATGAGTCTCAGAGTAGTGAGAAACTCCATTTTCTCTCATTCCTCTTGCTGTAAAATAGGAAGTAGATTTTTTTTCCCCTTTCACTTTATGATAAAAGGCTCAATCATAACAATCAGTATCATTTGTAAGCTCACACTGTGACAAACAGTTTGAAAATGATAGAACCGTATAAATGGTGTCACTATTTTATTCAGCTCAAAATGTGTAATTCGATTAAACTTCCACATAGTCCTCAAAATATCAGGAAAAATTGCATGATTTATATGAAAACTCATTCTCATAAATCAGTGAAAGATCATGCACATCAAGTCAAAACTATTCATGGTTGCAAGGTGGGTGAAATGATTCATGTTGCTTGAATGGTACTATTGAAATGAAGAAATCCAGTCTGGAATGAATTTGAATTCATATTTAAAAGGATGAGGAACAAAACATTCTGAAGTCCAGAGACTCATTTTCTTTAGAAGCCAATGGATGTGTAAAAAAGAAATCTAATATTTCAGCCCTCTGCATAGCTGGTTCAAGCCCCAGACAAAATTTACAGTTGTTATAATGTTGGTATTTAAAAAAATAACAAAAACACCAGGTTGTTTTCTATGTTGTTTTCAGTGTTCTATCCCACATGTTGTTTTCAGTCATTCTGGATCTGGATTGTAAAGTTAACGAGGACCAGGTTATGCATTTCTTATTTACAACTGTGAAATGTTATTCTCAAATAAATATTCTTAAAATAATGTAGCAAAAGTAACCCAAAGAATATGAAAGAAAAATATAATACAGCCTCAAATCAGCTCTGCCTCTGGTCCAGTTGTTCACATTAATCCCCATTCTTATTCTTATTCTGTATTTTAGATACTATAAAATTTTATATACAATTTAATGATTTGTGTACATGGCACACCCATAGATATTTTCTAATAAGATGCCATTTTCAAAAGCATGAGACTTTCCTGACTTTAATCATTAGGCACAATCTGATTTATGATTCAGCTGAAATGATCCATCTGTTTCTGAGAACAAAAGAAATGCAAAAGAAAATAAGACATTATTCTGTTCAGAGTGAGACTCTTACAGCAGCTTTATTAAAGATGAACTTCTTGTAGTGTGCATTCTGGAGTTAGTGAAAGAATATTTGCATGCTTGCAGAAATTAACCCAATGCTGAAATCTCTCTTTGCATATGTTTAAATTTGATGTTTGTCACCTAAATATATTAAGGATTCCATGTATTAAGAAGCCACTGCAGCTCTAAACTGCAGGAGGTAAGCAAAGCTGTATCTACTATTGTTGTATTTCTCTAGCAGGAGTTATGGGGAGCTGAGAAAAGGGAATCTATATTCATGGAATATGACAAAGATGGGTGAAGAGGAGTCAGGAAGGATAAGAATGACTGGGAGCAGAGATCAGATTTTGCTAAAAGAGTGGAAACCTCTTCTAAACCAGTGTATGCAATCTGCACCTGCTTTAGAAGCCTAACCTCCCACTAGAGTCTACGACTGATAAGTTCACCTGAACATACATCACTGTTTGATGCCATTAGTAATGCCTGAAGACATCCACAACAGGCTGCCAGACATGACCCAGGACCTGTGGTAGATTCATGTCCTTTTGAAGAAGCAGCTAAACATCAGTGATAGATATCATAGAGAATTTTAGGTGGCCTAGATGAAAACTTTTTCATCCATTTCAGCAGCTAAGCCATGGTTTAGAGATCTATGCATATTAGCCACTGGGTCTGAGAACTACTGAGTCAATTAGGCAGAGTTTTGATTTAGCTGCCTAAGCATAGACAAATAGCTCCATTTGAATGTTGTAGATTACTCAAGATCCCCAAACATGGTCTCCAAATGGGACTTGCAGATATGATAGAGGAACAATCTCTTAGAGATCCATGTGTTGGAGCAATAGTTGGAAGCATAACACTTATAAAACAGGAATGAAATAAGATTATATGCATCTGTTTAAATAATTGAATCGATTTCCCAGGTGCCAGCTGCGAATCAGCAACGTTCACCACAAAGCTTCACTGGTAGATTGCCACTGGCTGCAGTGACACCCTTGATGCTCACAGCTGGATACTAACATCTATGTAGAGAAGGCCAGATGGCTTAGGGTTTACAAGACTAACCACAGGAAATCTATGTGGTTGCTGACCTTGGTGCTATTTCAGAAGAACTAAGGTATCCTGGAGGTTGATAGAGGCATGTGTATGAACAAGACACATACTTTCCTACTGGTGCATTACAAGATGGTAAGGAAAAGCACGAACACAAATGAAGCAAAAGCACCCACATTTCCAAAAAGAGATGTGTCTAAATGAGGGTCTTGCTGTTCCAGAAGCAGAAGTGTGTTTGTAATCCATGCTTCTTGACGGCAGATGTGTGCGAGTGTATTTTCATGACTGTGTGTGATTGTAATTTATTGGAATAAGATATTGAATGATGTTTAGAAATACAGCTTTATTGATACTTTACAAGGTTCTAATATTGTGATTCACCTATGCTCTTAGTGATCCCTATTACTCAGTTTGTGAGTTAATTACACACCATTAGCAAATCAAAACTTCTTTAAATCTAATTCTCTTTAAATTAGAAGACATGAGCAGTTTATCCCTAGTACACCAACTCATAGAGGGGCATGTTACTAGTCTGAAGAGCAAAGTATTGCTCTAGTGTAAAGATAAAATCTATAGTAGAGACTATGTTTTCCTCTATTAACTATACTTGAGGAGTAGAGGAACACGAATGTCAATGTAGAAATCAAGTTCTCAAACTATGTGAAACACTTGGGAAAAAAAAAGTGTTGTGTGGTTTTAAGTCAGTCCCTTTTAAATCACTTTGCAATATGATGATTGAGCTTTATTTGTACTCAACATTATCTGGAATAGAGAGTAGTAGAGGTTTTATTTGTGCCTCAGAACCATGCCTTCTCCTAAGAACATCTAAACCAAGATGCCTAAAGTTTTCATAACCTGGTCTTGTGAACTGGCAGTGTAAACCTCTTAGTGACTTGGGGAACAGATCAAAGTATAAATCCAGATAACATCAGCAACTTTTTTTGAAGAAAATCAATTCCTCATCTGAAAATCTGCAAGTAGAGCTCTGTGTTCACATAGTACACTGGGAGCCATTCATGCACTCAGTTTGTCTTTTATGCTAGAGCACACATCTCCGTCTTTTCATTTTGAATTCCCACATCATTTCTTGTCCTTATTGTATCTAGTGGCGATGCTCTCATCAGGGAGCAGAAGATTAGAGGCTGAACAGATGTCACATTTTAAGTTAATAGCTGAGGTCTCTTTAAACAAAGCTGGATGTATGACTTTATGTCTCCCTTTACTTTTGCTTCATACAGTGCAAAAATATCCAGGATACCCACAGAGCTTTGCTGCATGTAAGAACTCTGTATTCTGTCAAAATAAATGCAGAGGAATTGTGCAAGCTTCTGAAAGATGAATCAGAGCTCTTCTGAGAACTGTTTTGTTTCTGTCCCCTTGATAATTCCCTTAGGGGTTACCAAAGTCTCTAAATGAATAAGAGCTATATTGAGATGTGTCAGCATTAGCTGCAGAAAGCATAAATTTAATCCAGGAATAAATGGCACCAACCCATACAGGATTTAGAGGTTCTGTAGAGGACACTAACTAATCTATGAATACCTCCACAGGAATCACATTCTAGATAGCTGCCAGGGAATCAACTGAATTGGCTTTTATTCCATTCAAACTGAAATTCTGACAGGGCAATGTGAACTCTAGAAGCAGAAAGGATTTCTTAAAAAATAGTAAAAGGAACCACAGGTTACTTGCTTAATGCTTACATTTCCAGCCTCCTGTTATATAGCTGCTGCTCTTCTACTAGGAGGGGAAAAGGGGAAGGAAGGAGGGAGCAGGGAAGCTCTTTAGAACAGATGCAAAAATGCCATTAGACTTTATGAGATGTCTTGATCCCCCAGTGGACTCTGATGTTCGTTTTGGAAGAGACTATACCACCATTACCCCAACCTTCTGCTGTTATGTTGAACAGACTGACCTTGAAAAGTCTTTCAATAAGACACTACATGTTGACTGTTTCTTAACCTGAGAGATTCAAGGTTTCTAAAAAAAAAAAAAAAAAAAAAAAAAAAGAAGTCATAATTCTGTCAATTTTCAGGTGCAGGAATCCTGGAGACATACAACAGACGTCCCTGATTCTCCAAGTGGATGCTGTTGTTAATGTGATCTGTTTGTTACGTGAAACATGAATCTGAAAACAAGAGAGATGTACAAAGAAATTGTTTCTTTTTTTCCCCCTTTTTCTTTCTCTAAGATGGAAATATAACATCCGAAGAATGATGTAAATTTACTTCACTTGTCAGTAGAGCTTTCTTGGTTTATATTACCTAGTTTCTGCCTGTGGGAAACAACACTGATGGGTTGGGTTTTTTATTGCTCACTTTCTACACAATATTTTGTTGATGAAAATTTCAAAGCATATTATACTGCAGAAGATTTGACAACATACTACTGAATGCTGAGACTACCTCATCTAAGGATAACCATTTCTAAAAATGAAGACTATTTGAATCTGTAGTCAATCAAGCAAATGAAAAAGAGCATTTAACAAGCAGTAGGAGGATGTTTAATCTACAGTGAAAAAAAGTATAATTTTCAGTCATTTAAAACCACACATCTGTTCTGTTCAGCTATGAAGGCCTCATTCCCTTCTTACTTAATATGAAGTAAGTCAGGAGTATAAAGGCTGAAGTCTGGTGACATATACCAGTATAAAATCATGATTAAAAGACAAATATTCACAATCCCTTACACTATGGGCCACAAATCAACTCTAAATACATCCTGATCTTTTCTCAAAGGACTGTTCTGTGGGTAGTTTATAGCCAAAGATATATTTCAATACAACAGATGCTCAATGAAAAAAAAAAAAAAAATGTCTAAAGAACTTCTCCAAAACAGTGGACTCATGTCACTGATTTTAAAGACAGTGGGACCAGTTCACAGTGTGCACAGTGCGGGGGAATGGGAAATGGGGGTTACAGTTAGTTCATGACATGTTGTTTCTGCCACAACTTGCTCCTTAGTGGGAGGACTCCACACACTATTCCTGTTTTCCAGCCTTTCCTTCCTTCACAGACTCCTCCAACACGGGGCCTTTCTATGAGGTACAGTCATTCAGGAACAGACTGCTCTGGTGTGAGCCCCCTATGGGTTCCCAAATTCTGCCAGTAAACATGCTTTAATGCAGGCTTCTCTTTCCACAGCTTCACAGATCCTGCCAGGAGCCTGCTCCGGTATGGGTTTTCCATAGGGTCACAGACTCCTTGAGGCTCATGCACATACTCTAGAGTTGGATCCAAAGAACTGCAGACACAGCTTCCTCAAAGTAACAAGAAAATCTGAGTGAAGCTCCTGTCTTACAGCCAGTTCTGTTCATTGTTACCAGTTTTCAGGTGGTACAATTCACCTGAGCAGTGTGAGCAGACACATTGTAGTATAGCTGCTTTTGATAATGAGATTATAACATGGTAAGTACCAATAAGTACCATTTTCTATCCATAATTTAAACACCTTAGCTTTCTCCTTCCTCATATGAGCTGAGCAGCCAGAAAAAAGAAAAAAAAAATCCAAAAAATTGCTTCTTCTAAGATAATCAATTGGGCTTGCTAGCTTTTCCCTGTCAGAAAAAACATAGTCATTTCAGTTTCGAAGAACCACATGATGTGTCCCAGTTAAAAAGATCTTGCATGCGAAGACCTTTCTCTGATTAACTGAAATTTCCGTTGGCCTCCATTGTAGCCACTCAATCTGTTATTTATATATATATATATATATATATATATATATATATCTCCCTGGAGATTTTCTTCAGAATCTTGCATATATAATTGACCAGCATGATCAATTCGACAGTCAGAAATTGGCTAGCAGATGTGCTTGTTCCATAAAATAGGAAGCAATGAAAAAGTTTTAGATCTTTAGAAAGCGGATGATTCCAGAAGAAAAAAGGTGGAGGTTAATTATTTCCATTCTTTCAGTCCATCAGAAATAATTAACAAAAAATATTCCTAAGTGTGACATATCATAATGAAGCCTGTGTGTGTATCTGGATTTGTACAACAGACAAATGCAAAGGTCCATACAGCCTCACATACATGAGGTCCTTTAGAAGATTATGAATCCAGTCTTAAAACCTCTAATTTTAATCTGTGAATTTATGCAAATGTAATAATGAGTGAGTTTTTAGAGTTGATGAAATCTACCATCAACTGAACAGAATTAACTCTATGATCAGTGGGCACCAGCATTATCTCAGATCAAAATTAACTTCTTCAGTTTTATTTTATTTGTGAAAGGTAGGATTTCCTCTTTTCTCCAGTTCTTAACTACATATAGGAAAATAACTTTTAACATTGGTATCAATCACTAAAGTTGTTTAAAAAAACAGTATTTGTAATTGTTTTCCTTAAGAGGCAAAAATTTAAAAAAAATAGAAAAAAAACATGGAATAAGGAAGATTTCATTCAATGAAGAGTAAGTATTATATGCAAATATATGTCTTCAATATATACAGAACAGGTTTTAACAATACCTGTGTTTTTGGGTTAAATAGAAAATAGAAGGAAAAAAAAAAGAAAAACACGACAAAACCCTGAAATTTCAAAAAAGAGTGGGTTTAGAGTCATATTTCTGAGCATTTTGTACATGATGCAATTCATTATATCATTACCTAATAGAGAAAAGATTCACAGTAGGCCAATGTCATAGGATCATGGAATGTTCTGGGTTGCAAATGACCTCTAAAGGTCATCTAGCCCAACTCCCATTTAGTAAAGAGGGACATCCTCCACTAGATCAGGAGCCTTGTTGAGCCTGACCTTGAATATGTCCAGGAATGGGGCCCCAGCTACCTGACTGGGCAACCTAATCCAATGATCCACCATCCTCGTGGTGAAAACAGGTTGTGGAGTTTACATCACTTGGAGATCTCCAAACCCACTTGGATGTGGTCCTGAGCAGTCTACAGGTTAGACTGGATAATCTGGACTACCTTGCAAAATAAAAATCTTGAAAATAAAATATATCAAATTAAGAAAAAAAAATGTTAGGAGATGGTTGGAAGTTTCTTTTGCCTTTGCAAATTTCAGTGCTATTAGAAAAGTCATAATTAGGACAAATGACTTTCAACAACATTACTTCAACATTGTTGTCTGGAAGAGGAAATCATGTCTGAAAAGGCATAAAAAGTAATTATCTTCTGACCATTCCAGTTTCTTTTTTTCTTTCTTTTTAACAACTCATCGAGATATTGCATATAACTCCACTTCCATGGGGAAACAAAGTCTGTCCTTGTTCATTTAATTAAATGTCATTTTAAATGAAGCAAACAGTGAGAGAACTCAGAGAGACTGGGGAATCTTGTCTGGTAAGTAAACTTGTATTTTAAAATGATTGTTTGGGAACATATGGGCAGCCTAGCTTACAAGGGCTAGAAATATGCCTGGACATGCTGAGAAACATGGCTAAGCATATTTAATAGTGACAGGCCGTAAGTGACTTTGTCTCTTCAATTCAGAGTCCTTCCTCCCCTTATCCTTTTCTTTCTACTTTTCTTCAGGGGCACAAGTGCAACAGTGATATTCTAAAATGTACAGTACTGCTCCTCCTCTCCCAGAGGCCCTGTAAAGATGTCACTGAAGTTGGTAATACAGCTTCTCCTCCAATAAAGTTTTGGAACATCTGGTGCAAGTCCATATGTCATTCTGGAACTTATCTGAACCCCACCGTCTTGAGCATGTTTTGATTTAGAAGTCCTCAGCTGTTTTAGTGGTGAAGAAAGACACCAAACCAACTAATGGAGAGATAACTGTGAATGCCTCTGCTATAAATTACCTATGTAAGGCACTGATAGCTGTAGAGACAGTGCATTTCCAAGTCTGATATGGGTTTTAAAAGGCACCATAAAAATATAACTACATTAATAACTCCTGAAGAGTGAGAATAGATACGTGAGATATGCTCAGAAGAGCAGCAGCTGCTCATTATGATGGAGGAATGGACATGTCTGCAGAGACCACTGGGTTAGGACAATGCAATGTGTGATCTGCCTTGCTCTGATGATTATTATCTGAAATGACTATTGTGGATCAATACTTTTTTAGAGTTGCTGATTATAAGCCCTATTTTGTTTTGGCAGTTCTGCCACCAAGGCAGTTAATGCCTCCCAAATTGTTGAATGCTGTTCATAGAATAGATGGAAAACCAAGATTAACATTAAAGACAAACTGCTTTAAAAATAAGATGACTTTGGTTAATCAGCATGATTCATGACTATCAAGATGAACTTGCTGAGGATTCATTATGAACTACCTCACTCCCCCAAGCAGAACACAGATCATTTTGAGCTACTAGTGTAAATCTTTGGGAGTTTCTTTGAACAGATTTGGGTCAAAGCCTTAAACCAGGTTTTTCCTGGTTCTACTATCACAGATCCTGCCACTGCAGCTGTGTTACTGCTCCCGCTAACACAATGCCACTTATATTAGCAGATGAAGCAGCAGCGCTGATAGGTGGTACCAAGGAAACACTGACTTCCTAGGTCTAGCTGCATGGGGGTTGGGACTACCTGGGGTAAATAAATTCTGTGAGGCCTATAAGGAAATGAACTTAGAAGGTTTCAAAAGTGCAGCAATTTGTTCAGTGAATCCACAGGGATTATTTCCAGTCACACCGTGACGCACTTGCATAATTTGTGATTGATTGTAAGCTGACAGTGATTTTTATTATATTTTTGAAAGGGAGAAAATGTGTTCACAGTAGGACCAATGAAATAGGATTGCAGATGCCGACATGCTCTCTGTGATATAAAGTACACAATAAAATATGAATATGGATAACTTAAGGTACTGTTCATGCATATGAATGGAGATAAGAGGCAGAGAATGATACAAAGAAGCGTATTTGTGCCCATAGTGAAGTCTGTGGGAACTTTACTGTTGTTTCCAACATCAGAAGGAATCATCAGATCTTTTCAAAAAACCCAGTTCGTCCTGTCTATCTGGATTTTCACAATCTTTGCTTTTCTCTTCTACATTCCAGATCTTGACTGAAGTACAGAGACACAAGTAACAGTATTAACTTCATATAAAAATGAGAAGTAGTAAGGAGTAATTTGAGTACATGGTACAGAGCATTCCCTTCTGTGATGGTTTGAAACTGTCTTTTTAATTTTTTCCTTGCAAAGTTCAAAACAGAGAAAGTGAAAGAGTGTAAATAAGTCACTATTGGGTGTAAGAAAGCAAAATACTGATTGTTCTAAACACTTCCATTGGATAGATAGAAATGTTTAAGAACTATTACCCAAAACAAAGTAGGCATTCTGCACATTCTGCGTTCGGCAGTGGGGGCAGTTGCTGGGCTGTCTGGCTGCTGTTTCTTCTTCTCTTCTGGCTGAAGATAACACACACTGATCTTGGCAGCTAAGTTAACAACTTTCTGCTTAACTAACTCTGCTTCTCTGTCCAGGGGGGTGTGGGGGGAAGCGCCTGGGAGAGAGAGAGGCCCCTTTGGGAGGGTCCCCTTTGGGGGGAAGCAAAGGGAGCTTGGTTGTGCTTTTCTGTTGATTGTATATATTTGTAAATGTTGTGAATTTTGTATATTTGTACATATTCATTGCATTTCATTGTAGATTGTAGACTCTGCTTGTAAATACAGCCTTCATTTGCTTCCAGACTGGGCTAGCCTGGTTATTGTTGGTGGGGGGGGGAATTTCAGCTCACACCGACACACTTCTTATTTTTGGTGCTCCAACTCGGGGCTCGATTGCTTGTATGATTTATTTCTGCTCAGATTAGGAAGCAAAATGAAGCTGTTTTGGATTCTGAGTCATTCTATTTCATCTATTATCGGTGCAATTGTCTACAGATGGGCCATTTCTTGCATGATAGACAAGATTGTGAGATATGTGGCATATAAGTCGTTTCTTTGGGTTAAGAACAAGTTACTGAATGTTGGCGAATTCTATTGTGGTCTTATTGGGCTAAGAAGCTATGGTAACTCAACTATGGATCTGCTAGCAGACACGTTTGAGTTTGTTACTCCTCTTACAGCTACAGAGGTTCTTTGGTACCTTAGACATCTTGTGCTAATCTTAATTTTGTTGCTTCTTGGAATAATCATATGGCTACTGATAGCACTGTGTCAAGAAAGACATAAGGCTACTTGCTCTTCCAACTCTGCTGTGAATGTGAAAACCAAGCCAGTAAATTTGGTGGCCACTGTAACCAGAAAGCGTAAAGGAGATGCAGATGCTGCAGGAGATGGTGCAGATGGAGATGAGGGTCCTTCTACTCAGGGTCCCTCTCTTAAGAAAGATCCTTCTGGTGAGGAAGAGAGGGTTAGCCTTAAAACTCTGGCAGACCTCTTGAGACCCCACATGGATGATGGAGATGTAGGTCAGGATGTAGACCCTGGTAGATTAGCAACTGCTGGCAGAGCCTCTGAACTCAAGGAAATTCAACGGAGGATTACAATAGGATTATGGGGACAGCAACCTCAGGATGATGATGATGAGGATGATGAGGATGACATACAGTCAGCTAATGCACCCAGACAGGAAATTAGACATGTGAGGAAGGATTACACCTTCAAAGCACAATTGGTAATGGTGACAAAGCTGAAGTTCCTACCCATTGCTGCAGTGCACAAAACAGCAGCACAAGTGTGCTAAACAGGGTGACTCATACAATAAAACACATTTGTGATTTAAAATTTGTTATCTGTCACAGATGGTCCAAGGCATACCAGTGGCCTCAGAGGAGGTTCCAGTGTCCTCAATACAACTTGGTTTTCAAGAAGAACTTTTGTGATGGTTTGAAACTGTCTTTTTAATTTTTCCTTGCAAAGTTCAGAACAGAGAAAGAATGTAAATAAGTCACTATTGATTGGGTGTAAGAAAGCAAAATACTGATTGTTCTAAACACTTCCATTGGATAGATAGAAATGTTTAAGAACTGTTACCCAAAACAAAGTAGGCACTCTGCACATTCTGCGTTCTGCAGTGGGGGCAGTTGCTGGGCTGTCTGGCTGCTGTTTCTTCTTCTCTTCTGGCTGAAGATAACACACACTGATCTTGGCAGCTAAGTTAACAACTTTCTGCTTAACTAACTCTGCTTCTCTGTCCAGGGGGGCCTGGGGGGAAGCTCCTGGGAGAGGGAGGCCCCTTTGGGAGGGTCCCCTTGGGGGGAAGCAAAGGGAGCTTGGTTGTGCTTTTCTGTTGATTATATATATATATATATTGTAAATGTTGTGAATTTTGTATATTTGTACATATTCATTGCATTTCTCTGCTTGTAAATACAGCCTTCATTTGCTTCCAGACTGGGCTAGCCTGGTTATTGTCAGTGGGGGGGGGGGAATTTCAGTTCACACTGACACAACTTTGAAGAAGATGGTGACTTTATAAATTACACTTGGAAGATCTTAGGCAAAATAAAAGGGATAATCTGAAAGATGACAATATTTTTATTAGATTTTTGAAAGTGTTTCATGTTCAGGAAAATGGTGACTCTGTAGACTAGGATGTTCCTAAGAGTAGGATTCCTTCCATGTCCCTAAAACTGTTGTTCTGTGAACTGTTAAGCCTTGTGAATTTTTCATGATGTTCAGTTAAATGATGCCTTTACCTAGTCTCACCTTAATTCCTTAATAAAAGTTTGATATCGCATGAGAAACCTTGAAGCCTAAGATGTTTGTAATTGTAATAATTGCTTCTATTCTCCACACTCAGCTAGATTATCATTCCCCCTGTGCATTAATGGCCATTTAACAGGCAAATGGGAACTTCGGAAAGGGAATATGAGGTATGTGAACTTGACAGAGTGGGTGGATTTTAGTCGAAGGTGCTGACCCTTTTCATTACTGGAACAAAAGTATACATTAAGTAACCACAGGCTTCTAAATCAGAGAGTTGTTCATAAATGGTATAATAAGACTTGGAAAAAGGAATCTGTTATTTTAAAATGCCAGGTTTTCAATTCCTTTCTTTTCCACTTTGGTTGTTTTGATTTAATTATGTTTCTGTTAGTCAAGCAAAATGGCAGCTGTGAAACAAAAATAATATTCAATGATACAAAAGGTACATGCAATCTTTCAAATACAGTTCAAGCTCCCTGTCAGGTCTCTGAGTGATTTCGACCTACACTGCTAATTGTAGTGTTCCTGTTCTCTCCCACTTCTTTCTTTCCTCTTACTGCTCTCTTTATACTTTCTGGCTTTATTTTCCTTACATATTTCACAAAACCCTTTCTGATTCAAATTATCATTTTGCTTAAGCTCTGAGTGATCTCATCTGACTTCACTAATCTAGACCTTAACTTTGCCTCTCCTATGCTGTATGTATTTTCTATAAAATGTGAGCTTCTCTGATACTTAGGCCACCTCAGATAGAAGGGTTTATGTATACAATACTACACAATATTAATTTTTAATATTATAAAATATTAAACTCAACCTCACAGTAGGGCCATGGACAAAGTAAATAACTATGTGAGAAGAGTCTTGATCCTTGCTAAGTCACTAACTACATTTTGAAAAGAGATTTAGGCAACTGTTTGTTGGCAAAGGCCAAAAACATGCAAAGAACTTTCTGGTTATTAAACTGTATAGATGTGCAAACTCCAGTCCTTAATTGAATTCCTTTGCTCAGAGTAATTGACTACATAGGTCAAGTCTAAGCTCCTCATTAAAATTTTCAGAACATACTACCAGGTACTTATTATTGTTAACTTTATCAAACTGGTCAGTTCAAAATCATTTAGACTATTGGAGTGCTAACAAACCAAACCAAACCAAAACAAAACAAACCAAAGCAAACGAAAACAAAACAAACTAAAACCACAAAACAAGCTAACAAAAAACCAAACACACTGAAATTGCATTTGGTTTTCAAGGGTCTTGTACATTTCATTAACATCTTTTTTCCTTTGGCTAAAGGTGTTTTAAAGGTGATAATAAACACCAAAAAATTAGGGATATGGACCATAAACTTATAATTTTAGGATACAAAATATAAGATAAAAAGTCTCAAAGCAATTTTGTTTTCTGAGTTTGAGTGTTTTGTTATAACTGAAGTAATGATAAGCTTTTTTAGATTAAATATCAAAACAAATAATTTAAAATGGCATAATAACCAACTTTGAGGTGCCTAAGCCTCCTGTGCTGGACAGAGCTGGACATTTTCAGAGCTAGACATCCCAAGGTTATTCACATAACAATCAACATGCTGACTGATATGGCTCCTAAAGTCATATCCAGGCACAGATATAGTTTTTCATTGTTTTCCAAAGAACAAGATTTTATGAAAGCACATTGTCCATCTACCTGTTGAGTCATTTTCTCTCTGATTAGTCTGATCTTATGTCCTTGATTAACTGATAAGTCTTAGTTTAATTCAATAGAATAAAAGTCTCCAAGCTCCTAAATTCCTATAGGTTTCATGACAGGGAATGTCGAGATTGTTGAGGAAGCCTGCAATAGGACAATAAGCAGGCAAAAATTAAAAACATTTTCAACTAAAGGTTTTAAATTGTTTGTCTGGTTGTTTTTCCTTCACTTGGCTAGCAGCTCATTGATTATTATTCCCACAGAAACTATCATGAAAGTTAATGTTTAGTACAGTTCTGAATTGGTATTGAGAATGAGATGAGGATATACTGGAAAAATACAAGTAGCACAATGAGAAGGGAAGACAAAGGAGAAGGATTGTCAGCCTTGATGATGGAGTTAAAAACAATCTGAACCACAAGCATACAGTAAATCAAAGCTCTTATAACTGTCAAGTATAGTTATGACAACAATTTAAAGATCATTCATCCAGCAAGTTGGAAACCACTCCTTTGCCAAATGGTGCCCTTATAGCAAGGCATCAGATGAGTGGACCAGAAAGACTGCAGTGCAGAACATGACCATACTACATTAGTACTTAAGGGAGTCATCATAGGAGATGAATTATTGTGTCTTTGCTTTTTTGAAGACAGTTTTTTATGTTTTAGCTAAAGCCACCATTGGATTACATCTCCAAATCATTCCAAAGAAATCATCTCCATTGTTTCATCATCATCTTCCTCTAGGGATCCTCTTAATAAGAATACAATGAAAGTAAGTCTGTAGCTCTATTACATGTGTGAGACCTCAACTTTGATATTTTGTGTTGTTGAATCAAAGAGCTTTTTAGTTTAAGCCCATTGAGGGACTCAGGAAGAAACACAAATTTTGTGATTTGTATTGTTTGGATGTTGGAAATGAGAGAGATTATGATCTCTTCTGTTCTTTCAAGTCCAGACATATTTGGATATGCTCAAAGGATAAAATTTTAAGACACACACTACTTTATGTCAAAAATAAAACTGAAAGTTTGGTTTAGATGACAGCGTTTAAACATTTTTAAAAGTTACCTTGAGCATGTCTATATTATTTAATGGAAGGCAGTGCAGAGTTCCTTGAGGTAACTGAGATTTCATTTTATAAGCCACAGGATGATATCTTCTGGGAAGAAAATAGACAGAAAAGTGGTGGAAACTCAACTGCTTTGATTAAATAATATACACAGCTATTCCCACATGAAAAGAAATATTTAGGTAAGAACTTACATGACTTTTTAAGTTTTTAGTCAGTATGGAAAGAAACAAAATCACAGAAGAGAGTCTGATGACCGCTCAGCCAGCAGAACAATTTATTTACCTTAGAAAATCGGTGGAAAATAAAGATTGGTATTGAAATAATGGATTTTGAAAGGCTGAGCATATTTGTCCTGCAGAGATATATGGGATTTTACTACCTACCCCACTTCAGCACTTACCAGGATAAGAGAAAACTGATTCCTGTGTCAAGATGCTTTCTCTACCAAGAAAGCACATACTGAAACATAATATTTATCTTTTTCACTTGTTTTTATTTTTTTAAAAAACAACAAAATATGTCTTTCTAAAATGGTAGGATTAAACCTTCTATTCATTTTTATTTCTTTCCATTTAATACTAACATCCCCATTCCTTACTCTTAACAGAATATCTAGCACCATTTAAGTACCATGGGTAGATTAAAAATATTTAGATATTGAATGCAGGTTCCTCCCCCTTATTCCACATCCTTAAAACTTTTATACATCAGTTGGCAGGAAATGGAGAATGATATATTTCTTGGTAATTCTTGCCAGTTATCACAATGCCCTGGTTAGATGCTGAACTGCAGCATCAGGAAAGTAATGATGCATATTAGATATGATAATAGCAGAAGAGAATCTGGGCTGTTGCAGGACTGAGCATTTCCCTTTTGAATCATAGAAGGTCTGTCATTGATTTCAAGCTTCCAGCTGCCTTGTGAACTTCTGTTCATTTAAAACAATATGTCACTACTAACAATATGTCTTCTTTCTTTTTTTAAGCAGTATGCCATCATTACTTCTGAGATGCTGTGTTCATCAAGACATTCAGCTCAAATCCAAACTTAATGAAGTTGAGACACATAAAGTTAGATAATTGTGTATGATGAAAATGAAATGGAGAAGAAAAAAATAATGAAAGGAAAGCAAACAAGAAGTGGTACAACACATTTTTGTTAATGCATTTACGGAATAAAATGCATAAAAAATTCCAGTCCCTCTCTGTTTGCCTTTATCATTAGCCCACCTAAGGCTGAACTCCTGTGTTTCTTCCTTCCTTCTCTTGATGAGTTTTGTTTTGTTTTATGAAGCAGCTGGTAAAATATTCCATCAGAGCAAGTGGTTTGTAACGGATGGTTTGACCTAGTAGACTCCTAAATGGTGGACATGAACTTTCCAGAAATGCTGGTGAAGGGAACACAGTAGCACTTTTAATGATTTTAAGCGTTTCATATTTCTGGCAGTGGGAAATCCTTGTTTAGGCTGAGGCATCTGCTGGATTCCTAGATGTCCAAATAAATTTTTATGCTCTTTTAAGCAGGATTATTCTTGTACATTTTTATGTCATCTGATGTGCTTTGAACATTAATGCCTAACTAAAGGGAATTTAACTTCTTTTTATTTTTCCCCTGAAGAAGAAACAATTAAATAAAATTTAAAAAAGTAAACAAAAGGATAAAAAAAAAAAAAGTCATGTCAGTGAAATGAACATTGGAATTTGAATTAATGCAGCACCCTTCTCTGAGCTTATTTTGAGTCATTGTTTTTAATCCTTCAACAATATGTCTGTTAAAATTATCGTAAAATTACTGTTCTTTGCTTGAGGCTAAACTGATGTGAAGGGAGATATCCCTCTGTCATCTTTATATCAAGGGTAGCAATCATCCTCCACCACATTGCTACATCAAAGTAAACAAGATTTCATAGTGGTGTGTCACAATGTCTACTGTCCTTCCATTTCTTGTCAACCTGGGGGAATGAGAATTAGCAGCTTGGGAGAAGCACTTTCTTCACCTAGTTTTCCTAAATTCAGCATATTTATTTACTGCAGAACAATAATGTTTGGTAACTTTAAGATAGCATGTAGTCATGCAAAATCATTGACTATTAAAATTAAACTTGATTCTTAAGAAATTCCTTGTTGTAAGCACATCAATAAATAAATTATATTTCATTTGAGCTGTCAAAATTAGATGTCTGAAAAAGATATCTCCTCATTCTTGGGAGAATATGGTGCTGGTAAATTATGTATTGTAATATGACAGTCCTGAAGCATTTCAATACAGTTCATTTTGCTGTTCAGCCTGAAGTAAAATAACACAAGATACTTCTTCCTATTCCACATGGAAACCCAAGGAATGATGAAACATTTAGAACCCTTTTGTTTCCATTTCAAATGATAGCTCTCATGAACATCTCTTCATTGAACAAGGAAACTAAGGCATCTTGACAACTTGTTCACATGTAAAAGTCTAAACAGAGTCTCCCTACAAGATATGTAAGATGACTTCTGGAGATTCCCTTTTATCTGAAGGTCTACCTAATTTCCAGCAGCTGCAGAAAAGTGAGGTTCAAACCGGGGGGAAAAAAAAAAAAAAGTGGCAGATCTATTTTGCATCCTTATATCCCCTGTTATACCAGTTAGTCCTGTTCTCCTCAATACCCAGTATTTTGCTGGATTTACCATTTCTGCACTATATCTTCCTTCCTTTGAATACAGAGACTTGCTTCCTGTGATGTTGATACATATTTGAATGTACATCTTGAGTTTCATTTTCTTTCATGAGTGTAAAAATTCAAGTTACAGATTCAGCTGCAGTTGTCTGAAGTGCTGGTGCTGGATTCACCTTCCTGCTGGAACACCAGAGGTCTATCTGGCCTGGAAAGTATGGAAATGAGATAATGTCAAAAGCTAAATATTGGAAAATGTGGGTTTGGGAAGGCCACACCTAGCACTCCTTCTAATTACAGGAGGAAAGTGACAGTTTTCATAGGGCCATCACCTGTATTATCTTCCTGGACATCTCTCAACTCAAAGATAGCAAATAAGCCTGTAAGAAATTGGGAGATTTTGACATTGCATATAAAAGACATGAAGCCTGAGCTAAAAAAAATGTAAGTACAAACTTAACCTGAGAAAGCTGGCATCTGGGATATGTGGTCCTTAATAATTTGCATTTTAAATCCAAAATATCTATCAGTGAAACAACTGTAAGCATAATTTCTTTTGATTGATCTACAGTTTTCAGATCTGTACATGTCTTTTGTGTTTATCTCCAGGATTCATGCTTTTAAACATTTTATTTCTTATTTCCACAATGGCTTTTCAGAATCCCATTAAAGAGAATGGCTTTTCCTCAAAACAAATTACAAAGAGTTGGGAATAAATATACAGAAATGAAAATAAGATCATTAAGTGAGAAAAGAAAACAAGGTTTATTCAACGTGCTCGGAGGAAAACCAGCTTTTTCTTATGAGCTATTTTTTCAGCATATAGTTAAAAAGTAGGAATGTCAGTATTAAAAAGAGTGATCACTAATGTGAATCCTGTCACCTTTCCCCCTACAGAAATCTAATTAAAGTATTTTTCTTTATTCTCTTGGGTTGTTGCAATTAGGATATGTCATCCATAAAGTCTCATGTATAATTCATGCAAAGACTTAGTGCACTGTGTATGCCCTGCTTCAGCAAAATCAAATTATTATAATTTTACTTTTGATAATTGAGTGCTTATTTATTTAAAGTTTTAATTAAAGTCATAATTATGTCTAGTATTCACAATAATCAATACCAACAGTAGAGTTGGACAGAGACAATTAGATCAGGTTGTCTTTTTGTAGATTATTTATTTTTCTCCCACATGCCCTAAATTAAAGTTAAAAACAATGAAGAAAAAGTACCTGTGTATTGCTTTAAAGATATTATAAAATAAAATAGAATTAAAACTAAAATTAAAGAAAGAGTTACCATATATCAATGTGAATTTCAGGAAGTATAATGCATTTCTATGATCTCTCTTTCCTTCTAGGTAAGCATATAAATAATAGCCCTACTAAAAGCATGGTAATTATACTGGTATTAATGCACTGGAAGTTGGAGACAAAAAAGGTTC
The DNA here is from genome assembly GCF_027791375.1 of Indicator indicator. Classification (NCBI taxonomy): domain Eukaryota; kingdom Metazoa; phylum Chordata; class Aves; order Piciformes; family Indicatoridae; genus Indicator; species Indicator indicator. The sequence goes on from NC_072021.1 coordinate 19,180,345, forward strand.
ACTGAATTCCTAGGGAAGAATCTTAAGTACTGACAGAAAGAAGAATCAGTAAGATTACTATTTCTCTGTCTTCTAATATTCATTAAGAACCAGTTCATATCTTAAATGAAGCTAAGATATATATGTAATTACCTCTCCCATAATGGTAGCAGAATTATAAAAGAGATTTATTTTCTTATCACATGAAAGGTGGTGCTCAAGCTAATAAAATACATTCCAGGAAGTTTCTAGTTTCTGCCATTGAAGCATCAGAACAGAAAGCATCCTGTTAGATGTTAGAGCCCAGAACAGCTTTCTGATAGTAGACAGATGAGTTTCGAAGTATTCAGAGCATCCTTCTCCTTGTGACAATATTCAAATCAAAGTTTTCACAAAGAGTATTTTAATCAACACATTCAAGGTTATCCTAAAGGATTCTACCCAGTGTTCAAATTAATGATTGCTTTGTTAATCAACTATTCACTAAAATGCATTAGCAAAGTTTGAAAATAGGCTCCAGCAGGCTCTGTGTGATCAGCAGCTTTGACCACTGGGCTATTACCTTATGTCTGTGGGTAAGACCTGCCTGAGTACAGAAGATATAGAAGAATGCCAGACAAAGTAGAAATACTTGTAGGAAAAAGCAACTAATTTCATCTTTTCCTCAACAGAATAATCTACAGGTTGGTGATGAGGGCATTTCCTCTTGTAAATGACAATTTCAGATCTGAGTTTTCCAAATCACCTAGAAAGTCAGTGAAAGTCACTTCCTTTCAGGAAATGAACAATGAAAAAAAAAAAAAGAAACAACAAACACCAAAAAACAAATTGATGCTCCTCTCCAGATGTCTGGCATTTTTAAACACAGTGCTCTGGAACCAAAGTGCATATTCATTATTTTGTGCTTCATGGATTTGTCATTCATGAAAATACTTAATCATAGCTTGATTGTAACTATTTATCTGTTTGTTTGTTTGTTTTTGTCTTTGCAGAGTATTACGAAGATTTCTGCAGTTTATTTATTTTTGTTTTGTAAAAAGTTTCTTGTGATGTTCAAAGTTCAATGTGGTACTTTCATAGTCATGCTATACTGCACTCACTTTGCTTATAATGTCCATGATTTTCATTTGCCTCTTCCAAACTGAGCTCTAGACAGCTCCTTTAATGGCAACTATTCTTTATAACTCAGGGCACTATTTAATATTTTTTCCCTCCTTGTAACTTTACTTTTGACATTATTCTTTTTGAGACAAGGAGATACCAGCTTTAAATATGAATGCAGTAGATAATAATTAGTAGTCCTTTCTAAAAAAGTCCTGCATCATTTTTGTCACTCTTAATCAACACTGACAAGACTGGAAAGCTTAAGGTTGCTAGGAAATCTAAGCTGATAGTCTATTGCTTTCATTTTTTGATTTAACAATTCATTCTCACCTGAATGATCTAAGTGCTGGAATCTTTTGAGTTTTTTGGGTCTTTTTCATCAGGTGAAAAAGCAAAGACATGTATTGTTAAAGAAAAATGTCTCCTGCTATAGAAATGCAAACCTATACTTTAAGGATCATTTAAGTCTGAAAAGCTTATAGTGACTACAGAAAAAAACTTTTCTATGAATAATAAAGGGTGTCCGAACTCACTTGAAACAGAATTTCACTCCCATTAAATTCAATGAAGCCAAGGAAGTATCTCAGAAAATTGGCTGCATAAAAGACTAAAAGAAAATCCACATTTTAAAGCTTCACTGAGAACATTTCATGACAAAGACAAAGACAGTTTAAGTACTAAGCTAAGGAGAATTACAGTGCCATAGCATTTGTCAGTGCAGATCACTCCCCAGGAACTGAAAGTATTAACAAGGCAGCCTGTGTCAGTTTTGAGATAACCAAAGGTTGACAATGAGGGGATTACAAAACTGAGGAAGGATCTTGTTCTCTGCCCTCTTCCTCAGTATTCTGTAACTTTTTATAGTGATTTTCTAGAGCAAGACAGTTCAAGAAGTAGCAGCATCCCAGTACAAACGGAAACATCATGACAAATTCAATATGTATTTTATATATATAGTTGTAAAATTCTGACTAAGAATTTTGTTAACTTTTTCCTGCAGTGGTTACCCTGGAACATTGAAATGTTGTGTCATTAGCAGTAACAGTTTTCTCTGGTAATCAATGAATAGCTTGTACTGTGGTAAAGAGGTACAGGATAACATTGGTCTACAAAGAGAAAAAAATTGTATTTAATTTTATATTTAAGGTACTAGATACTAATTAATTTCCATTCTGTAAGATTTTTTTTTCTTTTTGTTTTCTGATATTTACATTGGCTTTCTTATAAAACCATATTAGGTTTATTCATATTTATGCATTTATAAAATTGTTAGAGTAATTCATGGAGCACTGGATTAGACCATCTCTAAATAAAATTAATTGCCATCTCATCTTTTTTTTTTTTTTCAGTTATCTATGACACACTAAATTACAAACCATGGAAAATGTGGAAATGATGTACATGTTGTACTCTATCACATTTCACCTCTAAAGGGACAAGCCTTCACTAAATTTTTTCCAGAGAGGCATGCAAAAGTTCTAAAGTGACTTTGTCAAAGCTTGTTGTTGGATTGTTGTTATTTCCTGGTTTGTTGTTTGTTTTTGTTTTTTTTTTTTCTCCTCAATCTCTTTTCAGTTAAAATGTATTTAAATTCTCACTTATTTTAACTGTTTTCAATGATATTCCATTACCTATGACAGAAAACAGTGATTAGTAAAATACTGATACCTTTAACTTAACCAGCATTAAGAAATATGGTTACTGAGATACGTCTTGTTGCTGTTTCCTGAGGTCTGGATTGCTGCTAAACAGTGGAGGGACAACAGGGAGGATTCTGGGAGTTAAAAGGTGTTTCATTTCTTCAGCATGATTTACAAGGACAGTATGGATGGTGCACTGGAAATCTAGTCAAGAGTTTGGGATTAACTGGAAGAGAACATGTTCCTCATGTGCTGAGCTAGCAAATCTCAAAGGCAAAGCCTTTTCCCTTAAATGCAGGCTTGCCGTCCTTGAAAGGATGTAGAATACCTTCAGTGAGTGAAAAAAACACATTTCAAAAGGTGACAAACATTGGAGATAAATCTCATGACTGATTTTTATCAAAGCATAAGTGAAACGTAAGTTACAATGGTTGCCTAAGAGAATTTCTCCATGAGAATTAAAGAAAATTCATGCTCTTTCTAAAGACATTCACTCTGCCACTTCTTTTGCAGATATAATTTCCTAACTCTCTCCAGCAATGGCACAGAAGATAGATTCTTGCAAACTACCTATGAGTCGGGAGGAAGGTCATCAGGAGCAGAGAAATGGAATAACTTGCTTCATGTACACATGGCTGGCTTCTTACCAAACCCATTTTCCTACTGTAGGTGACACAAGGCACTCAAAGTGACACAGTTATTCAGAACATTTTTCTTATACTTTTAAAAATTATTTTTATTTTCCCCCTTTTTTTTTATTACATTATTCCCTTGGATTCAGTACTCCTTGCAAATCCACATTTCTTATCCCATTCACACATGGCAAATCACCTTGAAGATGATCTTTACACTTGGGGTTAATTCTCCAGATTGTCAGTAAATTTGTAGACTTGCCATTCCTTCAATTTCTAAGGACTATGGAGCCCTACCTCATTCTGATTGTGATCCTTTAGAGTTGCCAGTCTGTAGCTGAATTACATGACTTGTGATAGAACAAGTATCAGTCAGTGAAATCATACAAAATTATTTTCTAGAAGAAATGGAATAAGATTCATATTTCCTACATTTAGATATCTGATGGTAGACATCTCTGGTAGTTAGCTGGATCCTTTATAGTCAGTAGAAAAACATGCATTGCAGGGTAAGATTCCCATCTGCTAAGGCAATTGTTTTTGAAACAGGTTACATGAAAAGCTATCTGGAAATGCCTGTTTCTTTTCATTAACTATTAAAACAACAACACCAAAGTTTTGACAGAGAAGTCATACAGAGAGGTCCAAAGCCAGACAAGGTGAGTCTTAGCAAAAATTGTGCTTATGACATACTTAATGACAGAACTATGTTCTTGAGAAGACAGGCTTTGTCATATCACATTTAATGTACCACTGCCAATATGCACTGCTGAGGGGTGATGCAGTTGATTGTACAGACCCTTTCAAAAGTAGAATTCAAACAGTTGCAAATGTTACTTATGGACTCTTTTTCTCTGAAGCTACAAGAATGTGAAAATATTTCAAAACATAATAATGACAGCTAGTGTATATTTTAAGAAATGAAAGCACTTCTTAGTTTTGGTATTGCATTGCCTTTCTCTCTTGTTGGTGATTAGGGTTTTTTCCTGTTTCATTGTTTGGGGGCTTTTTGTTTGTTTGGTTGTTGTTTGGTTTGTTGTTTTTGTTTTTTTAATTATCAAAGCAAGTGATTTATTATAAACAAGTCCAGAGATTTTAAAAGCTTAATGGCATTTCAGCTCATATTGTTGCACTCTGCTGATAGACATTATGCACATATTTGTTAATATTCTCGTTCATAAATTTCAGTTATGTATCCAAAGAGCAGAGAAAAATTTCAAGTAACTGTCAACTGAAAACACAACAGAAACAGTAAATACTTTGATGTGCAAATTAAGATGAAACTGATCTGGCTAAATTATGCTTGTGTTCTAATAATTTACTGAAAGAAAATAAGAGAGGTTCACTTACAATTTGCTAAAGAGACAGGGAATGAAATTACAGATAACATTAATAATGAGTAGTTAAATTAATTTTAGTTCTTCCAAGTATTTAACAAATGGAGATTGCAAAAGGTTAAACTGAGCTGAGGAATATTTTTCTATCCATGCATTATTGATTAAAGAGTAACTGTGAACAAGACAAAAATCTTTGTGTGCAAGGCTCTGTACAAAAACATCTTTATTGTGTGCCATATGCAACACTGAGACAACCTTTACAATAATAAATACCTATTTTCATGCTTTTTTCTATTGATATGCTTTCAGATAATGTCATTTTCAATCACTCTCTTACCACAGTGATCAGCACTCTTAAAGAATAAAAAAATGCTCTAGAGGTTCAATTAAATGTAATAGCATTATTTTTGTACCAATAGTTAACTTCTTACCAGGGAAAAATCACATTTTGGCAAAGAGAAAACATTCAAAATACAGATTTTAAAACTCAAGACCAAAGATAAAGAGAGTAAAGTAGAACCAAGTTCTGAAGCCTCTGTAAAGCTGGTGCATTTTGTTCAGAATTGATTAATTAATGTACTGACATCCATATCAGGAAATAAAATACTTGTGTGACCAGTCATTTTTTTTACAACATGACGTTTACTTTGGTAAAGTGCAATAGTAACAGATTTACATTCACATGCCACCAAGATCAAAAAGACAAGAAAAATTGATTCACTGTCTGTATATGTGTAAGTTAAAATTCTAAGTATTTTGGATCCCTAAGAAAAGACCACTTTAAGTTTGAACTCTCCTCTCTTTCCCCTCCTCCTCTCCTTTCTCCTCTCCTCTCCTGCAGTTCTTCATTTACCCCTCCCATCCCTAAAGCTTGTTCCCCTACTATCAGCTTTATTCAGTAAGAACATTTTTTTTTTTGTCCAATCCTAGAGAATGTTAAATGCTGGAAGACCAAGAAGTTTTACCTTTGTTCTTTACAAAAATACATGGCACAACTTTGGCTCCTGTAGTCAGTCTCAACCTACTGGTACATGGAATTCAAGCAATATATTTTGGTCATATTTATTTATTCAAGATGACATTATTGCCTAAGACAATCAGCTTTAAGTAAAATGCCTTTAGTGAGAGATAACATTCTATCAGAAAGAAAAGGGAAAAATTTAAAAATCCATGTTGCAGGATAAGGATTTCTCAGAACTAGATGTTAGGAAAAAGTAAAATCTAACTGAACACATCTCTGCAGAAAGCCTTTACTGAGGCATTCATTTATTTCAAAGGATCTTTAACTCATCTTTCAGAAAGCAGCAGGGCTAAGGCTAGAAAGAAATCTTATAAAAGAAACATGCTGAAATGCAGGGACAAATGATCATTTTTGAAAATGGTATAGTATCTTCCTACCTGCTGGGCTTAATTTAAAAATATAATGATACATTATGGAAGGGAACAAATAGAGGAGAGATAAGAGATGTTTGACTATGTGTTTATGTACTGCCTTATATTCATTTTGTCAATAACTGAAAAAGTAGGAAAAAGTTATGGAAGTCTTCTTGACTTTCTTGGAACTGTTGTTTTAAAATAATCTCTTAAACAAGCTAATTGGACTATATGGAGAGAATTTTCCAGGTTTGCTTACAAGAGCAAAGTTACAATGTCCATTGACTGATTGCATCAGATTAAGGAATACTCTTCCTGTTGAGATTTTTTCTTCTTACATCCATGGTCAGTCACTGAGTGGAGAGGTAGAATATTATAGGACATATCAACTGTCACTAGAAGTCTATATCTAAGCAAACAATTTGCAAGATAGATATCTTTAGCTATCAACATTAACAACTGTCTCAAAACTCAGGGTATTTGCCTTCTAGTATAGTTTAAAAAAAACTGTTTTTCCTTCAAGTCACAGACTGATTTTGAACTGCATTCAGAGACAACCATCTGCCAACAGAATGCAACATAATTCAGGAATTAATTCCTTATTTTATTATAACTATAAATCAGTGGGCCAAGATAGAGATGTTTGCATAATGTCTTCTCTTCAGAGTTTCTTGAATACTTTCAGGAGTTGCAATTTGCCAAGTGATAGCGAGTATGAGACTTATTCATGAAGCATATTTACTAGCAGGCAGTGTTAACAGAAACTGGTAGTGGAAGAAGCAGTATGGGATGTAATTTAGTGAACCATAGATAGACTAAGATAAGGAATCTGGAGTTGGGTTTTCACTGAAGAACAACCAGTTTTGGCAAATGCTGGGAAATTTCTAAGTCTCATGATAGAAATGATCGAAGCAAAGTCCTATGATCAGGTAACTGCCCAAGTGCCAGTGTATTCAGCCATGAGAGGCCTCATTCCAAGTTTCTGCATAGTATAAGACAGATCAAAGCCTTCTGCATTATACCTGAATGCCCTAAATTCCATATTATAAATTCTCTTTTTACTGAAGTGAATTTTTAATTATTCTATGAATAGAGAAAATGAGAGAAATTTATTTGGAAATGTAGAATGTTGAAGTGTTTAAAGTCACCACCACAAACATTCCTAAATCAACACAGACTTCATACTGGGTTTTCCATGTTGCTTTAGAACTCTGGCTGCCCAAGTAAAACTCTGCTTATTATTGGAAACCAATTATTTGTAACTTGAGGAAATTTACTAAATTACTTTTTTGTCTGTTTGTTTGTTTTCCTTGGGGCTCCCTAAATTTCCTTCAAGTCAACTAGTAAATTGCAGTTGTTCTCCCATTCCCGAGTTACACTCAGCCCCCAAAATCTATGTGGTTTGTAAAATACTTTCTAAAAAAAAAAGGTTGGAAAATCAGTCAAGCAAAAAGAAGCAGATAATGCAAAATGTTTTTTTCTTCTTAGAATCATAGAATCAGTCAGGGTTGGAAGGGACCACAAGGATCGTCTAGTTCCAACCCCCCTGCCATGGGCAGGGACACCTCACACTAGATCAGGCTGGCCAGAGCCTCATCCAGCCTGGCCTTAAACACCTCCAGGGATGGGGCCTCAACCACCTCCCTGGACAACCCATTCCAGAGTCTCACCACTTCTTCTTCCACCTTTGCAGGTCCCCCCAAACCGTTTCCCTTAATGAGAATTACTAACTAGGACATGGAAGCAGTAACCACACTACTTATCAATGGACAGTTCTAACAATACATTTACTTAGACATTCAAGCTACATGGCAGGTTTCATCTGCTTATTGATTTTATTCCATTAAAATAGATGGTTTTGTTTCGCATTGAAAAAGTGAACAATTTTCCTGACACCAAGCACTTGTTTAATAGTCTTGGAATAATCTATATTTCATTAAAATGATGACTTATTACACCCAAACACTCTCCTGTCCTCTTAACTATTGATTTAAGGCAGTCTAACACTTGTATAGTATATAATAAATTGGTCTCGACTGGCAGCACGTTGTTATAAAGTCATTCTTAACTTTATAAACACTGAACTGGCATGTATTAGAGATGTTCTTCAGATTAGTTTCTGGGAAAGGATCTTTCCTACCAAAGCAGTCAGCACCGTTTTTTGTATAAAAAAAAGCCTCATAAAACTTTTAGATAAGTAGAAGGTACCACGATCAATATTCATAGCATGATTTATAGAATAAAGAAGCTTTCCACTAAATCTTGACTGTAAACTCCATACTGTAAAGTATTTAGTACAGTAATCCATCTCATGGATGTTTTAAACTGGGCATTAATGGTGCTGAAAAATCGAGTGGTAGTGAATCACCTGTATTAGGGAGAAGTAGTTAGGAACTTTATTAGCGGAAATGATTCAAACATACTTAAGCCCTCTAGCGCTTTATTCTCTAATCAGTGACATCTTATTTTCTTTTCCTTATCACTTTTTTAGCTGCTGAAATAGCTAAAGCTTTGCTTTGACATGGCAGAACAGATTCATCCTCCCTGTACTTACAAGACAAACAGTAGACAGAAGCAGGCTTCGAATGTAATCTGGTTTATGAGCTGCCAGCAGATACTCCTTTCTTTTGTCCTTCCACTTCAATTTACCTGAAGAAATCAAAACTGACTCAGTTAAGAGTTCACTAAATTATTTTTGTCGAGGCCTTTTTAACACTTGAAAGAGGAATGCATAGGAAAGTCCACTGGATGTATGAGTTGCTTCCATAGTTACAACAGGATGGTAATATTCTAGGTATGTTGCTCTCTTTCCTCAAAGTGTGGTAAAGTCAATAGCAGGATATAGTCACATTAAAGGGGACATTACAAATTTATTGCTCTTTCATAGGGCAGTTAGTATTACAAAGGAGAAAAATATTCTCTGTAGTGGAGGCAGAGTTCAAACAGTCATTTCCTCTAGTTTCCCATCTAGAAAGAAAAACAAGGACAAGAAAACAGCTGATTTTAAGTAAGAAAAAAAAAAAGATGGGTAAGGTGCAGAAATACTCAGAAAGAGCCAGTTAAGGTTTGGAGCATTTTCCTTCTAAACTGGACAAATAAGCATTAAGAGATAATAGGATGATATTATTACTTTATTTTTTTCAGAGCACATCAGAGTACAGAGATTAAAGTCAAGCAATAGTCACTTACTATTTGAGAAATCTATAGGTAGAAATTGCTATGTTCTAATCATGCAAGTAATATTTTCAGCTTTTCAGGGCAAACAATAATGCACCTCTCTCCAGTGCGAGGGAGAAGCATAATATCAGAAATTCTTGTGCTACATGACATTTCACTTGCACTTACTCATATGTGTGCAGTCGTTCTGATGTTACCCTACTGCACAAGATTTAACTGAATAAACAGCATTGTTCATACAGTATCGTTTGGACAGGTCTGGCATGAGTTAACCCTCTTGCACATGAGCCAAGGAAATATGTAAAGAATACAGCCTGACTGGCACAGACAGTGTGACACCTGAAACTCATCCCCATTAGTCAGCTGGTGAGAACAAGCCACAACAGGTCTGAATTATCCCAGTGGGTTTTATGCGACTCACAGACACTGTGATAGTTGCCTCTGAACTAAACCAGTGTAGCTAAGCTCTTCAGTATTACTTCTCCAATCAGTCATGGTTACAATCAAGGCTGCTGGCCTTCTGGCCTGTAAACCTGAGGCATAAGGAAACCATGGGACAAAGGTCATATAATCACTGAATGGTCCAGACCAGAAGGGACCTCCAAAGTTCATCCATTCCGACCCTTCCACATTCAGCAGGGACATCCCCAACTAGACCAGGCTGCCGAGGGCCTCGTTGAATTGTACTTTGAACATCTTCAGGGGAGGGGCCTCAACCACCTCCCTGGGCAACCTGTTCCAGTGTTCCACCACCCTCATAGTGAAGAACTTCCTGATATCCAATCTAAATCTGCCCTTCTCTAGTTTGAAGCCATTGCCCCTCATCCTGTCACTGCAGGCCCTTGTAAAACAGTCTCTTTCCATCCTTCCTATGAGCCCCTTTCAGGTACTGGAAGACTGCTGTTAGGTCTCCCTGGAACCTCCTCTTCTCCAGGCTGAACAACCCCAGCTCCCTCAGCCTGTCCTCGTAGCAGAGGTGCTCCAACCCCTGATCATTTTCATGGCACTCCTCTGGACCTTCTCCATCAGGTCCATGTCCTTCCTATATTGTGGGTTCTGTTTTGGCTTGGTATGGAGTGGGAAGAGAAAAGATTAATTTCTTCGTTGAGATCCTTACATGGAGGTATCTATCTAAGGATGACAACAGATGAGCAAGGAATCTCAGTTTCTCTTATAGCTAGTGGGCAGGCTATTTTGGGTGTGGCTTTGAGCAATCTGGTCTATCGGAAGGTTTCCCCACTCATGCCAGAGGGGCTGGAACTAGATGATCTTTAAAGTCCATTTCAACACAAACCATTCTGTGTTTCTATGATTCAATTGCCTAAACATCTGTTTGGACCAGTAGATTTGACTAAGGGTTTACAGGAAGCACATGTGACTCTGAAGCAGCATCTGTAGGGCAGGTGGATTATATCAGAAAAGATCAGATGGCACCACATGACTAATTTTAGGTAACTGAATAGCACAACTAATTAATAGAGCCTAAAGTGCAATTCAAGCACCCCTAAAAATAACCATCTACACTTGTGTAAATCATTATCCAGATTCTGATGACTGATTAGAGCTCCTTTGAGTATAGTGAGAACTTACACATCTGGTACAGTAGACACCACATCTTAAATGTCTTATTTTTCACTGAATCTGCTTTTCATACCAAGCAGGGCCTGGGAGCATAAGGATTTTGTAGATGAAGCACAGCCTACATTCATGCTATCCAAAACTCTATCTCCATGACACAGTGCAGTGACCTCAATGAAAGCATATGTAAACTCTGAATAAACTCCTCTAGGAATCACTAGTAGAATAACCATAATAGTATTATACTCTTCCAGGGTTTGTGTGTCAAGTTTCTCATTCAAAGCTTGTTCAGATACATCTCAACATTACACTATACCTTTCTGATATATCCTGAATGCCTTTCAGTAGTGTGTTAAGTGATGTAGGTAACATCTGTCACATGTAATTTGTCCTCTCTTTTCCACTCCCCAAGGGAGGAATTATGCATGCAGTGTAACCGTTTGGTTTAGTTAAGAATTTGTGCTTGCTGTTTACACATAAAAGATGCTGGGACAGCGTGACTCTAAGATGAAGGTCTGCTGCTGTGAATTCATTACTCTGAACCTTCACAAAAAGCTGTCCTTCTGTTTAGCCAGTTGTAAGTGACTTACCATATCAGGTAGGAAAAAGGAAAAGTATTTCACTACTCAAAGGTTTTATTCTGTTTGTCTAATTAAGAACCCTAACATGCTGTCAATTAACAGCCCACTGAAAGTTGTTAACATCTTCTGACCACCTATGATAGTTGCTGAGTGTACAGCGGGAAGGCAAGAGCAAAGGAATATGCCTGTGAAAGGAACAAGGAACGGTAAACTTTGCAATGATCCTTATGTTCTGTCACAGTTTATTCCACATTACCATAATTGTTTTGAAGACATCTCTGCACCAGGTACATCTTAAGAAACACATCTATTCCCACTTTTATTTTTCTGCTATTAATATGTGAAATACAAAAAGACATTATCAAAACTAGAAGCAGACTTTTTTAAAGAAATAACTTAAGCCTTCAGGAAAGTCAAATCGTGCAATCTGTGTTGCATCCTGCTTGCTTAGATTACAAATGAATCTGTGAAAACATATTTGAATGATGTTTTAGTGGCTAAAAAGTATCAAACTTTCACAGAAATTTCTCCTCCCTGTATATGGTGTCTTGTTCTTCTTCCTAAGCACCCCAGTGAAATAGTTTCCCCCTGGTCTACTGCTCCAACCTCATCTTTCTGTATCAGAGGATGATTTAAGAGAAAAGACAGAACAAAGCTGATAGTTGTATTTTTGCATAGGATTCACAGGTATTTACAATATAGTTTGCTGGAATGATAATTCTGTCCTTCAGAAATGAGCTGACATTTAAAAATGTAATTCTCCTTAATCCACCTATCTGGATGCTAGAAAAAGCACTCAATTTGTGCAGCTCAGATTCGAATTAAAACTCTATCCCATCAACCCAGAAGCATTTACTTTTTTTAGAGATCATAATTAACTCTGCAACTGAGTGCAGGCAGAAAATACTTACTGAAGTTTACTCCAACTCTCTATAATGAAGTTCTCTCTAAAGTGAAGTTCTCTCTACCTTTTAACCTCCCTGAAATGGGATAGGAGGAGGAAATATAGTCAAGGTCTTCTGCTTGCTCTTCTCAGCATAATGAATCCTCCCCCATGTTCATTTGGCTCATCCCCACTATAAAAATGACTTTTTCAATCAAAGCATTGTACTCCTTCCAAAGACATTAAGCCAAATGACAGAACATGAGCTGAAATGACAAGGACAAGCTAGCTCAGTGCAAGGCGAGGGGAGTTTCTAAAGTGAATGATTGAAAACGAATACATACTACGGCTTTGCTCAAGGACTGTCAGCGAAGTGTTCCTATAGAGAACCTGATTTTCGATTAGAATAGGAGGAAAAGTAGGTAGTTAATGAGAAAACTCTGGACCACTTGGCATGTTGTTTTGTTTTTCTTGCTTACTTGCCATGAATAGTGCCACTCATTATTTATGGAGTTTGAACTTTTACATGATCAAAGCCTAGAGAAACCTCCAAAGTCAGAATTAAAATCTAAGCTCAGTTTACAAGAAAAAGAAGGAAATGGACATCTCAGAACCAAAGTCACAGAAAACTTGCAGAGAATGGGTGGATTAATACACAAAAAAATGAAAAAATACCTTTAAAAAGAGCATGCCTGACACCTACACTCTGTCAGAATTAGGAAGTTACCTGAAAATCTGAACTGCCTACACAAAAATTAGGGCACACATATAAATACTGCTTCTTAGAATCAGGTGTCTAATTTAGGTATTAGTGAGAAGATGACTACTTCACTTTTGGCAAGCACCAGGGCTTCCTACTTTTAAGAATGCAAGCACAAATATGCATCATTTCCCATGAAAACTAGAGACCTAAGTTACTTTAGTTTACCTCGGCTTGCCTAAGCCCGTATCTATCATGTCCCAGAAGACAGCTATGTTGGAGACCTGGGGTATGACTGCCTGTGAAATCTTCCTACTGAAGACCTGCTGCTATCCACAATCAAGAGGAAAGTTCCTAGGATAAGGAAGACAAGAATCAAACAGGAATCTGACTTTGCTGCTTTGTGTAGGGCTTTATGTAGTTACCAACAGCAACCTGTATTTTAATTGTAACAGTGTTAAAAATATAATTGAAAAAAAAAGAAAAAGAAAAGAAGAAAAAAGCTCTATTCTAAACTAGGCAAGTTGAGAATCTGCCTTTAAAACAGCACTTAATATGAAATTTTACTTCTGTGCAGAGCTAATACAAGATTTATGATCCACTTTGTGCTTAAGGTCTCTATCCCTGGCTATCAATCATTGCATATTTTATACTCCAAAGGAAGAAATTAGAAACAAAGACCAAAGCAGATTTCTGACATGATAAACCACAACTTTTCTTAGAACCATTGGAGGCTATTGTGCCAGATAGCAACCAGGGAATTCTTTTCATGTACCTAACTAAATAATGAGAACATTTATATACTAAGAAAACTCAGCCCAGGCCTCAAAGTTCCAAGGAAATGGTTGTCTCTTTAGAACTGTATTCAGGATAAATAATGTAACCACTGGATGTGGCCCTTATTTCTGTTTATGAATAAGTCTATATGTTCACAATGGTTCAAAAGTATATGTTTTTCATATTACTACTCTTAAAAATCATACTGTGTGGCACACATCAGAGCAAGCATCCTCTGCAGCTGATTGACCTTTATCTAGTACAGCTCCCAACAGCTACACATTCTGACTTTGAGTTTGAGATGCATCCCAACACTAATCATGCACTGCCTGGTAATGAACCACAGTCTCTCCTTATGAGACAATATCATCCTCTGATTGAAAATAAGGAGGTAAGATATTCTGATAGCTATCACTTTGGTATGATGTGGGATACAGAATTTCCTGCTACTCCTCCCTCATCAGAAATTGGTTCAAAAAAAGGTTTAGTAATGAAATTATCTGTATTTGGATTGCTTTTATAATTTTCGTTGTATTATGCACCAAGATATTCCTAAATTTTCAGATAAAAATGACAATAAAATAGAATGAAAGAAAACAAAATGAAATGAAATAAAATAAAATAAAATAACAAACCAAAACAAAATAAAAAGCTAAACTCTAGCTGTTTCTTTCCCTCATCATCTTTTCCTTAATTTTTTTTCTGTAGAAAAAAAGTCACATTTGAAGAACTTTTTTCCTCTGCCTATAATTGAAGATGAAATGTGAAAACCTTTGTAAAAAAAATAATTTCACTTTCTATAGTATTTTACTTCAGACATTATTGTCTTTCACACAACAGGTGCAACCATATCCTGTTTCCTCTCAGTTTCTACTAATGGAACTTTTTGTTTATTCTCAGTCATTCAAGAGAATTGTTATAATTTCCAATACTTCGTTCACTTAACAGAATTAAGAAATTTCTGTTTAAAAAAAAAAAAAAAATCCAGGCCTTTACCATGAAATTTCCGACACAGATTATTCCAACACAGTGGCTAACATTAAGCTTTTTCCAGTTATACTTATTTGAGGCATAAGTTCGAAGCAAATTCTCCTTCTCTTAATTTGGTCACCTATAGATAAAACAAAACAAAACAAAACACAAAACAAAACTGGTACCCAGGTAGTGCATTGGAGGAAGGTAATATTGTTTCTTACTCGGTGATATTCTCCCATATCTTCTGTTTACTCAGGCCTAAACAGATGCTAAACTGAGTTTTTGACATCTCTCTAACTTCACTGAACACTTTAACACATTTCTATAAAAGAAACAGGGCTTATTTTTTGATAAAACATACCAATACCCATTTTCCTTTTGATATTTTAAAACATTTTACTATCAAGTGTCAAAAATTAAAATTCAGAGGATTTTTTTTTTTTTTCAGTAATATGACACATTTTTTTTCAGATGTTTCCTGGTTAATCTCTGACAGAAATCAGGTTTTTGGATCTTTGTGTATTCCTCCATCTCTCTATATTCAAATATAATTCAGAAAATGGTAGTTGATTTCAACACAATTTAGCATAGGGCTAGAGTTCTCAAACAGAAATAAGGTTTCTAGAGATTTTTTTTTTTTAAGAAAAAAAGCAACAACAGCAGCAACATTAAAAAACTCACCCCCAGTAACAGCTCTTATCTTCTTAGATAATAGCATCAATTGAGCGAAAGATACAGATCTATATGAAGTGCACTACTTTCATTGTGGTTGATGAAACCCTGCACAATCAATGAGTACACTGATTAAAATATTGCTAAATACTGTTACAGTGTATTGAAAGTCACTGAAATCATAAAAGCATCTTTGTCTGCTAGACTTTGGTCATAGCTGTGACTTGCATGCAACACCTCAAGTAATGCTTCCTTGTAACTAGACTATGACATACCGGGTCACACTACCCGGAGCTTGACTGTTTGTCTAAATATCACTGACAATCTGTAGAGACATGCCAGAAGTTTACTAATTCCTTTATGACCCTATTCCTGATCATATTTGACTCACACTCACTATGGACACTGCTTATGCAAATTCACAATTGCTGTGTGTAATTCAAAGTCCATGCAACTGGAGCACCCAGGGCACCCTCTGTTCCTGTGCAGTGTCTCTTTGTCCACCGTTACAACTACAGCTTTTCTCTTCAGGATTTTATTGTTCTGGCAATAGGAATGTTTCTCTGTAAATAGCAGTGATCATTTACATACTATCCTTGCATAGATGAAGATCTAAATGTACCCTGTCACTTTATAAAAATAACTACTGGGAGCCGTCTTTTCCTCCTGTCCGTTCCTGCAAGAGATCTTAGGTGTGTTTTCCGTTTCCTGCAAAAAATTTGATTGAGAGAAGATATAAAAATAATAGAATCATAGAATGAATAGCATTGGAAGTAACCTTTAAAGGTCATCTAGTTTAACCCCTCTGCAATAAGTAGGGACAACCCCAACTAGATCAGGTTGTTCAGAGGCCCATCAAGCCTGACTTTGAATGTCTTCAGGGCTGTGGCCTCCACCATGTCCCTGGTCAACCTGCTAACAATGTTCCACCACCATCACAGTAAATAACTTTTCCCTAATGCCCAATCTAAATTTACCCTTCTCTCATTTCAAACTCACAGGCCTTTGTAAATAGTGACCCCCAGCTTTCCTTTAGGCCCCCTTCAGTTACTGGAAAGCTGCTACAAGGTTTCCTCACAGCCTTCTCTTCTCCATGCAGAATCACTCAGCTCTCTCAGCCTGCCTTCGTCAGTCATCACTAAACCCATTTTCTTACAAATGCACAAAATCTGGTGGTTTTTGTTATCTTAACTCCCCTACTTGTTTCCAGATCAATCCCTTCCTTTTTTGTATCAGTTATGGTAATTTCAATTGCTTTGTATTACACCTCCTCCAGAAACGTTTTTACCCTTCCTCTCAAAAAAGTAGAAAACATCTTGTAGTCAGGATCTACAGTCAACATACAGTCACCACACACCACAGCAATTTGTTTTGGCTAGTCAGGTGCACAGCTGAGTCAACAGGTCAGACTGGTTCATATTTCATATTTATTTCTCTTTCTACATTGATTATCTCACTGACAGCACCTTCATGGGCTGAGCTGTACACCTGTAGAAATGTCAGCAGTGGGAATTTTTGACCAATCTACTTGGTCCTTACTCATCCATAGAAGAAACTTTCTTTCCAAAGTTCCACAACTGGCAAAACCTGATTCCACCTGATTTTCATCTGTTTCAGGAAATGACAGCAAATTACAAACTCAGTGGAATCAAAGAACCCACTCATCAGTTCATTCATTTTCCAAGCTGACTGTGAACAGTTGGAAATGACTAGCTACAAAGTGTGTTCAATCACAGCCCAATGACAGCATTTTTTTTATGCATGCAAACAAGATGATTGATTATATATGGACAAATAGGCTTCCCTGTAAACAAACTCATCAGAGTCTCTAACCATGTGATCGTCAAAGGCACTTAATATGAACAACACATGAATCAAAACACTGAGTGTTGTTTCTTCCTTATCTCATTTAGTTTTTTTGTTTGTCTGGGGGTTTTTTGTTTGTTTGCTTGTTTTGGTTTTGTTTTTGTTTTTTTTATATCTCCATTGCAGTCATTAGAGATCTGCATGGGCATGTATCACTTTAAGCAGCTTGAGACCCTGATCCTTTTCCTGAATTTTGGGACTGTCTCCTTTAAAGGAGGCATTTTTTCATCCTGAATTACAGAAAAGCAATCAAGGTAGGCGATGCATGGGAAAAGGGTGACACTTTGTGGCAATACAAGAGAACTAAGGTCCCTTCATCCTTTTATATTCCATTCTTTTTTTTTAATCTATCTTCCTGATATCATAAAAATGTAAAGGCGAAAAAAGTAGGATGAACCTTGACTGTCATTAGATGTAGTTATTATTAAAACCAAAACAAAATAAGACCTCCAAACAAACAACAAGAGAATGATTTCGAGGACATGCTTGTGGAACCACAGCTAAACAAGTCATAATAAAGGCTACCACAACTTTTTGTTTTAAAATCCTATTATATTCTCTTTAGGCACATTAGCACAAGTTATTTTAGGAAATAAGACTTTGGGAAAGATGTTGTAACTCCCAAAGCCATTTTTCCATTCAAGTAAATGATCTTAGCTAAACAACTTCTTGTGAGCTCAGCCACTGTTACTAGATTTTTCATTTTATGAAAGTAAAATGAATGGAAAGTTCAGTCTTCATGCAGAAAACTTTGCCTATATCCTATAACTGCTAAAATTCACAAATGCCAAACCCAGATTTACTTGTGGAAATGGGGGAGACAGAAAGCTTGATGCTGATTTAAAAAACAATGTACTACAACAAAAAATAATGAAGGTTAGAGAAAATGATCAATCCTGTACCAAACAAACCAAATTTTATAAGCCACGTCATGATTGCATTTGGACTGCCTATTATTCTACATATGTAGGAGTTATAAGATGCCATCATTGTGGAAAGAAAGAGGTGAGCCTTCCAATTGCTTGCACTCTTACCACATGCATCTGGTTTTCATCAGGTCAACGCACCACATGCTGTCTCCAGACAACAGGGTGTCTGTAGATATTTTCACTTTGAAAGTAAACATATCTACTGGTGATTCCTACCCCACCTCACTTGGTAGGATTATCTTCATCCTAGTCATAGACTAGGTACCAACTGATGTGAACAACTTTTCAGTCAAGAAGTATCTTCCCAGTTCCTTGAACCACTAGTAGGACAAGTTGCATCATAAATACATCTTGAATTTACAGCATAACAATGTTACATGGAAATCCCATTTGGCTCAAGTGATAGAATCACCTTTTCCTATATAAAAAAAAACTAAACCAAAACCAAAACCAACAACCAACAAACCAACAAAGCAAAGTTGATGTCAGTGGCATTGATAAAGAGAGGGCATTCATGCTAAATTGATTTGAATGAGTCTATTTCTTATAGGAATAATGCTTCACACTTCTCTGCTTCACAACACCCATGAAATTAGTGGCATAATAAGACCATTCTCCAAGAAGAAAAACTTGGATACAGAGTGGTTTTAAATGCCTTTTACAATTAACATTGTGGAAAGAAGCAGTAGCTTGGAGTCTTACTTCAAGAGCTCTCTTTCAGCAGATGTTGAGATCTGATTAGGAAAAAAAACCCTGAACATTTGCATAGCTATCAAGAGCTAGACTGGGACATTGCAGCAGACAATCAGGCAATGAAGTAACACAAAGCATGAAATTAGGGTGGAAGTAGTCACCCTTCCAATACAGTAGATTAAGTGTTAATATTATTAATACATCTATTATTAATAATATTAGTATTAATATTATTAATACATCTAACTTCAGGTGCTGTCTTTATCCTGCCTTACCTACTAACTGGGTGATTTTCCCAATCTCTCTGCTTAGTCAGCTGAGGAGAGGAGATCCCAGGAGGGACATTCAGAGAGTCCAGAATTATATCTAGTTTTAAGTCAATGACTGTCTGTGTTGAAGTACAGCAACATTTGATCTAGGTATCTAAGTGCATGAATAGCTTCAGGCTCTGAATCCTGGTTTCCCAGAGGAATTTAGAAGACCATTTATTTCACCTCCATGCCCTGAGGCATGATTAGCTACACATCCCCTTCATTTTTGATAGAGAATTTTCCAATCCTTTTTAAGGACCACCAATGATGGAGACCTCACAGCTTCCAGACTATCAATCCCAGTGCTTTTTGCTGTGGTGCAATTCAGATCAAAACTTCATATACATGTGTTTTGGTGCCCACGGTGCAGGCATGTCTTCTGATCATGTCTTCTTAAGAGCAAGGTGACTAAGCTCCCCCCACAGTCAGTGGGGAATCAGTCAATTTTCAGTTCAGTAACTGAAGAAGCTGTTCAGTCTTTCTTCAGATGCTTTGCTCTCTAGGCCCCTGCTTGTTCTTGCCATGTCATCTTGATTAATCTGTAGTTACTGCTCAGCAGTAAGTCCGAAACCTGAAGTTTCCTCATTCATTACACATTACTAGACTTGAAAGAGGATAGAACTACTTCACATCTTTTAGAGGTTTTTGAGTTTTCTGCTACCCAAAATGAAGGTTTCTGGTTTCATCCTACAATTGCTTTGGCTCATAGGTGACTCCCAGATCACCTTTTTATTTGTTGTAGTTATATCCTATCCTATAACTGCACAGTTGACTTTTATTTTGCAAATGTAACATCTCACACTTATCCCCGCTCACTGAATCTCATTCCTTTTTCTTGTTTTTCTTTTTGCAAGACTATTTTACCAGTTTCCAAGATTATACTCAGATCTATTCATGTCCTTCAGTTTACCTGCTTCCTCTTTTCTCAGCAAACTGAAACCATGAACTCTTTTTTTCATATCTACAGAGATAATGCATGCATTGAGTAGATACAAGGTCAACTTCTGCTAAACTCTACAAATAGATTTCTTTATCTTATGAAACTGATAGCTATTTTATGGAAATAAATATCAGATTCTTGTGCAGTGATTCTATGTTTTCATGTTTCCATTCCTTGTTTGTTAGAATGTTCTGAGATCATGAACTAAAACCTTTCTGAAATTGTTTTTTTTTTTCACTATTTATTTTTATTGTCTTCATCCAGAAGGCATATAACACTGCCTGAGAAGAAAATTACAGTGGTTTGATATAATTATATTATTTGGTCTTGTTGAGTGCTACTAGTTTAGCTCTTTAGTTCTTCAGCTAGAAACAAGTACTAAAAATATGTGATTATTTTATCTGGAAATTTATCACATCTTCGCAATTGCTTCTTAACTTTTACTTTCCTTATTCAGAGCTGAAAACTCAGAAACCTTATCCTTTTATCACTAATCTTAGAATTTCCAGACATCTGCTAGTCATTGACCTTTTACAGAGAAACTCAAGAATGACATTAACCTAAGTATCAGATCAAGATTTTCCATGATGTTTCTCTTACTACTCAAAGAATGATTTCTTGTTACCCTCAATGTGTCTTATACATTGCACTTCATATTAGTGTTTGGACTTTCTAACTTTCCGTTTACATGTTTGTGTTATTTTATGTCATTGTAAAAGTAATTTGTTTCACTACAAAAAAGAAAAAGAAAAGGGCAATATTTTTTTTTCTTTTTTTCTCTGATTTGCTTCTGCACAGATGGGTACCTGATGTTACTGAAGCGAGAATTCTTCTGTCACATTATGACTCTAAGTTGTCACACTACAAAATATTCACACTCTGTAAATACAGGTACTTAAATTATGTGACCATTTCCCCAGATTCTACCTTTAAGCACTCTTTTAAGTTAAACACATTAATTTGACAGAGTTTATGTCAGTGGGGTTTACCACATTATAAAGTCCAATATACTAATACTTGTGCTGACAGAGTGATCACCACTGTAAAGAAATAAGCAGTAGATTCTTGGCTGCAACGTTGATCAACATAAATTTTGTTCATAATAGCAGATTTGCCTGCTTTTTAACCAACATTTCATTAAATATCTACTGGTAGGAGCTGACTCTTGTTAGCCTTAGGCTATGTTTCCATGGCAACCTCATTCCTGGTCATCATATTTCCACTACCAGCTGTACATTTCCACCTTCTGGTCTTACAATTTGATAATGCAGAAGAAAAATAAGTAAACAAAAATAATGCCTACCTGTGCGATTAATGTGCTGACATTGCTCATAGCATTCAACTTGAACAAGAAACAAGAGAGGGATATGAATCTGAGAATGAGCTTGGAGAATGTTCCATGAGAAGAGGGCACGGTCTATGCATCCAGGAACTAGATCTGTCACTAAAATACAGATTCAAAAAACTCAAACGATTCAGTTCAGTTGCTGACATTTAAACATCTTGTGCTCTTCAAGGTGCTAGCATATCCTGCCTAACCTCCAGCTGCTGCTCCGGATTATATATCCCCCATGGGTTCTGCTGTTGATCAAGTGTGAATGTTTCATAAGCCCCACTATCTCTCAGATAGCACTAGATGCTCATATGTCAGCAGCTGAATCAGACCCAAAGTGTTCAGTGTGCTTGTCACCTCTTAAATTACTTTTGCCTTCTGCAAGCATCTTCCAGGTATTAGCATTGCCTGCAGAGCATGTGCCTAGTCAGAGCCCCTCAGCTGATGATCAAGCTCCTGCTGATACGCCCAGTTTCTAATTTCTTTCTCTCCACAACAAAATCCTTGCATTGCAGTATCCATGCATGATCCAATGACCACACATTTAGTTTAAAGGAGATTATAACACTGACAGAAGAACGCTATATTCTCAACTGCATATACTGAACACTGCTCACTTGGTGTGAACATTTTCATACAACCACTACTAAACAGTAGTCTTCCACCGATATTTTTGAACCAAAAATATCTCATTCCCTACTTTCAGCTATCTTACAAGAAGCTCTGTGGCCACATTCAGAAGACTGTATTTTGTATTATATTATAGGTGCATATAGCACAATATAATCAGTAGTCTAAGCAGCAGTGTTTACAGAGATCAGACCCATGTTCATCTTGTCAGTGCACTTGAAAATGAGTTCAAAGTGCATCTAAGAATAAAAAATAAAACAAAACAGGAAAAAAAGTAACATGTTCAGAGGGAGAATCAGTCAAGAGTGTTTGGTGGGGTGGACATAAGTCATGCCTGGCATTTTCCCACAGAACAAAAAACAGATTTCAGCCCCTTTTCTCTGTAATGAAAGCAAAAGAAGAAATTAAATGTATGTGACAACAGAGTGGAACACAGACATAGGGACTTAACTAAGGTCATGCCATGCAGGGTGTGAGAGCAGTAGAGATAGTATAGCTTTAAATATTGGGGGAAAAAATGACATTGTCAATATAGAAGACCTGAAGAGAAGAGTTGTGGAAAAGACAGATTGCTGAGACACACAGGCTTATGTTTTCAAGGATATTAAAACTGACTATATCTGAACTAGATAAGAAATGGTGAGCTGTAGGAGGAAAAGGCATCTAACTGGCTGTAACTATTAAATTGATACTCAGGTGCCAAATAAGAACTAGAATGAAAAACCTGATAGAACCAAACAGAGCAGAAGACTAGAGATGTCAGGGGAAACAAAGAACATCATATCGCTGTGCTGTTGAAATTCAATTGATACATTCGATACATCAGATACAAGGGAAGGTACCCAGGTTACCTAAAACTAGATTCAGCCTTTGTTTTGGTGTTCACAGGGTAAAAAAATAATGTAGAAGGATATTTCCTTTTCCAAAAGCAATAGTGAAAGCAACTCTGTGTTGAGACAAGACTTTGAAATCTTTAAGGGACAATGTAGTAACAGACATGTGAGTCTAACAACATTGCAGATCCAGGAGCACATCAAGATTTCCATGGAATGTGTAAAAGAAAACATTTTCTTCCAAATACTTCTTATTTCTTAAGTAAGTAGAAGGCAAGTGGTGCTGCTCAAGGAAGTATTTTTGAAGTCTTTGGAGGGAAAAAAAAAAAACCACAAACATAAAAATATTGTAGAGATACCAGTCTCTGGTGAAGTCAATACATTCCTTAAGGCTGTCAGAATTTCACCTTGGAAAGAGAGTGAGGTAAAGCAGGGTTCTTTATTTAAAATGCCAACTATGGAAGGCTGCTTTCAATTACCTCCCATATGACAAGTCATACAGTAAACCTACCAGCAGAAAAGCAGAAAAAAACAACTTTTAAAACTTATTTTAGCCTAATACTAGTAACACTGAAGTAATTGTTCCTGTGTGAGAACCATTATATGGCTGTTGATGTACACATTTGGTGGGATGTGCTTTGTAACTAGAAAGTTGGGAACTAATAACTTCACAATATATTTGTCAGGCTCAAGATGATTCTGAGGTGAGATGTTTTTAACTCATCTTTTCTCACATTTCTTGGGATGTTATGTGCATGAGAGGGAGATTTATGGATAGCAATAAAAGTGTTCAAGTACCTGTGGCAATCAAGTCTCACATGTTTTATACAGAATAAATAGAATATACTCTTGAGAAATATTTTTTGTATGTATATTATTTTGAAATATTTTGACTACAGTGAATCAAGTCTTTCTGAAGTGGAGCTGTTCATTTTAACAGTTCTTGAGTAGCCCTGTTCACTATGGTCTACTGCATGGCTCAGAAATAACTAGGTCATCTTTAAATTCAGATAACTAGAGTCTTCTTAGCCTTTGCAGTTTCATCTTAATGACATTATTTAACACAGCATTACTCTTTTTGCTAGCAGTGTTTCTCCTGAGAAAGAGGTTGCATTTTGGCAGTAATTCTAAAATAATAATAGCCTTTCAATAAGATAATAGTTTATTACTGGAGACTTAAGGACTTTTGTTACAAATACCACCTTTCTGTACTGTAGGTACACAATCCAGACCTTTACTATGAGGCTGGTGAAGGCCCATCCCTGGAGACATTGAAGGTCAGGCTTAATAAGGCTCTGAGTAACCTGATCTAATTGGGGGTGCCCCTGCTTACTTCAGGGGTGCTGGACTAGATGACCTCTAGATTCCTTCTAGCCCAGTGAATTCTATGATTTTATGATTCTATGATTTTCTTTGTGGAAGATTTTTAAATCCTGCTCAGATGATCCTGCCAACCACTCTGTTTTGCAGGGCCTTTGATGTTCCATTTTCTTTCTGCTGTGTTGAAGCACCATTCATTCACGAACCCTCTTTCTAGCTGTGCTGGTGTTACAGTTTGAAGGGCTTTCCTTCCTACTAATCACCCTACCTTACCTGTCTGCATGGCAAATGCTATGTTTCCTATGTGATGTGAAACTGGATTTAAATGCATGCAATCTTAAACCACCATGATTCAAGGACACTTGCTCTCTAGAGTTCAGTCATATGCCAATGAGCTTGCTTCTCTACTGATTCCTGTTCAAATGTATAGCACAGTACATTTAATTAGCTAGATGATACCATAGGATAGTGTTAGAAAATGACTGGACTGTCACAAAATTGCTCCAAATGAGCCTCCCCTGATGATCTTTTTGTTTGTTCACACATATTCTGATCCTACCAGACAGAGAAACATCAAAACAGTAATTATCATCACTGATGCCACAAAGCACACAAACAAGCCCCAACACCAATCTTATACTTCTAATGGAGGTGAAGAGTAAGCTATGCAAAAAAATTTAAAAAGTGAATTAGCAAAAAGAAAAAATACTGTATGATTGTGCAGGAGATGACTAAAATGCATTGTGAACAATCCAGAGGTATCAGAAAGCACTGGAGTACTTAAACCAGAAATGCAGCCAGTACTAAAGTGATGTCTTTATAGATAGGATTTTTAGTGCAGCAATTCCTTCTTAGAAATGACAGAGAGACAAAATTACAATATAATTTTTGTTCAACAGGAAAATAATCATAAAAAGCCTACATTTTGAAACATGTGTAATATGTTTAACAACAAAGTATCCATAGGAACTCCTTAGGTTTTCATTCAGTCAAAGCTTCTTTATAGAAATTATTTTTTTCTAAACTAGCTGAGTATGTAATTGTCAATATAAATGTCATAAAAATTTCTAAGGTATGATAATCGCTTTAATTGTATTTGAAATTTGCCCTGGGTATCTAAATAACTTAGAAAAAACAAAAAGGAAAAAAGAAATCATCCCAGTACGACTCACCTCAGATTACATGGAAAACAAACAACAGAGGTTAGAAACAAAAAATTTATTTCCCTTATCCCTTGACTAGCAGTTTAGCTATCAGTTTCATCTCTTCTCTTTAGAAATATGATGTAGAGATGGAATAATCTTTCACTTGCTCACTGTAAGTTGAACTCTGATTTCCCAATGTTATGGCCATCCCATAGGAATTTGTTAACCGATGCACCATACACATGCACACAAAATAAAACCAAAAAAAACCCCAAAAAAACCAAAAAACCCAAACAAACAAAAAAACCCCACAGCCTAACAAATTATACAGAAATAGAATATGATGTTAAAACTTATAAAAAATATTATCCAATAAATAAATGTCACTCACTGCCAATGGAGAATTAACATCTAGTAAATAAATGACTGTGAAGAAAAGTTCTGTGACAGGAAAAACAACAGAGAAGTAGCTGCGTCTTTAGTCCAAACTTCCTTGTAATTGTCTATCTGTCTCTCATTCTGAGCTCCCAAGATGGCTTTTGAAATCTCACGCAGAGCACCAGCGGTGCAGTGGTAAACTAAACCATCCAGTCACTTCCACCCAATTAGACCTGATTTATTCCTTCATAAAAGGCAAACTACAACATTCTTGGTTCTAGAAACCGATGGATATTGACTCTGGTGCAGTAGTTGACCCATTTACATTATTGTAGAGTGTCTCACAAATATATCAAGGTTAGTCCTATCAGAGTTTGCTTAAAGAGATGGAAATCATCTGAGCTCTCTCTAATAGTATTGTTTTACATTGTTCAGTACTTATTTGCAGAGATAAATAATTTTTAATAAACCTTGGTCAAAAGTGCCTTGTGTTGTGCTTTTTTTTCTATTTTCTGCACAATCTTGTAATGCAGAAAGAAAACACCCTTGCTTTCAGTTTTACACACTGAGAGTCTTCACGAAGGCCATCTTTCCCTACTTGTTTTTAAAGTACATAGCACATTAAAGGCTGCCCCAGTTCTGTCTGAGCACTCCATATATTGCTGTAATACCCAAAGCTAGAAATGAGGGGTAGAATGAGATGTTTGGCTCATGTTAATATGACCTATGGGATTTTTTTATGTTATATTACCACATTTTTGATGCAGAAGAATTTAGAAAATCAAAACATCAGCACTAGTTTGCTGGCTGCTACTTGTGTTTAGATGTTACAACTGTGCATGCCACAGAAAGAAAGATAAAAATATAGGCAAGTAGAGGACAAGATGGTCTGCATCAGCCTATTCCTATCATCTCCAAATATCTAGCACGATTACAGTTCTCAAAATATTCTTTAAAAAACAGTGGAGCTTTTGGTTTTTTTTTTCTGTTTGATCAAGTGGGTGCATATCCTGGCATTAGTGCAAATGTGAATTAATCCCAGATTAGATACAATTATCACTTAATGCTGATATACTAGAATTGTACCCAAAAAATTCTGTCTCAGTATTTTCCGTTACTATTTCTCTGTAGTTTTTCACTACAGAGTGAAAAGAATAGCACTAATCCTCACTATTGAAGCTTGGAAATGGAAATAATAATAGAGCTTTGTGACCTAGAGGTGACATTCATTATTATTAGAATCAGAGAACTGTACTGACAGGAAAAGGGACACTACAATGTAATTCCAGAAGTAGCACCTTTCTTAGGTCTCAACAATTTTCTCCTGGCTCTGAATCTCTTGCTGTATCCTTTTAGCACTTCATTTTGTATCATCCATCAGAATACAGATCATACCACTTTCTTCTCTCTTGCTTCCCTCTGGATGACCCTTCTTTTCTTTTCCTCCATGGACTGGAGGAGTGAGAGCAGCCTTGTGATGAAGGACTTGATGATACTGGTGGATGAGAAGGTGAACATGAGCTAGCAGTGAATACTCAAATCCCATAAAGTCAGTTGTATCCTGGGCTGCATCAAAAGAAGCATGGGCAGCAAGATGAGGGAGGTGATTATGCCCCTCTACTCCATTCTGGTAAGACCCCACCTGGAGCACTGTATTCAGCTCTAGAGTCCTCAACATAACAAAGACATGGACCCATTGAAGTGGACCCAGAGAACAGCCGCAGAAATGATCAGAAGGCTGGAACACCTGTCCTGTGACTTGGAGGTGTTCAGCCTCAAGAAGAGTAGGATCTGGGGAGACCTTTATTCATCCTTCCAATACATAAAAAAGGTTTATAAGAAAGAAAAATAAAGACTTTTTACCAAGGCTTGTAACAACAGAAAAAGGGGCAATGAGGAGAGCTTTAGACTCCATCTAAGGAAGACATTTTTTACCAGGACAAATTACCCAGAGCAGTTGTGGGTGCTGCACCACTGGAAGTGTTCAAGGTATGGTTGATCAGGTCTTTGAGCAATCTGAGCTAGTGGAATATGTCCCCACTCATAGCAGGAGATTTGGAGTAGATGATCTTTTACAGTTGCTTCCAACTCAAACTGTCTGTAATTCTGTGATTTTCTGCATTTGCAGCTTAAACCACAAAATGCTTCACTGTTCACTGAGTTATGTAGTTTGCTCATAACCATACTAAAATGACATTGAGCAGGTTACTCAGACATTTATTTCTTGTTTGTGGTTTTCCTGTGGTATTTAATGAACCACATTAAACATTCCAGGAATTCAGCTTATTAGACAGATGAGCATAAGTTGAAAAACTAAGCTCTGCATCTAATTGGGAACCTGCATATCAGCACTGTTTATTTCAAACCCTCTAGCACAAAGTTTTCAGTCTGTGCAGAGGTTATTTGAATATTGCTTACCGGTTCATCAGGTAGGCAAATCCTAAATGTTTCACATAGAAAACAATCTGTAGCTTTTTCTTTTTGTGTGTTTTTTCTTTTACTACTCCATATCTATCACCTGTGTGGAAACAGAACTCAAAGTCCAGTTTAGCAGGTTGCATATGCAATACCTTATAAAATCAAATACATTGTTTTCTCAGTCAGAACTAATCTAATATCTTGCTTTTTTTACCTCTATTCCATGTGTGATTTTTAGTGCACCCTGTAGCAGAGCCAAAGCCTATAGTTAGTGCTTAATTAATATGCTTCAGTTATACTCTCATTTGCACTTCAGTTAAAATCTCCAGATGCTGGAGATAAGTAGATCCATGAAACCAATTGCAGGGCATATTCCAAACAGTAAAACAGTGACATATTTCTCTATATAAAATAATATCTAGTTAAAGGCTCTCATGCTTCAACACTTGAAAAAGTTTTTCAGTGCTTCAACACTGTTTTAAAGTGGTGTTGTACATGGTGACAGATGGGAAGAAGGAGAGAAAAGAGGAGGGAGGGAGCAAAGAAGTGAAGAGTTTAGGACATTAGCTTGTCAAAAGTCTGTGGACTTCCTTTTGATCAAAATATTTTTACTAGGAACAAAATTACATCTTAAACCTTCAAGTTCCATTTGAATATTTTCCACTAAGATTACAGTTGTTCCACAAAATAGAAATAACCTTTGAGTTATGCAAGAGAACTTTTTTTGTTGTTTTTATTTTTTACTTTTTTTACAAGGCGTCAACACATTTTTTTTCAGTGTGAGAGGGTTTAATGAGTCCAGGACATTTGGTGTGCTTAAGAGATTCTTTCATTAATACAGTATGTTTCTGTTTTAATTACTGGAAAAGTATCCAGCAGCTTCAGACATCCTGGTCTCCAAGCTGGTAAAGTCTGGGTTTGATGGATGGACCATTTGGTGGATAAAGAACTGGCTTGATGGTCACACCCAAAGAGTGGCTGTCAATAGGTCTATGTCCAAGCGGAGGCCAGTGACAAATGGAGTCTCTCAGAGGGCATTACTGGGACCAGTCTTGTTCAACATCTTTGTTGGCGACATGGACAGAGGCATCGAGTGCACCCTCAGCAAGTTCGCTGCTGACACCAAGCTGTGTGGTGCAGCAGACATACTGGAGGGAAGGGATGCCATCCAGAGGGACCTTGACAGGCTGGAGAAGTAGGCACAAGCCAACCTCATGAGATTCAACAAGACCAAATGCAAAGCCCTCCATCTGGGTCGAGGCAACCCCAAGCACCAATATAGGCTGGGCAGTGACTGGCTTGAGAGGGCCTCGGGGTGCTGGTGAATGAGAAGCTCAACATGAGCCACCAGTGTGCACTTGCAGCCCAGAAAGCCAATCACATACTGGACTGCATCAGGAGAAGTGTGGCCAGCAGGTCAAGGGAGGTGATTCTCCTCCTCTACTCTGATCTGGTGAGACCCCACCTGGAGCATCCAGCTCCGGAGCCCCTATTACAAGAAGGATCTGGAGGTTCTGGAAGATGTCCAGAGAAGGGCCACCAGGATGATCAGAGGGCTGGAGCACCTCTCTAATAAGGACAGGCTGAAAGAGTTGGGGCTGTTCAGTCTGGAGAAGAGAAGGCTCCGAGAAGACCTTATTGTGACCTTCCAGTATCTGAAGGGGGCCTACAAGAAAGCTGGGGAGGGACTTTTTAGGGTGTCAGGTAGTGATAGGTCTAGGGGGAATGAAAAAAATAGAAATGGGTAGATTCAGATTGGATGTTAGGAAGAAGTTTTTCACCATGAGGGTGGTGAGACACTAGAACAGGTTGCCCAGGGAGGTGAGAGAAGCCCCATCCCTGGAGGTTTTTAAAGCCAGGCTGGATGTGGCTGTGAGCAACCTGATCAAGTGTGAGGTGTCCCTGGACATGGCAG
This sequence comes from Indicator indicator, assembly GCF_027791375.1. Classification (NCBI taxonomy): domain Eukaryota; kingdom Metazoa; phylum Chordata; class Aves; order Piciformes; family Indicatoridae; genus Indicator; species Indicator indicator. The sequence continues at coordinate 19,210,465 of NC_072021.1, forward strand.
GGGAGTTGGAACTAGATGATTCTTGAGGTCCCTTCCAACCCTAACAATTCTATTATTCTATGATTCAGAAACAGGACAGGCCTTCAGTGTTCTAGGTTTTGCACAAGCACACACAAGAAGAAATTCTTTCATGCAAGATTTTACAGAATAAAACATGAGCTACAGGCAAAGGTGTGGAGACACTCACACAAAAATACGGCAGTGATTGGAACATACTAATTGTCTGAACTTCATGACAAAATAGTAAAAAACATTTCCCAGACTTAAAGTTTAATTTAAATCTAAGGTGCTGTAAAAATAACTTAGCTGAACCTGTGGAATTATGCTCTATCTACCTTAAAATTTTGGTTAGGATTAGTAGTATGCTTTTAAAGAGAATCCTCAATTCCTATTCAGTTCACACAAATTGGATTCTTTTTTGTAGAAAATACAATTAGAAGCTCAGCCTCAGGTATGAATATACTGTACAGTTACAACTAATGGATTAATATAAGTTTCCATTGTTTAATTGGAAATTTCAATGGGTATTCCCCAAATGGAGGAGCATGCATTCTTCAAAAGAATCATGGAATCATTCAGGTTGGAAAAGACCTGTATAATTCAACCCTCTGCTCAAAATAGAGCAATTCCATTCTGCTTATAGACTAGCTTGTTCAGGCCTTTATCCATGGCTACATTTTCTTAATAATCTCCCTGTGTCTATTCAAAGGCTGCAACTAAGTCCCCCATGAAGCTGTTACTCTGCAGGCTCTATTCATAGGGTGACCAAAGAATTCCCAACCACCTTTTTGGCCCTCTGATGAACTTGCTTTCCTATCCAGAATTATCCCCTGCCCCACAAACTTCTTTGCCAGAGCTGACAGTAGGCTTCACTGGGATCAAGAGGTTTTTCTAATGCATCCAGCATGTCATTTTCTCTCCCACAGCTTCTTTCCCCTCTTTTCACTTTTCCTGTTTGCATATTTAGTATGTAATATTATTTCCAGCTCAGCCTTCACAAGGAGACAGAGAAGAGTCATGCTGGTTGTCTAAGTGAAGTCATAGTGCTGTTTTGAATGCCACAGGGTATCTTTGCTTCATCACTAGCTGCTCTTTTAAAAGAGTCCAGGTAATCTGTAGATCCTTTGTCATATCACTCAGACAGCATGGATGCCACATATACCCTAAAGTGTCTCAGGCAGAGCTAGAAGCCTTTATTTAGACAACTAAATTGAGACTCCAGAGATTAAATCAGTTTTGAAACTTTCTGCTCTATGTCCTATGAGACCACTGAACTAATGGACACTGCTGAAATAAACTGAGCAAAATCTCTCTTGAGGTAGGATTAAGTAAAGCTGGCTTCTTCGCAGTGAACTACGGCACTTATTTTCTCACAGTTTGATAGGCCATCCTTCCATAAAAACCTCTTGCTATAAACTCTTCAGGTTGACTCATGCAATTTTATATATATATATATTTTTTTTTTTTAACAGTGTTCTCTATTTGTTTGTCATTAACTTTTTCAAGGAACAGAAAGATGAATTTTCAAATCAAAGGACATGCTGTGAAACTCTCTATCTGGATATTAGGTTCTAGGTGTATTGTGGTTTAAATTCAGGTGACAAGTGAGACACACATAGCTGCTCCCTGAGGTGCAGGATGTCAGGATGGGGGACAGAAACAGAACAGTGAAAGTGAGAAGAGTTGCAGGCTGAGATAAAGGCAATTTAGCATGGAAAGCAATGCACACAAGCAAAACAAAATAAGGAATTCATTCACTGCTTCCTATTGGCAGGAAGGTGTTCATCTATTTCCAGGAAAGCAGCAGTCCATCACACATAATGGTGGCTTGAGAAGACAAAAGCTATAACCACAAATGTCTGCCCCTTCCTTCTTTTTTTCCCCAGCTTTACATACTAAGCATGATGTTATATCGCACAGAATATTCCTTTGGTCACTTGGGGGTCAGCTGTCCCAGCTGGATGTGCACCTCCAGCCTACCTGCTGAAGGTATGTGTGAGAAGTAGGAAAAAACTTTGATGCTGTGTAAGCACTGCTCAGCAATAACTAAAACAACCCTGTGTTATCAACACTGTTTTCAGCACAAATCCTAAACATAGCCAAATACCAGCTACTCTGAAGAAAATTAACTCTATCCCAGGCAAAAATTATCAAATCTTAATGAGGCAAGATTCAGCAGAAAAAAAAATTTGGGCCTTGAATCTCTTAGACGCAATGATGCTCCTAGTGCCCTTAAACTAAGCTGGAAGAAATGGATCTGCTTGTTAGATGCAGAGACGAAAAATGAAGCAGAAAGCTGACATAATAATTTGTTGTGTGAAAAGGGGAAAGTAGTCTTCAGAGACAGTCCTTTGAGAAGCTAGGTAGCGATAGTCAGAGATCTGTCCAGTCCTGCAAACCACCACAACATTAAGACTGACTGATTGTACTCTGTAGATCATTGCTAGATACAGCAGGTCATTTTGAATATGCTGTTTAACAGCTGTGGTTATAGAAAAGATCTAGCAGCATCTTAACTGAGGAGTGTCAAGGGCAGCTGAAGGAGAGGGATATGTGATATGAAAGACTCTTTCTATATATAATAAAACTAAAATGAGGTGTCACAGAAATATTAGGATTTCTGGTAGCTTCTCCAAATCAGACTGTAGCTTTGATCTGTGCAAGACTGATCCTTCTCAAAAAGACTTTAATAGTCTTTCTGTATTAGGTTATTTCAGCAAGCTAGCAATCAGACATTTCCTCCCAGCAGAGTTATTTGTGTATTCAATCCATGATGTCAGGTGACCGAGCAAAATGCTTAAGCGAACTGATTACTATTTGTTAACTCATGGCTTGTTTTTCCCTCTGTCATTCATTTTTGTGACAGATAGACAAGCAGACACTATTACTTTTTTTTAATCCATATATGTATTCTAGCAATGTCTCATCTCTACAAGCTACATTTACTAGGCAGATCAGGTATCATACATGCAGATGACTATATATTTAATAGTCCTTGTTTTTCTTTGATGTTCATGCATAATTTGCAATGGAAAAGTATAAAGACTTAAAGGAACTTAAAAATGGGGTTGGGATGAGGAAAGAGAATTTCTAGTTTTAGTCAAGCAGCACCTTTAAAAATTTGCTCTCTAGTGTAGCCTTACATTAAAAAAAAAAAAGAAAAAGAACAAAAAAAGAAAAAAAAATCATGTCCCCTCTGGGGCCTTAGTAATTAACAAGTAACAGTAGCTAAACTCTGCTTCAAGGCTCCTTTTCAAGTTTATCCTCTTTCTCTGATGAAAGTTCTCAAACATTAGTTTCTATCCCAAAGGTTGAATTATGCTTTGGGCTGAGTCCAGTGAGACAAAGCTCCTCCATAAGGTTATCAGTAAGTGACCTGTGGGTCCTGCTCCTTTGTCTGATAACACAAGCCCACCAGATATGACTGCAGTAAAGTACAGTCTAGAAATAAGAGTCAACTCAGGGCTGTAGGAATTTTAATGTCTAAATTTCTGTATGACAAAGACATGATAACCTACTTGGCATCAGGATAAAAAAATTAATAGTACTTCTCCTGACCTGAGTTAGAGCAGAACTAATTCTGTTCAGTGATTTTACTTTTCAGCTCAGTCTTTTCTAAGTAACTTCACTTTTTGAAATTAATGGCATGTTTCTGCAGACAGTGTCTGCTTTTAATAGAGACAAAACTCCATGTTTCTAGTTAGTACCAAGGGCTGCAGGCCAGGGTCATTGTTAAATCTTGTGTACCATGTCAGGAATACAGAAAGTAAAAGGCTTCACCTGTGGGGGGTAGGGGACAGGGCAAGTGACTCTAAACTGACTAATAAGGAATTCCATTCCATGTATGTCATACTCAGTATAAAGCTGAGAGATTGTGAGGGTTAAACTCTCTTCTTCCAGGGCCAGCATACAAGGAGGACTCTGTCTGTTCTGCTTTGATGCCAATTCATGTGTTCCTGAACCCAGCTCCTGATTCCTGTCTGCTGCTGAGTCAGACATGGTGACATCAGTGATTCCAAGGGGGCTGAGTTCAATATCAGTTTGTATATATTTGTATCTATTTAATTTTATTGTTATTTCAATTACAGCTGTTTTGGTTTTCTTTTCCAATCCATAAGTCTGTTTCCCTTACTCTCTTTCTCTTCCCTTGGGGAAGGGAGACGAGTTAGTAGAAGGTTTCTGTCACTCATTAAGTGGGCAATCCAGCACCAGCATTTGACAGTACTAAACTTTCCTAGCACAGAGAACCTGTAGTAAAATAAGGACGTAATGGATGTGCATATGTATACATGCATGCATAGTATGCCTGTGTGTAGACACATATATGTGTATATTTGTTATTTATATGACAATAATAAGGAGACATTCTCCTCACTTTCATTTCTATAAGCCAATTTGACTTAGAGGGGAAATAACTGCTGAGATTGTGTCTTGAAATCAGGTATTCAAAATGTGTTTGTTCTTCTGGGACAGGAATTGATGTCTCTGTGGTTAGGATACTTTGGGAAAGCTCTAATCTCCACAGGAAGACAGGAGCTCTGGGTATCTGGGACTGCTCATTAAAACAAAATAGCTTTTTAAAAATATATTTTTCAGAATAAATTTCACCTTAGCTCCCTGATATCAGTAGATTTCTCCCTTGTGATAAGTCCCCTAGCAACTCAGAAAGAATAAATAAATAAGCATAGAAATGCCTGTGTTTGCTAACAAGAGCCCCAGAAGCAGGGCTTGAGCTTGATATAGCATGTTTGCTGCTTCATTTCTGTGGGAAGATACCAGCTCCTATCTGATGTTAACCTGAGAATCTGGCTTCAATACTTGAATTTTCATAATCTTCATAATCAGCACATGAGTCCTGAAGAGGCTGTAAGGACTTAAAATCAAGGATGCAGAAGAGCTGCAACTGTGTAGTGTGTGGAGTAGCCTCCTGTTTATCTTGCTTCATCACTGCATGCAGGAGCAACATGCTGCTGCTGCTCTCTCCAGATTGATGGCACAGCCACGTGATGCTTCTCCAGAGTCCACTTGTGTTAATTGAGATAAATATTCTTTCGAAAGATGCAGCTGGTGCTCAAGGAGGCCTGGAAGACACATTATCTGATTTAAGCAGGCTGATTTCTGGTGATTTTGTTTCATGTTACAAGGGATTGGTGGTGAAGCTTTTGATTCTTTGTCAGTATCAATAATTATAGCAGCAATTTGGCAGTCCTCTCAGGAAACTTCTTTTCTGTCCTGTGTGCTTCTGTAATGGTACAATATAACTGCAGCTTTGTGGATTAAACATGTTGTGCACTCTGACTTTTTTTACACAGAAGAGCAAGCTCCCATAAAGAGTTGTGCTTAAGGAAAGCTTCACTGAATGTAATTGCTCCTTTACTTGAAAAATAACAACTTAGGTGTGACCTGATCCTTATTCAAGTTAAAAGATATATCACTGAAAGTGTCCTGCTAGTGCTGCACTCTTACTTCTTAAAGTGGCAATATTTCAGCTCATGGAAAATAGCTAAAGCATTTTAAGAGTTTCTTACCTAGCATCTGCCTGTCTCTTGCCTTCTGGCCCCATAGTTCTTTCTAAGCTTCCTGAACAAACATGAATGTGGTTCATATTTTTCTGGAAAGAGGAATCTGTTTCAGACCTCATTCATCAGTCTGTCCCTGTTTCTTCTTCTAACCAGTACTAAACCTTTACATTACAGCTATCACTGTGCTTTCTTTTATGAATCATCTTTCAACAAACTATATTGATAATCAAAGTCATGAGAATTATCATCATATGAAATTTGTAATTAAGGGAAGAAAAACATCTGGTAAGAGTAGCAGGAAAAGGAAGCAGACAGTACAAAACACAAGTAAGGAAAAATAAAATTATTACCAAATATTGTGAAATATATTCTCTTATTTATTGAAATTATGTCTAACTTCCTTTTGTTCCTGACAAATATATAACAGCCCAAACAAACATAAAAAAAAAATCAGTTCAGCACTTCAGCTAAGTAGGAGCTGAAGAAAAGGTGACTGAAATAAAATATTTTCCTCCAGTGTTAAACTCTGTGAAAACAGTGGCTATATCAAAGGTTAAGTAACTCTTTTCCAATATGTGAGATCAGCTGTGCAATGGTTTGTAGGATGAGTAAGAGCCCACCTGATCCTTTTCAAGACTGTAATTGAGATTTTATTTCCTCATTTGATTGGTTTTATTTTCAATTATGTAAAGTTTCTACTTACGCTTTACTAGTACAGAGCAAGGGAAATTCAACAGATGGTGTCACACCAAGTAGGACCATCATAGATGAAACTACTTTAGCAAAAACTGCATTTGGCAGACTAGGATACATTTTGGGTCACTGATGTTTTATTTGTTGTTGTTGCTATTGTTTTCTTAAGGTTTCTTTGTAGATTAAATTTCTACCTTAACTTTCACACAGCTTCCACAGTAATCTACCAGTACTGCTGCAGTGCAACTTTTCTTGCTCAGAACCTGTATATAGCCCATTCTGAAAATAGAAAGAGATCTAGATGATCAAGACACTTATTTTAAGGGAAGAATTGTATTTCACCATATTTCAGAATGTTTAATTTTGCATGCTCCAGCTCTAAGTATAAGAGTCAGATAATGCCTTGGCCATTCATATATCCTGGTACTAGGATATATCTGGATGGAAGAGCAGCTGGTAGAGCTGTGTTTTACATTTGTGAATAAAACAATTCTGGTACCAAACAAATGTTTTAGCTATAGCTGAACACTGTTTACACAGCATTAAGGCCTATGCTGTTTCTCACTTTATTCCCTAGTGAATCAGCTGGGGTACACAAAAGGTCGGGAGAGGACACAACTGGACAGAAACCCAAACTAAATACAGAGATAATCCATACCATACGACATCATACTCAGCAGTAAAAAGAGAGAGAAGGAGGTTTAGGAAGGTTAGCCATCTTTTCCTCAGGACTGACTATGATTTTTCTACCCACAGCAGGTTGTCTTTGAATCTCACATCCTTTGGGAATCCAGATTTAGCTTGGTATTGTAAACTGAACACTGTCCAAAACCTGTGTTTTCTCTTCATTTGTGGTCTATTTGATTTATCAGTGCTCAATTTGCTTGTAAGATAGATTTTTGCTAGTAGAGCCATGATGAAAAGTGAATTTCTGGATGCATGGGATCTAGTGAACATGGAACAGTGGGAAGTAAAGGACTAGAATACAAAAAAATAAGATCTTCTTATACTTTGAATTAAAGAAAAGGTTTTGAAATTATCATCATCCGTTGGTGTTGTCAGAGTTCAGAGAAGTGAAATCCTTTTATTACTTTAGAATATTTTCTCTGGATTTTTATGGTTGGTTGGTTGGTTGGTTGGCTTGTTTTTGTTTTATGAACACAGTTTCTGACATATTCCACATCATTCCACTGAAGTTGCCTCTGATTTCACTAGGATCACAATTAGACCATAGTTCTGAATACTTACTAACTTCTTGTTTCAAATAATTTAGTAGCATCTTGTTGGAAAACATATTTGTCATTATCTGTTTAGTCCCCTCTGCCGTTTTTCCAGTCAAAGGAGGTAACTTTGAATCAAATAAACCTTGTAAAGGAAAAGATAGCAAGTTAACACACATTTTCTGTCAACAAGAACAGACAAGAATTGCAGTTGCTTCTATCTCTGTTAGTTTTTATATCTAAATGATGCTATACAGCATATTGTGTCTTTCTATTTTTGCCACACATTCTGTTTCATGAAGTTTTATGGAAGTGAAGACATTCCATCAAAGGAGAAAAACAAACACTCCCCCCCAACCTTGTAGTGCTGTATTTCATCAGCCTCACATGTATAGTTTTCTATTCTGTTAAATAAGTGATAGTGGTTTTCTCTATGCTACTGAATAAATCCCATATTTATTTTGGATGAATTTGTGATGGTATAGAAGGAAAAGTAACCAGATATTTAAACAAGGTTATGACAGTGACTACTGTGAAAGCAGGTTACGTTATCTAAAGTAATCTAAATTGGAGCAAGGCTGTAACTCAAATAATAAAGTCAAATAACAAAGGATCCTGACATAGCTGTGATACACTTAATTTCTTTTCTCATTAAGGAATGATACAGTGTCCTTAAGAGACAGTCATTTTCTGAGTCTCTCAGGGGATCAGATTAATATGGAACTACTAGTAAAGTGCTTAAATGGACTCAATCAAGACCAAGTGAAATCCATCCTAGGACTATTAAAATGATAGAAGGAGAAATTACAAAATTTTATTACTGTAGAGATCTGTCTTCTTATATACTTGGGAAAAAAATGGAGGAGAGTGAAAGTGATCTTTTTTTTTTTTTTTTCTCCTTGTCAGCCTTTCACTAGTTTTCTGAAAGACTTTGATATGATTTTTTAAAATTTATTGTTTTTATTTACCTTTACAAATAACTACTAGATTATACGGGGTTTTTTGTTTATTCTCACAACTAATATACAAACAAGACTCATAATCTCTTTGTACAGAAAGCTCTCTCCTTGTTGAACAGCAGGAATGAAGTTTACCTGTCACTCAGGAAGAGTACCATGAAGACCTAAGTAGGATGTAAGTGATTCCTAGGCCTCACACCAGTCATCTGACTGGGTGTAAATTTTGCATTGATGTTTGCAAAACAGTGTGAGTCTGGATGGAGAGCAGTATGCCATGTACAGTTATGTTTAATGCTTCAATTAGAAGATGGGAGTTTGGCATCTCAGGAGAAGAAGTCTGCTATTGAAAAAAATAAAAGGCCACTATGTTCTTACACTTGCTTTGTAGAGCAGACTTCTCCATTTTTATAGCAATGATATGAACTACTTTATTGATGGATATACTAGAAGAAATGTAAATATTTAGTTTTATGGCCACAACTGCAGCAGGGAGCTATTAGTTTCTAGAAATATTTAGTTTCTATCCACATTCTTGCCACTCTGTAAAGAAGTTTTAGGCTATTTTGCTTCCTTTTGAATTTGCCGTTGTGTCTCTTTTTGTCCTTGGTTCTAGTATAAACCAAGGAAAATACCACTGTAGTGTAAAATCATAGTCAGCTTCATAAAAAGACTTGAAAATAATTCCAGAAAGCAGGACTAGGATGAGAAAGTTCTCATCAACCATCCACTTGTGAGCTGAGAGGGAGGACACAGCTTTGCTACAAAATGCTATCTTCCCTTGTTTCACAAATATATAAACCCTCTCATTAAACAAATTCCATTTGTTCTCCTCTGTGCCCTTTAATTACCCAGTACTTTCCCATTAACTTAATTATTTAAGTGCTTTTCACTCCCATGTTGTTGCACGTACAGATGCTATGTGTATAATACATTAAACCTGCATAATTGACTTACATTTAACTGTCACCAGTTGTGTAATGTTCTATGTTTGTTTTGTATTCATGACACCGTGAAGAAATTAAAAGCTTTGTGTTAGTAAACAGACCTCTGTTTATGGCTGCTCAGAGCTGGAGCAAATTGGGGAAAGACACTACTGTTATTAAAAACATGGACTTGAGAAAACTGAGAATGATAACCACTTGTTTGTATCCATCAGCACCATCTAAAACTGAGAAGGTTTTTCTGCTAAAACTATGGGAAAAAGGTAAGAACATATTTTGAGACTGGCATTTTTTCTGTATTTGAGAGTGTAGTCACTTAGCCAGGAAAACATATCAGCTCAACAGAATTGAAACATTAGTAGTTTTGTGTTTCTTAATTACCTGAGGTCCTGAGTGACCTACTGAAAAGCAAACCAACAAGAAATACTTAAAAGGCAAAAATCCCAAACCAGCAACATCTAAATCACTCTCCTGAGATTTGTCATTCCTTTCCAGATACCTTACCCAAGTGTTGGGATTAAGTATAAATTCTGCAAACAAAGACAGAATCATTTGTAACATTGATCTTTTCTGGTAACTGAGATGCCACATATGAAACACTGATGGAAATACCTTCATGTATTTCTCAATTAAATAAAAGTAGTGACTTTTGCCATCTTAAATTTGAAGTTGTCAGTCAAGTACATCTGGCAAGACAAAATGAGCCAAGGGAAATTTCCTGCTGATGCAAGTCATCTCTGTGCATTTCTTCTGAGTAAACTTGATCAGTAATGGCTGGATAATTCAGGCATAGCACTGACTTTTCTCTCTCACATATTACCAGTCACTGGCTGCTTTCCATAACGAGATGGTTATGGCCACAGAGAAACACTGTCTAACCTAGTCCAGAAGGAACTCAAGAAAACCACTGATATTCTACATAAAAGGAAAGTCAATCAAAATAATGTTTATTAAATTTTTGTTTACTTCTGCAAACTGAGTACTAAGTTAGATCTACATGGCAAAACATACCTCTACAGTCTAAATACCTGTTACGGAGGTAGTTGCCAGGGATTCCACTAAATTTGCTGGAGTGCTAGTTCAATATATCTAGCAAAGCTTTGAGTATGTGTCATCTAAAGTAGGTGCTATGCTTGGTCAAGCAATCTGTATACAAAATCTGTGGTCTATAGTTCTTCATGAAGTTGACTGCCTATCTGGGTCAACAGCAAATCTCCAGACATCTATATTGTGCTCAGTTCTGCTGCCTCAACAAAGGCATTTAGTGTTCTATGATATGCTGTAGCTGTCCCACTTGTTTTCTAAAATGCCCTAGCTTTCCAATAAGGCCTATCTTACATATAAGGCCTTTGCAAATAATTCTGATACTTTAATGTGTCAAAAGTGGCACTACAGATATATGCTTTGGAAATGACATCAGTCTTACAATCTCTGATTCAATCGCACTCATAAAATTTGAGTTTGACCCTGAATAAACCTTTAGTTTTGTCTGAATAAATAAAATAGTAAAGCCCTCCATATTCTGTTTCATTTGGCAGCAGTTTAAAAAAAAAATAAAAAAATATCCAGTCTTTGAGGATTTGAAATTTGGAAATTACAGTTGAAAATCTATTTAATTCTTTAAAGATTCACATGGATATGAGTGAGCTTGTGTGCATTTGTGTTCTGAATTTCTCCAGAAATAAACACGAGGGAAGGAGTGTGAGTGTTTGCTTGTCATTGTTTTTGGTATGGCTGGTGAACAATTACACTCTTGGCTGTAGTTGTTTTGAGTCTAAATTGCTCATCTCACTTAACTTTAGCCATCTGGGGCTGCATGTATATTGGTAAATAAAGCAGGACCACGGTGTGGGCTCAGGTTGCAGACTGCGCTTATCCTGAAACGATCATGTGCCAACTAACACTTTCTTGAACAATGCCCAGTTGGTTCAGAGGCTAGCACGCATCAGAGACAAATCCTAACAGGCCATTTGAACAATAATGCACTGGGTTTGGCTCTTTACATTCTACAAAGACATCTAATATTTGTTCCATCAGGGTGTGTACTCTGAAACACTACCATCTGCCATGCTCAAAGGTCTGTAACACACACTTTCATATTTCTGGTATGAGAACACCTCTATAAGAGGTTGATTATACTGTCATCACATTATTTATGATACTTAGAACTGGGGTAAAAAAGAGCAAAAACATATAAACACAAATTATGTTTCTTTATGACTCCAAAGGGGCAATCAGGGGGTCAAGAAGGATGCAGTGCCAGATACTGTGCCATATAGACATGACTTGTCAGTGAAAATTTGTCTTAGAGCTAGAGAACAATCCCTATTTAGAAACATATATAGAACGAGGAAGTTATTTACCCAGTCTCCTCATTAATCAGCTAATGAATGAGAAAAGATGAGCTTCTGAGAAGTCATACATATGGTACCCTATCAGAAGTATATCTCAGCATGAGACTATCATCTTGTAAAGCTGCCTCTTCGATGGGCCATAGTTCTCTCCCAATAGACATTGAATATTTAGATGGATAAAGTTAGCAGAGATGAGTTCTTCAGGCATGTTATTGGGTGGTTTCTAATTTTCGTTCTTACAATGAAAGCCTTTTGGCTATTTTCCCCTTTTCTGTAAGCTAATTTCCCCCCCCCCCCCCCCCCCCCCCCCCCAAATCTTGTTCTCTGCATGAATTATCTTTCTTTTAGCATCATTAGATCACAATACCCTCTAAGAAAAAAAATCAGCAAAAGTCATGTTTGTCATATAACCCCAACAATACATCATTTCCATGTTAAGTGGAATGAGATGTTCACATACTTGTCACCTGTGTGCTGAATCACCCTCAAGGCAGGTTTTTCTATCAATCACCAACATTAAAGTAAGTTCAACATTTTAAAGTATTAGCAATGCAACATTAGGCATGCAAATTAGTGATTTGAATAGGATTTGTAGGAAACTAAATGAAGCTTGTTTCTCCAGATGAAATTCACCTACTGATTAACACAAAACCTCTTCAGAGTTGAAGGGCAATGCAACTGCTTCATAAGCTTGGTTTACACATGGCTTACTTTCCTTCCAGATTGTGCCACCTCTGCCCCATGAGGGCAAGATTTCTTATTTCTTGTGTGATTGCACTGAATGTAACATAGTTATTCCATCAGAAGGTTCAGCCCTTTCTTTTTCAGCAGTTATCTCATGCCCTAGCTTCCAAGCCTTCACATAAGAACTACACCATTTGGCTCAAACTGAGCTGGGAAGATAAGGAGATTCTAGTCACGTGAAAAGAAGACAAGAGCCTACATGGTGTAAATGAAATGTCTTGTGAAATGAAACATCTTTTTTCCTCACTTTAAGCCTATGTGTGAGGATTGAAAGCATATCCATATTATTGAAATCAGGGGGAGTAATCTCATATCTAAGGTTTGACTTATGATAACAACTGAAAACATTACATTGTTCTTGCTGTGTGTATCAACTTCTCAGGGAGGTAAACCTGCCACTACCCATACACACACATACATATATCAAATGCAGATGAGATAGGAGGAATATTGAGTGCATATATCTGATGGCAGACACTGGTTTTTTGTCAGCGGTGGAATAAACAAGAGGCATGAGTGAATCATAAAAGCTGAAAGACAAAGTAATTGAAAGTCAAAAAAAAAAAAAAAAGACCATCTTGTGCTGCTTGAATCCAGAATAAATTGTGGGATGTGAAAGAAACTACCCTGATATAGTCCAGAGGATGACCTGCGAGATGGTTAACAGATTAACAGTTTGTCTATATTACATGTCTTGCATACCTTATTTGTTGCAAACAATGCTAACAAAAACTCTAGATGTCAGTTTACTATGCTCAAGGAGAGCATAGTAGAAATAAAAAAAAAACAAAACAACAACAAATAAACAAATAAATAAATAAATAAATAAACCCACAAAAAAACAAGTCAGTGTGGAGATTTTAATGTTTGCTTGTGGCATATCATAGAATTTTTCATAATCATCTTTTGTGGCTACTTTTGAACACAGAACACTGCAGTAACAGGATTCCCTTTCTGTAAAAGTCAATTCTCTTTCATCTTATGCTCAAATATTTGAACTATTTCTGGGGAAAATCCTTGCTTAGTGAATGAGATACTAACATTGTTGCTTAATGATACTCCTCAGCTGAGGAGACAAAATTCATATTTGGATGTACCACCTTAAGCAACTATGCAACATCTAAGAAACAATTCTTGAATTATGATATTTTAATCTATTCTAATATTCTCATGTATGTACCAGACTAGTTATATCTGTCATATATGTACACTTTGGAACTGTTTCCTCTTCAATTATAAGTATCTTTCTTTCCTGACAACAAGTTCCCAAGCTGGAGTTAAGCTATCATGGCATGTGCTCTGTTCATGCAGCAGTTGCCTTGAGTAGTACGTGCATAGTAATGAGAATGGTAGAAACATAGCTTAAAACAGGAGTCAGGCTTTGAATACAAGACTGCTGATAATGCTCTAAAAATATCCCCAAAATATTCAGCTGAATATATGAATATATTCATGATTATTTATAATCAACTTATTACATGTTTTTATATCACTAGGTCATTTTAACAGTTCTGCAGCTCTTTGTGACTATGTGCAGGGAAAAGGTGGATTGTGATTGCTTTCTACTTTCTGAGCTGCTGGGTATTAGATTCTTTTGTGAACTTCATAACCATACACATACATAATTGCAGAGATTTCTCCCATGATAACTGGGACTGAGAAACAGTTTGGAATTCCATTTTCTCCAAGAAAGTTTCTTTTAAAAGGGCATGTGATGATAGGATAATGGAGTAATGGCTTTAAACTGAAAAAGGGTAGGTTTAGGTTACATAAAAGGAAGAAATTCTTCACTGTTGGGGTTGGAACTAGACCTTTAAGGCCTCTTCCAAACCAAAATATTACATTTTGTAATACAAAAGCAATGAAATAACTGAAATAGTGATTTATTGGACATTTTGTTTCATCTAGTTTTCTGATTTTGTTTTGTTTTGTATTTTAACAATACGTTTAATTGCAATCGCTGTGTCTTTGAGTTCAATATAAATCAGTTCCTGTATCAAACACAGATAGAAATAAAAATGTCTAAAAATACAGGAGGAGACATTAACATTGGGCATTAAGCAAGACATTCTATCAGTGGGAATACAAGAGAGTATTGCCTGGCAGGCTTTTTCTATGGATAGAAGTTTTTTAATAAAAATGGAACCAATTTGTATACAGAATACTCTACTAGATCTCTCCTTATTTAGGCAGATGGACAGAAATCTACTTGTTTTCTATGATTTTCTAATGAGTTTAAGTACCACTTTAAAGAGTCAGCTATTTTCTATTCATGAGGTGATCAAATGCTTAATATTAGTCCAGTACAATAATACATTGAATCTGATTAAATAGATTTCATTAAGTTCAGCAATTTTCAGCAGCACAAGAGACTGGAATAAAAATCTTTAAATATGTCTGTTCAATGACCTCTTAATCACTTATAAAATGTCTAAGGTACTTCAAGAGTTTGCACTACATATTTGTTCAGGAAACAGAATTCAAACTGCTCTCATAATACAAGCCAACAGAAAAAGAGAATCCAGGAAAATAAAGAAAATTATTTTCTTACAAAATGTGTACACTTATACTGTATTTTATAGCTCTTTATGCCTTCAGTGGAACCTGTTTTGCTTCCCCAATAAATCTTACTGAAGGAATACTAAGACAGAGATACAAATAGGTACTGAATTCATAAAACTTATTCTAAGGGGAAGATGAGAAACCAAATAATCTCCATAAATAAAGAAAATGTGGTTAAAATAGTTATTAAATGTTTGTGGAGAAGAATAAAGATAACATCACCTAGCAGTACTGAAATATAAAGAATCAATTTAAGACAGAGATCAAAAATGCTCAGCAATGTTTTTGCATTTTTGTCAGTTAAAAATGAAAATATATGTTGAGCAAATACTTTCTATAACTTCTAGATATCTTTTCAACATATAAAATTAAAATGCTTTAGATAACTCTAACAGAGACCTAAAAACAATCTTCTGGATCACCAAAAATAGCCTCAATGCTATCACAGATAGCCATAATACCTAATCTTTCCACTGCATTGATAAATGTCCATTTTAAGATTCAAGAGAGCTTTTTATTTTTGTTTGTCCTGCTGGAAAGCTCTTTAGGCTCTCACAGCTGTGATAGTTAGAAAATTTCTAATTTCTATTCCAAATTTATTCATGACCAATAATAAGGAATCATCTCACATTTTATCGGTGAGATAATAAATGTAATTTCCTTGTAATAGGATAAAAATCAGTAGAACAGATTGTGAATCCCTGAAGAGTGAAAAACAAACAAACAAATATACCCCTCTCTTCAACCCTACCCCAAACCAGATAAAAAATAAATTTATAATCAAGGTATTAAAAAAAAAGTTAATTTCAACAATAATCTTCTTTTTTTTCCCCTCAAAGCCTAATTTCAAACAGCTTAACTTTAACAAAATGGGATATTTAACCTGTGTAGAAAGGATGTTGGTTTTAACACTAATAAGTCAACATACATTCTTCACAAGAAGACATTAAAATACCTGTAACCTGCTCCCAGTGAGTAACTTATCTGGTTACTTACTGCAAATACTTCAATCAAGTTTTCTTCTAATAAATTACACATCATACTGCTCATGATATGTGTACAACTAAGGAACTAGAAGTGCATGTAAGAAGAAAATTAAATTTGGGATGAAAATATATCTACAGCAAGAGGTAATCTGTTTTAAACCTTTCTTTCCAAAAGGTTTGCATTGGTTTATCTCATTATCTTTCTGTATAATTTATTCATCATACTAATCTTCAGGCAGAAAAAGAAAATGAAGAATGACAGTTGTGTATAACCCTGAATGCATCTTGTTGTCCACCTAATAATGAACTGACTTTGTAGAAGGAATTAATATTTTTGATCATTTTCCATATGGAAATTTGCAGGGCCATCCACATTGTTTCATTATTTGGACACTTTCGTGAATGTCATGAAATATTATCCATCACAGCTTTAGAATTTAATCTCAGAGATATTTACTCATTTGGTCAAAGCATGAGTTTTACCAAATGAGTCAGGAGGTACAGATTTATTCCTTACCATATATCAGCTTTTATAGTTTTAAATTGTGTGAAGAACATTTTTCTTTTGTTACACATAAATTTATCTTATTATTACCATATTTATTAAATGTCTTTTCTCACTGTGATTCCTTAGGGGGAAAAAAAGGGAAAAAAAAAGGATAACAGCAATTAGACTAATAGAAAATGAAAACATTTAGGTCCTAAATCAGACAGAAGACATTTGAGTCTTTGGTTTCAGATTATGCTGGATAGTGCAACAGTATCATAACAGGTGCTTTTGGTTTTAATTCCTGCTTCTGTTGAGAGCAGCAGCTGCCAGATGAAACCTTATTCAGGTGGGTGAATTTGTAAGACACTTAGGTAATGAACTACATCCTTATTTATTGTACATTATGCAAAAAGAGAAACAAAAAGTAAAAGGGTCTTTTATCAATCCCCTGTATGAAACATTTATTTGTGTTTCTGTCCCAATAAAATGCAAAGCACAGAGGGTTTGTGTACATGTTGGGTTTAGGAGACAGAAGGTGGCTGCAGCCTACGCTCAGATTTGGGATTAGGGTGATCACTTAGCCATATAGTCAAAGGATGGAAATTAATAATTACCACAAGTAAATTTATCATATAGCTGTAAGATGACTGTGCAAAACAGTTGTGCCATGATGATGATGTGGGCACATCCTCCTTCCACAACTTTTGGGGAAAAAAAAAAAAAAGCTTTTCTTGCATCTATTTTGCTGTCTCAAGCACAGTTTTTATTCAGGTGATAGAAATGAGGTATTGCTGGAAAATGCAGTTTCAAAAGGGCAAGTTAGTGCAACCAATGAACAGCAGGAGTCAGAGTCTGTGATGCTGAGCAGAACTGCACCTGCTGGCTGGTGTCTGGCTACTGCTGGCCCCTAATCTCATATAGGTCTATATATTGAGTCAAGAATGAACTGCTGTGACCCTCCATTTTCATCTTTGTATAAAACAGATGATATGAAACAGTAATTTCTCCACTGAGTCTATAATGTCTATTTAAAATAAAATTCATATTTAAAATGGTGGGGAAAAAATGAAATCCAGTCTTGATTCAAAGGCTTCAAGCTAGGAAAATCCTCTTTACCCTAGCATAATCTTCTTCCTTGTAAAAAGGAAGTGTCTTGCTTCTAGCCCGTGTAATTTCAGTTTCCAGCTCATCCACCCACCCATTTATTTCACTTTGCAAATGTTCACTTTGTTGTAGTCTGGTTTTGGGTAAAGTGCGGGGATCAGGCTTTGGAAGTATTTGCCCATAACTCACAGTTTCTAAATATCAGTGAAATCTCCCAGTTATTTTTAAGCCTTGTGATTGGCCATTTGTTTCATATGTGGACAGTAAATCAATCCCAGAATGATCTCACTACTATTTCTCTACTCCTGCTTGATGTTTTTCAGTTAATGTATTCCAAATTCAAGCCAGTTCCCCTTGCTGCAAAACCAATTTAAAATCTCTGTTCAGGTAGCTACTTCCATAATTTAGAAGTTATTTCTAATACTTCATTCCAAGATCTTGTTCATCAGTTTGCAAGTTTTCTGCAAGATGGTGTATGGCTTAACTCTTATTCCAAGCGATCTGTCTTGGTCTTACACATTTGTCAAACACTGTGCCACTGACAATTTTTACCAGAAATAACAGAATGTCGGTATTGGGTCTCCACAGAACTTTGCCTTTAACAATTGCTCCCTGAAACTGCTATACCTTTTAAACAGGTCCACCTTCACTATTACATTTCAATGCAGGTCATAAGCACAACATCTGTTTTACGTGGCAATAACAGGTTGTTCAAAACATCATAGTGAAGGAGCATGCAACACCAGGGAAAACTGGAGACAAGATACTAGCTGGGTTTGAGTGCAAGAGTTATACTGATGAATACCCTTGCAGCTATTACTCAGCAGTACATAGAAGACCACTCTAGTTGTACTCTGAAAAGCATTTGCTGTATTGACTTTCAACAGTATTTAGCTGAATCAAAAAAATAGGTATTTCAAAAATGCATGAATTTACCACAATGTGAACAGAGTTCTGAGCTTCTTTCACTCTTAATTCCTTCTGTGTTCTTCATGAGGCACAATGCTTGCAGAGTAAGTGATGGAAATAGAATTCTTCCTCAGGAAACTTAAAAGTCATCTGTCACTTTACAATGAAGATTGCCTTTGCACTAAGTTTTACTTCTCAGAAGTCAGTCTGTGTGAAGCAGGAAAATTAATGATCAGATTCTCCATTGTGATATTTTATCTGTAGAACTTTTTCTCCATATATTAAGTTTATGACAGATGATGAAGGCAAATTTCATGTTCATAAAATGCTGGCAAATCACTGAAAAGTGAAATCCCCTCTTCTTTTCCCCAACTGCCATGTGTCAGCTAAGCCATCTCAGTATTTTCCAACATTTTCTGCTTTCTGCTTTAATGTGATTAAGCTTGTGATACGTTGTCAGAGGGTTTAGCCAATGGCAGGATTACAAAATGCCAGACACATCACTGCTAGTTTCACTCAAGCTCTCTGTAAATATGCTTCTTTTTGAACTAATTACTCATGATCCACGAGAGGCAAACAAGATCCAATTGATTCTAGCAGCTCATGTGAAAGCTGAGAGGTTAGTAGTTCATCTAGTATTTGACACAAAAATCCAGCCAGCAATCAAGCAAACCTTTTTGCTCCAAGTTTGTAGCAGTGAAAACAAGAAGCACGTGTTCCCATGTTCCCATGCTTTTTGAGACATACCCATGAAGCCAACAAGTTAATTTCATGGACCATATGCATGACATGCATAATATTTTCCTGTCAAGATTATTCCTACCTTCTCCAACTAGTTTAATATACATGTGTATATCTATCTATACAGACTGAATCCTGCTCCTGGTTAACACTGGAGGGAAATCCTTCACACTGCGATGAAAGAAATGATAATTAATTCAAAACCAGGTGTCTTATTGATACAGCTTCATCAGTCCCCATTGCTTGTAAGAGGAAATGCAAGCTTCTCATGTTTTATTTCCATGGCCCTGCAGTATTTACAGGTGATTTCCACCAGTTCATGTAACATGAATCAGAATGATTTTTTTCTCTTTCTCACCCTGGGGTCTCTGATGAGGCAGATCAGGCAACATGTCAAAATGTTCTCAAATAATGAGTAGTTATTGGTATGAAATTACCTCATCCCACACACTCTTTGGCCATTACACATGATTAATGCAAAGCATATGACTGCTGGAAGACATGAAACTTCTGCCAAAATATTCTTTCATTTAGCTGGAATATAAACAAGCACAAAACAACAACAAAGACCCACAGTGCTTATTTGCATAATGAAGAGCTCTGTGTGGTGGAGATCAAAAAAGCATCTATTAAAAAAAAAAAACCAACAACAAAAACTAAAAACTACTGTGTTTCTTATCATTAATTACTCTAGCCTTAGCAAATTAAAAAGTAGTACAAAGTTAAATACTGCATGGCATTTATTTTATTTTTATTGCCTTCTTTTTATATATATTGCATCAAGAACGTGGAGCTTAGTCAGTGCAATCATCCAGCTGGCTTGGAGAATACCTATTGGGTAAGGATGCTACTGTTTATTTTTGTTTGTTTGTTGGATATACCTACCAAACTGGCTTTTGGGGAATGAAATTGTAAAACAAATAAACAAACAAACAAACCTCCCTACCAACAGAAAACCCAGTGCTTCTGCAAGGTTATGCAGTTACTTACAGTGCTGAATTTTTCTTAAGTGCCAGCTGTGCAAACTAGTAACATCTGAAACTGGGGCTGGGAGGATGAGATACACTAAAAGATAGGGACACAAGAAGTGGGGATGCAAATACAGCAACTGGAGGCATTCTCTTCCTCAAGGAGAAGCGGACTATC
The DNA here is from genome assembly GCF_027791375.1 of Indicator indicator. Lineage (NCBI taxonomy): Eukaryota > Metazoa > Chordata > Aves > Piciformes > Indicatoridae > Indicator > Indicator indicator. The sequence continues at coordinate 19,230,836 of NC_072021.1, forward strand.
AGTATTTCTGAGCCACCCTGTGTGTCCCAAAAGGCAGCTAGCTGCATGAGTGCAGCTACAACATCTGTCAAGTCCTACATTTTGTTTATAGTCATCTTGTGTGCTCTTTAATTTTTTGAGTGGAACTAATTTCCCGAGATAAACACATTATTTTTATAGTTCCTCTGCCCAGCTCTCACTCCTCACACCCACTTGCTGTTACAGTCAGATTGGTGACCCACAAAACATGCTGGAAGCAAGGTGTGAGTAACATTAGAAAAACAGGAGACAGTACTGGATTTGAAGACAAGACAACAGCAGTGGTCTCTCACCAGTGTAAGACTCACACAAGGATGTTAAGGATTAATGGAAAAGAAGATGAGCTAGAACACAGCTGCGAGAGTGTTGCCCTGCTCTGCCTTTCCTCTAATGTTTCTAAGGCCATCTCCAAGTCTGCATCCTGGCCCTCTCTCCAGCTTTTCATATTTGCTTTTTCTTACCTAGTCAGGCTTGTCTAATATATTCAAATTTCAAAAATGATGCTTTTTCTAATAGTGATGCCTGCCTCTGGCATCTCTTAGGCTGTCAAATTTCCTTAAGTAAAGCTTGTATAAGTCTGTTTGCAATGGACAAACATGCTACAAATAGCAGACACAAAAATGTTCCATATTTCAAAAAAAAAGGAAAATAAAAAAAGGAAAGTTACATTACGGCTATAGAAGCAGACATTCTATGACTTCTTTAATATTAGGATGTCACTGCCTGTTATAAACCTCTCTTCCTGCACACTCTCCACTCTCACTATAAAAATCATGTCTATGACAGTCTTATAGATATGGTGTAGATAATGAGATCACCTCGGCCATAATGAGATCGAGAACATAAAGAAGAGAGATTGCAGATTTATTCATATTGAAACTTCTGAAATGATTGCAGATGTTGGACAAGAAGAATTCTTTTTATCATTTTTTAAATACTTCCTATCTAAAAAAAGAAACCACCTGGTTTTAGCTGTTACAATGACAATTTTACAGGTGAGCTACTTGTTCAGAGGGAAGGAAGGGGAGAGGTGATGAAAAAGGGGAAATAGTCTAGATAAAAATACTTGAAGATACCTTTTTTGTATAAAATTCACTGCATACTTTCTAATTACACATCCTCTCACTATTTTGCAAATTATTTCATACAATGCAACATTTCTGAAAAGAGTTCTGAGGGAAAATGACAGGTTTTTTTTCTGAACAGAGATTTTTACTGTCTGTTCCCTTGTTTTGTTTTGTTTCTTCCTTTGTTTGTTCTTTTGTTGTTATTGTTGTTACTTGTTTGCTTGTTTGTTTGTTTGTTTCTCATTGGGAAACAGGAGAATGAGACTCGTACCCTTTTGGGATAAAAAAAAAAAAAAGAAAAAGAATTCAGAGCATGGTTGTGAGGGAAAGGCTATTGGAGAGCAATGTTGGCTTAATTGTATTTTTAACAGAAATACACTTTTGAAAAAAGGTCTAAATAATAATTAACTAATATACTTTATTCTTTTCTTTAGCTGTGACCTAAGGATGATTTGCACATTACCATTATAGGCCAATACAATTATACTCTGTGGAAATGACTTCCAGTCCTAGTGATATTATGATACTGTTTTCCCCCTGGTGACCCCAGCTTGGCTGAGGGGCTCAGCTGTGTCCTGTATTGGGGCCATTGGAGCCAGCTGGGACTGCCTGGAACTGGTTGCATACGGCATGGGGCAGCCCTGGCCTTCTCCTCACAGAGGCTGCCCTTAACCTCCCTGCTGCCTGTGACTGGTACAATGATATTTCAATAAATGGCAAAATATTGACCTTCTTGGAGATTTAAATTAATAGGAAAAAGCTCATACTCACAGATTTTAATACATGGTAGTTTAACGTTGCACTTCACAATTTGTGAAACGTTAATTGTTAGTTTATGTGATGAAAGCTCATTTGCATACTCACAAAGGAACACAGAAAGACAACAGCAGGACACAGACCAGTAACACACTGTCCTGGCTTCTCCCAGATCCATCCCATCATTCATCAGCCCAACAAAGGTCCATCTGCACCAGCCTAAAGTAGTGCAAGGACACAGTAGCAGGTAGGAACACAATTAGGGACTCAAAGGAAGGGACACTGTATCTGCTCCACCTCCCTGCTGCTTCCTGTGATAGGTCTGGCACCTAACATTTAGTATTTAGCAAGTTACGAAATGCAACCCTAAGGTAACATGTGCTACAATCTGTGAAGCATCAGCAAAGATCAAACTGCAGTAGTCAGCATGTAGGTCATGTGTTTTGGGAGTCAGGGCTGATTTTAGGGGTGATACCAAGGTGGGGTTGGCTACAGGGACCAGGGAAGTCCCAGACAGTGCTACATAGGACCCAGCACTCCAGATGTGGCCTCCCCAGTTCTGAAGAAAGGGGAAAGATCAGCTCTGTCAACCTACTGGCAATACCTTGTCTAAAGTAGCAGACAATTCCATTTACTTTCTCTACAGCAAGGGCACACTGCTGGCTCCTGTTCAACTTGGTGTCTATCAGGACCTCAAAGTCCTTTCTTTTCTGCCAAGCTGCTTCTCACTGGGCAGCCTCCAGCACATACTGGTGCATATGCATGTCTGCATGCAGTCCTGATGTTATTTCTTGTGTTTACCTGGAAAGAAAAAACTTAGACTCCATGAAATTCAGTAATTAAGTTCATTTTTTTTTTCTGTTATCACTGAGGCCAGGATTACTCCCTTGTGCCTATACCATATAGTTTTTAATCAAACTTTGTGACAGCAAACATGAAATATGTGGTCTTGTTGGATTCAACAGGACTCCACATACCTATAGCAACACATAAATAGCAAGATTAGAGTAACAGTGTTTAAAGATAAAATATGATGCAGTGGAGATAACAAGAGGCTGAAAGAAGACAGTAAACACAGCAGCACGCCCCATTAGTGTCCCTCTTCCCATCAAGTTATCTGCCTGTTTAGAGCCCTGCATGCTATTTGGTCCAAAGGGATCAGAACATCAGTGTTAGGAATAAGGCACACATTGGGGAATGCTTTGAAATTGTTATTCTTGATTTAGGGAAGCAATTTGGGATTAAGTACTTCTCGAATGATCACATTCTGATACCCTTGCATGCAATTTTTACTCCAAGTGTGAAATCAGTCTCACTGATTTCCTTGGGCAGAGGAAACAATGAATGGAACTAAGTTGACTCCTTGGGTGTTAGTGAATTAAAGAAATGAAGTTCATAGCTGATTCTTTACAGATGCTCTAAATTCAGAAAACACTGATAGAAAGCAGTGGGGAGTTTCAAATACTTTGGCAATTAAAAAAAAAATAAAATCCCTTCTCCACAGAATTAATTTTGTAGCAATTCTTTTTAACAGTTTTGATTGCCCTCAAGAGATCTGGTCTGAAGCAAAGAAACCTAATTCTAATCACAGGAAACTTATGCTGATTAATTTTGACCTTGCACAAGATAACAGAAGATTATGTGTCTGAGCCTGTGACCCATGTAGGCAAGGCTCTGAAAATCCTTAGAGAGGATAGAAAACATTTTCTGAAACATAAGGAAAACAGGAAGAAAAAAAAAATAAGTAAAACCAAAACAAAATGTTGTGGAAAAAAAATCAGAAAAAGAATGTAGCCTTTTGAGTATGTATAATCAAGTAAATGTATTTGCTATTTCCATCATAGAGGAGTAAATATTTTTTTTTGTAACATATTTTAATTTTTATAGAAGAGTATCCACATCACTGCTGAATCACTGCAAATAACTAAATACTTCTGTCTTTTCCTTTTCTGTATTTTTTGATTGCAAAACCACCAAAGAGTCTGCAAAGCAATGAATATGTAGGTGTGACCTGTACCAGGGATAGCTAATTTCCATATACATAAAGAACTCAACTCTTCTAAAACACTTGATTGGAGGATGCATTAATATATCTACTTTACTCCCTCCTTTTTCTCTTCTCAAAGACTACCATCCCTGGAGTAGCTCACTCATCATTCTGCTTCCGAGGACCACTTTCCCATTTGTTGTGACTGCTGTACATTCACTGAATTGAGTATAACTTTGTATACTTTATATCAGCATTAATATTAATATTAGATTTGCTGTTTCCATAAATCTGTTCTCATTTCAATCTACAAATCTCTTCTCCTTTTCTCAATCCCACTTCTTGGCTCGGTCATTGGGTGAAAAAACAACTGTCTTAGTAAAAAAATAATAATAAAAAACTTAATAAAAAACTGTAGCCTTGAATATAGTTTAGATGTAAATGCCTGTGAACACCTTTTCCCAGCAGAGACCCACTCTGAGGACATGGACACTCATACTTAGTGAATGTTCTCCCCTTGCCATCTCATTCTTTTTAGGGTCTGACTTGATAACTCTGGAATATTTCCCCTTATTGTAATGGAGATCAGAAAGACCAGTGTACTGGGCTCCTCAGTGGTACTACTATGGTGGGGTGAAAAGACAGCTTCAATTTTTGTGTTAGATAAAAAATGCTGCTTCATCTTAGCAGTCAAATTTGAATAGTTCTTTTCTTGCTTCAGAGTACATTCAAGTGTTTATTTCAACATACAGCATTTACACCAGTAAGGAACAGAATGCCTCAGAACATGGTTAGGTGAAGGGAAAATATTTCTCTATAAATATTTCTCTGTAATATTTCTCTGTAAATATTTCTCTATAAATTAGTTGTTGGAAATAGTTTTCTCACAAATGGCAACTGACGTTTTAATCATTACCAAAAGAGTTTGCATTTATATTAGGAAGAAGAGGGGACAAGTCTCTATATTATTTTGAACCAAGAATATTAAATTAAGATTCTAAGGAGAGAAAAGTTTGGGAGTAGGGTTTTTTTAAGGCACTAGGTTTTTTTAGGCACTAGCTTCATCGCTGACTCAGAAACGTATTATCTGTGTTATATATCTCAGAGTGAATCTAATGGAAACCTAGGGTACAGAAAGTTGTTTACAGGTATACCACCCACTAGTCATAATGAGAGTGAAAGGTGTGGAGAGTGACATTCATGGGTGTGCAGGAAGAAGTGACAACAAGTAATTTTGAAGTGAATGTCAAACTGCCAAGCACTCATGGCAAATAACCGTTTGCAAGGATTCTGATGTCCATTACATACTGTCTTTCCAGGATGGAGGCCAGCATATATAGGGGCATGTAATGATCTGTGCAGGTTTTTTAAAAAGATTTCTGGTTCTGGTTTGGAGAGCAGAAAGGAAGAAAAGTGTTTAATGGATTTGGTCCTAGAAAAAGCACTCTGTCACAGATTACGATAGAAGGAAAATGCTGTCTACAGGGGATGGTTTGTCAAATAGTTCAGGTTTACATTCTCTCTTCAATTATATCAGTTAAGAAAATGACATAGCAAAACCTAAGTTCTCTTTGTGTTATTGCTAAGTAAAACCATTAACACCTGAAAATGAATAAGATAGATTTATATTAGATAAAACAGTTTTAAAATCATTTTATAAGTCCTTCAACAGCCTGCACAGCCTTTTGAGAACTGGCTGTTGCCTATTCCCATCATAGCCACTAATTAGACTTCTAGGCATGAACCAAGTCCCAGACTGCCCCTATGCCTCACATAAATAGCATTTTTATTATCTCTAATTCTAACCAAAAGTATGGGAAGAAATGTCATATTTCTCTTTAAAGAGGAAGACTGCATTCAATTTTTCCATTCCTGTTTTTTTACTCTTCCATGATTTTGTTTTTCAGACAAATTAGAGTATTCCTATCTTCCATACTGCTGACCTGGAGGACAATATAATAATAAGGAAGTAGAAGTGTAGAAAAATGCACCATCATCCATTGAAAATCTGAAAATTCTATGGTGAATTAATCATACCAATTCTTATCTCTCTTGTGTTTATGACATGCTCCAGGGATTTTTGTTCTATAAATGTAGCAGAAAATTTGCAATTTCCTCTTCCTTAGCAGTTATACCATGGCTGATTTGAACAAACTTTACAAGATACTGCTGGAAATAGCTACAAGGAGGGTGTTTACTTTTCTTTTTTCTCTGCCCACCCACCCCCCCCCCCCCCCAAAAAAAAAAAAAGAATAAGAATATACAGGGAAAAAAAAAAAGCCAGAATGTTAATTTTCTTTCTTTTGAAATTGTAATTAGTTGTTCTTGCCATCTTCCCTTTCAGTGCGAATACAAGTATTGCAGATTACTTTAGAGAGCCTTTTATCTGAAAAGAGTAACCTCACTCCAAAACTTGAGGAAAAGAGATGTAAAATAGCTTTGCACAGAGAAAATACTCTCAAGCAGCACAGGAAACTGTGTGCCAGGCAGAAGATTCGTAGATTCATGACTTCCTATTCCTCCATTTATAATTCTTAACCAACATAGACACACTCCATGTGGATGAAAATCCACCACGACGAGCTTAATCACTCAGCTTTGAAGATAGCCATTTTTCAGCTGTATTGCTTAGTTCTTTGGACCAGCAATGGAGTGGAAGAAGTGCAGCTGCCTCCTGCAGCCACTCCAGCCAAGGTTGCTTCTGCTTGACTACTGGAGCACAGGCTGAGGACTTGGGGATTTGGAAGCCTCTGCCCAGTATGAGGTACATGGCTGCTGCTTTCCCATTTGCAGATTCAAACAGTGATGAAGCAGTGCACACATCCAGGATACAAATGTACAGGCACAGAGGACACTGCCACAGCCAGTCACAGACTGCCACAGGCAAGGTACTCCTTTCCTACATGCAGAACCAAAATAAAACATAACCATAGACAGTCAAATACTCTTCCTCTGGCAGGGAAGGATAAAAGTTTAGTAGTGAAAGCGTGTCCCTGGATTACTGCTTTAGAAAATAGACAAGAGTCTCAAGTCAATTTTCCTATTAAATTATTTCCTGGCTCATCCATGTCTGCTCATCTTAATTATCTATGTTACTTTCACTTTCAATGTGAAGATTTGCCATCAAATCATTATCTTGTGACTTAGCATTTTGGAAGCTATTCATACTCTTCACATCATTACTTCCATCAGAGCTTAGAATGATTTATAAAATTTCTGAGCATGCTTTGCTTGGAACTTTAGAAGTTGTCTTGGACTAAAATTATGGGTTGACTAACCTCTGCAATTAAAATTTTCGTATAGGGGGCTTTGTTTGGGTCTTTTGTTTGTTTGTTTGGTTTTGTTATCAAAATGTCATTCTGCAGAGGCAGATGAAGTTTAACAAAATAAATGGCAACTTCTGGGACAAACTCCCACATTTATTTCAGTAACAGAAATGTGGTCATTAAGAGAAGGCAGATATTCAAACAAAAAATGAGCGGACAGTTACAGCACCTTAAATTTGTCAGTTTGATGACTGAGGTATAGCTGGCTACTACTTTTAAGCACTTCACATATAAGATACCTTTCTTTGAATCGAGAACCTTGTATCAGATAATCCCAATAATGTTTTACTTGACCAAAATCACAGTATTTAACCTCTCCTGAACTTTCCATTTATTACTGTTTGTCTCCTTCTTGATAGTAACTAGATTCCAACTAAATTGCTTCCCTGGAAGAAATACATTTTCAGGTCGTTTTGTTACACATAAATCCATAAATATAGGCAGGCTCACACCTGTCTTGGGGAGAACAGTATGTGAACAATTAGTACATTTAATTAGTTAATTAGATGAAACATAAAGGAAAGTGCAAATGACCTTGACGAAATACACTGTTAGTTAGTTCTCTGTCTTGAAATGTTTTTTAATACCTTGTCTACCTTTAGGTATCATATTGGCCTGTCACCTCTCTTGCATCCCTGTGGGTGGCTGTTACTCAGATCCTATGCTACCATCACCATCAGGAACTGACATATCAGTGTTTTTTCTGTTTTCCTGTCTTATCTTTTTATATGGCTAAAGGTTTCATGTTTATATACTTCAGGTATAAAGAATACCAAAATAATGTCTTAGTAGAGGGAAAGTAGTAAATGGAAACGATGTTTCTGAATGCACTGCCAATTCCCTGTTTGCAATAAGGGGGATTGACAAAGCGATGTGGGCTTGTGCTTTCATTCAAATACAACATTTTAGAAATTGAATTTCTGGATTTACATGCACACAGCTGAATGATAAAACTATCTCTGACTTCAAAGGATCAAAAATTGTACTACCTTTTTGTTCCTCTCCCTGTGTTTCTCTGCAATGAAGTCCCTGGGAGCACAGTCTTGGATGTAGCATTGCTCTCAATTCCTTCACTTTCTAACAATCTTATTTGGCTTGGCTGTTGCTGTTACTAGTTGTTGCTATAATATTGATTGTTTCTGTAACTGATTCTTGCCATACTACTGACTGATACTATATTTCTTATTGCTGATAGCTTGAGAGATATACATCGACTTTATTAATCATAAATACACTTGCTAGTAGCGATTTTCTGTGGTATTTGTGGTAATCTGCAATAAAGTAGATAAATTTAGAGAATAAATGCCTCCCTGTCCTTGTGTATTACGGAATCCTACAAAGCTATGATCATGATCTCTACACATCCATAAGCCAGGTAATTTTTCAGATCATGACAGCAGTATAACCTGTATATTTTTACCCACTAAGAACTTAATTCTTTTACTTTCATACTTCCAAATCACTTCAGTGCCACACTTGAAAGAGATTGAGTTATCTTATTCACTCCAGCCTGGGAAGAAGTGAGGCTGTGAAAGAATAAACATAAACTTCTGTTCTTTACAACCTAGTGACTCACAACAGAGAGTCATAGACTAAGAAGTACAGCAGGAATTCAGTTTCTTGACATCCTCCTCCAAATCTACAAAGCCTGACCAAGTTCTAAGTGCTAATTACATAGGTCATTTAATAACTCGTTATTTCACAGTCTTCCTGCTTAAGAAGACTCTATAAGAACACTTTCAGCAGAACTCAGAACTCTTCATAGCCTGAGATATCAATTTGAAATTGTCAGTTACCATCTTATGGACAAAGTTAGCAAATGGAAAGGGGTCAGAGGAGTTCTGTTCTTGGTGGTGATGGCAGTTTTGGGGGTTTAATAATTTTCTTTTTCATATAGATAATTAAAAAAGGTCTCCTGGATTTGGGATCTTGAATGCGCTCTTTTAGGAAATTCTATTCAACATCTGACTCACAAATGGTGATAACAGCTAAGCGCCATGGGACACCTAAATATGTACCCAAGCCTTTTCTTACACGTTGCTGCTTCAGCATGGGAGCTTCTAAGCTGCTTGTGTGTGTCAGTGTGAGCTGAAATTCTGCCCCCCCACCCCCGACAATAACCAGGCTAGCTCAGTCTGGAAGTGAATGAAAGCTGTATTTACAAGCAGAGTCTACAATCTATGATGAAATGCAATGAATATGTACAAATATACAAATTCACAACATTTACAAATATATACAATCAACAGAAAAGCACAACCAATCTCCCTTTGCTTCCTCCGAAAGGGGCCTCTCTCTCCCAGGAGTTTCCCCCCCAGACCTCCCTGGACAGAAAGCAGAGTTAGTTAAGCAGAAAGTTGTTAACTTAGCTGCCAAGGTCAGTACGTGTTATCTTCAGCCAGAAGAGAAGAAGAAGAAAACAGCAGCCAGACAGCCCAGCAACTGCCCTGAATACAGAATGCAGAATGTGCAGAGTGCCCCACTTTGTTTTGAGTAATAGTTCTTAAACATTTCTATCTATCCAATGGAAGTGTTTAGAACAATCAGTATTTTGCTTTCTTACACCCAATAGTGACTTATTCACACTCTTCCACTTTCTCTGTTTTGAACTTTGCAAGGAAAAATTAAAAAGACAGCTTCAAACCATCACATTGTGAAGGAACACTTCCATTTCCATACTGTGCAAACTGGCAAAAGCCAACACAGGATTTATTTTCCTTGCTGCAGCTGTAATGTTCAAGTGATTCAGAGTCTGCTACGCGATCTAAGCCACTCCTGCTGTGAAACAGGCATCTATATTCCACAGTTTGGAAAGTTTCTGACCAATAGATATTTCAAATTACAGGAAATTTGCATGCTCTTTAACAAAAATGACGGTTTGGTGAAGTCAGCTAGTAATTTTGAAATGGTCTTTTAACCTTATAAAAATGATTGGCCAAATTTTATGTACTGAAATATTCCTGTATGCTCAGTGAGTATAAGCACACAGATTTATATCCACAGATAAATGAGCCAAGTAGACACTGATAATCAGGATAATGATACCAATAATGCACACACCAGAGAACTCTAAATGCTCAGCTAGTGCTGGAACGATTCTGGTTCATAACAGCATGCTTTTAGAAGTTCCATTCTTTTAGCAGCTGAGGCATTTTTCTGCTAGCTAAATGCAAGATCATTCTAATAGATGATGAAGTCTTTTCAGTGAGCAGCAAACAGCCTCCAGGCAAACACCAATGATGCTACCAAGTGACTGTATCAGTCCAGACCAGGGTGTTGCTGATATCAGCTTATGCCTTTGAATCGTGCCTCTCAGATCATATCAGTGCAGGCACCAGGGCATTTAATTTTGCAGCAAGCTGCCATCAACACATTATGTTATAGTGAATTTCTGTTGCCATCTTCCAAACTCTGCCAGCCTCCATTACTGACTGAGTCTGTGCCATTGTTGGGTTGTGTAAGCATCAAACTGTGCACAGCAGCTTCTCTTGTTGTGAATGGTTCCTTACATTTCTACTGAGCAATGTCAACAACTCTGGCTTATCGTTTAATGCTACACTTGGACAAACTTTCCATTAGATGATTGCTACCAGATCAGCTTGTCACTAAAGAGAGAACAAAACAATGCAGTCTTTTAATAACTATTATTTTCTAAGGTAAATAATACCTAAAATAACAGCAAATCAACAAAAGAACTTTCAGACTGTAAAAGTTTGGTTTATTGCTTGTATTCTGCTATGTGTAATTCTCAAGGCCTTAGGGCGGCATTCATTAGCAATACATTGCAGTCAAGATTCACATTCAATTCTCACCTCACTGAACTTTTGGGAGGGGGATCTTTTATTTTTGTTATTAACCTACATCTGTAATTAATTTTATGGCTCAAAACTGCATTCATCAAATAGATGAAATGATGTACAGTCATGCAGGAAAGAAAGTTCTTGAATCAATACTGTCATCAAAGAACACGTCTATACATAAGATAGCATTCAGGAGCGTTTTTGGTGCTGCAGATGACATGTGAAGCCTGTTCTGGATCTGGGCAAATAAATACATTCTTTCTTATGCCTGCTGTTCTCATCTTATCCATGTACAAGAGAAAAGTGGACCAGAGGAATTGTGACCTTTCTTTTTTAAGGTTTTCAACCCAAATTACCCCAAGAAGTGATTTATGTGTTAAGTTTTGGGGTTTTGCTTTTGGTTGTTTCGTTGTTTTGTTTTCTTCACTAAGCTAAACTGTTACTATTAATAGAAGATAAGTAGTTGTTGGCAGTGCTCACTACACACACATTTACTTAGTTATCTGCTTGGAGGATACCTCAGCTGCAGTCTCATCAATCACAGCTGCAACTTGACAATAGCAATTGCCTCCTCGGAAGCAGAGTTGTGCTCACTTGGCAATGTCTACTAGGTCATCTTTTACAAAGCGTCCTACAAAGGTCCTTGTTTCAGCATTTGTCTATGCAACCCCATAGTCTTTATCCACACCTGCCCTGCTTTCCCTTTGCTTTTGTCTGAGTTCTATAACCCAGATGTGATCCTAGGGCTGCCTGTGGCTTTGTACAGATTGAGTAGACTCTTGGTGTGCTGATTTCATCAATTCTTGCAGGTTAAACAGAACTGTTAATCACAGATACTGACAGTCCTTGGAAAACTTTCAAACACCATCTTCTTGGCATGTTCATTTTCTCTCTTCTGCCAGGTGTTTGCTAGCTAGCTACTTCTACACCTAAAATTATGTATGTCCATAGAGCCTACTTGCAAAATATCATACAAAGTCTTTCTGATATTACTATTTCACAGATGAAATCAAGATCTAAAGTAAAAAATGTAAAAGGTTGTTGAGCAAATCGAGTATCAGCATTACTGTGTTGCCATATAAATACTGTGTTTTCACCTCAGTCTTACTCTCATCTCAAAAACACATCTCAAAGAAAGAGGGGCATAAGGAGTTAAGAAAATTTATGATTGTTTCAGATTCACTGTTGGTGCTTAATCCCTTACATGTACAGAATCACAATAACCTGCTGTGATACAATAACCAAAGGACACTCCCTGTTATGTAAAGGACATTCAACTGTTCTCTTCTAGTTGCTCCGTCCTTGTAAGGTGATGTGGTACAGATCTATGCAAGTACTTTGGGAAAATATTCAAATTGTAAAGGAGATTTTGACCCTGGCTTTAAAAAAAGGCTGGAATTTGTGGATGCTATTACACTCAGTCTGAAACTCATGGCATTTCAGCCCAGGCTTTTGTTGAAAGACCCATCATTAATTATAGTTATAGAATACATTGTGTGCTTTTCCCTCTTGAATACAGGACTGCATAGAGTGGGTCACTATATATCCGTGTGAAATAATGTGTATTTTCATACCTGTAAGTTCAAACATATGTTGATCTCTGGTTTGCATGGTTCTCTATGTCTATTTTAGAAATATTTCCTAGTTGTGATGTACTTGTTAAATTAAACAAAGCCAGCAGTCAGCTTATTTGTGGAATGCAAAGACTTCAGTAGGACAGTTCCTTTCGTGTCTAGTCTCAAAAATCATTCAATTTAGAAAAAAATAAATAATATCCATTGAATTGCATTGTGGGAAAGATTACAGAGTTACTGAACATGTTTTCATTTCTTTGAGCTCAGTAGTCAACATTTTCAAGCTGAAAGATCTCTGGTTTATAAACAATTTATGCTGAAAAGATAACCCCAAACTTTAAATTTAATTCAGTGCTGTTGGTAATGACAGAATTCCCACACTAGCTTGAAAGAGATCAGCTGGGATTTATGTCAACTCTCTAAATATTGAAAATAAAGTAAAGTTTAAATGGATTCTCCATCCTTGCTTGAACCTTTGTAATATGCACACTGTCCTATAAGAATATAAAAATACTGAAAAAAATATTTAGTGATTACAACACCAAACGTGGTTTTAGAATTCACATGATAAGTAAAACTTTTGGATGGAGATCCCTGTCATTACTGTAGGGAATTAATTTGGAAGAAAGTCTATCAAATGAATTAGAAAAAATGAAGCACTCACATTCAAATGCATGATACTCATCTTTTTCTATTCCTATGTGACATAATTTCATTACTCATTCTACTACAGCGTTCTCTCTGTTCACGTTAGAAAGAACTATCTAACATTGATCAGTTAGCAGCTGCAGATAAACAATCTGCTTCTGGGCCTCATAACTTTCCCCAGAGAAAGTAGTTTACATCAACTTTTATTCACTTTATTCACCAGTAAATATTTAGTGTAGAGACAACCATCTCATGAGGTATGTTTCTCTACTCTGATCACAAGGAGCTTAAGATGACCTACTCTGCTGGATTTGGCTGTGGCAGTTAATTTTCTTCATAGTTAGCATGGGGATGTGTTTTGGGTTTGTGCTGAACACAGTGTTGATAGATGTAGAGATGTTTTCATTGTTGCTAAGTTGCTTTTATCTTAAAGGCAAGGGTTTTTCAGTTTTCCGTGCTCTGCCAGCAAGGAGTTGCAGAAGATGCTTGGAGGGACCACAGCCAGGACAGCTGACCAAAACAGGTGTGATGGTTTGAAACTGTCTTTTTAATTTTTCCTTGCAAAGTTCAGAACAGAGAAAGTGAAAGAATGTAAATAAGTCACTATTGGGTGTGAGAAAGCAAAATAACGATTGTTCTAAACACTTCCATTGGATAGATAGAAATGTTTAAGAACTATTACCCAAAACAAAGTAGGCATTCGGCACATTCTGCGTTCGGCAGTGGGGGCAGTTGCTGGGCTGTCTGGCTGCTGTTTCTCCTTCTCTTCTGGCTGAAGATAACACACTGACCTTGGCAGCTAAGTTAACAATTTTCTGCTTAACTAACTCTGCTTCTCTGTCCAGGGGGGTCTGGGGGGGAAGCTCCTGGGAGAGGGAGGCCCCTTTGGGAGGGTCCCCTTGGGGGGAAGCAAAGGGAGATCGATTGTGCTTTTTCTGTTGATTGTATATATTTGTGAATGTTGTGAATTTTGTATATTTGTACATATTCATTGCATTTCACTGTAGATTTTAGACTCTGCTTGTAAATACAGCTTTTCATTTGCTTCCAGACTGAGCTAGCCTGGTTATTGTCAGTGGGGGGGGAATTTCAGCTCACACCGACACACTTTTTATTTTTGGCGCTCCAACTCGGGGCTCGATTGCTTGTGATTTATTTCTGCTCAGATTAGGAAGCAAAATGAAGCTGTTTTGGATTCTGAGTCATTCTATTTCATCTATTATCAGTGTGATTGTTTACAGATGGGCCATTTCTTGCATGATAGACAAGATTGTGAGATATGTGGCATATAAGTCATTTCTTTGGGTTAAGAACAAGTTACTGAATGTTGGTGAATTCTGTTGTGGTCTTATTGGGCTAAGAAGCTATGGTAACTCAACTATGGATCTGCTAGCAGACACATATGAGTTTGTTACTCCTCTTACAACTACAGAGGGTCTTTGGAACCAGTGGTACCCTAGATATCTTGTGCTTGCCTTAATTTTGTTGCTTCTTGGAATAATCATATGGCTACTGATAGCACTGTATCAAGAAAGACATAAGGCTACTTGCTCTTCCAACTCTGCTGTGAATGTGAAAACCAAGCCAGTAAATTTGGTGGCCACTGTAACCAGAAAACGTAAAGGAGATGCAGATGCTGCAGGAGATGGTGCAGATGGAGATGAGGGTCCTTCTACTCAGGGTCCCTCTGTTAAGAAAGATCCTTCTGATGAGGAAGAGAGGGTTAGCCTTAAAACTCTGGTAGACCTCTTGAGACCCCACATGGATGATGGAGATGTAGGTCAGGATGTAGACCCTAGTAGATTAGCAACTGCTGGTAGTGCCTCTGAACTCAAAGAAATTCAACGGAGGATTAAAATAGGATTATGGGGACAGCGACCTCAGGATGATGATGATGATGATGATGATGATGAGGATGACATACAGTCAGCTAATGCACCCAGACAGGAAATTAGACATGTGAGGAAGGATTACATCAGAGGAGATAGTGAGCCAGTCCTGTCTTGGCTAGCCAGGTGTTTTGATATGGGAGCCCCAGCATTGGTGGTAGGTGACAAGTCAGCCTCTCAGTTGGGGATGCTCTCAAAGGATACAGGCATAGACAGGCACCTAGGCAAGTGTATTGGTAAAGTTTCTCTGTGGGCACGCCTCCTACTGGCAGTCTCGCTGAGGTACCCCAGCAGAGATGATTTACCATGGAACCCTAAGCCTTGGACCACAATAGCTGAGGGAATCAAGCGTCTGAGAGAGTTTGCTGTGAGAGAAGTAATGTATGGAGATCATAAGACTCTGAATCCTGATGAAATTCCTGTTGGAACAGGCCTTGCCAAAAAGCTCATTAAGCTTGCTCCTCCTAATTATGCCACTATTCTGGCAAGCAGGATTGTGGCAAGAAATTATGGTGGAGTGCCTCCCACTGTTGGCCATTTCACTGACCAAATGAGGCAATTGGAGGATAGTCTTGCACGTACTTCTTTGGTTTCAGCCATTGAAACTTTATCTGGAGAAATGAAGAATTGCATGAAAGAGCTGAAGGAGGAACTTAAAACCTCCATATCCAACTTGATGAAGGGGGATGATTCTAATTCCTCTTCCTCCAGATGGATACAAGTTTCAGCTGTCAGAAACAGACGTGCTCCAAGAAGGCCATTCCAGAATAGGTCAAACCAAAACAGACAGCAGAGGCAATCACGTGGCAGTATCTGGATAACTCTGCGTGATCAGTTTGGTGAGAACATGAACAGATGGGATGGTCAACCAACTTCTGATCTTTTCAAGAGGTTACGGGAGCTGCAGAGGGGCAGATCCCGAGGTAGCAATACCAGGAGGGTAGCTGTCGCTTCCTCAGTTTCCCAGAACAACTCTGATAGCTCCAACAGTGATCCTAATTCTGGTGCTGGACATTGTGCCGGCTGTACATGTGGAGGTAATCCCCACCATTAGGGGTGCCCTGCCTTCCGCCAGGGGGAGGTAAGGGATAATGGAGATAACAGAATCTATTGGGATGTGTAGTACAGGGCCTTGGTTGACACAGGAGCTCAGTGCACCATAATACCATCAAATTATCAAGGGGGAGAATCTATAACTATTCAGGGAGTCACTGGTGGATCTCAAGAGTTGTTTAAGATAGAAGTTGATATAAGTTTAACTGGGAAGCAGTGGAAGAAACATACTATTGTAACAGGTCCTAATGCACCTTGTATTTTGGGAATTGACTTTCTGAGAGAAGGGCGTTTTAAAGACCCTAAGGGTTACAAATGGGCTTTTGGAATAGCAACTGTAGAAATTGATGGAGGAAAATTGAAGTTGTCCATTAGACCTGAGCTTTCAGATGAATCTGCAGTTGTGGGACAACATGAGATAGAGGATGTAAAGCTGCCGGTTGCTTTTCAAACTGTGCATCACAGACAATACAGAACCAACCGTGACTCTTTGGTGCCCATTCAAAACTTGATTCGTCAGTTGGAGAGTCAGAAGGTCATCAGCAAAACTCATTCACCTTTCAACAGTCCAATCTGGCCAAATGGTATGCTACCATAGACATTGCTAATGCTTTCTTCTCTATTCCCATAGCAGAGGAATGCAGGCCTCAGTTTGCTTTCACCTGGAGAGGCATTCAGTACACATTCAATCGTTTGCCCCAGGGGTGGATTCACAGTTCAACCATCTGCCATGCAGTGATCCATGATGCTTTGGAGAAAGGTGGAGCTCCAGAACACATTCAGTTCATCGATGACATCATCGTCTGGGGTGAGACTGCTGAAGAAGTCTTCGAGAAAGGTAACAAAATCATTGACATTCTCTTGCAAGCTGGTTTCGCTATCAAGCGAGACAAGGTGAAAGGACCTGCCAGAGAAATCCAGTTTCTGGGAGTGCGGTGGCAAGACGGTCGCCGTCACATCCCAATGGATGTGATAAACAGAGTCTCCACCATGGCACATCCCACCAACAAGAAAGAAACTCTGCGTTTCTTAGGCATAGTGGGATTTTGGAGACTGCACATTCCTGGATACAGTCAGATTGTGAAACCTCTCTATGATGTGACTCGAAAGAGAAACAGTTTCCAATGGGGTCCTGAGCAACAAGCAGCCTTTGACCAGATCAAGCGAGAGGTAGTCCAAGCGATGGGTCTGGGACCTGTCCGAACTGGTCCAAACATTAAGAACATTCTGTACACGGCCGCGAGTGACAATGGTCCAACCTGGTGCTTATGGCAAAGAGCTCCAGGGGAGACACGAGGACGTCCTCTTGGTTTCTGGGGTCGTGGCTACAGAGGCTCAGAGGCAAACTACACTCCAACAGAGAAAGAGATTTTAGCTGCTTATGAAGGAGTGAAAGCTGCTTCTGAAGTGGTTGGAACTGAGTCACAACTTCTTCTAGCTCCTAGATTGCCAGTTCTGAATTGGATGTTCAAAGGCAAAGGTTCTTCACCACATCATGCAACAGATGCTACCTGGTCTAAGTGGATGGCTCTGATAACACAGCGAGCTCGAATGGGAAATCTCGAAAGGCCTGGTTTGGTGGAGGTGATCACAAACTGGCCAGAAGGCACAAGCTGTGCTAAACCTCCAGAGGAGAGAGTAGCTCGTGCTGAGGAAGCTCCTCCTTACAGTGATCTGTCTGATGATGAAAAGAGATATGCTTTGTTCACAGATGGTTCCTGTCGTCTGGTTGGGAACAAGCGGAGATGGAAATCTGCAGTGTGGAGTCCAACGCGCAGAGTTGCAGAAGCGAGAGATGGAGAAGGAGAATCCAGTCAATTCGCAGAGGTAAAAGCTGTCCAGCTAGCTCTTAACGTAGCTGAACGTGAGAGATGGCCAAAGCTTTATCTCTACACCGACTCGTGGATGGTAGCCAATGCCTTGTGGGGTTGGCTGAAAGACTGGAAGAAGAATGGCTGGCAGAGGAAAGGAAAGCCAATCTGGGCTGCAGATCTGTGGCAAGACATTGCTGCTCGCATTGAGAGAATCCCAGTGAAAGTGAGACACATCGATGCTCACATTCCTAAGAGCAAAGCTACAGAGGAACAACAACACAACCATCAGGCAGATCTAGCTGCAAGAGTTTCCCAGGTGGACACAAACTCTGATCCTGATCCTGATCTTGACTGGAAACACCGAGGTGAGCTGTTCTTAGCTCGGTGGGCCCATGACTCGTCAGGACATCAAGGCAGAGATGCAACCTACCGATGGGCTCGTGACAGATCCATTGACATTTCCATGGATGCTATCACACAAGTCATCCATGACTGTGACATTTGTGTGCTATTAAGCAGGCAAAGCGGATCAAGCCCTTGTGGTACGGTGACCGATGGTCCAAGTACAAGTATGGTGAAGCCTGGCAGATTGACTACATCACTCTACCTCGTTCTCGATCTGGTAAGCAGTATGTGCTGACTATGGTAGAGGCAAGCACTGGATGGCTGGAAACTTATCCAGTTCCTCATGCAACTGCACGTAACACCATTCTTGGCCTGGAGAGACAAATCCTCTCCTTTCTTCATAGTTAGCATGGGGATGTGTTTTGGGTTTGTGCTGAACACAGTGTTGATAGATGTAGAGATGTTTTCATTGTTGCTAAGTTGCTTTTATCTTAAAGGCAAGGGTTTTTCAGTTTTCCGTGCTCTGCCAGCAAGGAGTTGCAGAAGATGCTTGGAGGGACCACAGCCAGGACAGCTGACCAAAACAGGCCAAAGGGATATTCCATAGACATCATGCTTAATTCACAAACTGGGCAGAGCTGATTGGGTGGGGCCCATCTGGACATCAGTCAGCAGGTGGTGAACAACTGTACTGCGCATCAATCCTTCTCTTGGGTTTTATTTCTCTCTCTGTTAGATTCTTTTTGTTGCATTAATGTTCTTATTCATTACTACTACTACTGTTACTGCTGCACCTGCTACTGCTACTACTACTCCTGTCATTATTATTGTTATTATTATATTACATTATATTTTATTTATTAAGCTGTTCTTATCTTAATCCATCAGTGGTGTTCGTTTTTTGTTGGTTTTGTGGGGTTTTTTCCCCTCTGATTCTCCTTCTCATCCCACTGTGTGGGAGCAGCTGTGTGGTGCTTAGCTGCCAGATGCAGTTCAACCACAATGCCTATTCAGACAGATGGATAGATATTGTTGACACCAGAACTAGGCATGACAAACTGCACTGCAAGTTCCTAAAAATTTGGCCCAAGTTGTATGGGTCACTTCGATGAGTGAGCTGTGTTGAGCTCCCAGCCCTGGATTCAGTGATGTGTCCACCTAAACAGCAATATATGTCTACTCTTTCTGTAAAAAGTATTATGTATCCAACATGAGGGACTGTTGAGTCACTAGAAAGGTAACCAATTAATTTAAATGCCACAGATAAGTGACTGAGAAGTTAAACAACAACCATTGTCAGTTAACTGCTGGGCAGTAATTGTCAGTAGTCTAGTAGAATGTAATGTAGTAGACACAGAACAATCTCTGTAAGTATATATATAATATATATATATATAATCTTTAAAACCTCTTGTTTTGTGTGTTTTCCCATGCCATTTCCAGATGATTATTCTTCTTTTTGATAGCATGAAAACCTTTTTGGGGCTGAATTTAGTGTACTTCGAGTAAATATAATTCTAGCAATATGCCATTATAGAAAGCTGCAAAGTTATTTCCCTATGCTAATGTGTGCAACACAGACAACATTCAATTTAGGGACATCTCTGTGTTAAACACCTCCTCAGAGAGACCTGGCCTGCTATAGTTTAACTTTTCAAAAGGGCTGTGAATATGGCACAGTTGGGCTATCCACTGAACTTGCATTTTGGTGAACTGGAATTGAGCAGCAGGCCAAGACAGATGAAGAAATTACTGAGACTGTTTGAAAGACAGATTTATTAATTTGTTTGTTTATGCTATTAGAGAAAGTTCAACACAGTGGATTAGGGGAAAATTCAGAAATTAATTTAAAGACTAGAAATATTTTTTTTAATGACAGGCTTCTAACTTTAAAAGATATCTTTTATCTATCTTCTGTCTTTAAAAGCTTGTCCATTTGAAGTAATCTTGTAAGTGTGTGTATGGAGCTATAACTGTTACATAACAAAATAAAATATATGTCTCCAGGATGAAGTAGAAACATCTGAGTAAAATGGCTTACACATATGCAGGCCTTACTTCCATTCAGGACTTACTTCCATGAATCAATCAAAAACACACCAAGTAGCAGTTACGAAGGGCTAATGTCTCCCATCCCTAACATAAATTAATCATTTTTTAATATGCAGTTATCAACAGAAGTCCCCCATTTAGGGGGGGAATGTCTCACTCCCCCTCTGTTTGGCTGCTACAGTCACCATCATCTCTTCTTTCTCTGCATTTTCAGACATTCACAAGGGAACATTTTTAGATGCCTACTTGGAAGACTGAATTCAAAGGTTTGAGCAGCGCTACCTCTCTTGAAGTCAAAACCCCCCAAGGGTTAGGATTTCAGACACATCATGTGCTTCCTATTCCAGATTTCTGCTCATAGTCTAGGATTTGTTGCATATTCTAAGGCTCCTAAAAACCTTCTTTTAAGTATAGGGGGCCTGTTTCTAAGGTTTCCTTGGAATTCACATACATGTTTAAATTAAATATGGGAGATGCAAATCTCATTAGTAGTTTATTAATCTCTAATTGAGGAGATGATCATATTAATCAGGAAATATTTGCATAAAGATGACATCAATTACTCCAAAATCATACTATGAATATGAAAATGCCTAAGGTTTGATAAGACCTTACACCAAGGAAAACTGAATAACAAATTCTAATCAATTCCAACAGTTGAATTTGGAAACTGTTTTCCAGTTTCCAATTTAATCTAAATATTCCATCCTTTGCTTACTTTAGCCACTCTCAAATTCATTTCTATTCATGTCTTCATATTGTACTTACTGTCAGAGTATCAGTTCCTTCTGTTTTTAACAAAAGGTCACATTCTCTCAAGACTCATTTGTAGAGCTGATCCCCTGGAGAAGAATAGTATGAATCCTCTAAATGTCTTTTAAACACCAATAAACAGAATGGTCCATCATTACTAAGGGTGGGTGGGAAATAATATTTTCTCCAGATTTTTTTGAAATTATTTACATGTAAAATCATAGTTATTCTTCCATTGCCCAGGAAATCCAAGCTTTTATTTATCTTACATTTCATGCTCTACTCTTTCTTGTTTGTTTTTTTTTTTTCTTTTCACCCTTTCCAGTAAAGGATATGTTTCAATATGATGAAACTTGTGGGGAAAGGACAGGAGGGAACAAAACCAAAGACAATAAACAAAACCAAACAAACAAAAGTTTCCCTAAAAATTGAAATCTCTCTTGCGTTAAAGCAGAAAAAAAAAAAAAGAAAGAAAAAAGATATCTCAATTTCATAGATGATTCTAGAAGGACACTAAGATGCAACAACGGCTCTCTCTAGCAGCAATCAACTTGTTATTCAAATGGACTCGGAATCTCCACTACTGATATCAGTCTGTATTGAATAAAGAAGCAATAATTCTAGTGCAAAGTCTTTAAGTTTGTATCTTTCATGCTGTATATACCAGAATGATACTGTAGACATAGGACACATTTGAGATGCTGCTTTTACTTTCAGTAAATTGCTGTATGTTTTTCAGCCTAGAAACAATCTCTTTCTTTTTTCAAGTACTGAAAAACAGATAGCTAAGGAATTTTCTCTAGGTTTTTGTTTATGATAATCTCATTCATGATTTTTTCTGTTAAACTAATCAGCAATACTACTTCAGTATAATTAAATAGTGATACGCATATTGTTCAAGGATACTAAATGTTTATGCTTTTCCAAGTCTCACTTATTTTTCAGTAATTTAATGTATCTGCCTAGACATTAACTAAGGAAAAAGATTTTGTCTTTATTGTTATTACCAACAGTGTTCTGTTTTGACCAAGCCATTAATATACTTCAGATAATTGATGCAGTTACTCGCAGCTGTGGAAGAGGCAAGCATTATCCCCAGTTGAATTTGGCACAGGAAAGTTATTGCTTTGTTTTTCTACACCTTCATAAGGAGAAATAAAAATTTGATACTTATAAATAAGCACAGTGAAGATATAAAGGTCCATAATTTCAAAAGGTTCTTATTATATATTTTGATGAAAATTTCTCTTCCTCTTCCTACAACTCCATCTGAATCTGGCCTTTGTGTGAGTATGAAAAATCCTGTGGGCTTCACTAAAGGCAAGCGGAATTTTACACTTAGAGTAACTGAGGGACCATAAAATCATGATTCTGTTACATGCCATACACGTTGTTGCTTGAGAAAATAATTTACAATAAAATTCATTAAGGCACTGAAAGTTCCAAATTCATGAGAAGATCAGAACCTCAGAAAATCTAATCCCTACTCAGTTTCTACAGTAATTTCTGCCGTTTCTCAGATGTCTCTGAAGTATCTTAATGCTGGAGGCAGTATTTCATCTTCTAAGATCTCACCATGTGATTCTTTAGCAGGAAAAGTTCAGAAAAGTTCCAGGCTCTGTTTGTACCATACAGTGACTCTTTCCTGCATGGAAGAGCAAGGCAAAGAGCCCTTGACCACAGTCCTTAAAACGTTCACAAGACCCCTAGGGCTAGAAGCTATAGAGGCACCAGAAGCTGCCTATGTAATGCAGCCTATGTAGTAAGTTACTAAGAGATTCCATGTTAAAAATTTGTAGTAAGTACCTCCTATTGTGGTTCTTTTCGTGTCCATATCATCCTATCTCTGAACAACTTTCTGCAAACACTCCCCATTAACCTGTTCAAGATTTCTGAATTTATGGATTCTCTCTTCAAAAGAAAAAAACATAAATTCATGGCTCAGCAATTCCTCATGTGCACTGAGATGACCTGACTCCTCACACCAACCAGTTACTGTAACTTTTTCTTGGAGAGGGAGAAATGCATGTCCACTGGTCTTATCAATGTGATTTCTTAGTAAAAAAAAATGTGTTCTGATAAATATCTGGTCATAGGTGTCAGCATCTGAGATTCCTGTCATTTATTCCAGGGAAGTCAATATTGCACTTAAGAGTTACATGTTGGAGACTGAAGGAATATCAGGCACATTGTCATCTTTGGTTCTCCTTACGCATTGCATAGCTTCATCGAAAAAAAAAAAAAAAAAGAAAGAACAGGAAATTTAAGGCTACACATGTATAAGAGAAACATGGCAAAACTGAAGTCCTTTATGTTTGCTCTAGCTCGTATAGCATCAATGATCTGTTGACATTATTACTCCACCTTGTATTTTCCTTAGTGTCACCCTGATATCCAAGAGTTTTATGCTGAGTTTATGAGATTTTTGTGCTGTACTGTTGTTCAGATTTTTCATGTGATTTAATTTAGCACACTTTTGTTGAAATAATCCAGTCTAGCAGATAGGACCCTTTGACTCAACCAATGAAGCAACTTGCAGCTTCCACTGGAAACTCTTACAGTTTCAGGACATTAGTGATGGTCTATAGGTAAGATACCCAGCTACTCTAAATTAGTATATCTGCAACATTAAGAAGATCTATGGTGATTCAGATCATCTAAGTGTCTCACCATTATATTTTATGTTGACATTCTCTAAACATATACCTTGGAAAGTGAATCTACTTGAAACACTGAGTTATTTGTTTAATATTCTGATGAATTTTGCTCTGGGGTTGAGAGAGAAAACTAATGGAGAAGTCTTATGTCCCAAGAAGGAATACATGCACAGGTCATGTACTATATAAATGTGATGAAGTAGAAATGCAAGAAGAAATTGTGCAAAAAATCAATAGTCATTTCCCACTGCTGTTTTCAACTGTAAAAACATAATACAGGCAATGAGGGAGATATATGATTTCTCATTGAATATCATTGAATATCATTTTGAACCGGACATAAATATTTGTTTTTAACAGAAGTAGTATTTCTACCACACATTCATGTGGAATGCAAAATTTCGCTCAGGAGATCTGTAGAAAACACTCTGAAGTGAACTTGTCCTTTTATCATATTAGGTGGTCTCTTCTGAATTATATATCTTCACCTTCAGTCTTTACTTCCTAGGAAAATTATGCAAATACAGTAGAGATAAATTTTATTTTCTGTGGAATTTGGGTACTAGAGACCTGTTTTATAGCAGTAGCAATAACAGATTCAGAATAATGAATCAAATGTTTGGAGGTTCTGCATTTATGATATTTTCCATTCAGTCACCTTCCTGAGAATCCTGTCTAGCAGAGGCAAAGTATTTTTTATTTAAAAAGGAAGAGAACATGAGTGCATGAAAATTTCAAATGCACTCCATATATTGACTTTTTTTTTTCCTTGCTGTTAGAGCTCCCTGCTGATTATTTCATTCTACCAGTAGGTAGAGAAATTGGAATGATATTAAACATCAATTTTAATTCTAATTGAATCTCCTTCACACTGAAATTAATCAGGCAATTTTGGTTGTACCAAAAAAGAAAAGAAAAAAAGTGGAGGATAGGAGGAATGAACAGAGTTGAGTTTTGGTTATTTTTCATTCCAATAAAGAAATATAGAAGACTTCACGAAATGGAAAAGTAGAATATGAATTTTTACAAAGGTCTATTCTTCCTACCTGCAAGAAAAACAATTTCCACTGCTCTTGGTTTATTTGTAAAAATATTTGCATAACATTAATCATCACCATCTGATTCTCATCCCTCAGTTTCTCATATATCATGAAAAAATAGCTTTCTTTCTCATACGTATGTTTTGATCAAACACATTCAGGTATTTGTATCCATGAGCTGTCAGCCTTCGCATCATTCACCATATTGTTTTTTTTCACTGCAAAGATGCTGTTAGAAGTATAAAAGCATCTTGAATTACATTTGATTCTGTTTCAGTTTTGGAATAATTCAGTCAGTGCTGACGTGAGGCAAAACAAAACACATTATTATGCACAATTATTATGCACAGTGTGCTCAATTATTATGCATAACACATTATTATGCACATTATTTATGCACTATTATTATTTTTAAAGCTAAAATTAGCTAATAAAATATGTACATTCGACATGAGAGAATAAATGAAAATAAAGTTACATGGCAGAGTAGAACTTGATTGAAAAAAATAAAATCAGGAATAAGGTAAACAAAACAAAACCACCACAAAAACAAAGACAAACAAACAAACCAAAACAAACCAGAACACCCACAAACAGACAAACAAAACAGACAAAATTTTACTTTCTCCATAACTTGTGTGAGAATTAGGATTCAGGGCTCAACTGCATTTCCAACCATTTTTGGTGTTACTAAATGTGACTTAAATGTTACTAAATCCTAAGTGATGTGAATATTATGTATGGAATACAGCTCATAAGGATTTACATGTAGAATCCAACTGTGGCTATTTGTGGCCAATTAAAATATATTTCAGTCATGAGAAACAAACATTAAACTAACAAATGCCCCAAACAGCTTTTCCCCAGGCCCAGTTTCACCACTTCACTCCTTCCCTGGGCTGTAACTCTTCATGGACAACATGCTCCTGCCTGGTCTCCTGGTGGCCACTGCTACTTTACGAAGTATCCCTCACTGCTGCAGCTTAGGACCCTCTCCAGCTTCAGTGAGGGTCAATGATTCTGCAGCACCTCCTGCCCTCCTGCTCTGGCCTGGGGTTCCCTCTGCTGCTGCTCCCTCCTTGGCTTCCTCTTCCTCTTTCACACTTATTATTCTGATATAATTATAAGGCAGAATTTGTCCTAGTCTCCCCTTTGCATGGTTCCTCTTAGCAGCTTAGATAATTGTCTATTTCATAAGCACCTTCCCAGTTGTCACTTCTCTCTGATGTGAGCTTATGCAGCTGCCCCTTCACCTTTCTGATTCAAATCACAAAAGAAAGAGCTCCCTTTCATGGGTCAGCATTCCCTATTACCTGTGATACCTATGCAGTCATGAAAGCCTTTTCTCCTCTCTGTAACTGCCTAAACTCAGATTTCATGTTTTTTTCTCATCACTGGCACTGCTTTGTTTGGATTATGGGCAAGTTACTAAAACCCCTGAAAGTCAAGAGAAACAGCACATCTATGGACCTTCATTCTCTTCTGTAGCATTACTCCATGGCTTTAACCACCTAGGTACCAAAAATTATGTTTTTGCCATTGTCAGGGAGATTACAGTTGTATTTCAGACATGGTATTGAGGCAACTGCTTTATTTGCTCCTAACGGCGAAGCCATGGCAGCACAAAGATAACAACACAACCATAAACAGCCACCTAAAACCGACAGGGATGAAATGTCTGAACAGAAGACTGTGCCATCAATATGTCATGAAGAGTCTCTACAGAAACTTGTATCATAACACTAATGATAGCATCGTAAAATATGCTGTGTGATTAATTGTTTGGTAAAACATGAATGTGGGTAATAGCTATATAAAAGAATGAAAAGGCTTCTGTCACTGGTTATACTGCCTTGGAGAAAAATAAACACATTGCAGAAATGTATGATATGAAAAAATCTTCAGTTATGTCCTTTATAAATGGTTACAAAGGAAGTTTGTAGTGCAATTCAATTTAACTCCTGATGAAAAACAAAATAAAATAAGAAACAACAACAAAAAAACCCAAATAAGTGTAGAAAAAAGAGGTACTTTAGGGTTCCATTAAAGCAAAAAAATCCTTGAGAGTGTTTTCTTGATGATTTTAGGCACAAAGATCACTTAAAAGCAAAGGAAGCATATAAAATTGTCCTCTTGTTTATCCAATATGTAAAAATAGCCATAAAATCTCCTGACAGAAAATGAAGTTACTAAAAAAAAAACACCCAAAAACAAAAACAAAACACAATAATAAAACAACAGGGGGAAAAAAATTGAAAACAAAACCCCCAAACAAACAAGAAAAAAGAAAACAGAAAACAAAAAAAAAAAAAAACAAACAAAGAAAAAACCACAAACCAAACAACAACCCACCCTAGATTATGGCTGATTTTAGGTAAGAAACCACCTCTGAGCTGAAGACTTTCTGAGGTGAGGAGCTTCAGTGCTCCCGCCCTGTTAGACAGACAGGACACATGGTACAGGAGATTCCCTATCCTCTTTCTACCTGCCAGAATGCAGTGACTTAAAAGACAGAGGGCAATGGCACCAGTCTGGTGCAGCAGACGTTTTCATGATGACCCCAGCTTTGCAGGGCACAAGGCTGTGCAAATGCAGCTGAACAAGGCCAGGGAAAATGTTTCATCTAGTTTGAAGATACTAGCATGATTATGTCAGCCTATACTCTGCATCAAAACTGCTCTGATAAAGAAAAAAAAAGTTGGATCATTATCAAAGGAGGCTCTCTTCTGCAGGGAACAGAAGGCCCATCCAAATCTGATGCCAACCTGAGATCTAAGTGGAAGATGTAAAGAGAAGACTTCCTTCTCTAGTAGAGGTCTTATTGTCCACTATTGCTTTTTCATGTAGGCAGTGATGAAGTAACGATAAGAAGTCCCAAAGCAGTCAAGAGAGACTTCAGAACCTTGGGAAAATTGATTAAGGGATCAATACCTGGCTTCATGACTGGTGTCATTTGCAGAATTTTGAGATTTTTGATCCTAGGTTGTTCTATACAACACCAGACCTGCTGGCCACAGATGGGGCACAGCTGCCTTAAAAGGGAAAAGTATCTTTGTGCAGGACTTAGCAGGGCTCATGGAAAGAGCTTTAAACTAGATCCGAAGGAAGAAAGAAATAAAACTAGGCTTGCTAGATATAACCCTGTGGATGGCATGACAGTATTTGAGGGACAGTGTGCTGAATGCACTGGAGCACATTTGAAATATCTCCATATTAATGCCCAACCAGGATAAGGAAGCAGATGAGATACTCCATAGGCAGCTGTGAGAAGTGTGCATGAGAGCGTGATGTTTGTTACATATGTGCAAGAGGCTGGCATAAGTGAAGAAAAAGATGAAAAGAAAGATAAATATGCTTTTTTTTAATTATTTCCCTTACTTTCCTAATTAGTATAGGGATGTTAGAATACTTGACACAGTTTCACTTTTCATCTCTATTAGAAATTTGTTATTTGCTCTTGGGCAACTCACTAAATCTCCCTGTCGTTTCCTATATTTAACATGGAGGTTAGTGTTTCTCCATTTCATCTAAAGAGGAGCTGAGATACTGTGAAAAATAAAAACAAAAAAGTATAAGTAAATACCTAAACCAGGAAAAGTCTTAATTATTTTTGATCAGACAGAATTTGCAGAAGTTTAATTCACACTGTCAAAAATCAAACTCAGCATGGATGGTACTGTGATATGAAAAGTAAATGACAAACAATAATGAAACCTTGATTAAATAAGTTGTGCTTCAACAAAAGGGATATGTATTATATTTTTAGATATTTTTACCTCTGCTATACATAAAAACATTTTTATCAAGTAATATGAGAAAATAGTCACATAAGAAACTGTGTAAATCATAAGTGAAAAAAGTTTGAGATTTGTGTCAAGTAGTATTGACAGTTTGATGCTTTACTTCCAAATAAGAAGTGCTTAATCTTTTTTAGAATTACCACTAAAAGTAAATTTCCAGGATATTTGGCTTTAGAGATAAATCATATATGAATGTATATATTTTTGTATGGAATTTTTACATGCAATTTAAAATATTACAGAAAACTCATATTTATTTTTATTCCTTTATTATGTCAGCTGTAATACAGGCAGGACATCATGGCTATATTTCAAATGCTTTATTTATTAAATCAGAATATACAGATACAGCTTTACACCAACTAAATATTATTTCCTTTCTACATCAAACTTTTTCCCATACCGAAAATAAAAAAGATTTTTCACTCCAAATAGGTTTTGCTATTCATTGTCAAAAGCCAATGTATCATAAAATGCTGGTATGATTTGAGTGTAACATATTAAAATGCACCATCATCATTTGACCATGCATCTTCACACCTGGTGTTCTCTGTTTTTCACATCCATCATTAACTTTAGACTCTCACTTCTAATCTCACAAGCCTTATATTTGTGGTTTGTTGTTTTGCAGTTTTGTTTGTGTTTTGTTTTTTTTTTTTTTTTTTAAGGGAGGTTTGTTTGTTTGTTTTAATCTGAAATTGTGATTTAGCATGAAGATTTGGGATATTATTGCATAGTAACATAACTTTCAGTGTAAGTGAGTATGTTTTAACCTGACCTGAGGTTCCAATTTCCTGTAGTTTCAGTCAATGTCAAAGTCAAGAAGCACAGTGAATTAAAAAGAACAGAAGAAAGTCTGTGTCAGCTGGTAGCAAGCAGTAGATGTTCTCAATAAGTTAAATGTCAGAATAAAATACTGGTTAAAAGGCTATCATGGTGGGTCAGAAAATTATGCATAGAGAAAACAATATAAAAATGAAATGCAAATTCTGTCTTCTAATTACTGAAATCTCAAAGAGCAATTTTAAGTACATAAAAAGCCCTGCTTGTTCAAAAACACCTGAACACAAGTAAAATCATTAAAACTTTGAATTTCATCTTTTTCAGTTAAGATCTCATTAAATTTAATAATAATGGTGATAATAAAAATCATGATGATGATAATAATAATGGTGATGATAGTAATAATAATTATGATGATAATAATAATAATAGTAGTAGTAATAATAATATCCATTCTAATTTCAGGTAGAAATTGAGGAAAACAAACCAAACAAAAATAATTCAAACTTCCCTTACAACATTTTGAAAGTATTATGACCTCAAGTAAATCAAAGGATAACATCAGAAATTGGTTCATTAACTCCCACCAGATAAATCTTTTCTAAGAACAGTCTGCTACTATGGGGATCCATTGCTCAACCCTCCATTCATTACTAATTTCTGTGAAATCTTACTAGCAGTTGCTATAAAAAAACCTTTTTCCTCTGTCATAGGAGCTGAGGCATTGTGGACTGGAAGGTTCTGCCTGCTGCACTGAGGCCAATGCAGTGTTCCATGACACTGCACAGAAAAGGTAAGTTTTTTCATCTCTGTAATCCTTCCACAAAAGCTGTTTCCAAGCACCACAGCCCTGCTTTAGGCACGTTATTCTGATCCCCAAATACATTGTTTTCATTTGTTGTTGTGCCAAGGATGTTTCACTTGGGGCTCTCTTTTCTGCTTCCCTTCCCTAGATGCACTCCCACGCATTCCTCCCTTTAACCTGTGTTTATACATAGCAATCACATCCCTTCTCAGCTTTTGTTTTGCTAGAGTAATCAAGACAAAATCTTCTCGTTTACTCATGCAACACAGGCTCTTCATTCACTTGATTAGCCAAGGAATTTTTTCCTGCATTTCAATTAGTATTTATTAAACATGTTGAAAAGAATTTACACACATTTTCAAGGAAGTATCTTGTCAGAGATATCACTCTGAGATGAATGGATTTTTACCTCCCCAGTAAATGCCTCTAATGATACATTACATCTGTGTTGCTCTTGGCTGTATCACATTTGTTACCCCATAGCCCTGTAATACAGTATTGCCAGTCCTTAGCTTTGTGCTGTTTTTGCAAGGCTTCTGCACTAAGGCTTGTCAGGTTTGCCCTGTGTAAATTTTTTTCACCTATCTATAGCTGTGTTTTACCTTGGTTTACCTGCAACAACTTTTTTTTTTTTTTTTTCCTCTGATGAGGTGGCTATGGCTGATTTATTTTGCTTATTGTAAAGTGTGTTGGCACTGGAGCAGATACTTTTAATGAAAGAAATCCCATCTCCTAGGAAATGATTTGTTATTATTCTCCAAAGCTCAGAATATTTTCCATGAATCTTAGAGGAGATTACTGCATCTGAACTGATCAAACAGTGTTTCCCTAGGAAAAAAAAAACAGACATATTCAGAATAGAACTCATCTGATCTATTTCAATTTATGATGAGATGAATGCATTATAGAAATGCATATTCATTTCTTTAAAATGCAAGTCCAGCCAAGATAACTAGCTGTTCATTTGATCCTCCTAAGTATATTACTGAAATTTTGTTTTATTGAATGACTGGATAATACAATATTTTTAGTTCTTGAGGTCCTTCATTTCTCTGCTGTGAAATCCTGGTCCTCCTCTTGTTACACAGTGCTCTAAGTATCTTGATCTTTGTTAAACTAGGGTCCTTGCATCTGCAAATTTTTCAGCCTCTCTTTTGTTTGAAAATTTTAAATACTTTCATTATTGAGGCAGTTTTCCAGTGCCTCTGGGACTGTGTCTTTCCTTGTGGTTTCATGATGTTGTCCTACTCTTGCTATGTTCATGGACTCACACCTGCAAGCCCAGTTACCATTATCATGGGACACGACTGACAATAGAATGAGACACCTGCATCTGATTTCACATACTGCATTCAGCACTAAAATAGCCATAAACCTTAACAAGAAATACCATCAAAGGCATCTTATTTGAGAGCATTTGATACATTGGAGACAACACTGATAGGAGGGTGTTTCTCTGGGGATAACACTGCTACTCTGCAGTTTGCTGCTGGGAACAGCTTTCCTATCCCTTCATGTGGCTATACAGTACTATGGAAATGATGATGTGTAGTTTCAATGGCCACAGCCCTTGATAGTTCTTGGTCTCTCAGGTCAAGGTGATCAGGCTTGAGAGCTCTTTGTTAAAGTAAAAAAAATATCTGCAGACATCTTTCCAAACTTTCTTTGTTTTGTTTGGTTTGGGTTTTTTTCTGGTTGGTTGGTTGGGTTTTGTTTGGGGTTTTTTTGTTTGTTTGTTTGTTTGTTTGTTTGTTTTTGGTTTTTTTCTTTTTTTTTCAGGGGAGGGGGACTTTACTAGTAATTTTTCTTGTCTAAGCATACTTAAACACTGTGTTTGCCCATATGTAACACTGTTACAAAATACTTCCATATTACCACTCTTTACAGTCTTGTATTATACCTATGCCTTGATTCAAGGGAAATTAAGAGTACTACATCCTTATTAATACAATTATAATTCATAGTTTTCACATGGCTCAGCTTTGGCTACAATAGCTCCTATGCAAGCTCTTATTACTTTTATACTTGAAGGATGGAATAATGTTTACTCCCACTTCAGTAAAGACTATAATTTTTGATGTCAACTATCTGAAATGTTCCTACAAGGATCTTGTACATTATCTTTTCACCCCATTTCCCTTTTATATGTTACTAACTCCTGACTTTCCCTGCTTTTTTGCATTAAGTAGAAACTGGATTCTTAATTTAGTCAGGCTCTTCATAATTACCAAAGGGTTTAAGCTCTGCATGCTCAGTAAACAAAAGCTAACTTCCTGCTCCACTGTAGTACTGGAAATGAAGCTTACCATTTAGTGGATAGATTTTCATGCAAGTATTTTCTTAATTATCCTCACACTTTCTCCATGGCTAACAGAAGCTCCCAAAAACGACAATTATTCTCTGATGCCTACAAAAGACTTAAAGCCTGAAACTGGGGTAGCTGCCTGGTTATTACATGTTATTATTACCCATTTTTTTAACTGATACCTGCTTTTGTTCATTTTCTCTCTCTATGTCAATCTATGGCCTCTGAGATCTAGATGGAAAAGCCCTTACCCTTGAGAATGCTGCCTTGTCCTTATGGTTTGTACCAGGAAGGTCTAAGATTTTTGACACTATCTCAGTAAAAGTAATAGGTGAAAATAACAGATATATTACATAAGAAAAACTAATTATACTGTTACAGTGGCACAGAAATACAAATAAATCAGAGATTCTTACAAGTGGTGCATTATTTCCATTGTCTAAGAAAACAAAATTAAAGAATTTTAGATATAAATTAGTTTTCAGCCATCACTCAAGAATAAGTTAATATTCCAGGGACGTGCTTCCAAAGCAGTCTGGTGAAACTTGTGAATAGATGATTGTAACTGTCACTGTGTTCAGACCCAGAAGTACAAGTCCTTTCAGGTACACTGAGAAGGTACAGATATGTGAATGTGGCAGATCTGGCATTATTTACTATCTGAAAAGAATACATTCTTGCTGAAACTCTATTTTTTAGTGCATACAGAAAAAGATAATGACAAAAGCAGAAAAGAAGCACCAGGAAATGAACAGGGGGAGCAATGAAAGCTTCCTTTCAGCTTAGCCAAGCTTATTGAATTTTATGAATGAAGCCTCTTCACTTTTTCTTTCTTTCAGTTTCTGTGCTTGCAGCAGGGTTAGCAGGTGGGATGTCTCCAATGGATAAACTGTTGTCCTGAAATGATGCTGAGAAACAAGGAGGCATTCTGAATTTCTGTTTTTCTTTATCTCTTTCTTTAACAAAGCTTGTGCTACTTTGTATTTGTCTCTTACTTCCTACATGCATAGTATGCATACAAGAAGTTAATGAGATTACTATTACTGTTAAAATCAAGTACAAGAGTGAGTGTTTGCAAGAACAAGATGGAGCATTATGAAACCCAGCCTTTCTCTGTCCCGGATTAAATTTTGTGTAAAACTTTGTGCTTTATGCAATGATTTTTTTTTAATTCAAAATTTGTGTCTAGAAGAATTCACTAGAGGTTTATATAAGAGCTACAATGGAACAGTTGGAGACAGACCTAGTTTAAATGTTAAAACTTTTATTTATTCGTATTACCCCCAAATTCCTGGTGGGAAAAAATAATCTGGAAGGCAAGTAGCATGAATACAGCAGAAGTGCTTCAGTCTACAGCATTGTAAACTACTTTTCATGTAAGTCAAAAGGCTTTGAAATTTGCTTTTCAAACAGAAACATTTTGAAATGTATTATGTTGTTATTGGTTTGATAATACTAACAACAGTGATCCCTCAGCTGAAGCTAGATTGAACAAGAGTACCTAGACTAGGGAAGGGAGGTAGTTAATTAAAGTACTTTGAGAATGCTGCTGAGT
The DNA here is from genome assembly GCF_027791375.1 of Indicator indicator. Classification (NCBI taxonomy): domain Eukaryota; kingdom Metazoa; phylum Chordata; class Aves; order Piciformes; family Indicatoridae; genus Indicator; species Indicator indicator. The sequence continues at coordinate 19,264,863 of NC_072021.1, forward strand.
TGAATTCTTTATCTCACTGACAAAGCCAGCCAGAAATACAAACCTTTGATACCTTACTCAGGGTTATGCACTTGGCAGAGTACTTCCACAAAGCTGTCTGTGTGATGTGTAACCTTGCATCATTGCTACAATGACTGCTTGCCCTTCTCACTAGTTCTTCATTCATTATATTAGGTTATTTGACATTTCAGATATCCAGCATCATCTGGCTCAGGGTGGAACATAAGAAATCACCGTGCAAATAATCGTTCTTATTTTAAGTTAAACAATGACTTTGACATCAGAATGTAACTCTTATAGATGAAATGGTGCCTAAATGAAAGGAAGCATTGATGAAGCAGCTAGAAATGGAAGAAAACTCAGATAAACTAGCAGATGTAGCATTTTGAGATCTACCACTTATAAAGGCCATACTATTTTTGTAAATTACCTTCCTCTAAAGTCTCTTTATTCAGGGTGTGTTGAGTGTGGTTTTGGTTTTGTTTTTTTCCTCTGAATAAAGCTCTCAGCACCTCACAATGTTATTTGACAGAGTCAAACATTTTTAAAGTCAGCTCCACATTGATCTCCTTTAGGAATTGAGTATCACAGATGTGAGATTCAGAAAAGAGAATGAACTAATCTAATCTGACCTCTACAGCACAAAACACCAAAGACAATGGAGTGATGACATTCAGAGCTGTAAATTAAACAGTGCCTGGGAATGTTACCAGGCAATGGATCTTAATTCTCAATATTGTTAAAATAGACCTGTCCCTCAAGTGATTTTTGTCCTGCAATAACTGGTGTGCTCCCAAAGTGTTTCTGGGCTTTCTTCAAGACTTTGTAATAAAACATCCTGCTTTTCAGTCTCCTAGTTTTGATCAGGTTAAGTAATTCTTTTACATAGACCTCCTTCCACACCTTTCAAATACAAGCTTTGGTGTTTAATTACTTCTCTTTATATTCCATTTTTAGTTTTTTCTTTTTTAATTATTTTTTTCCCTATTTTGAAACTGTCTGATGTTAAAGTTCTCTTTGTAAGAAAGGATGTAAGTTTTAACAGTCAATGAAACACATAAATGAAATATAGTAGCACAAATATCAATATTGTCACATTTAAAACTCTTCAACTTGAGAAGGGAGTCACCAAGGGGGTCTTGGCAGCTCAACCATTTGAAACTTATTTTTTTTTTGGATGAAACACTAGAAGAGCTACTGGGAAAAGCCTTCCATTTTCAGGGTAAGCACAGTGAACAGCCTCTCAGATCTGTATTGCAAGACTATTATTTTCCCCAAATAAATTATTTTTTCCAGTATAGTATTTCAAAAGCAGTGTTGCTACTGAACTAAATATAATGTTTGCAAGTAGAATTATAATAAAATTAACTTTAGGGTTTTTTGCTTTTCTCTTTTCAAAGGTTTATTTTGTTACCTATTAGCTCTTGGAAGCAAACCTTGAAAAGCATGAAGTTGTACAAAATCTAGAAATAACATGAAATTAATTATTAGCAAACAGAGCCAAGGAGCTTTGCCCTCCCAATTCACTTAGCCAAGGAAGCTGACTTTTTCTGTCATTTAGCTTCTCTAGTACATCTGTATCACCTCCTTTTAAGCAAGCTGATCAGTCAGGTGGGTGACTTCAGGTTAAACAGAATTCTTCATTGTAGCATTAATATCATGTCTGGGGAAAAACCAAACCAAACCAAACCAAACCAAACCAAACCAAACCAAACCAAACCTAACCTAACCTAACCTAACCAAACCTAACCTAACCTAACCTAACCTAACCAAACCTAACCTAACCTAACCTAACCAAACCAAACCTAACCTAACCAAACCAAACCAAACCAAATAAAACAAACCACCAAAAGGGTGCTGAAATTTTAAAATAACTCATTTGAAAACGTTTCTTGTTACAAAAGAAAGTATTCAACAAAGATCTACAGACAATTTAATAACATCCCCTAAATACAGATATAGAGGGAAAACAGAGAGAGAGAGGTAAAGGGTGCTGTATGCATGTTTGGATCTCATCACAACATAAATGGTAGCTTCATGACACACTGTATAATGCACAAAATTTGTGATATAAAAAATAACATTTCAGGGAATAATCGAGGTTAAGTCCTCCAAATTTGGTTGGGGCATAAGTTAGGCATCTCAAGGTAATTAAGATTACATCAGTCATGTTGGTAACAGTGGGTCTAAATCAAATACTTTGTTATTAGGAATAGATTCTGAAATGTGTTCAGATTAGTTACATGTGCATAAATAAATGCGTACAGATATATAGATATGCACACCCATTACATCTGCCTGCAGTTACCTTTGAGGCTGCAACTCCTGTAATTAATTACACTGACTACACACATTTTTTCAGTGCATGACAAAAACATGATCCAATTTCATGTTTGTGGATGGAAGGTAGAATTTCTGCCACTAGGACCTAAAGACCATTCTTAAATGGAAGAAGCAATGATTATGTTAATTTTATATAGTTGTTTGTAAAATGTACTGAATTCTTTACTCCATCTGCTCCAGACATGAATCTTTTGAGCCCTTAGTAATGACTAGTGACAAATTAAATATTGATATTTGCACAGGTTCTCTTCATCACTGCAGAGATGTCTTAGATACTTGTAAAGTAGCTGCTTATCCACTGCATACCAGTTCATTTTGTTGTGAGAAGCTGTAGCAAGTGATTTAACATCTGCCACACAAGCAGCCAAGATAAAGGGGCACTGAACTCTTATGTAAGAACATGACAGAGAAATGGGAAAATATCAGTATTATCCTATATTAAGGTGTATCAGCAGTGATCTCCCCCTTCTGCATAATACTTCAATTCCCATTAAAAAAAATTAAAAAGTCAATAATACTAATAATAATAATAACAATAATTTAATCCCTTCCTATCCTTTCTGATACTAAGACAAACAGAAGCATTACTCATCCTCACACAGAGATACCAGCTAGTGTGAAGTCAGAAAACTGAGTCATGCTAATTTCTGTAAATGAAATATGACTTAGTGCCCCTACTATGTTCAGTGGTAGTAAACCCTGAGGCAGTCATTACTCTTTTCTAGCTGAAGTACTTCCATGTAGATGCATACAGAGCACTCAGAGAAGTGGAAAATGTTGCTTAAGGATTATAAATTGCCTGAATATGTGGCCTTTAGGACAAAGGTAGAATTTAGGCTTGTTGGATATCCATATTAAAAGTCACCATCAATATTTAGTTAGCAGAATATTCTGAGTGATGTTCCATTATGTGTTTTTCTCTGGGGCTGCTACTTTTTGAGTGTTTCATTAATAACCTGATTGAAAAAATACAGGGTATGCTTTTTAAATTTGCAGCTGACACAAAACTGAAAGGCAGTATGTGTTAGATGATAGGATTATAATTCAAAATTATCATGATAAAATAGAGCAATGGTCTGAAAAAGAAGAATGTTATTTATAGAAGTGCAGCACACCAGAGCTAATCACTGTACAGCTCTAACATAGAAAATAAATGGCTGTGGAGCATGGTTATATAGGAAGTGATCTAAGGATTACAGTGAAACAAAAGTGAAAACAAGAGACAATGTCATACTCTTGCAAAAAACTCGGGCAAATGTTATGGTTGATTGCACTCTGCTTATGTTGTGGCCGTAAAGCCTCAGATTAAAACATCTAATTTAGATGCCTATCTCTATCTTCACATTCACTGGATTGTTATTCTCCCATTATTAAGAAGAGATACCTTGCTGGTGCTGTCAATACGAATGATTTAGCATAGGCTAAAGGATACCTACTGTTAAATCTGAAACCAAATCTCACTGTTAAATTAGTTCTTCTTCTCTCCAGATTAAAGAAGAAGAAAAACAAACAAACAAACAAAATAATTGGAATGTTATGTCTAGTTTTGGGCCCCACTTTTCGAGAAAGATGTGGGTCTATTGTACACAGAACCAGGTGTATCATGAAGAACAACAGAACTACAAAACAAGCCATTACTGAAAGCTGAGGAAATTGAAATTGTAAGATGAATCGTTTATAAAAAAAAAAAATACAGAATCATACAATTGTTTTGGTTGGAAAAGATCTCTAAGATTGTTGAACCTGACTGTCAACCGAAGACCACCATGGCAATTAAACTATGTCCTGAAGAGAGATGTCAAAATATAGAATCTTCTGAAGAGGATATTTTTTTTTCTCCATAACCATTGTTCTTAGAATAAGAAATAATGTGGTCAGGATAATGTGAAAGGGATACTGATTGACCTGGATGCTGTAAAGTCTCTGTAACTGAAAATATTCTCTATCATGAATGACATTGATGTTTGTAGATTCATGGAATGGTTTGGGTTGGAGGGGACCTTAAAGATCATCTAGTTCCAACCCCCCCTGCCGTGGGCAGGGATACCCTCCACTAGACCATGTTGCTCAAGGCCTCTTCCAACATGGCCTTGAACACTGCAAGGGAGGGAGCATCCACAATCTCCCTGGGCAACCTGTTTCAGTGTCTCATCAGCCTTACTGTAAAGAATTTCTTTCCAATATCCAGTCTAAATCTGCCCTCCTCAGGTTTCAACCCATACCCTCTCATGCTGTTACTACAAGCCATTGTAAAAAGTTCCTTCACAGCTTTCTTGTAGGCCCCTTTCAGCTACTGGAAGGCTGCTATAAGATCTTCCTGGAGCCTTTTCTTCTCCAGGCTGAACAGCCCCAATTCTCACAGCCTGCCTCCGTCATCTTTGTGGCCCTCCTCTGAACCCACTCCAGCAGTTCTTGTCTTGAAAGACAGTATTATATGATACTGCCTTGAAAGAAAGGGATGGACTTCAAATGTCTTCAAACTCCCTGTATTCCTTACCTCAACCCAGATTTATATTTTTTTTATTGCTTTCCCTCCATTAAGCTGGACCAGAGATAAATCTTTGAACATCCAGATATTCTGTAGAGCCTCAGAAGAACAGGACAATTGAAAGACATGTTCTGGCAGGAGTGCCAAGAACAGATAGCTGATGCTTGATCACTCTGTCACTTGACTTTGTCTTTTAGCAAAATTCAGTCAACACAATGTTATTAGAAATAATGCCTCTGCAGACAACTTTAGTGAAAGTTTTACCTCAAGCAGATTGAACTGTCAGAGGTTGCAGACACATGATATAGCAACAGCAGTTGTGTTGTCACAACACAGGGTTATCTTGGTGCTGTCATTTGTTAAATGTCCCAACAGATATATCTTTGACGCAACAGTTCGGAGGTAAATGACCCAGGGACTACCCACGTCCTTTCATAATTGTCAAGAAACTAAATCCTTTCAAGGGAGCTTACATGATCCCAGCCATAATATTTTACTAGGAAAATAATAATTCTTTTGGAATATGCATGTAGATCTGGTGCCATCAAGAGCAGCATTTGAGTCACCTTGGATAGCAGAGGGGAACATTTCCTGTGGGACTGTCAGCACTTCCTGCTCACAATAAAATGTCCATCACCACAACAAAATGTCCATCACATGTAACAGGAAGAAACACACTGTGACAATTCCTCTGGCAGATCTGACATCTTCTTGGCTACACAAAGCAGTTATACCAAATTAACAAAGATGTACATATGGCAAACTCTTTGATTTGGAATAAGTTCAGTGGTGTGGGGTCAATAACTGCTATAGAATGCAGCTGAGTTTTTGTAAGTTATATCCTCAAAATATCTTGGTTTCCTCTGTGTTAAACACCAAAAATTTTTAGCTACTTGGAATCACTGATCTTGGAAACCACACTCCTTAGGATTCAGGAAAGGTTAAGCAAAGTAGGAACTTCATGATTAAATTTTGGCCTGAGGTAAGAATGCTTTTCCAAGTTCGATCAGATATTTTAGATCAGAAATGTTTCCAGAAAGACACAGATGGTGAAAACAGTATGCTGACCATTGTTCATCTGATGTAACTGACTACCTGTTTTAGTGACAGCTTTGCGCTGATCACATCCAAATGCTCTACAAGAACCTACATCATAATACCTTCAGTTTAGCATGCTCTGATATTTAAGTGCATGTAACTGGTAAATACTATGAGCAGAAAACCAAGAAGAAAGATACGACAATGATGTTTAGAGATGTCTGCCTCAAGACAAACGTGCATCAAATGCAAGCAGAAATAGATGGAATACTTTTATAATAAGCATTTCATTAATATGAATTTGTTTAGTAGTAAAACTCTACAAACAGGTTTTCTGTTTCTCTTGTCTATCAAATATTTTTTTGTGAAGGAAATGTACTTTCTGAAACAAATATACTGAAAAAATATTTACCTTTCAAACATATATTTTTCGTGTACTGATGGAAGTCTTTTGATTATGTAAAATAATCACACTGAAATTTTGGGGAATGTCAAAAACATTTTTTCTTTTACCTTTTATCTGATATATTTTGACATTTTTTATAGGGAAAAGAGGGAAAAAAAAAAGAAAAGTTATTTTATGCTTAAATTGCATACACAGAGTGTGAGAGAAACAAAGTTTGTCCTTAGTTCACATTATACAGTTCAGGCATTCAGACATCAATCTCTCATAACCCATAAACATTAGTGGCATGAAAACAAATAGGACACACTTCCATCTCCTCAGAAACTATCAAGAACCCCTGACCCACAGAAATTTCATCAAAGTGATATGCCTATGTGAGTTATACTGTGGAAAATGTTGCTTGCATTAAAATAAATTCTAAAAAATGTATAGCTCTAGTGGTGTTAAAAGTGTCTGCATTTTTAACTTGGGACATGCATGACTTGTTTCAGCCTCTTCCACCTGTAAGTGAACAAATCACAAAATCTATTCTATGAATCATGATACAGAAAATCCAGAGACATTATATATATAAAGTGGTGGTAGGTCTGTGTCCCATCTTACCAGTCCAGGTTGCTAGTCATTAAACCAAAGCCCACCAAAAGCTGTGAGAATCTTGCCCTTGATTTCCTTTACCTCTGGAATACGCTTAGGGTTTATTCTTCCAGTGATATATACCAGTGTTTATTCCAATGTCTCCTGTCTCAGAGCCTCATTCTAAATGAAAATTTACATCGAGTGAAATAGGCCCCTTCATCTGAATGTACCACTCAGACCCATAAAATGTTGTGGCATCTCTGTCTTTCCAGAGTAATGTTTTTTAAAACACAGAGCTTATTGAGATTCCCCACGGAACTTCAAGGAAGAACAACTGAAGGAAGTGAGCAGCAGCTAAATTACATTTTGCATATAAAAGCCAATTTATATTATAAGGCCTTTGAAATGTTGAATTATACATTTTGGTATGAGTTAAACTATCATCTCTTGGAAGAGAAGATTTCTGTTTGTTCCTGGCATATACAGTTACTGATTGATTGGCATAAGTACTTGATTTCTCTTTACTTTTAATTCTCTTATCACCTTTGATTCCAATTATTCTGCCATCCTTCAACCTGCCACTAAAAATACAGACAGGTAGAAGCAAAACTAAAGTTCATTTAGCATCTTGCTTTGGAAATAAATGTTAATAATGTCAATTTAAACTGCAGCAGCCATTGGTTAACATTTAAGTACGAACTGGCTTATGTTGTGAAAGAACCTGTACCAAAAATGACACCTCTGTTTAACAACTCATCACAGACCAGCACATTTCCTTTCAACTTACAAAGAAACCACACTGTTACAAGCTTGTAGACATGTATCCTTTCATGTGTTTTTGCTAGTTCAATTTCTCATATTTTGGAAGAGCAGGAAGACGAATTATAATCAACTCTTTTCCCACCAGATCATTTTCCTGAATATTACTGATAATGCCTTAATTTTAGTCCCTGTTCCTAATTGCTTCTTAAAAATGTTTTGTTTCTAATTGGCTGCTTCATGGCTTACGTTTCTACTGCTAATAATAATGCAAGAAAATCAATACTAACATAAAAAATAGAGCAAAATGAGCTAAAATGAGAGCCAATGACATGAAAATCATGTCAGAGCATGTATGAAGTCTTCCTTCTTTGTGTTGCCTGTACCCTGCACAGAGGGGCCTGTTTCTCTGTCGAGTGACCTGTGTACTACTATAATGTTAACAGTCAGTTTTATCCCTTTGAAAATGCATGTTTCTATCATTACTGAGTTTGCAAGAAAAGCATGTTTTGAAATGAAAGACCAACCTATCTCTAAACCTCTATTTTTCAAAGAATCAAAACTACTGTTATTAGAAGCAATTTTGCAGCTGTTGAGACAAAACAGTGACAGAAAACTAAAGCTAATAAGTAGTCTTTCTAAATCAATATTAGAGAATTGTTTCAGTACAGTGTCCCACCTGTTTTGAGCTGCCAAAATAATACATAGAAACAGGAGCTATGACCGGAAAGCAACAGAGCTGTTAGTAGGGGGTGACAGCACTTTTACACAGACATTGATTCAAATGATAGCTTTGACTTGTAACTGCATGTTGCACCCTAATAATTTATCATAGACAGGGCATGAAATGTTGCAATGGCCTTTGATGGTCCTTGATGAAGGTAGTGTATCAGCATCTTGAAGAAATGCTGATGAAAAAATACTGGGTTTATGGATTTATATTGCCATACATAAAGACAAAGCCAGTTATTAGAGGAAAATGATAACAAGTGAACAGGTGAAACAGGAGTTTATAAGCACAAATGAATTAGGAGAAAGCAACTTTTAACTCTACGTATTTATTGATAAAAAAAGAATTGTTTTCCTAGGGAATGCTGAGGACCAACAGCAACCTAAATTATAGGACCATGATATATCCAGTATATTGTAGTTACAAAATTCACATATATTTTGCATGCAGAGGAAAGGTGGAAAGATGCACCAGCACATGTTGGAACATTTCTTTTACACTTGCAATGTTCTAAAAGATATTCTTCTCTCTCCAACTTTACTAAAATAAGAGAAATTCATTGAGATCAATATCTCTGTTGGACAGAGGCATTGAGTGCACCCTCAGCTGATGACACCAAGCTGTGTGGTGCAGCAGACATACTGTAGGGAAGGGATGCCATCCAGAGAAACCTTGACAGACTGGAGAGGTGGGCCCATGACAACCTCATGAGGTTCAACAAGACCAAATGCAAGGTCCTGCATCTGGGTTGGGGCAATCCCAAGCACCAATATGGGCTGGGCAGTGACTGGCTTGAGAGCAGCACAGAAGAGAAGGACTTGGGGGTGCTGGTGGATGAGAAGCTCAACATGAGCCACCAGTGTGCACTTGCAGCCCAGAAAGCCAATCACATCCTGGGCTGCATTAAGAGAAGCATAGCCAGCAGGTTGAGGGAGCTGATTCTCCCCCTCTACTCTGCTCTGGTGAGACCCCACCTGGAGTACTGCATCTGGTTCTGGAGCCCCTATTACAAGAAGGATCTGGAGGTGCTGGAACATGCCCAGGGAAGGGTCATGAGGACAATCAGAGGGCTGGAGCACCTATCCTGTGAGGACAGACTGAAAGAGTTGGGGCTGTTCAGTCTGGAGAAGAGAAGGCCCTGAGGAGACCTTATTGTGGCCTTCCAGTATCTGAAGGGGGTCTACAAGAAAGCTAGGGAGGGACTTTTTAGGATATCAGGACTAGGGGGAATGGAAAAAAAAATAGAAATGGGTAGATTCAGATTGGATGTTAGGAAGAAGTTTTTCACCATGAAGGTGGGGAGACACTGGAGCAGGTTGCCCAGGGAGGTGATAGAAGCCCCATCCCTGGAGGTTTTTAAAGCCAGGCTGGATGTGGCTCTGAGCAACCTGATCTAGTGTGAGGTGTCCCTGGCCATGGCAGTGGGGTTAGAACTAGATGATCCTTGAGGTCCCTTCCAACCCTAACAATTCTATGATTCTATGATTCAAAGTATAATGATTTGAAAAATTCATACAGCTGTAAAAACAGCTTACTTTACAAATAAAACAGAGCCTGAACAGCTTTTGAAACATTGATTAATTCATAGGGAGAATAAGAAAATGGGATAACAAAAATGTTCTGAGGTATAAAATACAAAAAGTGTTTGGTAGTTTTGCAATGCAATCTCTATTGATTGGATGTGCAGGATGTTCCAAACTGATATTCACTTTACAATAATTTAGTCATGGATTTAACTGCATTGTAACCAGCACAAATAGCTTTAACAGAAGCCATGGTACTAGATTTAGGCACATGTTTTGCAGGATAACAACTTAAATATTCTCCTCTCTGGCACTGATCCCTGAAAAACCATAAATAGGACCTTTTATCTTTGGAGTGAACCAGATAGGATCCTGAGAGACATGGAATGCTGCATCCTAAAAATGTATGGATACCTGTGTCAAAAACTTAAACTTTTTTTTTTTTTTTAACATATGAATTCGACTAAGCCAACTTCAATGTTAACTTTAGTCAGGCTTACTTAAAAGCCCCAAACTCCAAAGATATAAATGAATTTAAATATCTCTGTCTGAAGTGCTAATTAATAAGGATTTTTTTTTTCAATTTCTGAAAGCAGCATGATAAATGACAATGGACACATTCCTAAAGAAAAGAAAAAAAAAACTGAGAAAAAGAGTTACGATGGTGAAGATGTAGGTGCAGACATACCCCCAAAAAATGTGAAAGTATTTCAGGTCTTTGTGGTTTATGTATTCACTTTGCTGAAATCACTCTGTACATGTTCACTGTCCATTTCCTTTTCTTTCCCTTTCCTTTTTCTACTGAATGTAAAATGGGTTTTCAATTAAAAAAAAATAAAAATACATAAAGCAAATAGAATTTAAAAAAATTCTGTACTTATTTTTACAACTAGTTTAATGTCAGTATAATTTAATACAAGCAGGTCTTTCTTTTTGTGCAGTACTTTATTTGCAGGAATCCTGGGGTTTATTCCGAAAGTTTACACTTCATACAATTCCTTCATCTTTTTTCACTGAATTCTTGAAAATATTGCTTTCATTTTTACTTCTGTCTGTGAACATTTCTAGCCTCCTTTTCTTAGTTGCAGCTAATTAATTTTCCTTCTTCTATTGCTCCTTTTTCTGTGTGTAGGTTTGTACACTGGAATCATCTCTGTCCTTGTAGTGTTGTCATAGATACTCACAGAACCATTTATTGTGGAAGAAATGTAGATAAATAGTTGCCCAGTGTTCTGCTCCTTCCTGTTTATCTTTTAATTCAGAGCAGTCCAATCAGTCATCAATGGCCAGCTCCCATCTAGCCCATCACCTCTTCTAATGAGGGGAACATCTGTGCAACTGGCAGATATGGCCCAAACAAGACAGTACTCATTATCTCCCTACTCAGAGACCAGTCATAAAGCCAGGGTGTATCTGTCCCTTTGAAAGGGCAGAGAAACATTCACTCCTTTTAGACCTGGTTCCAAAACCTTAAAATACTGTTTTAACTTTTGAAACCTCAGTATTTTTTATTATCTTCAGAAGTCTGGGAGGGCAGGAATTTGAGACCCTAGGGCTCTGCCAGACTTTGTTGTCTCTGTTGGAACTACATTGTCCTGCAGAAGACTTCAATGCTTCTTTTTTTTTTCTTTTTTTTTTCCCCCCAAATCAGCAAGAGCTGATTAGAACCTTCCTTTTCTACTTTATCTGGAGTTGTCTCAGATCCTAATCTCAGCCACAAATGCAGAGTCTGTTATATCTGTTACAAATTTCTTTTGCCTGTCAGCTTGGATATTGCTTAGGGTGAACCTATTTTGGAATTGTTGCTGTTGTCGCTATTGTTATTATTATTACAATTATTATTATTATTACTATTATTGGTACAGTCTAGCCACAATGTAAGTTAAGGCCTTAGAAATTCATGTTAACATGAGGCAAAGATCTTTTACACTGCAGCACAAATAAGCCTTGTATTATATCTGCGGATAAGCTTCCAGCAAAGCCCATCACCTCGATTACTGTAACTGGCAATACATCACATTTAAGTAAATTCAGCCTAAATGAGAGTCAGAAGAGGAAAAAAAATCCCTATGCTGCTTTGTAGAAAGGATAAAGGCACTACAGAATTGTATTATAGGAAAGTCCTGATTCCATTGGACATAACACAAATTTTAGCACTGACTTACATTATAGGCTAGGTTTTCACCCTTTCTTGCTAGAAGTAATTTAATCTTATTTGAAGAATATCTTCATAGTGAAAGAAGTGTAAAGATCTCTGCATTATGGTAGATTGTCATTTCTGCTTAGATAATTTTCTCACTTCCTTGAGGTTAGGCTATTCTTATTTAACTTTCATATCCCTAAAACTTCAGTGCAACACATTCCAGTTTAAGCTTTGTCCAATATGAAGACTGAAGCTTAAACATGTAGGAAGAGAAGTCTTTCTGAAGTTGCCAGAAACTCAGCAACTGCACAGAGGAAACAAGTTTGTAAGTTGTTTTCAAACTCCTAAAGGACTGCCTTTCATGTACATTTTGAATAACTAAATACTGTTTCTCTGGGACTGCCTGGAGTCTTTAGATAAAAGTGTTTTGCCCAACTCCTGAGGTAAGTAATCCTATACGAACCAAATACCATCCTCCAGGAAGAGATGCTATAGAAAAGGTTCTCACTTTGGATGCTCTCTATAATATTTATATATAGTTTGGAAAGCTTGTTGCAAATGAATAGTGCTATAGAACTGCAAAATATAAATAAGCATCGTAATTAATGTGGTGTACTCTTACTGCAGCTCTCTGTTTAAAAGCTTATCTCAGTTTAGATATTTCTGTATCCCATGTTGTCCTCTATATTACTCCCTTACTGCTTGGGTAAAATTATTTGACTGTTGAAGATTCAGACTGAATGCTGCACTGGATTTGCTCACCAAATAAATTTAAAGGGACAGATCAAAAACCTACTACCAAATAAATCAATGTATTATAAAGGTATCGATATATAATGTTTTGCACACACAGTGTATGTGAACTGTTCCTTAGCCATTTTCAAAAACATTTTGTACAGAGATTTTCAGGATTTTTTCCTCCCCCTGGGGAAAATGTGGTAAAGTGAATTGAATTTCTGAAGTTTTCTGGCAGTAACAGTTTGGGAGAAGAGTACAAAGAGGGTCCAGTTGTCAGAGCTATTGGAACTTTCAGTAGTTATTAAGCTCAGCAGGAGCATTTGGACATACTGGACACCTTGAATTCTTGTGCTTTCAACAGTACTTATCTGCCTTATTATACAGGAGAGCAATCATGCTGTTTAATTCTACAGAGTTGGAATTCATGATATTGACACTTGATTCACAGTCAGCATGTGAAAGTTTACTTTCCATACCTATCTTCACTCACAGGTTCAGGGTTAAAGGGGTGCCTACACTGAGAGTTTAGTATCCAGGAAGCACAATTTCTCTCTGCCTTGTGTATAACCCCATCTAGTATCCTTCCCTGGGAAGACAATAAGAGATGCAGTGATGTTTGTGTAAATCCATGTGAGACTATGATCAGTCACCTGCGTATATGCAAAACGTCCCCTTTTCAATTCTCCCCCTGACTCATTCATTCAAGACAATCTTTTGGCAGAAGTTCTTCATCTTCCTCATTGTAAATGACCTTCATGCTAGATACATTTACCTAGTTAATTCAATACATTCTTTTTCATGCAGAACTCTGCCCCAACTCACTTTCCCTTTCTCCATTGATTGCTATGGCAACCAGAGGAACCAGGAGAATGATGTCAGTATCTACATTCAGGAAGAGGAATACCAGCGTTATCTCACCTGGAATATTGTGTCCAGTTTTGGGCTCCCCAGCTCAATAGGAACAGGGATCTGCTGGAGAGAGTCCAATGGAGAGCTACGAGGATGATTAAGGGACTGGAGTAATGAAGTTCGGAAACCGATTTAAAATAGGAGGGAAGGAGTAAAAAACTTCTTTGTGATGTGTTAATCCTCTGACAATTGTATTAAGGTATTTGATTGTAGTTGAATTCAGTGATTTTTAAGCAGTCATATAAATTTTTTAAAACTTGTATCCATTTGTGGAAAGGATGAATAAATTGTTTGCCTCTCAAATAAAAAGACTGTAACTGGCCCAAGAGGTATTTTGAAGCACTATCTTCTAAGACAGCAAATAATACAAACTGCACATATGAAGCTAATCTGAATATTTCCAAAATACAGTTGAGAACTCAGGGCAGGCATAAACACAGAAATCTGCATCTACATTAAGAATTAATGCAGTGCAGTAGATAACATTGGCAGATGGAAGAGTTTGGTGCTGAAGTTTTCTGCATCTCTCATTTGGGGAATTACTTTGTCTTAAATGTAGTCTGATTGGATGCATTGAAGGTATCACTACATGTATAATATTGAAGCTTGAGATAAGACACTGTCCCATAGATATCTTCATCCTTTACTTCAGGTCACTCAAGGAAGCACTGTAGTTTTTACACTTATAGATGATGTTAACTTGCCATTGTCTGTTTGAAGATAATAGAGAGATCAAAACCAAAATCAACCAAACAAAAAACTCCAGGATTTTCTGAGCCAAATTGCTACTGTGGACACAATAACTCAGTGAGTGAATTTTTGTTATTGTAATTACAAGCAACAGGCTTCATTATCAGAAGCAAAGAGAAGGATGTGTCAGTCTTTCAAGTTTTTTATGTGTCTTTCATCACGAGACAAAGCACTTCTTAAAAACCTCCTTCAGTCAAAATCAGGTGTCTCCTGGGAGAAAGAGAATCAAATCAGTCAGATGAGCTACTTCTCATTTTAAGTTTATAATGTTTTCCTTGATAGTCACTGAAATGAGGTAGGATCTGGAGATACTGGAGGCAGGGAGGATGGAAGTTTCATCCCAATTGCCTACATCTGACAGTATTGCTTGTTCCCTTTTCTGAGACCAAGAGAGCCAATTCAGGACAGTTCCTGACATGTACAAACTACATAACTCCTCACTTGTGCTCCTTGATTCACCTAGGACCACCCACTGCACCATTTGAAGCTCCGCTAGTCCTTGTCACAGCTCTTTCAGTGATGACAACTAATAGCATGAAGAGTAAACATAACTGATACAGATATTAACAATTTTGATATAGGTATCATTATAGATGTTGTTATAAATATAGAGATAGATATTTTCAGTGATGACCAAAAATAACGTGAAGAGTAAAGATGATATATATATATATAAAAATACAGATTTAGAGAAATTGTTACAGAAATTGTTATATATTTCATTATAGATTAGAGAGAATTATTTAGATAAATAGATGTATAGCTATGAATTATACATCATGGTAAATTTGGAATTTTTGTATTCTAGGCATTATGAAACTTCACAGAGAAAATTCTTAGCTTAGAGTGATGTGGTTATGTCATAAAAAGAGACAAAGCCACAAAGAAATATCAATTTATCTAGGGTCCCACATCTAGTGAGAGGCTGAAATGAGAACAGAATCTATATCCTGTGTCATCTAACCTCCTTCTTGGTAGCCACTTTTTCTCCCCCCTCCACATTTTTTTCTTTTTTTTTTTTTTTTTTTTGACTTAATCATAGCAAGCAAGGAAGATTTAAAGCTATATTTAAGTTTTACAGAAGGAAAAAAGGTCTTATGAATAAACATAATTTAACTGCAATTTTCTTCCTCAGTTATGAGGTCTCATGCTGAAGACTCACATTTCTTCTCCCTGTGTCATAGTGTATATTGAATGTAGGAAATCAGTCTAAGATGTATTATTGGTTTAGGAGAATCCATGTACAATTACTTTTAAAAAATTACAGCATACTTCAAACTGTAATAACTGTGCCTCTTTATAGAGATAGAGGTTATAATCTTGCCATTAAAATTCCATAACCAACTGCTTCCAGCTATTCACATGTGTGAAACACTGCACAGCTTCCAATTTTATTTTTTTTTTACATTTGCCACTTTCAAGCTCCTGCAGAGAGCAATTTCTTTGGAAAGTGACTTCATCTAAATAATATTTAAGTATGCTATAAAGAATATCAACAAAGACAAATTGTCCTGTGTCTCAAAATAGTCAAATGTTCATTTATTAAACTGAGGAAAATCTGATCAACACAAAATGAGCTGAAGTTTTTTCAAAAGAAACTAGAAGGCCAAAGTGAGGGGAAGCTCTGATATGGCACTAGTTTTAAAATATACAAGCAGGGCTGATTTGAATTGCTACAGGCACACACAATTATTTAAAGAATAAAATTGGACAAAAGGCTGTTGTGAACACAGAATGATTCATAGCACTTATGGTTATGTAAAGGAAAACCAATAAGATCACTGCACAGTATTTTTAATACATTGAGGGAGCTGAACTGAAACTGATGCCCTGGGTGACTCTGGGTCTCAGTTCTGTGCTGTATAAGATCTGATACTATCTACACATCTTCCAGACACTGTATGCATTATTTTATATCAAACACTATATTACATAATCCTTGGAGAAGATATTTCTTCTGTAAGTCATAAAAAGATGAACATGAAGAGTTTAGAATTTAAATATACTAGATTCTCAGTAGTGTGCTCAGAAAAGCTGCAAAGGTCCACATTTCATATTTTAATAAACTTGACAACATTTCTATTATTGCTACCTTTTTCTGATCTAAGACCATCATAAGAAAAGAGATTTACAGGCGAATCAATTACCAGACACATGGACAACATTCACTTGAAATAAACTGTGGGCTTTAAGTGAACTTCCCACAAAATAGCAACACTTGCTTGACCTCGGACAGGGTATTCAGAGCCAGAACAGCCAACCTAGCTGCCGTGTTAATCACACTTTCACTCACACTCACTTTATTTCAGTGATCTGTGAATGACTGATGCTCATAAAACAATAGAAGGTAACACTTGAAGTGACTGCACTTTAAGATAATGTTAATAATTTAATAAAAATGACCAGAAATTTAAGGAAGAGAAAGATGAAATCTTTCAGCAATTACACACAGAGTGGGGCTTTTTTGTTTGTTTGTTTGGGGGTTTGTTGTTGTTGTTGTTTTGTTTGGTTAGTTTTGTTGAATGCCACTGTGGTAACAACCTTATGAGATTATTCATGGCTTTTAAAAAACAGACAAGTTTACTTTTATCAATTATTCAGTCTTGAAGATCAGAGAGGTACATGTAACTGGACAGGGAGAGAATGATTGTGCAAGGCCAAGTACCATTATCTTAAAATTATTCCATTGTCCCTTCATCTGGAAAGAGTCCTGTGGATTGCAGAGGGCTCAAAGTTTCTATAGTGACCCAGTATTGCAAATTCTCATCTCTCTGTAAGAAAATAACTCTGTAGAACATCTGTTTCTAGGCATTACTTCCCCCTGCTGCAAAATTAATATTGTAGATTCTTGAGGGAAAAAAAAGAAAAAGGCAAATATTAATCTCCTGCTTCTCCATGTAATGACTACATCTTGCAGGCAAATGTGGAAATCCCATGACTGACAATGAATAATCTGAGATATTATTTGTGATGGTATCTCCCCTAAATATTCTTTTATCCCTGCTACCTTATGTAAATCCACTTTGACATAAATGCACTCATGCAAAATTCATCCTCAATATGTGATGTAAATTTAATTTTTGCCCTATGTTATGGGAAATTCTTTCTCTCCAAATCAGACCTGCTGCAAGGATTGTATATGTTACACATTCACCAATAAAATTTCTAAAACAGGCAATCTGCTAAACTTCTAGTTATTAATTGTAGAGAAGAACAAGGCCTTCATTTATAGAGTTTTTCCTGCCCCTTACTGTGCCACAGTGAGTCCATGTCTGGAGTACCATGTCCAGTTCTGTGCTCCCTAACTTACAGAACTGCTGTAGGAGTCATTCTTAGTTCTGGAAAAGGATGCATATATAACCTGCAAAAAATATCACTTTATTCTCTAACCTGCTTGTCAAGCATTTTAAGGTGTTTGGCTACCAGTGGTTTCAGTGACAGTTAAGCAGTGATACGAATTTCAGGTGTTCCGTTTAAGTCAATTTCTGTGAGGTTCACAAAACTTTTTCCAATCATGGACATCTGAACGAGAACCTGGAGGACAGAGACTGTTTTAGATTATGTATTCATGCTAATCCTACTGTAATGGGGTTTCTAGCTGAAAGAGATTTCTAGGGATGCATATGTAGTCATGATAAATACCGATAATTTAAGGAGCTTAATGAAACTATCCATTTCAATGAGTTATCATCATGTTTAAGAGAAAAGTAGGGAAAATATTTACAGATCAGGACATTAAATGCAATGTTGAGCCTTCAATAATGTAATATTGTGTAACAAGACTGTGATGGAAAGCTGCAGTGACAAAGTGTTCATTTAGAACAGTAACTAGTTTAGCAGGGGGAAAACATTCTATTCATCAGTATCAATTTTCTTATAAAATACTAATGCAGGGTTTACATTTTAGTTCCAAGATCGCATTATTTGAATTCTTCAGAAATCTTGAGGATCAAGAGATGTACTGAAACACAGTAATGAGATGGAAAAACAGATGCAGATGTAAGCAGACTGAGAATTACGTCTAGCACGTGAAACTGTTCTGTGTTGAATTGCCACCAGTGCAGTATCATTTACACCAAACCTTCAGATAAACCAGTTTTCATTCAGTTCATGTGGAGTCTTATTAAAAGTTGATGTTTGTAATTATAAACTTCAGGTCATTGGTCTGATCTTAACTATAATGTAGATTATCCATAGTCAAATAGAAAGTTATGACCATTGTATTCCTACCTATTGGGCCATGCAACGGCTTTCAAAGTGAAAGACACATTTTAGTTCTGGCTTAATCGGTGTCTTTTTATGTAGCCTTAAAATGTTATGGTGTGGTTTTTTTCTATCTGTACTCAAAATCATTAGTCTGAGCCAAATGTTGGAGAAGCTTGTCACAGGCCATAATTCTGTCCATAGTCTGGGACTGAATCATGTTAGGATATTTTTGTCTTCTACATTGACAAACTTACAGTAAAGATTCTGTTTTCTTTTGGATTTTGTTTGCTTGTAAAGCTGAATGTTTAAGAAACTATCTGAAAGATAAACAGAATCAAAATTCCCTGAACAATTACAGACAAATATTGTTCTTCATTTTAATAATAGACTGAAGTAAATATGTAAGAGAAAAATAGATGAATAGACTATTCACATTTTGTTCTGGAAGAATAAATATGACCAGCTTTAGTTTTGAGGTTTAGATTTTTAAAAAACTCCAGTGGAAGGAAGTGGAAAGGGAAAATGGAGAATTTCTTGCCCTTGTCAATTCAGTTCTTATCAACAGTATGATTTCAGATGTTTTTACCTTCACTTTTTAAATGAAATGGATTTGATCTAATGTATCACTCAGAAAAGTTAAGATCAATGCATTTGACAGAAGCAGAAAGCATTATACAGGTTTCATGGCAAAGCTCAGCTAGTGTACTTGAATGTGATCTTTTGACTTTTATACTTGCCTTGAGCTCCTCAAGCCACCAGCTATGTCATTTTTTTAGGAGGGAACTATTTTGCAAAGAGTAAGAATAAGACCAAAAGAGCAGTGGGAGTTGAAAGGTTAGGCTGAGTTTAAATATTTTATGTTTGGCTAGTTTACAAAACCTGTAGTCCAAAGAACCCTACATTTATAATGTTTGAAAAAATATTTTTAAAAACCTCCAAAAACAAACAAACAAACAAAACCCAAACACAAGATCCAAACAAAACCAAGCCAGACAAACAAAAAAAATCCCACCAAAAAGCAACCGTATATCCTTCTTGTCAGACAAATTATTTTGAGAGCAAAAATTTCCTACACTTTATATAGTGTTCTCTCTAAACAACAGATCATCACTATACAGATTCTTTTGGGATGGGAGTGTATTTATCATTGCTAAAATTGATCTCATTACTTGCAATCTTGAACGATACAAACTCACAGTCTTCAATCAGAAAAATCTGTAAAAATGTCATTACCTGAAGATGTACGTGGAGGTGTAGGTAAGATAGAACTATATCTGGAAACACTGTAGATCTTCAAAAAATCCCTACTTTGCTTGTTCACTTTATGGTTTGAATAAGAAGCATAAGAAAGACATCAAAATGCTGGAGCAGGTCCAGAGGAAGGCAATGAGGATGATCAGAGGACTGGAGCACCTCCCCTGTGGGGACAGGCTGCAAGAGTTGGGGCTGTTCAGCCTGGACAAAAGGTGGCTCTGGCAAGACCTTATAGCAGCCTTCAGGTACCAGAAGGGTACAAGAAAGCCATGAAGGGACATTTCACAAGGGCTTATTGCAATGGGATGAGAGGGAATGGACTGAAGTTTAAGGAGATTTAGACTGGATATTAGAAAGAAAATTTTTAGAGTGAGGTTGGTGAGACACTGGAACAGGTTGCCCAGGGAGTTTGTGGATGCCCATTCCCTGCAGGTGTTTACGGCCAGGTCGAATGAGGCTTTGAGCAACCCGGTCCAGCTGAGAACATCCCTGCCCATGGCAGGGAAATTGGAACTATATGATCTTCAAGGTCTGTTCCAAGCCAAAACATTTTATGAATCTATGAATCAATGAATGAAAAATCAGCCAAAACACTTTGGGGCTCTACTCCTCAGGGTTGATGGTTCAAGATACTCCAAGCATTCTTCTGAGACAGGACTTCAGGAAGACATTTATTGAAGAAGAATTTTTTTTTTCTTCACTTCTTATCAACATCTTGTTACATCAATTTTATGTGATACTAAACAGCTGCCATTTTGCATTTTGGAGATGGCTACAGATCAGTGGTGCAATTCAAGATCCATTTTCCCCTTTTATTTAGGGGTAACATTTACTTTTGCAAACATTTCCTACTGAACTGCACCACCAAAATATGTTTACTGTACAACTTATTAGCCTAAGAATAGATAAATATATTGAAGATACCCAGAGGAATGAGGGTAAACACTAACAAGCACATATCTGTAAAATTAACAAAACTTAGTTATAATAAATAAATTACTTGTTCCAACCTTTTGTGTTTTAATTTATTTTAGTTCTATGAAACCCCTTTTTAAAAAGTATACTAGCTCTAGGAATGTCAGCAGTTAATAACTTACTTTGGGTTTTTATCTCTTTTCTCTCTGTTACATAATTTTTTTTTTCTTTTCCCCTGGAGATTTGCAGATTTCTAAAGTTGTGGTATTTTTTAAAGCTATAGATCTTCCAATATGATTTCATCTTTATGTTGGACATCTAAATATCACATATTTAGACCTTTATTCCACCTCAAAGAGATATGAATACATTCCAGAAAAGCATTCAGCCTTAACTCTAGAAGAGTCTGCAATTTGTTTTTTTAGTTTGTCCAGTAGTTAATCACCCCCGCTCTTGAACAAGTGTGATGTGAATATGTTCATTGAGGGCTCTGGAAGACTGAGATTTGATAAATCCAAGAGGAATTCCAACAAGGAGGTTTTAGAGCTTAAACACCCCCTCCTGCCTCTCATACATGCATGCAGACTGCACAGATAGTAATTTAAAATTCTTATTGTGGCTTTCATCTCAGTTCTTTTTATGTCATTTTTTTTCCTGGTATGTTATTATGGGTACCAGTATAGACTTAAAATTTATTTTTCTTTTTTAGTCAAAGGTACAGAACATATTAAGAGAAGCTTCTTTTGCCTACAGTGTTACTTTCAACTTTGTCATCTGTCATACTATTTGTCTTTTGAAGTGCAGTGTTTGTATGAATGCATAATTTACACTATAATTTGCAAAGAAGAATAAAAACACTATCCTTAAATGTGCCAGTTATATAAGTGATGTCAGATTTCAGACAATTTTCATATGCTTCTTTGGTAAATAAATGATCCACACTGAGCAAAAGTATATATTTTTACTCATTTCCTAAATAGCTAAAATAATTTGCTAAGGTAATCTCTCTACAGTCTGATTTAAAAAAGATTTGTTTTAAGGTTTAAGTATTTTGCCTAACATCTCCAATCATACTGAAAAAAAAAAAAAGAGGTTATGTTATTCATTGGAGCAAACAAATCTTAGGTACAGACATTTTCTTTAGGCTTTCAGGGTTTTTTTGTTTGTTTTAAATTGAGAGATTACTGATCCATATTAATACTCCCAAAAGCTGGACCTGTATGGAGACTGTTAAGTACTCACATGCGGTGAATAAGTGAGCCTGGGAAAATGGCTTTGCATTCTCTGTGGCCTTGTTCTCCCTTACCATTGTTAACTGTATTTTTATTGTACTGATGCACAGAAGATCCAAACATGAACCAGGATCTCAAAGGAAACTGTGAGAGTACAGAAGAGAAAGAGGAGTCAGATACACCATGACAGAGTTTACAACCAGGAGAGACAGTGAAGATGTGAGGGTGACTGTGCTGATGCATGGGTCACAAGGGTGACTCTATCTCTTACCAATAAGAAAGGGGAAAAAAAACCCTGTGAATGAGATCATAGAATCACAGAATCATAGAATGGCTTAGTTTGGAAGGGACCTTAGACATCATATACTCCAACCTCCCCACCATGGACAGGGACACCTCACAACTAGACTCAGCTGCTCAAGACCTCATCCAACCTGGCCTTAAACACCCCCAGGAAGAAGGCATCCACAACATCCCTGGGCAACCTATTCCAAAGTCTCACCACCCTCATACTGAAGAACTTTTTCCCAAGATCCAGTCCCAATCTACTCTCTCTCAGCTTAAAGCTATTTCCCCTTGTCCTGTTCATAGACATCCATATGTTTTAAAAGTCCCTCTCTAGCCTTCCTGTAGGATCCCTCCAGGTATTGGAAGGCAGCTCTAAGGTCCCTCTCGAGTCTTCTCTTCGCTACGCTGAAGAGCCCAAACTTCCTCAGCCTATCCGCAAGCAGAAGTATTGCAGCCCTTGGGTCATCTTTATGACTGTCCTCTGGACTCGCTCCAACAGCTTTGTGTTCTTATGATGGGGACACCAGAACTGGATATAGTATTCAAGGTGAGGTCTCACAAGTGCAAAGTAAAGGGGAAGAATCACCTTTCTTGACCTGCTGGCCACACTCCTCTTGATGCAGCCTAGGATCAGATTTGCTTTCTGGGCTGCATGAGCACACTGTTAGCTCATGTTTGCCTTCTCATCAATCAATACACCTAAATCTCTTTTTTCAGGCTTTCTCTCAACCCACTCTGCACCCAGCCTTTATGTGTGCCTGGGACTGGCCTGACCCAGATGCAGGACCTTGCACTTTGATTTGTGGAACCTCATGCAGTCCACATTGGCCCACTTCTCCAGCCTGTCAGGATCCTTCTGGATGGCATCCCTTCCCTCAAGTCCACTGCACCACATAGCTTAGTGTCATTGGCAAACTAGCTGAGGGTGCACTTGATGCCACTGTCTAAATCTGAGACACTTGGGAACCCTTACATTTGATTAAGCATTGATTGACGTTTAAAATGTGTTTGAAAGAGATCTATACAGTGCTGTTACATATGACTCTGGTAGTTGGAGTAAGATGAGCCCATAGAGGAACCACACAACACTTTTCTACACCCAGACTTCACATAATTTAAGTCAGTATACAAACATGGATGCAGATGCAGGCAGACTAAAGTGTCTCTGGTTGATCTTCAAACTTTCTTGCCTTTAATTACTGCCTCAGTTTTCTCCTTTTCAAAATTAAATACTTTTTGCCTCATGACACGTTATCATTATGCCCCAAAGTTTACAAAAATGTAGTGATTCTATCCCAACGCTGTTCAGAAAACTTGTGAGCAGCAAGAGTTCAGAAGCTCTTGATCTCTAGGTAATCCAGATTATTACTGTGTTCCTGAATACTTTACAAGGCTTGTTTTGCAGAAGATATCCCTGAGAGTATTAAACCTAGTTCAAGCTATATATGTCACTCAGGCGGAGTTTTCTAATCCAGTTTAAATTTCAGATTTTTATATGCATTAAAATTTGTAAGACTAAATAAAAAAAAAATAAGAGAATAAGTCTAAAATTGGAAATGACCTGCTGGATGAAGAGTGTGCTATCACAGCATTCCAGTCATAAACTTCTCCATAACCTCAACTAGGTTTTTTCTTTAAAATAGATTATTTCCCTCTTCCTTCACTCTGTTCTTACCCCTTTCACCCCATAACCTTATTGATCTCATTACTAGAAACATTCTTCTAATTTCTAGCCTAAATTTATTCATAGTCAGTTAATTCCTGTTTGTTCTTGTGCCAACATTGTCCTTAAACTCAAATAGTGCTTCTCCTTTTCCTGTGTTTACCCCTATGATGTATTTATAGACAGCAATCGTGTCTCTTCTCAGCCTTTGTTTGGTGAGACTAAACCACCTTTGCTCTTCTAGTCTCCTCTTGCAATGTGAACACCCTTATGAATAAGGGCTACAGAATTAAGGCCTAATTAAAAATGCAAAGCAAGCAACACATCAGGTCCTATGGAAAGCAAGTTGCCAGAGCTGTTCCACAAGCATCTCAAATGTTTAAATTTAACTTAATTTTTATTTTGTCTGAAAACTATGCAAAGGAGAAAATTACCGAATAGTCATTTTCAGCACAATCTCCCAAATCTAAATTACTTATAGAAATAGGTAATATATGTAGGGGAAAAAAAAAAAAAAGACTGTTTATAGAGACTTTGTCAGCACCCTGAGTTTTAACCCTTCCCTACCTTCTCATCCTCTGGCAGAGACAGCAATACTTTTAGTATGGGTTTATGTAGGGTGGAGTGAGGGGGAATGCATGAGTATTTAACAATTCAGGCTTAAAATCTGTTTGCACCCAGATCATCATAATGAATGACTTATGCTTTATAGCTAAATGTTTTAGTACTTAGAAAAACATCACTAAGAAGTAGGAGAAATAGAGCTAATGTCCTTCTGTCTGTATCGTGATCTCCCACCAAACAAAAAAGAATTTCACCTGTTTAAAATCTATCACTGAGTTGAAGGTAGCTTTCAGAAGCTACACTTGTTGCTTTTCTATGCTTTTTGCTACTCATTGAAAAGCCTTACAGATAATAGGTGACAAGGGCTAGTCTATTATCAACTCTTACTGAATGCAGCTGAACTGTGGATGTAAGTTTCTTGATAGAAAAAAAAAGTCAGATTAAAGCAGGAACTAACATTGCTGGTGTAAGATTCAGGCTCACAGAACAAAGATGAGGTTTAAACAGGCATCAGTAATGCCTTCATTCATTCTTTACATTCATAGTTCCTGGAATTATGTAGTTCATAGACATAAAAAATAGATATAGTTACAGGGACAGAAATTGAGTATCCTCCAAGCCAAGAATTCAAACTGATGATGACAGATCAACATTGTTTTTTTCATACGTCTGAATCCATACAGCATGTAATGATCAGCAGGTTGTCAATGAAGCAAATTTCTTTAACAGAGGGACAGGAAAGCACAAGCTATCTATCCAAGTTCAACTAAAGGCCCTCAGGTGGAACATGAAACCCATTAACACTTTCCAAGTATTCTAAGCATTGGAATGTACTGCAAAAGATGGACAGCAGCTCTGTGAGCTGCCAGAGTGGTCCCTGCTCATTTAGATGACCACCCTGGGGAAAGAGCTCTATACCATAACTTGCATAGATGCAGGGCAGAAAACAAACTTAACCCCATGAACATTATTTTTTGTTGTCTATGTGTTGAATTTTCGGTCAGGGGAAGTGAATGAGCAGCTCTGTGGTGTTTTGTTGCCAGCTGGTGTTAAACAATGACATTCTTTTGTAGATCTAGTCTCAAAGAATAAATTTTTTCTTGATCTTACTCTAAAAAGCAAAGGGAAATTTAAGGTGAGACTTTAATTAAGAGGAAAAGAGAAGAAAGAATTTTCATTACACTGTGTTGTGTCATTGAAAAACATCTGACAATAAAGAACCACAGAACAAGGAAAGAAAGTAAAAGTAAAAGCTACATCTCATTATAAGGTGTCAGACATAGCTTCAGATACTGAACTGTAAAACATGGAGATTTTTTTCAGTCAGCATGAGCAGTACAATTACCCCATCTCAAAATCAGAAAAGAAAAAATGAATGGTGGCATCAAGGATTTGGAGAAACAAAAATGAAAATAAAGATTAATGTAGAGTTGTAAAAATGGCTGGTCAAGGCATCCAGGCATTGGCCTTCAGGTGGGGCTGCTTCATTGCCTGATACAAGGAACCAGCTCTGGAAAGGCATAATATGGAAAAAGATACTCTAAAGGTCACCCTGCTGTGTAGTAAGTGCAGAGTAATGATTTTCTTAGAAAAGAGGTGGCCCTTTATGTTGACTGTAGTCCTAGAAGAACTATTTTTTTTTGCAGTTTCATGAAGTTATGCGTATATGGAAAGAATGCAGAACATCAGAGAGAGAGAGATGAATGCATTTTGCAAACAGAATTTGACAGGGAGAAAGGTTGTTGTAAATTAAGGGTACAAAGCAACAGCGAGAGAAAAGGTTTTGTGAATAAAGTTAGAAGAAATTTGTGGACACCAGTACTTTCTGCTTAATGTTCTCAGTGGGACCAAGCTGCCTTCCTCTTCAGTTTCCAATATATTAATATTAGTTACAGAGTGGAAGCAAGAATGGAGTGATGGAGCAAGATGTTTGATTTCAAGTTATGCTGCTGCTGTTTGCATATCGAGGCAGCAAAATCCAGAGGAACAAAAATCACTGTAAAAGAATACCTATTTCAAATCGTTACTTTATGTGTATATTCAGTGAATTAGTACAGATTTCCAAAGAATTTATAGAAATAATAAAAATATCTAGAAGCAAAGCGGTTCCTTCTTGAGCAATTTCTTCGGGATGATGAAAGACAAGAAGCCACTGAACAGCTTGGTGGGTGTTGCTTCTGGTATAAAATATGTTTTAATTACATTATTAATGGAGTTAGTTTGAAATGATAGAGTGTTGTGCAAATCTATTATCTCCCCTTCTGGATCTCACATTAATTTCCTTCCAAAAAACATCCTGATTCTGATATTAGCTTTAACATGTTTGAAACAACCCAGCTGGCAGGGTGATCTGTAGTTCACACAGAAAACCTGTACAATGACTCTGTTGTTGAGACACCTTGCCCTTAGCATGCTGGTGGAAATGCATCTAGTCCACTTCTGGGATGCTACTTCAGTGGTATTTCAAACCTTTTGAGTTTGTATTTCATCACAGTATCAAGATACTCTTGTAGAGATTCTGTAGAGATCAAGTATGTAACAAGAGTTAAATCTCATCCTGAATAACTTAGGTTTCCAATGAATCTTTAAGGAAACTGCTAACTAAAAATGTGATTGAAAAACTGATGCCCTTTAGAAAAAAATTTGTAAGACGAATAACATGCATCCACTGTATATTCTATAGTACCTGACTTATAAAAACAAAATTAAGTTAAAGCAACAGTAAGACAATTATAAACTATGTGGCTATTAAAGAAGCCATTTGATACAGTGCCTCTGACATGAAGTTTAACCTCCTAAAATCTTGAAATTCAACTAGAAATGTAATCCAATTAAATTTAATTTAAATCTTTAACTGAGTTAACTTTTAGACTTTCAAAAGGTACTTGAATTATATCGTTCCTCCTTGTGACATTTATAATTGAAAAGGAGGTGTGTAAATATGGGCTGTATTGTAATGTACTTTAGTATTATTTGCTGAGAAATTTACTTGTACAGATCAACTGAATTCAGCTTGAAGTTTATCTTTAATTATTGGGGGTTTTGAGGTGGTATATAAAGCCTGTACTCATGAGAGCATCCCTCTGTCTTTTTTTTTTTTTTTTTTTTCACTGGCTGAGCTACAAGAGAAGCTACTTTGCCCTTTGGGACAAAACCTCTATTTCTAGAGCTAGAGGTCTTGTATTCTATTGTTGGTGCCACTTGCAATCATTTGGACAGAAAATAAAATAAAATAAAATAAAATAAAATAAAATAAAATAAAATAAAATAAAATAAAATAAAATAAAGGAGGAAAATGTGATTTCTAGTGCCATGAGATGGTCTTCAATTGAGGCAGGAAGAGGCCAATTATCATAGCATTTTGCAAAGCTCCTCCCATCTCCTTTTTGAAATGACAGTCAAAAGATCCAGATGCCAGGCTGAAAATACTCACCCTTCAGCATTCACTTCTTTGTGTGTGTTCTTCTTGCAGCTGTGCTGGCAGCATTAAAGATACCTCACAGCTATTCACAAGGTTACAGCCTGGTCCAATGCACACAGAAGTCTTTTCATTAATTTCTGTCGCTTTGAATCAGGGCTGGGGACTGTGCCTCTCTGCCTTTTTCCTTTTTTTCTTCTTCTTTTTTTTAACTGTTATGTTTTCTGTTCTCAGATAAGACTTTTGTACTAATTTCATTAAATTTAAAGATAGGGTATATATTTACACGGAAGTAAAAGAACACCTTTACCTTGTACCGTTCTAGGCTTTCATGTTGAAAAATCTCCAGCCCTCCACAAGAAAGCAATTACTGAGTCCACACTACATTATAGCTCACTCTGGCTCTGTACAATTATAGAGTGTAAATTGAATAAACAAATATTCTATAAGTAAAATTTTACACTTGAAAGATGAGAAAAAATGTTTTCTATGGTTTGTTAAAAAGGAGGGGAGCTGGGGGTGGGACAGCAAGGCAACATACATAGAAGTTATTCAGAGGAGGCAGAGCTGTAGAATTGTAAGGTCTCATTCAAGTAATTTTTCTAAAGAAAGGTAGAACTGAAAAACAACAAACAATTAAAAAGAGTTTTCAGTACTGGCTAATTAAAAATAATAAAAAAAATAAAATACAAATCTCAGGCTCAAATATATTCAAACAGGCAAAAATATATTCAGTTACAAATTCAAATGGGATGTTTTAAGATCAAATTTGACCCAGAAGTCTTTGAAACCTGGATTTACCTCTTTATTAATATACACCATCCTTTGATCCAGAACCCATCTGCCACCACGCTCATATCCATATAGCTGAATACTTAATGGTATAGACAATTATGGTCTCTGTTCAGGCTTTACATTTTTTTTTACTGATAGAGATGTAGACTGACACTTATTCACTCAGTTCTTTAGACCCTGAGGATGTTGTTTAGCAGGTTCTAGACACAGAAAAAAGAGAATGGAGCCTCTGTGAACATTAGTGTCATAAGAGCCAATTTGTTGAATATCTTTATTACATTCTTTCCAACAAGTTCTTTACACAACTCTTGTAAATTCAGTGGGATCAGGCATGAACCATCTAGTTAAGTGTCATAAAGTGACTTACACTGATAAGATTACACCAGAATACAAAACAGGTTGGTTGGTGTTACAGCAGCATAACCAGCAACCATTGCAGTCAGTCTGCCTGAAGAGCTAATGATAGTGTGTCATGGGGTACTGTGAACTGACCAGACTATACATACGATTTTAAGCTGGCAGTTTAGAATTGAAAAGGCTTTTGTAGATGAAATATTAGCACACTGAGAATTTATTCCCATTTGTCTTATTTCAGCTCTTCTTAAATGGATAAACACTGGGCTGATGTAGAATTACAATTTCATGTTTCTGTTTTATCTGGGATTGTGATGAATTGACCATAAGTGACTGACCCATACCCACCAATCCATTCTCTCCCTCCTCTTCCTCAGCAGGGTAGGGGAAGAAAGTGAAGTGAAAACCTCATGTGACAAGATAAAGACAGTTTAATAAAGAAAAACAAAGGCCATATATGGAAACAAAAGAAAACAAGAAGAATTATTTTCTACTTCCAGACTTTCAGCAGGAAATGTCTAGCAATTTTTTGGGAAGTAGGGCTTCAGTACATGCAGCAGTTGCCTCAGAAGATAAACACCTCAATAAAAAAATAAATGTCTTTCCACCCACTGATGAGGGGAAAGTTAACTGCATCCCAGCCAGGACCAATATAGTGACTGATCAATAACTAACTGCTCTTTTTGAACTAAATCATGAATAGATTTATCCTTCAAGCCAATATCAATGCACTCATTTACACCACAAGCAAACATGTCCCAGGGAATGTTTGATGTGGGTTCCAATTACTCTTATTCATATAATTTTCCCCTTGATGGGAAAAGGACGACTTTAAAAATATTTGCAAGTTCACATCTAAAGAAGTCCCCAAAAGTATTTTGAAGGTTATATTTAGATTTATGTCATCAGTAAGTCCTAGCCAGAAAACTTAAGAAGAATTGTTTTTTTTCACTGTACTGATAAGATATCTTTCTGCTAAACGAAGTAAAACAGACTTGACAAAAACATGCTATATTTTTTTTTCATGCTTTGTTGAAGTTACCCAAAGAGGGATGAAGTTGGAAAAAGACACAGATCAGAAACAAGAGTGGCTGAGAAGAAGATAGAAAAAGAGAACACAGAGTAAAGTAACTTCCTATTCTACCATGTTGACATCCCTGCTTTTCCAACAATTTTCTCTGTCCTTAAACAAGTCACCTAGTACCTGCCTCCCCTCATGGCTTACCACTCTTGCTGTATGCTTTTAACAGTTCTGCAGCCTCCATGTATCTGGTGATTCTTGTAACTTGGATCTATTGACAGTTATGAGCTAGAGCATAATTTTTACTTCTATGCAGGTTTTCATACTGAGGAAGCAGATTAAAACATTCAGAGGACAGCCTTCCTCTAGGGTACCCTTGGTGGCTCACAACATCTGATGCCATCTCCTCTCACATTTCTGTGATGGAATCCCAGGTGATTAGAAAACTGTCAGAAATTCCTAGTAGTGTCTGGGGGGGGACTGTGTGGAGCCAGGTATTCAAGCACAGATACAGATATTCCTGACATAAGCCTTTGTTTTTGTTTGTGGTTTTTTTTTTCTTAGTTCTCTCTCTGAAATATTTCTTCAAGTAGTATTAAAACATTAATCTTGAGGGGTGGTCAGGTACTGAAGTAATCAACAGGTACATACATAATAGAGGTTGCTTTTCATTTCTTAAATTTTTCCTCCAATTGTCAGGCTTCTCTGGAATTTATTTTTAATCTAAATTCTCCATGTTCCTTTCTAAAAGATAAAAGTCAGTGTTAGGATTTATCGTCTTGAACAGGATCCATGAGGTATACAGAAGCATTTCTTTTATGACATTACAAATGTTGACTAGCAGCACCAAAACCAAGACCAAACATTTATCTCCACATTTCTTCTATAAAATAATCCAGGGATACAAAAAATATGTTTAGCATAGTACTGATTAACTTTCTGTAGTTTGTGCTTCTTTAAATTATATTAACTGTAACACACAGGATGAAAAGGAAAACTATTTTCACCTTGGGATTGTGGCAGTAGTTTGAAGATTTTTTTTTTACAGATCATTCTGTATTAGAGTGTAAAAGGAAGAAAAGCAAGAGGGAAAACAAAGCAGGAAAAACGATAATCCAAACTTGCTTTAATGATTTTGTTACTTTGCAAAACAATAAAGCTTATACAGCTTGTACAGAGGGTCAGAAATAAGACACTGACAAGTTATTCATGTGGGGAAATTAAAAACAGACCTCATTCCTTTAGTTTAAATTACTCTCTTCCCTCATTGTTACAGTTTTCTATTCCCACCATAAATAATTGTCAATAAAAAAGGAGAAAAAAGGAAAAGGTAGCACCAAGGTATTGAAATGAGAAATGTTCCACCACAAAAAAAAAAAAAAAAAGGAGGGTGCAAGTGGAAGGAAGACATTCTAAAAACTATGTCACAGTGATCACTTTGTATTGGTAGAAAGGAAAGAAGAAGAAAAAAACAAAAAACAAAACAGAAAAAATCCACAGAAAGACATAGAAGGTGATCTCCATAATAATTCTTTCAACTAAAAATAATCTGTCTAGCAATGATATGTCTTCATTACATTGCAGGAAAAAAAAAAATTCAACATGACCAAAAAGTTTTCAGCAAGCAGTAAATTAAAAATCTCTCAATCCATAAGCACATTTAGGAAAGATAAAGCTATGTTCAAATTCAAGCCATGGGAGACAGGGTAGAGAGAACATTGCAGTTTTATGTGAAGGAAAATGTGTTTAGAAAATCATAGAATCATAGAATCAGTCAGGGTTGGAAGGGACCACAAGGATCATCCAGTTCCAACCCCCCTGCCATGGGCAGGGACACCTCACACTACATCAGGCTGGCCAGAGCCTCATCCAGCCTGGCCTTAAACACCTCCAGGGATGGGGCCCCAACTACCTCCCTGGACAACCCATTCCAGGCTCTCACCACTCTCATGGTGAAGAACTTCTTCCTTACATCCAGTCTGAATCTACCCACTTCCATCACTGTTCCATTCCCCTTAGTCCTGTCACTACCTGACTGCCTAAAAAGTCCCTCCCCAGCTTTCTTCTAGGCCCCCTTCAGATAACGAATCAGAATATTTAGTTTTAGTATTTTCAAAATATTGACTTGTTTCAACACACTGCATGTTTTCAGTTCAAAAACAACATAAATGGAAGCATTAAAAAGGATTAAACAATCCCCAAATTAAATACAGAGCAGTATTTCTATTGAAGCCCTCAGACAAACAGAATTTTTTTTATTCCATTTGCCCAGTAAACAAAAACACCTCCTCCATCCCCACCCCTCACCCCAAGCTTAGCACCAGTGTCTCAAGCACATTCATTGCAGGGCTGCTGCTGCTAATGATGCTAGTAGTTTTCCTGCAATAAGGGAAACAACAGAACCCACCTTATCCCTACACACTTCTTTATTTCATGGTAGGCAAAAGGATCACTTTATTCAGGTACTTAAATCCTGCATTGAATAGACAAGTCACTGTGGGGAAGTGGAGTCTGCAGTATGCTGTCTGAGCCTAATACTCTAAATCCCTTACATTAAGTACACCAGTAGCAACTAAACAAATATCCACACAGATGTCATGCCATTCTACTGAGCACTTTTACTCCATTTATAAAATGAAAGAGCAATCCCTTGACTGCTTGTTGTGGCAGGTGTTTACGTATTTAAATGCTGGTCAGTTTTAAATGGAACACGTGTATTTAACTTTCCCAGCATGTCTAAAGCTTTTAAAGCCCATCACACTGATGCTAAAATAATAAGACCCAGCAGCCTGGTGGTATGATTGCTTTTTTATTGCTCAGTTTGTGCTGGGAACTTGTTTTCATTCCAAAGGTTATGACTTTTAAAGCAGCACTACTCCTATTTCCCTCCCCCAAACTGAAGATGAATCAAGAAAGGACATAAATGAGAGCTGAAAACCTGAGTAACATGACAACCCATCCTCTGATCCTTTTGATTTTTGGTGCACTTTCTAACCACTGTTCCCAGCAAAGATTGAGTGTGTATCACTTAAGTACAATATGTCAGCTGTAATGAAACTGGCAGATGGACAATTAAGATTCTTCAAGGTAAAAATACAAATAAAATGCAGGCAAAAAGAGGCAAAGCATGCAATTACTGATCACTGTTGCTTATCTCCTTGCTTCTGAATTTCAATGTCAGAGGAAGGATTTTGTCTACCAATTGCTTATTGTTAGCTATGGCAATTATAATGCAGGAGTACTAAAGCAGAGGCAAATGAACAGACACTGTAAAACTAAGTCTGGAGCAATATCTTCTGAACAGTTTAATGGAGTAATTATATTCTGTGATAGGAACATATTGCGTTTGTTTCCAACAAAGTTAATCTTGCATGATACTCAGAGAGGTGGCCATTAAATGCAAGGTTTTGAAGAACTCACCCCAGGTCCTTGGAAAAAATCATACAAGGAGACAAGAAGGCAGCAAAGCAGATGAATGAGATGGGCAAGAGGTGGAGTGTGTTAGTCTGAGTCCAAGGTTGTTACAAAGGACTGTAGTATATCATATGTGTGTATGTTAAAGAGTTAGAGATCATGTACCTATGAAATGAAATTAATGAAGATAAACACCTTTTATGAGGAACCTTCACATTGAAGGAAATAAAGACAAAGATACTGAGAAGTTTTCAACAGCTCTGTCTAAGAAAAATCAGGAACATAGAAGTACGAAAAAGAGCTGAGGATCCAAGGGACAGCAAAAGACCTATGAAAATACTTTTAAATGCCCTAAGACAAAGAATCTCATTATCAGAAAAGAAGAAATCCGGGTGGATTTATAGAGTCACTAAGCAAACCCTAGGATGGTCTGAAAAGGGAAACTAATACATAGATTTTGTTCAATAAATTCAAGAGGAATAGAGGAGTTCTGGTTTCTATGTTGAGTAAATCAAGGAAGACCTGCAACTGTTTTCTTCACTCTTTCCTGTACCCAGAGAAGCAAATCCTTATCTAAAAGCTGGTCTGAGTGTACCTTCTGATGGAAGCTTAGGCAGCTCTTACAGTCTACAGTCTACAGAAGCAGACTACCACAGTAAAGGAAACAGGAAAGCAATGTGTGCTCAGGTGTGTTTACAGGAGCTTGAGCCTCAGGAGGAAGAGATCAGATTCTGTGCAGACCCAGCTAACAGAAGTATGTGAACCACCAAGTCAGTTTTCTTTGCCACAGGCTAGGCCATCTGTTAGGAAACACGGAATCGGTTTCTAAAGAAATACCTATTCTTCAGTTTTTTGCTCATAAGTGAGACATGTATTTGAAAAGCTCTTGTAAAATGGAAGTGGCAGAGATATGTGTGGTTATTGTACTGCAAAGAATATAATTAAACTGTAAAAAAACAAAGATACAGAGAAAGATATCCCATAGTGAAAGTTGCAGGATGATTTTCACACCAGGAGAGGTTAAGGAGATTGAGAGTTTTCAGATAGAAGAGATAACTGACATATAATAATATGAAAAAAAAATAAAGAGAATGTGGCAAGAGCAAGTGTTTCATGTAACAGAGGGCATAGAATGAGATGAAAAATAACAGAAAATAAGCACCAGAAGGATCTTTTCGTGACTTACATTGTAGCATCCTTTGTTACAAGAAATTACAGGAATCTGGGGCAAGTTTTATCTTGGGAATATGACCATGGCAAAACTTTATTTCTACCTCCTGCTAAGGACAGACTGCTCACAGCCATTTCTACTTGATATGAAATAGGAATGCTTAGAAGTAGGGAGGAGTAGCCTGTGGTAAAACTTTGCATAGTTTGTATTCCAAGAAGTGTTCAATTTATGCATAAATTGAAGCTAAGTAATTCTGAGGAAATCTGTATGGGCACTGTATAGTTCTGTAAAAGGTAAGATGCTTATACCCTGAAGCTTTGTTGTTTTTAATACTCCAGTTTTATTGAAATGGAATAGCTTTTTTTTTTTTTTTTTTTTTTTTTTTTTTTTTTGCCTGCTACTGATTATTTACAATGTTAGAACTGGCACAATTCAAAAGCAGAAATCTTTACTATGTAATTCAAAAGACCTGCATGCTAAAGATTGTGATCTCTGTGGTTATGAGCATCACAAACTCTAGGGTTCATTTAACTGCCCATGGATTTCTTCAATGTAGATACATCTGACCAAATTACTCTGAATTTCTTTTTCTGGTCAGTGGAGGATTAGTCAATAAACTTAACAGAATTGAAGTCTGAAAAGTTTATCTCACTCTAAAGTAAACACATTTGTCCAAATTAATCACATTAAACTCTAATGACTGTATTGATTGGATTACATTGACCACAGTGGATGCCTAAATAATCAGCTCAGCTGTAGATATATATATTAGATAACCAACAAAAAAAATGAAATGAATCCCACCCCCCAATTCCCTGTTCCAGTCATCCACCACAAAGTGAGATTTCCGATAGTTTTTTTGAAAAGAAGAAATGAAATCTTTATTGACATGGATTTCAAGTACTTTGTATCATAGAAAGGATATTAACAAATTCTGCCCAGGAATAACCAATCCCTGCCATAAGCTAATTCTTATTCTTCACTACATTTTATACTCTGTCTTTTATAACCTACTGAAATAAAAAATGTGACATTATTTAGCAATGAATCTTTAAATGAAGAAAAAAACAGAAACAAACAACCAACCCCCCCAAAAAGAACTTGAAGAAAACTCCATTAGGACTACATACAGAATTCACTTAAAATATTGCAATGAGCAATTGATTTTCTTTATAACCATGAAGGATCTGAATAACAATTTTCTGGAGTCATCAGAAAAGTGTAAATGAGCAGAATTTGCTTAGAGTCTCAGCTGTCCCTTCCACCAAGCCCCTTTGCTCCTGTGCTCTTCTTTCCTCTCAACACTCTAGGTGAGAAACTGTCAAGCCATTTATCAGCTGCCAGAAACACCAGGCAAGGAGCTAGGGCCACAGCAAAGCAATGTTTCCATTCATTAATTATGGCTGCTGTTTGTAATACATAGATGCATTTTTCTGTTTTCCATTTCATTGCAATTTCCTAAGTAGTATTTCTAAGGAGAACGTGTACGTCTGAGTTTATGTAAGTATGTTTGTGTACAGCATCACCTAACACCCCCCCAAAATATTGTCCTTATTCCAATGTAGTTTCCTCTGGGGGGGGGGAAAGCAACAATGATTCAGCAAACAAAAACCAAAAACACGTAATCACACAGAATCACAGAATCAACCAGGTTGGAAAACACCTCAGAGATCATCAAGTCCAACCTATTACCTAATGCCTAACACCTCCTGACAACTAAACCACGGCTCCAAGTGTCACACCCAATCTTTTTTTGAACACCTCCAGGGAGGGTGACTCTACCAAAAAAAACCCCACAAAAACAAACAAAAAAAGCCAAACAGCCAATCCTCCCAAAAAAATAACAAAACAACCCCCCCCAAAAACAAACAACAACAACAAAAAAAACAACCCACGAACCAGTCTTTGCAGAAAGTGCCTTTGTATACCAGAGAAAATTCTCAGTATTTTATAGTTGTTTTTTGCAAAATTTGCTTCAATTTGTCTTGCTACTTGAAGCGATGTTAGGTAAGAGAGTTTATGTCCTTTCAGTGACAGGAAAGATATCTCCTAGTTACAAATAGTTTTGCCACTATATATTTAAGTTAATATTTTTTCTGGTAGTAAATTAGATCATCCAAATATACACAATCCAGAAACTACCACCAGACAAATCCTAAGCCTTCATTACACATGTGAGGTTCTTCCTCTTCTAAGAATATCTCCCTTCTCATAAAAAGGTGAAACTTGTCCCTGTTATGGCATTCTTCTCTCAATTAGAAGTTTTGCACCAACTTCCTAGAACTCCTAGAACTTCTGTTTATTTCCTTTGGAATAAATTTCATTTTTCTCAGTATCAAGAGCAAGGCACAAGCTTTCCACAGAAGACTGAATCTAGACCCTCGAGCATCCAAAGTGGGTTTTTCTCATTTTCAAATCTCACATAACACTTTTTAATTCCTTATCTCTGCTAAATGTTTGGAATCACAGGAAATTGGTTAATCATGGAATGGTTTGGGTTGGAAAGGACCTTTAAAGGTCTTCTAGTACAACCCTCCTGCAAACAGCAGGTTAGCCACTTCAGTTAGTTTTCTTGTTGATGATGTTTGCACACTGGCTTGTGCAGTAAACTCTTGAAATAAAGTCAGATAAAATTAGCTGGATTTTCCTCTGTGCCTAGTGGCTGAATCTTAATGTGTTGCACTGTTGGAAAGAACACAACTTTGCTGCAGTCGCTTATAAGGTAATTCAGAGAGTATTTCATCCAAAGTCCCTGATGATTATCTCTTAATGCTTCATACAGCACAATATGCTTAATATTCTTCTCAGACCTGTAATTCATGTGTTAACTTTTTTTTTTTTTGTCATAGCTGAGACCCATGAATGTAAAGAAAACTCCTTATTATAAGTATAGAGTTTTCTCAAAGTTACCACTTCTGAGGTAAAGTTCACTTGATAGTTGTTCCTATCCTAATGTTTTATTCCTCAGATTTTTTTTTTTTAATACAGAAGAACTATTCTGTCTAACAGAAAATTTGGACAAAATAATGCTTTTTCAGACTACCTTCCAGCACAACCGAGCCCTAGAGTACACACTACACATCATTTAGAGAGAAAATAAGATGATTCCTTAAATGTATTATTTATAAACCTAGAACATTTGTGGGAATACTATTCTAATCACAACATGAACCCTGGTATTGTTCAGTGTGAGAGGAAGGATCATAATTACTCAAACCGCACATCTTAAAAACTAACATCAGACATGATTTTTTTTTTCACATGACCCATTCCTTCCCGTAAGTAAATCAAATCATCTCATAATTCTATGGCAATTTATTCTTATTCAGTGACTAAAAAAGCAAAGAGATTTTACAGTTAAAAGCTGATTATTAAGGTCTATAATTTGATACTAAAACCCAGTATCAGTGGGAGTATCATAAATTTCTCAAGGGGATGGAATTGCAAGTACCTCATGATATTATTAGGAAGGAATTTCAAGGTGAATATGTTCTACAACTATTTGACTTTGCTGTTGGCATAAATATAATGATATATGCTTGAAGTTTTGAGACTTGGCAATAAATGTAGACACTGTTCTATACATAACAATTAATAAATGCTCAGAGATATATTAGTGGAATTCTAGAGAGAAATTCAGGAGACCTATCTTTCCTTTTCTATTTGATTTGTACAAGATCAAAGTTAAATCTTTCCTGTCACAACTATTTCCTATTAAATTTGTGATTTTGTGTAAACTACTTGACTTTTGAACATTTCTTCATCTACTACCCTGCCTAAAGATTGTCTTCAGATACATCTCTGTGTAGACAACCTCATTAGTTCATCATGTGGCTGAAATTTGCAGCTGCAGCTGTAACAGACCCGTTAGGATATTATTTCCCCTTTAATCTTCTACCATATTTTAGCCTATTCAAATAATTTATGGTATTTACTTTTTCATACCCTTTTCCTTTCCTCCCTGGTATGGCACTTCCAAGATCTGACAATAGTCTTAACAGCATCATCCTTCAAGAGATTATGGTAATTTGATATAGTAACTTCTTATCTTTTACATATATTGGCAAAAACTAAAGATCCAATGACATAATTATGTGGAAAATGAAAATAATTAAAGAAGAAAAAAAGAAAGAGAGAAAAAAAAAGGAAA
The DNA here is from genome assembly GCF_027791375.1 of Indicator indicator. Classification (NCBI taxonomy): domain Eukaryota; kingdom Metazoa; phylum Chordata; class Aves; order Piciformes; family Indicatoridae; genus Indicator; species Indicator indicator. The sequence continues at coordinate 19,303,711 of NC_072021.1, forward strand.
GAAATTTCATAAAAAATCCAGATAATTCTGATGTCTTTCTAAGTGTACAAAAAAGGGGAACAAATAATCTGTCACAAATATCATACTACTTTTACCTAATATGTGGCTTTGAAAATTCATGTGTGAAACTTGGAATGTGGAAGAAATGTAAGTAAATAAACCCCACTACTTATATTAATATTCATGACCAATCTACCTTTCAGTGCACTGCATTCTCTGTTCAAAGACATTGCACTTCTCCTCTCTCTAATTTTCACAGTCTTTATCTGTCTATCTAAAACGGATTTCTGCTCCATTAAGTTATTATAATATACAACCATAAAGATAATATGACTGTGAATTATTGTATTAATATTCTAGTCATCAACACAAACTTAGACTGAAAAAAAAAAAAAGGCAGCTATTTTATCTTGGAATGTGTCATTTCAGAAGCAGAATATTCCCTCTATCCTCTTTCAAAATGGTTGAAAAGCACTTGCAACGACAATTAATACTGTTCAAAAATACTACCCTGACATGTTTTACTTTTGTATTTGTTCACATGTATCTCAAAGTTCAATTAACAGGAGGATAGCAAAGGAGAGGAAAGCACTAAGAAAAGGTCCCTAAATGGTTGTTGTTTGGTTTGGTTTGGTTTGGATTTTGTTTGGGTTTTGGTGGTGGTGGTGGTTTTGGATTTTGTTTTTGGTTTTTTTTGGGGTTTGGTTGGTTGGTTGTTTTGTTGTTTGTTTTTTTTTTTTTTGTTTTTGTTTTTTTTTTGTCATTGTTTGTTTGTTTGGGTTTTTTGGGTTTTTTTGTTTTGTTCTGTTTTGGGTTTTTTTTTGTTTTTTGGTTTTTTTTTGCTTTTCCCAAAAGCCACATAACATGGTCCTAATTGAACAAGATTACAAGAATCTGTCTATGAGTTCCACAGGAAATTTTGAACAGAATCCCACAGAGCCATTTTCAGATCATAAAAGCTAACTCCAACTTTTGACAGCAGAAATGGTACACATGGGCATATAAGAATCAAAACAACTTGGTTCTTCGAGAGTACATCTTGCAAATACAGATCAAAAGGGTTTGATTTTTTTTTTTTTTTTTTTTTTTTTTTTTTTTTTGCTGAGTAAGAATTGGTGGATATGACCCCTGAGGTTGCTTGCAAAAGTTATGGCAGTCTCCTCACTGATTTCAGGACTGGAACTGATCTACTAACAGAAAAACAACAACAACAAAACAGAAACTCTCTGGAACAGAGAAGCCTAGATTTCTTTTAAATAAGTTATTTTTAAGCTTGTTTCTCTTTTGGAAATGTAAATAAATTTAGCTTTCTATTTAAGATTTTTTTTTTCTGAACTAAATGTTTCCATGGCATTCCCTTCAGTAAATTAGGGACATCTCCAACTAAATCAGACTGCCCAGAGCAGTGTTGCCCTGACCTAGGTGCAGCAAACAAAGCATGAAAAAAATCAAGATAATGCTTTAAGAAACACCACTTCAGTCTCTTTTTGACAGGTTTCAGGTCACTATAGTTACAAGCCATTTTTTCCATAGAACATTAGAATAATTATAATCAAGTCAAGATTTATATCCTCTTTCTTTTATATAAATGAATGACCTGCCACATATCTCTTTGAGATATGCCAGTGTTTACTTCCTTTTTTGTACAGCAGAGGAAAAAGATGTACAAATAAGTGATGTAATGGATCAGCAGAAAAAAAAGGCATTCACTGCATTCAAAATTGCTTGATCCTGATTCTCACAGTGATCAGAAAGAAAGGTTCTCACCAGCTTTAGTTCAAACTTCTGGCGAAAGGCCAAAACCCCTACCAATCTTCTTAGGAAAAAAACAACCAGCAGACTATCAATGAAGACTTAATGCAGCATAAAACTGCAGTGTAAATGAGAAGTGTTAATGACATCAAAAGCTTAATCCTAAAATGCTTTAATCATGTACTTTTATATTATGTAGATAACTCACTAATGTATATTAGTAACCACCCACCAAAGAGCTAAGGAAGTAAATCCTTCCAGCATCAACAAGGTTCTTACCAGCGGGTAGAAGATGTGACTGTGGATAGTTTTCCAGATCCAAAGAAAGAAACAACCAACCAACCAACCAATAAACCAACCAACCAAACAAACAAAAAGTGTATAGCACTTCACAATTAATAAACAAAAAATCTTAGACCTTGTCTAGTATAGGTGTCAAGACTCTGCAAGTTACATCAATAAGCTTAAGGCAGGCATTTATGTTCCTTATAAAAAATATCTCTGAGTTTAGAATAAATGTTCTTCCCTGCAAGTGTCTGAATCTTCCAGAATTCAAAACAATCTAACCTTTCTTGTCCTTTTTTTCTCTTTATTTTTTTCCCTTCTTCTATCAAAGCGAAATCTCTTTTTTTTTAATACCCATCCATGAATATGGACTTGTATCCAGAAGTTCTGTGGTAGGTTGAACGCAACCATGTAATAAAACCTAATAAGAGGTCAAATATTAAAGCATCTGCTCATGATGCTGCAGGTTTAATTTCACCTGATTATTCTCACATGTGAGAATGCTTCTTCCTTTAACAAAACCATGGGTGGGTGGTCAGAACATGTTTCCATCCATAAGCAAGCAGTCAATGACCATACATCTCACCAGACATGGTACAAAAGCAAAAAACTTTAACTTTTAAGCTAATTAATTTTAAACAGGAGCTAAATTGTTTTGTTCATGTATTTTTATTTATATATCATTAAGCTTTTTCATATTATATTTAGCATTGTGAAGGGAATATAGAAGTATGCTTGTACTTATATCAGGAGACCTTAAATTGAAATCAGTGCAATTATCAGCATTCATCCCATTAACCTGATCTTTCAGTCTACTCATAGTAGTAGTTATTAGTTTTGAGTAATAGCAGATAACAGTCATCCTTATTTAATCCTAAAACTATTTGTTATATGCCCACCTCCTCTAATAAATATTTGCCCTTATTCTCACCAGTTTCTTTAAAGCATCTGTTATAATCTGTAGCATTGGCTGACCAGACATTGACATTTTTGGGAAGATCTTTTCTTAATAAAAGTCTCTGAACTGCTTTGATTCTAGAAAAGTCAAAGAATTTCAAACTTAAATCTTTTTTTACCTCATTTCTACATCTTTGGTCCATGGGGTCCATTGGATACTCAAATATCTCATTTAAAAAGAAAAAAACAGAAGAAAAAAAGGAGAAGAAACTAAAATCTATAGAGAACAAAAGGAGGAAGACAGAGAGTGCTGGTAACTATCACAGATAGTTTTCACAGTTCCTCAGGCACCTCAACATTAAGTTAGCATGTTAATTTTGCAAGGGTCAGAATACAAGACAGTTTGAAAGAGGAATTTAAAGAGAATGAGGAGCACTCCTATTTCTGGAACTCTGACTGTACTGAAGATGAAACTACATGAATCCCTATTTATATACTTGAGTTCAAGCTGCATGCAGTTGTCACCGCAGGTTTGCATTGCAGAACCAATGCACAGTACCAATAATAAGAAATGTTTGGAAGAATAAGTTCCACATCCTATGAAGGTTGAGAAAGAAACATTACAATGACATGCAGTCATTCTTTTGCTTTCACATAGTAGCTGCTCATAAAAATTTTGAGTTTTTAGTTGCACTCTGAAACATTTCCTTTTTTTCTTTATCCCTTTTTTATTTTGCAATGTTTCTTCTTTTTTTTATTATTTTAAATGTTTTATTTATTTATTTCATTATTCACCTATGGATGCATGCAATCAGTGCTTCATTATTTCAGGACAACAGTCACTCTCTAATTGTTTCACGTCTGATGAGCATTTCAGTGATGGATGACCTGCTTCACTCTACAGAATTTTGCTGATGAAAAATAGATTTGTTTAAGAAAGAGAACTACGCAGGCTAATGTACTTCATCTATTAAGACCCTAAGACTTTATCTTTCTGTTCTTGTTTATTGTTTTATACTTTACAAAGCCAGTGAACAGAGATGAACTCTTCCACCATTTAATTTGTAGCATAAGTATACCTCCTCTGCCCTCTTTTGAGATACAGTGGTTTTATGAGAAAAGCAGTGTCAACATTATTTACATGCTTGATTCTAGGAACTGGCAGATTTTAAACTAGGAAAGGTCTGAACAAGTGTTTTTCTTCTCCAGAGCTGCATTTCACAACAACAACAACAAAAACATTCAAAATTACAAAATCCTGGAAATAAAAACAAATAATAATATTAATATAAAAGAAAATCTCCTAATGGTTTTACTAGATTTATCTCTTTGAAAATGAAGTGAGTCACTTGGCTGGTCCAGCAAAAGATGATGGAGTAACACTGTCTTAGTGATGAGCTACAAATGGCTGTTAGCCAAAAGCCAGTCCTCATGGGTTTACAAGCTACATTATTTTTAAAGTATTTAGCGTATTTTCCTTCTCACACTGTCTTGTCTTACTCTAAAACCTCATCCTATTTTACTTTGCAATTTTGTTTACCTCTAAGCTGTATCACGTTGAGAGCTTACATGCAGTTGTTGACTAGTTCCAACTTTGCATAAATGTCTTTATCATCTTCTAAATAAATGTTCTTTGGGAATGATTCCCACTATGGTATTTGCACTGAAGTCTCGTTCCTTTTTCTTTCCTTTTTAACATCCCCTGCTAATTTTGAAGCAATATGCTAGTCCATTCCAACCCCCGAAACAAAATCCCAACAGATAAAGCAAACAGGAAAATCTTCACTTTCAAGATCTTTTACAAATACTTATAAATCTTTCTTTCATAAAACTTACTCGTGCCTTCAAGAACTTCTTTCAAACATAGTAAGTCCATTGTTGTGTAAAGCTACTGCTTTCTTTTCTTTCAAATGTCTCCATATGATCACTCCGTCTCCAGTGAAAGAAGTTACTAACTAGTAATGGTGGGTAGAAAGTCAGTAAGGACAACTAATACAAGTCTTACAAAACACCAATGGTGATACATTTTCTCCTGCAACCCGGACACGTCCCATGGCTGAGCTTTCAGACTGTGTCTTATTATTTGTCATGCCAATTATTATTCTATTGTTAGCACTGTCACAGTAGGATAAAATAATAGTTATTTTCTGAGCACAGTTAGGAGGGGAAATATGTTGCTTTACAGCAGTGCTGAAAAAAAAGAGCATGATGGTCCTTTCAGATACCAATGCTTATTCATATAAGAACTATATCTATTAAGTTACTATTTGCGACTCATCACAGCCGTTTAATCAGCCTATTTAAAGGCTAAAATAAAGACAGATGATCAGTCGTCCCCTTGAGGACTTAGAGCCCTGGCCATCTGTTGTGGTAGTAAGTTTCATTACGTTTGTATCTTAAAACTAGTGTGTTTTCTAGCATCCTACTACCGTATTTTCCCATCTGGGCATTTATGAAATACCATGTCTTCTAGCTTTAAGTAAGTAACTGGTTTTATTTTTGTAGAAACTAGGAAGCAGGAGGGGATGGTACATGTTCAGCATTTGTGTCTTCTGGCCAAACAGAGGCACTGGGGAGTATCCTTGTGCCCAGTTGCACAGAAGTAGAGCCACTGAATTCTTTTACATCCTTATAAATCTCTTTTCAGCTCTTTTTTTTTTTTTTCTTTTTAACTTTACTCTCTTTGCTTCCACTATTTGCATTATAACTTACAGATATAAGGATGAAAACTACCACCGAGCACAATATGGCCTTAATTTTAGTAGAGGTAAGTAAAGTATCCTTCAAAGTGCAAAATCCTATAAGAACTGCAGTGAACATAGAAGCTAATGAAACATATTAAATGGCAGTTGGCATTTGTTAATCAATACTGGTTTTGTAGCAAAATACTTGAGATATATTTAAAAATCAAAGCCAACAACAAACCAAACCAAACAAACAAAAAGCCCACAAACAAGCAAACAAAAAACCCAAACCAAAGCCAAAATAAAAAAAAAAAATTAAAAAAGGTAAAATTTGTAGTGGAGGAAAAATGTGAAAGAATTTTGATGAGGAAATTAGGAAAATTATTTTTAAAGCAGCTTGAAAACTCCCACCCTGCATTTTTTATAACATACAAAATAACTTGTCAAAAAAAAATGAATGACATTTTGTAAAATTTATGGAGAGAGCAAGGCTAGAAATGAATTGCTTAGCTTACACAGCACAATGACAAAAATTTACCTGTCTCCCTGTTAGCCAAGGGTGGGGTCTTTTTTGTTTAGTTTTGGGGTTTTTCTGACCATTTATTTTTGGCAAATAATACAAGGGTAGAAGAAGAAATAAAATGATCAAAATACCAGAAATAATAATAATAAAAATATCTCCAAATCCTATTAGTATGTTAATTTCTATTGGGACATAAAATAAAGATTATCAAAAAACCAACATACATCAACTGCTAATCTGGAAGAAACAATAATACCCACTTATAAAATACAAAGTCTTCTGCATATGCAAAGAACAGGCTTACTTTGCTCTAAGGTGACTAAAATAATAAAGGGGAAGATCTATTCCAGAGAGAGCTAGCATAATCAGAAAAGTGTCAGCAATACGAGATACTAAAATAGTCCTGATGGAATAAATATATCATTGGTAGGAGGGAAGCTTTAAAATTGTTGACATATTCTTTAAATGTCACGATGGTGAGTGCATGATAGTTTTATCTTAGCAGTCTAGTCCCCATTCTTTTTATTATTCATATGTGGTTTACAAGTCAGCAGAGTATTTTTTGAATCACTAGCAACTCAGACACTGATTAATGACCCGATAGTATATTCCTACTGCACTCTTTCAAGCCAATTAGTTCTCATATTTATTGCAATTCTATATCACAATATGAAAAGTTGGTTTTGTTGGAATTCAGAGGTACAGAGATCAAGTATGTCGACTGTAAAATATCTACTAGCAATAATAAAGTTGATTGCTCTGGTAAATAAAAGTGAAGCCACAGAAAACAGGTTTTATTGCAACTTTGCTCAGCCTCAAAACTTCCAGCCTCATTATACAATATTTTCCACGTCTTTGTGGCAAAAATAAAGGAGAATAAAAAAGTCACATGAGAATTATGGAAATGAAAGGAAAGTTAATAGAATTACCCTTATCTTCAGAAGTATCCCTAAACAATGGTACCTGACAGTAATACTATTTGCAAAGACAAAATAAAACTGCTATTAATCCAATTACATATTCCACGTTGTTGCATAATATACTCTAAATCTGCAAAGAACTCTGCATGAGGTTTAGTTTACAAACCAGGGAGCCTAATACATTTCAAGATTTTTCAAAAAAAATTTTTATGGTTGTAGTAAAAAAAGTAGTCTGAAATTAGCAGGCATAGCTCTGAGCATTGATGCAAGTAGAAATGGAAATGTCAAATTAAATTTCAGTTCAAAGACCCAAGTCCAGTGCTAAGGAACTTCCCAGAAAGGATTACCATTGAGTTTTCAACATCAAAAATTTCCTAAATCTTATTGTAGAGTCTGAATTTTTTTTTCAATTCCAATACCTGGGTTCTGTTGGCACTTTCAAAAGCAGCTTCACTCAAAAGGCACTGTATGGCCATTGTACAGATTAATTCCTCTGATTTATATAAGCATTTTTTTAAATGGAGGTTATACAACTTCTGCTTGCAAATGAGGATTCAGATATTTTCTTTTAGGCATTAGAGACTGACCTATGTGGAGCATTCTCTTGTGTTTATACCTCTTTACAACAGTGCAGAAGAACAAGTGTTTCCAAAGACAGCCTTTCCACTGCAATTTGATTTTACTGATGCAATTTCTGGCTTTTCCCATTGATAAAATTGGCTGCAATAATCACAAAATAGGCATTTAGGTCTACACTTACAGTAAGGTATGGTGAATTGGACCCTTTATATGTAAAATGAAACTTAAATCTTTATAGAATATGGGGCCTTGTGAATATGTACTATTTAGAGCCTAAGTATCACCCATTTAAAATGACAGCATCAATATAATTTTCATGTTCATAGCAGCAGCAGAAGTAATGGAGTTTCAAATACTTGAAAGATTAACCGATCAATCTACGAACAAATTCTTTTTCCTCCGATTTAATATTTTAAAATTACTTTTCATCAAAATTGGTCTTTTTACCAGCTTCATAACACTTTAATAAAAAGTAAGAGATCTAGGCTGCTTCATCTATGTTCAGAATTTCTTAAGAGTGGTACTGGGAGGAAGGATTTTAAAATAGATTTCTGTCTGCAGCAAGACATAATTACAAGATAATCCCTCCCTTATCAATGCACTTATGGAAGAGATAGTAAAACTATTCTCCCTTGGTTTCAAAATAGGAGACTCTACTCCTCCAGTTCAGACACAACGGGCTCACTGACATCAAAACATTTTTATTGTGCTTCCACCAAACCAGCAACTGAATCCTGAATTGTGAATACTAAAACTGCCCCCAGGTGGTCACTGCAGGCATTACGGCATTCTCGCACAATATTGAACAGAGGTTCCCTATTTTCTATGTCGGGTGAGAAATTTCACATGGAAGTGTGAAATTCAGGTTTGCCTTCTTCTCCATACCAAGTCCCATATGCTCGTTTGCCGTGTTATATGATAAAGAAGAAGCAGAGCTATGGGAAAGTGCTTTGGTTTAAAATATTTGTAAAATAAAATAGTTGGTTTAATCCTGGAGAATTTTTATGTGAAAGAAGGATACTTAGTGAGTTTTGTGTGTAGCTTCAGAACCCTAAAATCAGCCAACCATCGTCAAGCTTCATTATAAACAGTGAGGATTTTTGTGTAAATATTTCCCAACAAGACTAATTTGAGAGAAGATAAAAAGACAACCTGAGTCTCAGATGCATTTTCATAGATCTCAATGGTCTGGAGCCCCTGGAGGAGGGGCATAGATATCTGATGCAATGACAAACTGACCTCTCACTTTTCCAGTCATTCTCAACCAGCATTGTTACAAAGCTCACAGGAGGTCTGAGGAAGAGGATGGCAGTGGATGAAAACCTTGTCCAGGCAGTATCAAGTTATGCTTTCTGGAAATTCAAAGCTCACGTTTTCTGCTTAATAATCTTATTAAGAAGGGATTAAAGTATGTTTCCGGGTACAAAACCAATCATGAATTTAAAAGAAAAGTTTAATGAAAGTTCAAATGGTGTGGTACAAGTAGCACTGATCCTCCTGGGTACAAATGACTCAGAGATACTCAGTATCTCTTTCAGACATATTTTCCATGATTTTTTGAATCACATCACATTTCACAGAATCACAGAATGTTAGGGGCTGGAAGGGACCTCAAGAGATCATCTAGTCCAACCCCCCTGCCAAAGCAGGATCACCTATACCAGGTCACACAGGAACTCATCTGGGTGGGTCTTGAATATCTTCAGAGAGGGAGACTCCACAACCCCCCTGGGCAGTCCAATCCATTATTCTGTCACCCTCACAGTGAAATAATTCTTCCTCCTGTTTCCACGGAACTTCCTATGCCTCAACTTCCACCCATTGCCCCTTGTCCTGTCATTGGGCATTTCCAAGAAGAGCCTGACTCCATCCTCTTGGCACTCACCCTTTATGTATTTATAAACATAAATGAAGTCACCTCTCAGTCTCCTCTTCTCCAAGCTGAAGAGCCTCAGCTCCCTCAGCCTGTCCTCATAAGGAAGATGTTCCACTCCCTTAATCATTTTCGTGGCTCTGCACTAGACTCTTTGAAGCAGTTCCCTGTCCTTCTTGAACTGAGGGGCCTGGAACTGGACACAATATTCCAGATGTGGCTTCACCTGGGCAGAGTAGAGGGGAGGAGAACCTCTCTCAATCTACTGACCACAGCCCATCTAATACACACCAGGATACCATTGGCCTTCTTGGCCACAAGAGCACATTGCTGGCTCATGGTCAACCTTATATTGTTGTTTATTTTTCATCCATTGAAAGCAAATGTCAAATACCATGACACATTTGAAAATTATTGTTTCAGATTTTTGACTACTTCAGTGGACATCCCATCAGAAAATTAATTTCAGTTTCTTCTTCAGTCATTGTCACTAATAATCTGTATTAAAATGAACAGTTCAGGAATATATTAGCAGATTGAAGAAAATAGATAATATTTATTTAAGGAATATGACAGTAATGTTTGGTCTTTAGTACAGGGACAGTTACAGAAAATATATATATACACACATACATATATGGAACAAACTGGAGGAAACTTATTAGAGAGGAACTGAAGATTTTCTTCTTAGTGATTGTGAAATTAAATGCAGCTATCCAGGGACCAGCAGCTACATTGCACAGGCTAACTGCCTGATTTGTGACTCATTAAAAATCAAATTGGATCTTTACAATTGCATAAATCTATTATTATTACTAACAATTCTGATCAATTAAAATACAATTGCCACACCAGGACCTGATTGCAGTAATGTGAAAGAAGCTAAAATTAGAACTCAAGTGCCTCTTTAAATCCTAGGCCCACAGCAAAGCTGAATGTTTTTAAGACTGAAAAATTATTACCAGTGGAACATATTGCTAGCAAGATCCCTGTCACAAGCAAACACTGCGTCAAATAGCTCTAACTGATATCCCAGATAGCTGTGTGAGCAGAAGGGTCAAGGACTGATCAGGCATGGACATTTTAAAATCTCTGCCCTGTGAGGCTCAGACAGCTGTAATGTATAAAAATAGTTGATGGTATTGAAGTGTAGTAACACAGAATAGTAGTGTTATCTGAAAACAGCAAAGTGCTGTCACATCTCCTAAGGAGAGGAATTCACTAACACAGATCTATTATCCGTATTGAGTAACAGTTTACCCTACTAGCATTTCAACCCACATGATATATATATATACCATAAAGTGAAAATGAGAGTGTGGACAAGGATCAGCCTCTTACTCGCAAAGAATCCTACCAAATAATATTTATGAAGACTATTTCCTGCAGAACAATTAATGTAAATGCATGGCTGTCAAACTGAGTAAGCACTGCATGATGTAAAACCCAGAACAGGAAGAATTTATGTTAATTATTTTATAGTTAAGCCACTGAGTAACTCAAATAAAAGTCCACTTCACTAAATCTGCTTTTACTCTTTGTCATGGCACCAATAATTAATTCTTTAAGGGATGGTAGGTATATAACTTAGCTCCGTGTATATTTTTTCACATTAAAAATGATGAAGGTATTACACAAATGCACCATGCCAGTGTTTAGAAATTCCATGACCATCCATCAGGAATTGAATGAAATTTCCTCACTGTCTGAAGGAACAGCCAACAGGCAGAAAACGTGATCTGAAAACTGCCTGGTAGAATACAGTGACTCCAGAATACACTGGGAGAATATTAACCTCCTGCCCAGTTGCTGCTGGGTGGGTTGAGAAACTAATGAAGGTGTGTCTTCTGATTTGCCATCACTCTGTGTACGACCCAGTCAAACCTGTAAAACTTGCAGCACATCTGCCTGGAGAACAGAGCTTATCTTCTAGCCTGCAGATCACGCTTCTCCCTCATAGATGAACCATGGATCCTTGGGCAACCTTCCCAAGACACAGATGTGAACGCACAGGGCAGAGTCCCTATCATCTCGGAGAGTCTCCTATACTTATGTGTGCCAAGCAAACATGGTGTAACACAAAAACTTCACTGTGTAATTTCCCTTTCAATCCCATCTTCTGCACAGTAGAAGAGGTTTCATAGCATGAGGGGGGGTGCCTTTCATGGCTGAAGGAGTGACTAGTTGTAAAAATAAAGACTGGCACCCTTACCTGTCAGCACATACTTGATGCAGCTGTTTATTAAGTAAATTCTAGTTACATGAAATTTCAAATGAGTTTAAGTCTTTAAGAGATAATGTGTTTCAACCCTAATGTCAAGAGATCTCTATTGTATATTTATATTTTGTTTTCTGCTAATTAATGTATTGCACAGAGTGGAAAGGATTATATAACAAACATTTAATTAAAGAAAGTGAAAATCCTTTCTTGTTGCCCACAGTATGGCAACATTACCTATTCATCCTGTTCAGTTTATCTATATTCAGCCACTTACCTTCTCTCAAATTGTACCTAAGTTCAGCTTTGCCATAAGTGACCACACTTTTACTTTTCCATTCACTAGCAGTTGTGACACATGACATTGTCATTAGGAGATATCTACAAACATATTCATTTAAAAACATCTAACTTTCCAGGGCTCTCAGCCACCATTCAACCACTTGTGGAAATGATAATGAAAACTTGGGTATGAATGGATAGGTTTGAATTCTAAAGCCCAGAATGAGTTCCCCAACAATCCCACTTTTATTGTTCATAATGGTCCAGGGTGATATAATCAGCTGAGTACAACAGTAATACTATCCTTAGGCCTTTACAACTTGGGGACATCACCAACTAAATGCTGAGAAGGTAATTTTAGAAATCCTTTACAGAAAGTGGTAAGCTGGGGCTTGAGTGAGATGTTTAAATAAGATATCTATAACGTTCTTTCAAAAATCCCATCTCAGATATCCACAGCAGGTTTGCTAATGAGAAACAGGACCTACAGTAGGCACTTGTTCTAGCCAACAAGTAGGTATCATGAGCTATGATCTGGGTTATCCTAAGGGGTGCAATGTAACAGTCAACTAACTGTGCCCACAGTTAATATAGCACTTGAAAGCTGGGGAACAATTCTCAGTATGCTAAGAAACTTGCTACATCTTCTGTACCACATTGGGGTGCTGCAAAATAAGAGGAGTTGTGGGGAGGAGTTGATGGGACAGGTGACCTAAGCCTACCAACACAATATTCCATTCCATATATGTCAAACTCAGTATGACTACCAGAGGAAGACTGAAATACCAAATGGTATACCCTAGGACATCTCAACTGTCAGTAGACGTAAGGTAAGGGAATGCAGTCCCATCATAAAAGAAAGCTGCTAAACGAACAAGATCACAACATTTCAATTTTGGGTGGCTTATTGATATTCCCTTGCCATGCACTATTCAGGCGAGCTGATAAATCACACCTTCCAGTTATGAGTTTTTCTGAGTTTATCAGTTATGTTGAGATAATTTCTTTGCACTTTAGAAAAAGGGATATTGATGATACTCTAACAGATGTCACATGCTGCCTCCAATAATTGTTGTCATTAATTCAAGAAGTGTAAATGTGAGACACTTTTTTTTTCCACTTTTTTCAATTTTTTTTTTTTTTTAAACTAAGCAACCCATGAACACATGCACTTGGGTTCATTCATAGAATCGTAGAATCATAGAATCAAGAAGGTTGGAAGAGACCTCAAAGAACATCGAGTCCAACCTGTCACCCTAAACCTCATGACTATCTAAACCATGGCACCAAGTGCCACGTCCAATCCCCTCTTGAACATCTCCAGGGATGGTGACTCCACCACCTCCCTGGGCAGCACATTCCAATGGCCAACCACTCTCTCTGTGAAGAACTTTCTCCTCACCTCCAGCCTAAACCTCCCCTGGCGCAGCTTGAGACTGTGTCCTCTTGTTCTGCTGCTGGTTGCCTGGGAGAAGAGACCAAAGCCCTCCTGGCTACAACCTCCCTTCAGGTAGTTGTAGACAGCAATGAGGTCTCCCCTGAGCCTCCTCTTCTCCAGGCTAAACAGTCCCAGCTCCCTCAGCCTCTCCTCATAGGGCTTGTGCTCAAGGCCTCTCCCCAGCCTCGTTGCCCTTCTCTGGACATGCTCCAGCAATTCAACATCTTTCCTAAACTGAGGGGCCCAGAACTGGACACAGTACTCAAGGTGTGGCCTAACCAGTGCTGTGTACAGGGGTACAATGACCTCCCTGCTCCTGCTGGCCACACTATTCCTGATGCAGGCCAGGATGCCATTGGCTCTCTTGGCCACCTGGGCACACTGCTGGCTCCTGTTCAGCTGCTGTCAATCAGTACCCCCAGCTCCCTTTCTGCCTGGCTGCTCTCCAGCCACTCTGACCCCAGCCTGTAGCTCTGCATGGGGTTGTTGTGGCCAAAGTACAGCACCCGGCACTTGGATTCCTGTCCCTCGATACAAAAAGGCTATAGATTCTCTCTTATGCACAAGGTGTATTATCACAACCACTGCATTGGTAGAAGAATGAAAATAATAACAACGCACAGAAGCATCCATTTTGTATGGATAGAGGAGTAATTTTAAAATTCAATTACAAGGGGCTACTTGTGTATTTACAGTTATATTACTTCCTTTTTCATCTTATCCTGTAGGATTTCAGGAAACATAAGTGATCCTAGAATTGAATCCTAAATGAATTTGTTACCTTGAACTCTGTAGCTAATGTCTTTCTTGTAGTTATAAAAGCAACTAACACACAGTTCAAAAGTCACTCCCATGAAAAACTCACAATCTAAGGTCCTAGGAACAGAGAAGAGACGACTGCAAAGAGATCATCATTCAACTTGCACAATAGATCACTATCAATGATGAGAACACAGCATTTGCCTCTTCACTCAGCCCATTCCACAAGCTGGGATGGGATTCAACATGCAGCATAGGATATCAAGCCTTAGCTACTCATGGAGACTTACACAGTCAATGAAGACAGACAGACTGACTGACCCTGGGACATATGCAACCTGTCTTCAACAACTTCCCGTACAGAATAAATCTATTTTTGTAAAAGCTTCTTTTCCCAGAGCTTACAAGAGAAAAAAAATCTAGTTTTAGAATGAAAATATTTCAGTGTAAAATCATTATTGCACAATGCATTGTTTACATAGGTTTTCTTTTTTTATGAGTGGCAGAGCAAATCCCCAAATATGCAAGAGTCTGTGATTCTGTGTGAAGAGGAACACTGGAAAGCCATGTTAGCTAGGAAATTTCCCTCTTTTTACAGTCATTAAATAAAACAGCATGCTGAGACTTCCAGCAGTCAGATGAAAAAGACATTCAAGGACCAAAGGGTGATTATGCCTAAGATAATGATGTGGAGGACGAGGGCATTAGCTAAATTCACATTCATGCTTTAATAATTGCTTAGATTATCCAGTTCACAAGTGACTTGGACTTAATAACAGCCAGGTCAGCTGATTAATAGCAGTGCTTTAATTTTACCAATGTTGTTCTTTGCCAACCCATTTTTATTCAAAGCAACATCACACAGGTGACATTGATCTTCAATTCATTAGAGCACTTTCTACAATTTTATACATATGAACAAATATTACAGAGGAAAGAAACTAACTGCAAAGGCATTAATAAAAGTAATAATTAGGGAAAAATAAAAACAAAACCATAAACACACAGAAGCCACACACCCCCCCCACCCACCCAGTTGTTTCCTCCAAGAAATAAAAGATTCAAAAACTGAGAAGTAGGGATTACTATGCATAAAAGGGATAGACACTGAAAAATCTGTGGGGGTTTTGTGGATTTGGTTTAGATTTCGTGGGGATTTTGTTTGTTTTGTTTTTTGTTTGTGGTGTGTGGTTTGTTTTTGTTTTTTATTTCCTTAAGCTGTGTTTGCCATTTGCCACGTCTCCAATGCAGTGTGCATTTTTATTCATCCAATTCCAACTCTTTCCCTGTAGCACACAAGTTCCTACCATGCTGCACAAAAAGACAATAGATTTTCCAGCAGCGTCTACTTTCCAGATAATTTCTTAAAGAAATGCTCTGTCCATGAACAAAAAAAGAACCTGTGATCCAACATGCACCCCCATTTGTATGCTCTCTGGTGCATATGGGTAGAACTGAATGCCATAGGCAGTTTTATACCAGCTCCCCAGGCTTTACTGGTAAAGCTTTAAGTCTGCCTGAAAGGCTGTAATTTTCCATTCCAGGTGGAAAATGGATAATTGGATCATACCTTACATAATAGAAAAAACAAACAACATTAATTCCAATTAACATTAACAACAAAAAAAACCCAAACCTTTATTTAATGACTGTTTCAAAGTGGGAAAGAAAGAGAAAGGTAGGGACTTCTACCTTGGAAACACCTAAGGACACTGCTCCATTAATTTCTAAGATAGACCCCAGTATAACAGTGTCGATGTGGTATAAAGAATAGAATAGAATAAGAACAAGAATAAAGGCTTTTGCTGGCACGGAGGTGGAGTAAATTGTGTGTTCTCTGTCTACAGACTAATCAGAAGAATAAGAAGAAAATAGCTTACACATTAAAAAGCTGGAGAAAATATATTTAAAAGAGTATGAATTAATTTATAGAAATTTTTCCTGACTTTTGATGATAGAAGATTTTTTATTTTAATAGAATAATTTATTTTGAAACAGTTATTCAAACTCTACAAATTGATGTAGAAATTGACTTTTGTCAGGATGGTATAATTACATGGCAGCAAATCGTGTATAATTATATTAGTCAATCTGGTTCAGCACATAGTTTTACAACAGATGTAATGTGAGCAAGATCAGAATTGTATTTTCCATTCTCTGTTCTAAACTAATTATTACTCTTTTTTTAATGCTTTTAGTAACAGCATAATATTGTAATGCTGTTAGATGACAATTCATCCAAGCAAAAGACTAATACAGTAGGACAGTTAGAATTATGTGGAAGGACAAGTCTGTGAATGAATAAAACCTTCTACAAAAATGTAAAACTAATAGAACAAATGGAGCTGCCTTTGAATTTTTATAAGGTTCTTAATACCTCCTGTCCCTGGACACAGTATGAGTATGTGAGGGGGGTGAAATTTATCTCTGTGCCAGGTTTCAAGAGGGCATTTTGTCCTGCAAGTGGAGAAAAAGAAAACCTTTTTGCCCTCTCTGATGTGGTCCATGTTCTTCTTCCTCATGAGCACCATCTGCCTTCCCACATGAATGGCAAGAAGAACCTGTATGCTGTTCAGCTCTCTGACACCATCATCACAGTGTCCACTTATTGTATTGTCTCCACCTGCCCACCATTACTAGAGAAGAAGTAGAGATGTGGCATGGAGTCCTTCTCAAGCATAGCCCTTGTTGGACTGAATCCTAATCAGGAATGGAGACATTTCCACGTTGCTAATAGGAATTTTATCTGGTGGAGTATGGAAAGTGGCTAGATGATGCCTCTGGATGCTCCTTGAGCACTTAAGAAGACACAAAATTATATAAACAGTAAAAGTAAAGTTCTGTGTAGTACAGCCAGATGTTTAAAGGAAAGCATAAGGACAAGACATTTAGTTTCTAATCCTTCAGGCTTTCAGCAACTCTCAATTGATCAACTAATCAACCATCAAAATGTTATGGGTCATTTATTTACTAGGTAAATAAATGCATCTTTTCTTCTTTTCTTTTTGAGATGCCTCATTTCTCTGAATATTTCATAATTTAATTAATAGTAATTATCAAAGTTAAAAGTTATTTTCACAGAATTATAGAATCATTTCAGCTGGAAAAGACCAACCATTATCTAACTCTGCCAAACCTGGTCCTAAACCATGTCGCTTAGCGTCACATCTCTGCATGTCCTAAACATCTCCTGGCATGGAGATTCCACCACATCCCTTGGGAGCATATTCCAGTGTTAGAGAATCCTTTCAGTGAAGAACTTTATTCTAATATCCAGTCTAAAACTCCTCTCATGCAATTGAGGTCATTTTCCTTAAGTTATGGTCAGTACTGAAAGCTGTAAGAGACAGCAAGACATTACCAGCTGAATTTCTTCATTATCCTTTCCTACTTCCTCAGTTTTCCTGAAAGGGGAGGGCCCTTACTGCACAAACTTTCACTCATTCCAAAGTAACTGCTTGTATTGGAACTATTTATTATGGGTTTGTTACTGATAGCAAAGGAGTTACACAGAGGCACACACAGAAATAACTAATACTGAGTCTTTCTGTATAAGGTGGAACTGTAGTATACTGGAAACTGGGATTTTAAAGATGGATTTCACATTCAGCTTCCCCCACAACTCACTGCCTTTTTTTTTTTTTTTTCTTTTTCCCTGGTAATCCTTTAAGAAGGATATGACCATGATTTACAGTCTTTAATTGGATGAGCAATTAGAAGTTTGGGCATTCATCTTTATTTATCTGAACTCTGCAAATCTGCTCTGGGATTCACTAAAGAACTAGATGTCTTGGGAAATTTCCTGTCAACACTTGGACATGCATATTACTGATGCATGGGTGTCTCCCTAGGGGTAATTTTTTTGAGAGTCTGATGCTCAGATTTATTCATATTTGAAACAGGAATAATTTTAAAGTTAGTCTAAAATTCATGGGAATTAGAAATGAAATTAAAAAGGAGGATAATAGGCCAGCATGAGGTTTTAATTAATCTTTGTCTTACCCTGGGATGTGGAAAATGTCAATTTGTGCTAGTTCCATGAAGGATTAGACCAGTAATATGTACAGCCCATTTAGCTTTGAAATAAAGCATAAAGAAAATAAAAATGAGAACTTTTGATTCAATGTGACACTGAAGGAGAAGAGAATTAAACAGTTATTAAAAGGAGCTGGCTCAATTACCACCATTGGAGGTGACCCTAACAAAATACAGCTGGTTTTACCAGACACCATTTATATCCTCAAGCCCCATTCATAGCAATGTTTGCCAAAACGAGAATTCAAACAAATGCCTGGAAATCTTTTGTGGACTGCTGTGCATTTTAAAACATCCCATTTGTTCCATTGAAATGTCAAAAAACAAACAAACAAACCAACCAACCAACCTGGGGAAGAAGCCAAGTATGTTACATGAGGAGATTCTGGCTTTGTGTCATCCATACTTCATACCTTGTACCCCTGAGTATAGATCCAGCTGTAAATATGATGAAAAGAAAACTGGGACTGGATGACCAAGTACTGTAGCTTATGAAGACCTAGCAGTAATTTGTGTTCAGAGAATGGGAAAGCAGCTACCTTTAAAATACTGTATGTGAAGTGAGTCTCATGCCCCAGGTTCTGAAAAATATTTATGCTCGTCTCAGCCAAAATTTTCCTATTCCCTCGATTTAGTGATTAGAGAGATTTTTATCATCTCTGAAGAATTGAATGGATTAAAATATTAGGCAGAAACTTTATTACTGTTGATAATAAAAAGCCTTAACTGATATGAAGAAATCTGAAAAAGTGTAAGTCATCAGCACAAGTGTTTCAATGTTTCACTTTTTCAGTAATTTGCTCCCATTCCTCTCTTCAGGAACCCAGGTTCTAAATGTTTTCCTTCATTCATGAAATAGGGAAAAGAGGGAAAACTCTTCCTAACAGTAGCTGTCAACTTTTTCCTCCACTTCTTCACTACTAACCTTCCAAACAGATGATATGGACTTACTCTCATATACTTCAGACCCTTCCAAAACATTTCTAAACTGCCAGTGGACTCACTCTTACACCCAGAAGACATTAGACTACAAGATAGTGCAGGAGAAACACTGCGGAAGGAAATAACAGAAAACTTTAGAGGGTATTTTGCAGTATCATGAAATGTCCTGCCTTAGAAAAAATGAAGTTTGAAACACTCCCAACAGCCAACTAGTGAAGGCTGGGAGAGGGCTCAAGGAAAATATCGCATAGGATGGCCTTTCTAGACAAGGTACCAAATTACATGCCTCCTTTGTCCAACTCACCTGCACCCATACAGTATTTATTTTGGCACTGAAATAAATACAATAATGTCACACCAAGAGCAAAACAAGTGGAATTCCTCTTATAGATCTAGTAAGTGGCACTTTGTTCATTTTAAAACATCTTGAATACAGTATAGGATTGTTTATTATATATTCAAAGAATTATCGTGGTATATTAATAAAGCATTAATCTGATTTTGTTGCATTCAGCTCTTATTTGCAAATTTATATGCATTCTTGAATTATAAAATCATGTATAATTTGTGGGGGGTTTTGTAATTTTCTTTTTTTTTCCCAGTCTACCCATCAATTCAAGAAATATTTAGGTGTATTGCCTCCACATCAGTCTAGCTCCACTGGGCTGTGCATTTGTATATCCACTTTAACAGAAACCTTATACATTGGTACTAGATTCTTATAAATCATAAATGCACTTGAGAAGATGGAGCATTAAAGACATTTAAGGTTAAGAAAACCTCTAACATTTCTTCCCTATTTTGAATATATATGTCTCCACAGTAGAAATGAATGAGTAGAATGTTGTAAAAGGCTTTGGAATCATTATAATTTGAATGTTATTTTTAAATGTGCATACTTAGGTTAAAATGTGATATCTGCAGGAAATCAGGTAGTATTTTAAGTTCATATAAAACTGTTGACACCAGTAGAGACATTTAAATAATTACAACTCAGCATGAACAAGAAGCATCTGGTACAAAGAAGTGATTTATATAATGGAGAACAAGGTACTTTATTTGAAATTGGAGGTGTTCAAGTGGGCAGGAATTTGGAAAAGAGTTTTTCTTTTTTTTTTTTTTTTCTCCTTAGTGAGGCTTTAGGGCAGAAATTTCCATTTCACTTCTGCTTGCAACTCCAATTTCATTAAAACAACATTCCCCCCCACCCCACCCCCCAATTTATTTCAGGCTTGGAAGCTATTTAGATCATGCTCCAACCTTTAATAGTCTCTTCATGAATTACTTGATTCTGTACTAAAACTTGACTCCACATGAAAGCCACTTCACAAACTTAGCACTGCATCTTCAACTCTATTTTTCATATTATGCTGACAAGCTTAACTGAAGATTTTTAAATACTTGTCCTTGTCCTGCTGTTGTCTAAGAAAAGTCAGTCAATGATACTGTTCCTCTCTTGTAGCCATTTGCTTCAATAAAAGCTGTTGAATGTGCTTTCATTGTTTATACAACTATATAAAATGATTAGGTTATTTCTGTTTTTTAAAAAATCACTATATCAAGTACTGTGGTAGATCTATGCACTTTCAATTCTATTCCGTGTGAGGACAACTTAATTCTCTATGATTAAGGCTGATTAATTCAATACATGCCATACACCTATCTCACTTCAGTGATAGTTTTAGCCTTTGCTAAACATCGATTGCATGTAATGCCCAAGGTAATGTAAGTAGAAATTAAGGAGCCTTTGGGTTAAACTGCCCAAACTCATTCAATCCACTACCTTATATCTATGTGATGAAGTCTCTATTCAGATTCTTCCTATTTTCAAGCTGTGAAAACTGCCCAGGACACACACGTTTATTGCTAAGCCAATAAAAAAAATAAAATATGATTCCTTCTTCAAAAATTCTATGGACATTTGCAATGAATGCTAGACAATGTACTTAGAAAAAATAACATAAGGTTACTATCTCTGCTTCTTTATTACACATTCAAAGATTACCTCAGTTTGATGCACTGTCTCTCTCTATATATGAAATTTGATTTTTAAACTAGTTGTTAGAGAACTGTATAATGGCATCTAGCCCATAAATAAAAACAATATACTACAAAATAGTCTCATCTCTATATTAAAAACTGCTGAGTGTAAACCTATCCTATGAGACCAACGTATTTTATTTCAAAATATTGAAAAGATTAAGTTTGTTTTCTTAGTGGAAACAGTACAATTTCTCAATAATTATTTGCTTTGTAATCCAGAAATTATTATCCTGTTATCCTTCCTGCTATCTCCTTATTTTGAAGGAATATGGATAAAACTGTTTTTGGAAGGAACTTCAACTTCCGCCATAGGAGTGGTGTCCAGCTGTTTGAAATTGTCATTGTTGCTCTGTCAGCTTATCTCCATCATTTCTTATTATTCAGTCCATCACCTTTATTTCCTTTCTTGTGAGTGGCTTACATAATTCTCTGCTTCTCATTTATGAGTTCAACATCAGCTACTTTGTATCTTGCCTCCCCCTGAGATCTGCTCTTCCTAAAAGCTTGACCAGATGTTTGCAATGTTCAGAAAGAGCCTGTACATTTCAGTAGGAGGCAGCTAAATATAGAGAAATCCATAGCTGTCCAAGAGGTTAAGGTACTACTTTTCTTGAATCATAAGCTGTCCAAGCCTCCAATGTTGTCTATACCCAGTAGAGAGAAAAGCTTGGTACAACCGGATCTACAGGATTCCCACATTCTAATCATGTTTTGCATAGGCTGAGCATGTAGACCTAGGTGTGCTTCACAATGCACCAAGGTCTTAAGCAACAAGCCACTAATTATTGTCATCCATATATGATGCAAAGTGATCCTGGACTGTGCCTGGCATCAGTCTTAGGGCCACACTCTTTAGTCTGAGAACAGTTTAATAGGTAAAACAAAAGCTCTATGCACTGGGAGACCTCTTACTCAGCAAGAGGCTGTTGTCATTTCAGTCATGGAGTTAAATATATGGTTAACAACAAACTTTGGGTCAATTTTTCAATGCACAATCACATTTCAAAAAATAAGAGAAATTTCTAGGGTAAAATCCAAACAAAATAAATGACAGTAAATGTATTCATCAAATTTTAATTTCTGTGACTGCAGAGCTCAATTTTCACCTAGGTGAAAAGTGACATTATGTCTAAATTTGCACACATTCAGCCACCTGCATAATCAGAAAGCGAGCATCTCACTGCAGAAAATTCTCTGCAGAGAGTCAGAAATGGGGAAAGGATAACCTAGTTACATATTCTTTTTCCCCATAGTTTCTCTAATGAATAATATTCCCTCACTAAAGAAGAGAGACTTCCCAAGAGCCACCACATTGAAAAATGTGTGGGCTCCTTTCATAACAACTGAAGAGGGGGAACAGGTCAGTCATTGGAGTGAATAAGACCCTCATTGATTTTAATTGAATCCTATTGATTTGTATAGAAGATAATTAGTTTGAATTGACTTTTATTGATTTGTGCCTAATAGGGCTCAATTAAAACCCAGTGATTTGCATTGAACAAACTAAATTGCGCTGACTAATTGGACTGAACTGAAACTCATTGAAGTGAAGAGTGTTCAGTGAAATGAGCAAAAAGCTAGCTATTGCTTTTAATAAGACTCCTATGCTGCTGATGAGTGCCTGCTGAAAACTAAATGAATCCAGAAAAATATCATGATTAAAGACCATCTCTGAAAAGGAGAGTTGTTTTGCACATGACTTGTGATTATCTTCAGCTGTTGGATTTCTTTTTTTCTTTTCTCTCTGAAAGGGTCTTATCTCAGTGCCAAAATGCAGAAATTAGATTTTATGACTTTGAAGAGGGTTGCAATGGAGCCAGAGGACAGTAGAGATGAAGCCACTTCACAGGTGTCATGGAAATGAATCTAACCTAAGAGGAGTAGTATTAAAGCATTCATACAGAACATGTAGACCCTTATCTTGCTTTCTCATTTTTGCAGATGGTTCACTACACTCATAGAAATAGTACCATCGGTGCAGCTCAGCACAGAGTAGGGTACCTTAATGAAGTTTTATTATCCCTGTCCAGACATCAGGGTATCAGATACATCTGAGGCATGATAAATCCTGTAATCAATTTGACAGGGCTGTGAAATTCACTGAATATATCTTTAATTGGGATCACCAACACAGAGTGTAGCACCCTCTACCAGAAATCACTGATTTCATTGCTCATTGACAATTCAGAAGACATAATGTTGTCTCTCAAGGCTTTGCAGGCTGTGACTGTAGGGCCACATTCCGCCCAAAACACTGTCCCCTTCAGCTTTCAAATGATTCCAAACCCACTCTGTTTCACTCAGTACACAAATTCAGGAGCTACTGCTATGCTAGACATCACCATGGTTGGTAAAGTAAGGTGACTCAAAAAAATTATTCAAACTGTGAAAATACTGTGAACATGTTTTAGGCTGGAAATCCCAGGCTACAGTGATGTTGGTAGACTTCACTATGCTCTCCAACCTAGTAAGGAAATATATAATCCAACAGCTAAAAAAGACAATCATTCTTTTACATGAAACATGGAATATTTGGAACAAAAAGACTAATCCCAGTGCTTTCCTGTTCTAGGCATGTATCATGTCATCTCTTCCACAAACCTAATGGCTTCACCATAAACCCCTATCATTATCACCCATATTACATGTAACAGGATAAGTTTTTCAAGTCTCATTTCTTCTGTGGGAATAAACTTATAGCTTTCAATATCTTTATAGCAGCCATGTAAAAACATTGTCCTTTAGCAGCACTTGTCTCTTACTAACATTAAATCCCCTGGTATATATGGAGATCACAATTATATTTCTTAATATTCTTTGTTTTATTATGCCAGATGAACCAAGCTTTTTCAGTACACTCTCATGATGTATGTTCTTTCAAACCCTGTCTACAACAGCTTGTGTCAATACCTATTTTAGCCTTATTTGTTTGTGGTTTTGTTTTGTTTTGTTTTCTTGTACATGGAAGATCAGAATTGTGTTACACAAAGATTGGTAAAATAAACAAACTAAGTTTTTTTTTTACTCTGGCAGGTGGCAATTTTCCCAGACAGAATGGTCACTTGCTGGAATTGCTTGAGTATTTACAAAATATTTATACCTTTAATAGAACACAAACCTATTTCTAGCACTGCTTTGTTTGTTTGCTTTTCTAGATTTGCTTTAATGAATATTAAACTTTCATTCCATTAATCATTCCAAATATCTTTTGTTTCTGCTGCAATATGGCAGTGATTATTTTTATCCAGCTTTTATAATTATCTTGTACATTGCTGATATTTTTCTTCACTATCAGAGTTCATGCAGTTACTAGTGTCCTTTATTACACTAATGTAACTGCACACAGATTTTCTTATCTCTAGAGAAGTGCTTTTCTGGAGTCAATTTTTCATTTAAATTAACCATTAGGTGTTTCATTCTAATTTCTTAAATTCATGGCTAGCTTTGGCCTATAATTTAAAATAATAGATTTATGATTATTAGTTGTTTGTCATGCAGCTTCCTGTGCTTCACTGAATACCTTTGGTTTGCTTGGGAGACAGTGTGAGCTGGGAGAGGAATCTTTACATTAAGCAAGTTTTAGTTCAGAAATATGGCAGTGGAGCCAGAGTTGTTCCTGAATATAGGCTTAAGGCCTAATTTTCTAGAGTGCTGATTCTCCATATTGAAAGAAAGTAATTCCAGGCATCTGACCGCACGCATTGAGGACCACTGTGCTTGTAATTTCAAACACACAAAAACATCCTATGTGGGCACACTTGAGAAAGCCACAGAAGTTTTGCCAGCAAAGTATTATTTGTGCTCTTTAGGCTAGTAGATAAAAGCATCATTAAAAAACAAAGCTAGAAGAATCCAACCCATCTCCAGAACCTTCATTGACTGACTATTTGACGATTCAAGAGCACAGTTTCTCAAAATCACATAAAAGAGATCTGGAGGGAAAGCTGCAAGTTTGACTTCTGGAAGTTGATGTCGAAATTACATGTGGACACTTACTTCAGGCAGAGTGAAAGTGCCTTTTCCTCTCTCAGGCAGAAAAAGAACTTCATGAGATTGGGGTATGCTTCATTCGCTAAGCCAAAATATCACTGAATAATAAATATCTTCTATCTCTTTAGATAAAGTTATCATTGGGCATCTTAACTGATGTCCATCAAAACCTAATTCAAAGCTCTTTAAGGCCAGTACTGCTCTAGATTTTGATGGGTTTCTATTGAGGCCTAACATTCATCTCTGTAAACACAGATAATTTTTTGTTAAAATACTGCTACCTCCATATCATTTAGTTTGCACACATGTTCCTTTTTCTGGAATTTTAGGGGGAAAAAAAATGTTGTATCCTACTGCATTTCTCCTCTTCATTTTCTAGACTCTTCCTAGCTTCCTGGCCCATGAGTTTTTGGTTTTCTTTTTCCCTATAAATACATAAAATTTCTGACACATTTATTGCCATGATTATATGAGTGCTAAAGACACAAACTAAATACCTTACATACCAAGACCCTCCCTCCCTCCCTCCCTCCCTCCCTCCTTCCCTCCCTCCCTCCCTTCCTTCCTTCCTTCCTTCCTTCCTTCCTTCCTTCCTTCCTTCTTTCCTTCCTTCCTTTCTTTCTTTTCTTCTCTCACCCACTTTCTCATCTTTCTCACCCATCACATTGCAGCATACATTTCTCTTTTCCTTCTGATGCACTCTGACCTCTCTGTTTCCTGAAGGATTCCTGGAGCAGCTTTCACCTCACTTCCCTTGCTGTCCTTTCATAGCTTCTTTTTTCTCCAAACTTTTTTGATCTTGTATCCTCCTAAGACATTCCTCATATGCCCTGTGCTCTTTGCTTCTCTCATTCCTTGAAAAATGCTTCCTCTTCATTCAAATATTATTGGAGTTGAAAATAGGAGAAACCAGAAGCAGTTGTTTCTACCTCTTCACTCTTCTGAGGTGC
Source organism: Indicator indicator (assembly GCF_027791375.1). NCBI lineage: Eukaryota > Metazoa > Chordata > Aves > Piciformes > Indicatoridae > Indicator > Indicator indicator. Next base: position 19,329,881 of record NC_072021.1, read on the forward strand.
AGGAGACTGAAAGAAGTGGGATAAAAGAAAGGTCTGCACAAAAGAATGACAGATCACCTTAGAAAGAGTAGCCTGGAGGGCCAGAGGTCTTGTTTTGAGCTGTCAGATGGGGAAAAAGGAGTAGAAGAATGAGGGCAGACAGCAGCTTTTACTGCCTCCTTATGGGGAAGAGAATAGAAATCATCATGAGTCATCATGGCTCATCAACTCTGCTTTACCTATTTGAATACCACTAAAATCCAAATAAATAAAAGTGGTTAACTCTTCTAACTTATCCTGATCAAGAGGAATGATCTTTCATAGCACGTACATACTAGTCCCTGGAGCACTTAACACATTTAATTTCAGACTATACTCAGGCACAATTATCTTTTATGTGAAAGAAAAATTCACAAGCTATGTCTATATTATCAATTATTAAACTCAGACAATTAGAAACACATTTAGCAGATCTTACATGCATTTGTTTCAGAGTCCCTGTATACCTGCTTCTACCCAGGGAGAAAAAAAAGATCTGAACTGGAACCTCCATTAAAAAGACAACATGCCTTTAGCATTCTGTGATTCTCTTAACCTCTAATTGCAATGTCAACCACTATAGCCCCTCAATATAAATTTTTGAAGCATATTTCTTTTACTTAATACATTTCAAGACACTTGGGAGGGGAAAGATTTCTGTATGTCTCATCAAAAGAAAAGTATAATGGCTTGAAATTGAACTAGGTAAAAATGTCTAAAAAATTAAATTTAGCTTTTGTGTAGTCTTCCTGGGTGGGATGGTTGTTCCTTATTTTGATCAATACATGGGGAAAAAAAAGAGAAAAAATAAAGTATCTCTGGCTATAAAACCTATTAGCCCATGGAAACATCTATGGCTTCTTAAAGGCAGGGGCAGAATCCTGGGACACCTTAGAAACAAGAGAATTTGAGAAGAGGTATTGCACAGAGAAGTTATTCTGGTTAGACAGTCTACTCTGTATCTTGTTGTGTTTGAATGGTGATGAATTGGAAAAAGTAAAAAATTAGTACAACCAAAGAAAATTAAATAAATACCATGAGAAGAAATTCTACACAACCTTATCTCTAAAACAGCTATGATATCAGACTAACCACTAACCACTTCTTCCTAGATCCTTCTTGTCTTGAAAGGTTTTCAGTTCCTAAGATCAGGCCTGCAATTAAAGGAAACCTAAAATCACTGAACTTTTGGAATAATAAGAGTTCTTTGTTAAAACTATCTAAATCTAATAGGTAAAATAGATCAAGTTACCATAGGAAGAACAAGTTGATGGTGCTGATCATCCTTGCTTCTTCTAGAGAACTTGCAGATTCTTTGAAAGGAAGTTCCAACAAAGTGAAAGTAATGCCCCAACTATCAGCCCTTCTGTTTGTTTTCCCTTTGTTACAAATGCTTTTGTTCCTTTAAAGAGTTAATAGAGAATACTTTCTTTGGAAAGCAATATTTTGTTTCTGCATCACTGAGAGCATGCTATCACAATTTTCTAAAGGGAAACTGCTGTAGGACCACTCAGCTGGTGCTGCTGAAGTGGTCATCTCTTACGGAACTGTAGAGCAGCTAAAGGATCCCAGTCACAAAGGGTAAGGACTGAAGATTGGATGCACATCACTAAGACTGGATGTACACCTACTAAGACCTTGTGAAAGGCTGGAAGGGCAACTAGTGAGTAAACAAGATTACAGGCATGCATTTCTTTGCCTTTTTTGTTTTGGCTCCCCACACCCTTTTTTTTTTTTTTTATTATGAGTGTTTAGGTGGTCATAAAAGAAGAAACCGATTCAGAAAATATAGCAGTTAGTTTCTAGTGCCCCCTTCTGCTCTTGAAAATGTTTCTATTTTGTAAAGCATAATTAAGCCCATTGTGCACCTGAATTTGTTTTCATGGCAGACCTGAATGTAATTTAGTTGGATTGCAATACAGCACATTAAGTCTGAAGATGAACGAGACGTAAATTGCTGAAACTTACACCTCAGTTTTTCATCTCTTTCTTTTTGTTGTTTGCTTGCTTGCTTTGTTTGTTCAATTGCAGTTTTGTTTTTCAGATTATATGCACATGCAGGATGCTACCAAATCTTAATGATAAGTGGCTTGCACTTAACTAGGTGCTTCATGATGTTTAAAGCTATCGCTTTGTTTTTGCAGTCCTGGAGCAAAATTCACCTTTAACATATAAATGGATTCCAGTGTTTTGGGAAAGAAGCAAATGCTTACCAAATATGTTCATACTTTAGATAATTTGTTTGGAAAGTAGTGGCCCCAAGCCAAGCAACACCTATTCCTGATCTAAAAAATTCAGTTTCCTTCTTTGCTGTTGTAGGCATGTACAAAAAGTTTTTAGTGGACATAGGCTTTAAACAGTCTAGAAAATTGAGTCCTTATAATCAAATACAAATCCTACTGACTTCAACATATGATGAGTTTCAGAGAACTCAGCTCTGCTGCCCCAAAGTAATAGGCATGTAAAAATCCTTTCCAACTTCTTAGTGCAATCTATGCATAGTTGTAAAGCACTTGCACATTTCAACTACAGGATTATGTAACAAAACTTGTCTTTTCAAGGAAACAGAATCTGATTCCACCTTACTTAATGATGCAGCTTTTCTTTGGTTTTGGGTGCTTTTGTTTGTTTCTTTATTTGGTTTTTGTTTTTTTGTGGTTTTTTGTTTGTTTGTTTGTTTTGTTTTGTTTTGTTTTGTTTTGTTTTGCTGTGGAGCTAGGATAGAGTTCAACTCCAGTTAAAGCCCCTTAAGTGCAGCTGTTTACCTGTACAGGTTTGAACAGTACATAGGGATTCACTCTGCCCTGAATTAAAGAGCAAGTTTTCAACAAGGTTTGTAAGGCCAGAGTATCACTCCTAGTTTCAAATTTCCCAGCAAACCTATTCACATCTGACATCAAACCGTATGCCTTGAATGCACTAAATGTTTATGTTTAGAGAGGGGAAAAAAAAGGTAAAAAGGAAAATAAAAATCAAGTCCATTCTAGTTAATCAACAAACTAGAATTTTGCACACTGTAATGGGAATTAAAACATTTCACTCATATGTAGACTCCTATATATAGAATCCTACATGGGAACACCTTGATCTTGAGCTAAATCTCATACTGACTGGTGAATGGGTAATGCCTGTAGGAGGGAGCCTCCGAAGAAACTATCATACAAAGTTCATAAATTGCATTACAATAATTAAAAAAAAAAACAACCAAATAAAGAAGAAACAACAAAATACCTCTCCATTATATACGTTAGCAGGAAAATCAACATGTTACTTACAGGGAGTCTAAAGGAAATAAAATCAACTACTATAAGTACTACATTATTAGTATAGATACAGGCTACACTTCAAGTTTGACTAATGCAGTTATGAGGAATGTACTGTTTGTACAGTTCAGGATTTTTGAATAAAGCAAATCAGAGTGCTGGCAAAAACTGCAACAAGAGTGTGTCACCCAACAGTAACTGTACTACTACTCTTATAGAGCCCCAGGCAACGCCTGTACTAGTGCACTACAGGAAACCTTCTTTAGTGAATCAGCAGGACCCCCAAGAACCAGTTTATGCATAAAACCCAGACAGTTCTAATTATTTACAAAATTCCCTCTAGAAATATATCTTTTATGAGTTGGAAGGATATAGTCCTGATGTTCCAACACAGAAAGTGTGTCTTTAGAATGTCCATTTATCTGGACCAGAGTTTCTGTTCATGAAAAATTTTAATACTGACTCTGGTGCTCAGCACCGGAACCCATTCACACTTCATTAACTCAGAAGAGCCATTTGAGAATATACAGTTAGTTAACAGCCCAGTTCCAGGCAGAAGTCTAAGTTTTGTACATAAATGGTCATATTTCTACTAAAGGTAGCAAGAACAAAAAAGTACCTTGTCCACTTGAATTTTATCTCTTTAGTCTGAAGTTCAGGAAATCTGGATATAAATTATCTTTGTCAAGATAGATTAAGATGCATCATGACCCTTGTGGTCCCCTCCAACCCTGACTGATTCTATGATTCTATGACCACAGGCTGTGTCTTTGCTGTCCGTTCATGCTAAATACACTACAGCAGAATTAATTCAGCTGTTTTTTGTGTTTATTTGTTTGTTTTGCAACATTCAAGGAACTTGGAGGAGCTATGTATACCCAGGAAACTTAGAGCAAATGGAAAACTACAGTGTTAAATCTGCCGACAGGGAGGAATTGTTTCCATATTTTTATTAAATTGTCAGGAAGTCCTTTAAATTTTCAACAGGATATGCTTTCTGATTGAATAGGTTAACACAAGACAGACTAATGAATCAATCTCAGTGTTTCTTCCTTGCATGACAACCAGTATAGATTTCTCTGTTGTGTTCAGTTAGCTAACTGAGCTGATTGCATTTTGGGTTGATGAACTGGATCTTTCAAAACATTTAAATTAGTCAGGTAATGAGGGAGTTAGACCTAAGATTTTCATGCAACTCATAGCATGGTGAGAGAGTAGGTAGATGAAATAAAGGATCCAGCAAATTTGCTGGCAAGGTTCTCACGAGCCCTGCAGATTTATTTCAATGTACATGTCAACTGTTTTCAAATGTCAGATTCCATTGTGTCATCAATAACAGCTTGTGAAAAAATATTCATTGGATCCTGCATAGTAAATAAAGTTCCAACATGAATACTAAAAAATTATTTACTTAGAAATTATTCATTTTCTTTGCAAGTTCTTATTAGCGTTCAGCGAGACAACAAAAATTACGTATACTCATTGTTTCAGAAAAGTTTATCACACCCAAATTCTGCCTCATTTCCTTGACCTTCCAAGTCAGTAGAAAAGAAGTGCCTTATTCAGTCTGACTTATCTCTCAGGTGTAAGTGCTGACTTTGCTGTAGTCAGCTACATTTTTATCACAGACTTATCAAGTAGGTCATTCTAATTTTGTACGTGAAAAGATTTCACCTTCATGAATAGTGATGAGTCAAACAGGTTTAAAAAGACTATGAACAGTTTGATTAGGGAAACTTTAACTGATGGATCAAAGATAAATTTGACCAGCAGCTGAAACTGCCATTTTCAAGTCTGCTTGATCCTGGAACTTGTTAATCTGTAAGTCTTGCTATTGCCACAGTGGCTTTCCTTGTTAAAAATTACTAAAATCAACTAAAATAACATAACATGAAATAAAATAATGACAATAAATATATTTCAAATTGCCTGTTTTCACTGCTAAAATCTTACTTTGCTAACCTTTCTAAAGACTATAGGAAGGAAAACTCCACAGTCCCTATAGCATCTTGCACTATGGAATCATTCCCTTGATTGAAGTCCTGGAGTACAACCCTAGTATGAATAATCATTATAGTTTATTAAATGTATAATTCAACTGTTCTACTGATAACAATATATTGCTTGACAACAGGAGCTGCAACAGCAAAATAGTGGATTGCATTATTTATTCACAAATTATTTTAGGAAAGATAGTATGTATTAAAAAAAAAAAAATACTTTAGAAGGTGGAAAATTAAAGATGTTGGGAAATGAAATAATACTTCCAAATTAAGCTGAGACCATGGCTTATCCCAAAAACCAAATAAGGGTATGGAGCGCTGGCATGTCTATCCTGCTTCTTGGTTGCAGCACTGCACTGCTTTGTCAAAGGCATCTCTGAAGCAACACATCCTAAATCAAGTTGTGGCCATGGCACCTCTATGGGCTTACCAGCCTGGAAACACATCATCATTGAGTGCACAGCAGGGATGGATTCTCTGCTTTCTAAGTGTCAGATTTACACAGTGAATCAGTAAATATTTTTTAAGAAAAAGTTCATTACAGGGGTTAGGGAGGACTGCATTTCATTCTCCTTCAAGCCTTGTATTTCCCCTTCTGGGTTCTTCTTGGAAAGTAGGTGAAAAGAAGGATTTGATTAAGCTTTCTTTACTCCTCACTTAGACACTTTGATACAAAATACATGAACAGAATGGATGGTAACTTTGTTCTTTCTTTCCATTTAAGTCCTGATTTTTAAAGTTATATATAAACAGTCGTTAACTAACTGACTAAAGCCAGTTTCAGCTGTAATGCAGCAATTAAAAATGACTGTGACAATATTCCCCCCAAATCCATGAAGCTGAATTAAGTTCTGGGTTCAAGAGGAATTACTCGCTGTATTTCATTCTTCAATCTGTGAATAACAATTTTGTGAAGAACAACTTTTTTCTGAGTTCTGCCACTGGACACAGAACTTCAGCTCAGTTTTTAAGCCATGTCTTTCCCATTGAAATAACTAATGTCAAAGAATGTCCTTGGGAAAAAGTGATGTTCCCTGGCATAGTTTGTGCCTGAGTCATATAGTATATTCCCACATAATTCCCCACCATGATATAAGATTTATCACAGCCTGCGACCCACTCCCAACTTGTTTTGTGTGTGGTCAGCTTTCCACAAGGGAGGGGAATATAATAATACAGGTGTGGCCATTCTCTTCCATTAAGCTTTACTGCTGTCGAACAGCTCTAGACAGATACACTTCACTAAAGGCATTGCATATGTCAGCCTGGAGAAAGACTACTCCTGTTAGAATGCAGAAAGAGTCCTACCCTAGTACAGATAGACCAGGTCAGCATCAAAACAAAAGGAACATTCAAAGATACATATTTTGTCTACATAGCATCTAAAATAATTGCCACTTTGCATGGTACCTCTTTGCTATGAAGTGTGCCCATTAGTTTTCAGCATAAAGAGCTGAGGTAAAGAAACCCTACAGAAACCAGGCCTAGCAGTTCTCTGTGTGTGCTTTTTTTGTCGGCAGCAAAACCTCAGCCCTGGCAACACCCTATTCAGAGGACAATCACAGCAGCAGAGGGAGAGGTCTGCTTGCTGCTTTTTTACAGAGACCATGATCCAGTCATGCCTGACTGCCATGAAGCCCTCTGTCCTGCTAGTGTGATGCTTTCTTCACAGTCTCCCCTGTCAGTATATACATTCTGTCATGGCTAGTATGAACACAAACTACTTTCATTTCAGTCCCTACTGCAAAGAAGCAACAATCTGCTGAAGTCTTCAAAATGTTTCTTCTGCTGGCAGCAGGCCCTCTGATAACATGCAAGCAGTTCAGTAAGCAACTGGTAACTTGGGAGGATAGAAAAATATCCAGAATCGTCAAGGTGACAGTAACAAAGAAATAATTAAAAGGATCTCAACTAGAGCTCAGTGAATATCAAATGAATATTTATATCTTGCCCAGATACTGAAAGAGTAGTTTCACCTTTTCTCCATCTCCATCAGTTTGTAACCATCTTCTGTGAAAAGAAGATGGGTACAACTAACCACCTTGATGTAGGACATTGCACTTAGGTTGGGGGCATTTCTCCCACCCACCCCTTAGCAGATCTGCCACCATATACAAAACCAGGACCCCTGGGGGGGTCAAAGTCCACTCTTGCTGTGCCTGCTTATGTACTTTTGACAACTATTTTCCCATCATAAGAGAGAACAAACAAAGACTTCAACTGGGACCAGCAAAAGTACTAACCCCAGTTTCCAGCATATATATAGATCTATATCCTAACTTTTCTCTCCCTGCCCGTTGGCCAGGAATACATCATAATTTCACAATGGCAAAGTTTCAAAGGAGCAAATGCAGACCATCTTTTCCCTTCAATCGTGCCCCTAGCAGGGTTTGACAGGAGTTTTCACTCATTTATTGAATGCAATGCCCATAGGCAGGCTTCCTGCTTTTGGGAAGACAGCATGGTAACCAGTTTGGTACAGACAACTTTAATTCAGTCTGTAGTGTAATCCTGAGAGTCTGTGGGTGCTCATTAGACTGACTGTTTTCTGAAATCTGCTAAGACTTAGTATGAACATAGTTCCATCAAGTCCAAGTAGAAAAATTTTCTGTATTGGTCTTTTTGAAATTCAGATGCCTAACACTGTTCCAGTTCCACTTTATAAAGTCCATATCACTTCTCAATGCTGGCTCCAAACAACTACCCAGAACAAGTGGGAGGAAGAAGTCTTAGAATGCTGTTTTACTAAGCCTGTGTTCATTCCATGCTCCCAGGGCAGAAGAACATTTTATTGAAGCATTTTGTCTTTGTGGAACAACAGATATATGCTCTGTGGAAACATACCCTTTCCAGACTGTGAAATACTAATTAACACTGATTCTCCCCCAAAAATGTTTTGTCTCCCCTTATTTAACTATTAATTCAGATATAATATTGAGAGGGAAATGAAAGGTGGTTTATTTCTTCTCTTTCTCTATAACATTCTAATTTATACAAATGAAGGCACAATTAAGCAGCCTGACATTTAATTACAATCTGCATTTCATGTAAGCAGAAATATTAAAGCTGAGAATGCTAATCCTGAGTGCAAAAATTGCCATAATGCAACAGAAAAGAGTCCAAATGCTGGCAGCACAAAGTATGCTTTTGCACATGATGTTGTTCACATGGCTCTGCCCATGACTTGGGTAGACAGGACTTCTCATGATGCTTGTCAGCAATGGAAAATGAATGGAACAACGTGGACCACATTCTTAGCTGACAAATCACTACAACTCCATTGAATTCAGTGGGATTATTCAGTTTACACCAATATGTTTTTCCTGAGGGCTAAGCAGTGCACTTTTATAATACTACATTAATATTAATTGGTCTGTGGAATCAGAATCCAATGGTTTCTTTGCCTAATTAGGGAGAGGAGGAGGGAGGGGAAAGAAAGAAGAAAAAGGCACTAGTCATTTTTAAATTCTAGATTTTTCATAATTTTTTTACAATGGCTCCAAATTCCTCTTTGCAATTAATATCTGCACTGAAAACAGCCTTCATAATGATCTGCTAGAGATCAAGTGAATTGGATGGACAGGGGAGACATTAGTTGTAATAATCTGCATAATTATGTACCTTTATAAGTTATTATTTGATGGAGTGGATAAGGGAAGAGCAACTGATGTCATCTGCCTGAATTTGTGTGAAGCATTTGACATCATGTGAAGATGGATGAAGAACCTGGATTACTGGTAAATCACCATAACTCCTTCTTCCTTGGGAAAAACAGGCAACATTGACCTTCACAGTCAGTGAGACACTGGAAGGCTGAGTGCAACAATAAAAAAAAAGCATTGTCTAAATCAGTCTTTAGTGCCTTATTAACTGCAATTGTATAGTGATATGCCTGACATATCTGCATACAGGAAAACTGTAATATTTTTGCTTTGAAAGTAATTATACTCAAAAGAAATTCCTAGCTCTGCCAATAAGATGCCCATAACAAGATTTTTCTTATAAAAACAGATGGGATTTGTAAGCTGCTTGATCCGGACAGAATGAAGACCATGTACTACGGACTTGTAGAGATCAAGGGAAGGATTCAGTTACCTAAGCACAAGCTCTTAATGCCCTTTGAGACATCCTGCCTGGCTTCCAGCTCCTGCTGTCTATGGATTTCCCACAAATTCTGTATCATAACTGCCAGCTCATATCCAAATGATCCCCTGATGACACAGACTACGTATTTGACTTCAGAAAGACCTAAGCATGACCACGGACAGTTTAGGATGGGGCATTGCACCTTTCCGTGTGCTGACTGCTTGATCACAGAAGGAAATCCATCATAACCACATTTTTGCCAAATAATATTCCTTTGCTTCTCTTGACTGCAAAATCATGTTTTTATTTGCACATCTCCTTTATGTCTGACAGAATTAAAAACATTCTGGGGAACAAATGTGCAGAAGGTGTCAGTGTATTGGAAGGCTTTGATCTGCTTATTTTGGAGTCAGTAATTACCTCTCATGAGTGAAACAAAAGGCTAGTCTCTGTTCTGGCTGCCTTTCATTTCCCTTCCAACTAAATGTGACTCCAGACTGCTGTGTTCTTTTTGGCAATGATTTTACCAACATAGCAGGTTGTAACAAATCAATGTTATTTGCATGATACAAAATTAATTAGAAAAGTCTGCTGTAATTTATAAATATGCAATTGTTAAGCAAATAAGAAGTGGAGACTTTGCAATGTTCCCAGTGGGCTGCTATTTGCACTATTCCAGGGCATCCAGAAGAAAGACTTACAGGTTTGTCCTCTGTTGTAATAATGCAATTTACCTTATTCCATGGAAATTGCAAATATTTTACAACATATTTTCTGAAGTTTGTTCAAATTAATCATTATCAAAACAAATTAATGTGTAGAATAGTTGTTACTAAAATAAACAAACAGAGCCACAACAAACAAACACACACAACCACCCAAATACTCTAATTGCTTCCAAAGACCAAGTAAATTTTTTTCCAGGTAAACAAGAAAAGGGGTGTAAGCTTCATATTGCTTTGTATTGCACCCTAGATATTAAATTCAAAGACATCAAATTCAGAGACAGCAAATAGAGGCTCTTGCTCTGTGTCCCAATCTGCTCCTCATTGAAAGCTCATGTTTATTTTCCTTATTTCAAAAGCCATGATTCTATCAGCCTGACTTCCTGAGCAGAGAAGCTCACAAAATTTCCCTCCTGCCTACCTTCTCCAAGATGCCTGACTTGACCCTTTATATGTGATATATATATAATTAATATATAATAATATATAATGTTATAATTTTATAATTTATATATATAATATATAATTTTTAATTAATATATATAAAGGGTCCTTTTTTCTTCTCTCTCTAATGACAACAAATGTCATAAGACTCAAAAGAAGGAGGCTGTCTGCATTGTAGAGGTAATGCAGGTTATTACTTGACCATTACCTCTAACTATTGGTTTCCATCCACACAATGTGATCCTTCCTCCAACAATAGTGCTGTTATCAAATTTGTCAGAGGAAGTTCAGAGAGGACAGAACCCTAGGCAACATAATTTAGCAAGTCCTAGCATGCACATCCTATTGGACTACAGGAAAGAGTCATCAGTTTCCCTCTTTTGTTTGTTTGAGATACCCAAACTAGTTTTCCTACTAGATAATAAAACACCTTGTACTGATTACACTTGAGTAAATACAACAATAAAAAAATGTTAGCGTGGCCTTTCTCACTCATATCAGACTAACTTGAATATAGATATCTTGATTTGATTCCTCATTAAGAACATGCCTGCTAAATTTATGAATGATAACCCCTCTACTCAATGGGATAGCAATTTCCCGTTGATTTCAATGGGACCAAAATTACATCCTGCATATTTGTAGCTTTATAGCTAGACCTATTCAGCTTAGCTCACTGGAATTAATCTGGAGTACTTTAGGAGTCTTGAAGAAAGCTGAAGAAGCCTGAAATCACCAAATAATATTTATGTAATTGGGAAAAATGGAGGAATTAATAGAAAGAAAACCAAAATTTTAATTGCAGGACTTATTGTATGCTGTTTTAATCTTCCATTCTTCTGTTCTTTGAGCTGTTTTCATGGAAATAAATATTTTCTAAGGAGTTTAGATGCACAGTGAAATACATAATACAAAACCATAGTCATTCTAACATCCCTGAATAAACATACCTGGACTGTACCTTCAGAAGACAAAACGACCAAACAAAAAGCTGAAGTACTTGGATGTTTGTCAGCTGAATGGGAAGTACAGTGATTCCATTCTGATGGCTGCTTCTCATTTAGGCATCTGAAATTAAGTGAAATGAGAGTCTGGATCTTCAAATCTCTTAATCATAGGAGTTGTTTATTAGATCTAATTTTCCTACCTTACTTCTTGGCTTAGCCTCAAAGGCAAAAAAGAAGAAAAACATTTTTTTGAAAACTATGGATAAACTAGGCTAATGAAGAGTTCCAATTCTCAAAATATCAAGCAGAGTTTGCTTCTCACTCTAGAGGAGACAGAGTCCATCATAAGCAGTGGCCAATTTAGAGCTCTAACAGAGTCCAAATCATTTTTCTAACGTACACAACTATCTTTGGCAGCTGGGAGCAATCAGGTTCAGAAGCTTGATTCACATTCCTGACTCCCTTTCACACAAGACTATCTTAAGGGGAAAATAAGAACAAACAAAGAAAAACAATAAAAATTGAGTCTTAGGAAGAAGAGAGAAGTTCTGAATCCTTTCAAGTGCGTGTTGCCAAGGAAACACCTCCTCACTATCCTTTTCATCTTGTTTGTCTGTCTTTGGAAAGAAGTGACATTGAGGATCTGTTGCTATATAGGGAATGACTTGAGCCAGTTATTTATGTAGATATTTTATTCAATTCCAAATATCAGGGATTTTTTAAGATTCTGGCAAAGTTTAATGTCATCACAGGGGGAATAATTTAAAAAGGAAATTAAAACAACTATGTTCAAGTTTTATGTTAGCGGAGAGGAAAAAGGTGAATTTGTTATTTAAAAGCACTCAAGAGCTTCCATACTTGAAACAGAGGTTTCCCTGACATTTTCATTTTTGTTAATTCTGTGTTGTTATGCCAATCTCATCTAGAACATGCATAATGTGAGAAATTATCAGAAAAAAATGTATTATTTGATTCAAATCTTTGTCTAAAACATACTGTGAAGCATGTTCCTTCCTACAGTTTAGCAAACATGCAGCAAAGATCAGTGAATTAAAAACATCATAGGTTAAAAGTGTATTGTTTCCTTATTTTAAAGTTCAGGGAAATGGCAACTAGAGGTGAAGGCTGAACAATTCCTTTGCTTGCGTAAAATTAGTCTCAATTCCCCTTCACGTTACTAGGGCATGCACACTCTGGCTTAGGGATCCCAGTAAAATGTGTTTGGGACCACTGTGCAAAAGGAATTTTATTCAGATTCCTCCTTCTGTAAACATTGTGACATTTTTCCTAAGACTACCCAAGCTTTTCCATTCTGCTAATTGTCCCAAGTCCATGTCTAAAGGGAGCTACATAGTTCTTATATTCAGAAAACTGAAAACAGCAGAGGCTTGGGAATATGTATAATTAACTCCCAATCTTTTTTCTGTTGTTTGTCTGCAATTAACACAACATTAAAATAGTAAGAAAATTGACTACGCATATGAAAATCACCTTGTTCTGACAGAGAGTTGAAGTCCTTTTCTTTGACTTTTCCATGTGCCTGGAATTACAGGGACAACGTGCTCTTTACAGAATATTGCACATTTTTCTTTCTTGCATTCCCCTCTTATGTCCCACTTTTCTTTAAAGATTTTCTCCAGAAGGGGAAACCCTGGGCTTGGAACTTTTTAGTTTGATAAAGGAACTGAGCTGTTGACACATATGTCCTTAGGGAACCCTGTAATCATGTAGGATTTGTCCTAGAAGAAGAATAGGGAACAGGACTGCTCTCTGCCTCCTCCAGGGCTGATTTTTTAAAAAGAGTAGTGATCAGTTGTGGTCCCTGCAAAGGTAAGTGTCCACAAAGATAGTAAAACTATTTGTCTCTCAAGGAACCAGAGCACATGAGCATAGCACAGATCTGCTCAGCCCTTTCTGATTCAAAACTTCTGCTTCCTGGCTCTCCTACTCGAATACTCTATTGTCTGCAAAGCTTGAGCACCATGGGCTGGAGGGAAGCTAAAGCTAAGACATGAAGATCATCACTGAACTCAAACTCTTGAGGCTAAGTCCTGTATCTGAATCCTTAGCAACAGAGCTTTGAATTTCTTTGAGGGATGTGACTCTGAACTGGTTTGGGATATCAGGCCATTCATATGTCTTGCCACAAATGTTGTATTCAAAGGTAAATATTTTGGTGAAGGTTTCAGCACAAGTCAAAATAGAGTGGTCAAGCACTGGAATAGGCTGACCAGGGAAGTGGTGGAATTGCCATTCCTGGAGGTGTCCAAAAAACATATAGACATGGCACTTAGGGACATAGTATAGTCGGCATGCTGGTGTTAGGTTGACAGTTGGACTTGATGATCTCAGAGGGCTAATTCAGCCTTAATGATTCTATAATTCCAAAGTCTTTCCAGCTTTGTTTTCACATTGTGTACCCAGACTGTATGATTTACACCCAAAGCATCTGATGAAACTTGTCCTTAATTTCCTCACTCTGCTGCATTGCATCTGCCAATTACCTATTTATATAATATATTTCTATTTATGCCCATAGACTTTGTGATAAAAGCCTTTTGAGTTCTTAATTTTCAAATGACACATACAACATCAATGTATTGGAGAAGCACTGAGGAGACATTAGGACTAGATTATCTTTTTGGGTTTTGTATACCCATGAGACGTTCAAGGTCAGGCTTAATGGGGCTCTGAGCAACCTGATCTAGTTGAGGAGGTCCCTGATTGCTGCAGGGGTGTTGGCCTAGATGACCTTTAAGGTCCCCTTCCAACCCAGTGCATTCTATGATTCTATGTACTCATCTATACTCATTTCCAACTCAGATTCCCAGTCAGAGTTACAATGCATCTTCAAGTCTTGCTCAGAATGGCCATAGAGGGATGGAATAAATTCCAGATCATCCAGTAAACAGAAGACACAGCATTAATGAACAACGTAAAGGTGAAAAAATAAAGGAAAAAGAGGAAAAGAGGGGGAGAAATATTAGGACATGAAGCTATATGGTCATTATCTGTCCCTAGAAACCAAGAGTAATTCTAAGAAAGTTAAAAGCAGCATGAAGATGGCCAAATGAAATTTGGGCAGTAGTATAACGTCACAAAGAAAAGAATGAGTCATGCACATTCCCACATTTCACACCAGCCCTGCACTCAGTAAATCAACACATGGGTTTAATTGCTGTAACAAATGAATATAGCAAGGGGAGTCGAATTCTGTTGGGTAATGCAGTCATCCAGCAAAATCCTGGTTGGCAGAGATATGTAGGTCAGTTATTATGGACCAGTGAGCAGAGGGAGTCCCTAGTGTGAAAGTCGAGATGGAAATTTCAGTGTAATCTCTGTCTAATAAAATATCAGCTTGAAAGTGTGCCTGACTTCTATGCTGTTCTTAATAACCTTTAGCAGAAGTGAAAGGTATTAAATACAGTGGTAATTAATAAGACTGACAGAGCAAGATAGTAGGATGCATTGCTGCATTTTTCAGTTTGCTTGATTATTGGGTAGTTTTTTCAGCTGTAATTCTACTTCTGTTTTAAAGCCAGCTTCAAAAAGGAAATCATTGAGCAACTGAGGTTTCAGAGTTAGAGAAGACAAGAACTTGATAAAACTAGTAGCCCAAAAGATGGAGGTAGGATGCAGTTGCAGCTTAAATTCCCCATCACCTTTGCCACAGTCTGCCATGTGTGGAAGTGAGCACTCAAAGGGAGTGATAAGCCAGACAAGATCTGGAGGATGCAGAAGTACTGAGGAATGATGTTCACTCTTATGCAGAGGTCCCAGCAGTGATGAAATCCTCCTTCAGTCCAGTGCTATATAGAATTGATCCTTATGCATGAAGCCGATTTTCTATAGATGGGATTACAGCTAATAAAACAAACTCTACACCCTCCTCTAATATTTGGTTGTCTGAGTAAAACTGATGCCAATTCCTGCTCTGAGGTGGGAAGGGCATTATGTATTTTACCACATTTACCCACTCCCAGCTCTACCCCATGTCTGATACCAGTGCAAATGTTGAAGATGGCACTGGATCAACTTTCTATACTCCTCTGATTGTATTTCTTTAATAAAAACAACACATTCTCCCAGCCACAAGTATGATAGATCTCCTCTATGAAGATGTCCTGGTGGAAGAACACAACTAAGCATGGAGCTGAGGTGTCTCTTCTAATGCTAAAGCCAGTAAGTATATTGTAACTGATAAACTTTATAAATAAATAGTCATATCCAATGGCACTATAAAAAGATATACAATACATACTAAACTTGTATAAAATATGTTTAAATAATACAAATAATTATAAAGCCTACTTGGCATCATTGTAGCTCCATTGATAGGAATTTCTGCTGTTCTCATCCTGCAATCACATCACGTTTTCCCAAGAAAATCCAAAACTTTTATAGGAATATCTGTAAGGTGAAATATCAATATGTGATGCTCACCGGCTGAAATTAAGGCATCTTGATTTATAATTCTGTAATATTGTTTTTCTGATTCCAAAATCACTGTAGTGGAGATGATCAGTAGAGCAGATAGGATTACAAATCAGCAGTGTAGTCAGCTCCGTTCCCCCAAAGCTTGTCCATAGGCGCTTCTGTGGAATCCTTAAAGAATCCTTTATTCTAGGCTTCAGGAATCAGAATATTGCATGAATGTGTTTTGCTTTGTGAAATATATCTAGGTCAAATTCACCTTTTCAAGCAACTTAGCAGTTTTATGGATGTGCCTATTGTGGTATCTGTGGGGGTTTGTTTGTTTGTTTGCTTTGTTTTTTTTTTTAACCTTGTGACATATACTTACCCACAAATTGTTTTTGCTTTTCTCTGCCCTTCTAATTCTTTTTGTTCTCTTCCCAATAACATGTTTTTTGGAACATGGTACCTAATGGGGTGGTATTTTTTCAATAATTCTTGTTCACTTGTCACAGAAAAAAAGTCAGACAGATATTCTTTCTTTGTTGTTATTTCAAATATTCTCAGTGAAGGATCTTGCTGTCAGTGTTTTGGCAGTTGCTAGTTATGGAAGATATTACAAAGGCGACAGGGTTAGAAACATTCAAAAGGGACTTACACTAATTGTAAAGAGCAAAAACCCAAAAGCCACTCCTGCAGAATGCAAGAGATGCAATCTTCAGCATGTATTACATCCACAGGAGAAAAAAAAAAAAAAAAAAAAAAAAAAAGCCAGGCAATTTGTTCTTTTTATTTGTGGAGGCACTTAAATTATTTATAGTGGCAAATTCTGAGCTTGTTAGATTCATGTGGATTACACTTGAGCTTGGTTTCTTCTGGCTTAAATAATAGTGTTATCGAAGCAGTATATGTGATGTGTTGCCAAAAAGAAGATATCCTCTTGCCACTGTATTTCACTGTATTTTACACCTATGTAATCACAGATGATGGTAGAAGACAAGGTACTCCCTATTGGATTTAGGGCAGTTTCCAAAGAAAGGGAGAATAAACACTGTATTAACAGGAACTTTCTTTACCAAATGGACCTAGTAGAGAGGTTGTTGTTATTTTCTACTTTCCAACAGGTGCTTCATTGTCAGAAAGTGTCATGACTTGTTAGGTATTAGGTAATAGGTTGGACTTGATGATCTCTGAGGTCTTTTCTAACCTGGTTGATTCTGTGATCCTGTAAAGTCTTCTTCCCTTTGTTTATTTAGTTAGCAACAATACAGAATGTAGTTCTGATGATTCATTCAGACTTCACGAGCTTTACTGTGAGTCGATTCCATTAGCAAAAGAAGGGAATACAAGAGCATATAATAAACCTGAGCGTGGGACACAAGAGGCAGATAAGTATTGTGTCTCAAAATTTGTCACATGTAGAGCCATCATCTTTTGCAAATTAGAACACTAATCAGTAGTCTTGAATCTGAGCTGAGTCTCTAAGATACATTAGGTAAAATATAATTTGTATTCTAAGGTTGTTATATGTTTGAAGTTGGATTGAAAGTGGTGCAGGGAAATCTTGTGTGAGACAAGTGCATCACAATTTGCACTGAAAATATATTCTCTGGAGGAAATAAGCTATGTTGTATTGTCTGGTAAATTAATTTATTTTTCTTTCCTTGTGATATGTTCCCCTTGGGGCTAACATCTGCATCTTTTGGCTATACTCATCTGGAAAGACCTGGATCATATTACCCAAAACATCAGTGTTATGGAGAAAAAAGCATGGTATAGTGACTCAATAAGTCCGTAAGAATAAAATTAACATTTTATGCTGCATTTTGATTTCATGTTCAGGGAGAAAAAGAAGTTCATTTTACAATATTATTTTTACAGAAACCGGACTCATAAAATGTAGAAGGAAAATGTGTGAGGTGAAAAAAAATACTCATGCTTGGAAAAGAAGTATTAGATGTACATGTCCAAAGTCGCTGGGTGACCTTGAGAGAACACTGAGATTAATCTCTTCTTTTTCCATCCTTGTAAATCAGAATTTATTTAGAGTAAACTAGAGCATAACCAGACATTTTTCAATGCAATACCATGCAGAGACACATATGTAATAAACATCTACTGCTGTTTTCAGGTGAAAACAGGGCTTAATTTCAGCACTGTAGTGAAGCTCCTCATATAAGTTTATGGAGTCACATTTCCCTCAGCCAACTCTATCCCTCTCATTTTTCAATCCTAAATTCTATTTTAATTGCCTCTAGTCCACAGAATATTTAATTGTCTCATGCAAAGCAGAACTGCTGTAGCAGTGGGGATTGAGGAAGCCTGACATAGAATATTTTAGCTTGGTGATAAGATTATTTACATAGGATGTACACTTTCAGAACACTCAGGAAAAGAAAAGCAAACTCTGGTAAAAATGATGAGGGACTACCTTGCATTTTCTTAGATATGGTAGATACAGAACCTAAAGCAGCAAGTGCATCCCATGATGCCTGATTATTGGCCCTGCTGCTAAGTTACTTGGCTCAGTATCTAGGTCCCATGCCTCTAAAATTCCAGGGCCATAGGTATTTCTTATAGTGCATGGTAGTGATATACTTTAGGCTATATTAGAAAAATCTGAAATGTCGGAAGACTTTCAGAAGCAACTAAGTAGGGGTCTTTAGGAATCTAAATACTGGGTTTAGGAGCTTAAGATGGGCTTAGCATCCTAAACTGATCTTTTGAAAATCAGGCCTTAGGTATCATTAAGGAAAAGCATATTAGAGTTTCAGGGAAAAGTTGTCTAAGCTCCAGCCCAGACTTGTAACCAGGAAAATTAGCATATGCTGGCTGAGGAGTTTGTCAAGCATAATTATCTGCTCAATTAGTGACCATCTCTTTTTAATTCCTGTTTGCTAGTTTATGTAAAGTTTAATTTACAAAGGTGACACATTGTTATTTTGTGGGCTATGTTATCTGCAAGTTGTTTCAGATGTCAGTAGAAACACTGATACAAATATCAATGGTCTTTATCATGTTTAAAGAGATGTTGTGTTCCTACTAAATCCATGGCAGAAGAGTTCCCACGACATAAATTGCAGTAAGCTCTCTTTTTCTTTTCTGTATTTCAGGCACAAGTTACTATTTATCTGCATGGTCCTCTCAGAAACAAGCGCACGGATGCTTAAAAATAAAACCACAACATTTCACAGACATACTAAAACCCCAAGCAAATAAGAAAAAGAAAAAACAAAACAACAAACCACTTTCATCCTCAGCACACACACACTTATTAGATAATGGATGAATGCTGTTTACTTCATACTATGGGTACAGGCATGAAGTGCTCAAGGTTGGGGAAGGAGGAGAGATATACTGCTGACACGAATTCCTGCAGGTGTGGAAACCTAAGTGGCTATAAATTTCCATTGAATTTGGTACTTAATGGGGTGGTGTTTTTTCAATAATTCTTGTGCACTTGTCACAGAAACTTGGCAAAATGAGGCATATATTGTATTGTATGTCATAAATGCAGTAATTTATGGTGCATTGCTGTCTTGCAATCTAGTGCATGATACTAAATTAGGGAACAGCACTTTTTTTTTTTTGTCAGTTTGGAAGCATAATCAGTAATAACATCCTCAAGATCTCTTTTACATCTCTTACTCCCCAAAACTACTAATTCCTTTAGTGGAGAGAAAAGGCAAAATAATGAAACAGACCATGAAAAGCAAAATACAAAGATGTGTTTGCATGAAGAGCTTCAAATTGTATGGAGACTTAGATGACTTGTATGATTGCATCCAGAGGGTAGTAACAAACAGATCAATGCCCAGATGGAGATCAGTAATGAGTGGTGTTCCTCAGGGGTCTGTACTGGAACCAGTGCTTTTTAATGTCTTCATCAGTGACAGAAAGTGAAATAGAGTGCACCCTCAGCAAGTCTGTAGAGGCCACAAAGCTGTGTGGTGTGGTTGACATGCCTGGTAGATGGGATTCCATCCAGAGGGACTCAAGAAGTGGGCCCATGTAAACGTTGTGAGGTTCAACAAGGCCAACTGCGAGGTTCCTCATATATGTTCAGGCATCCCTCAGTATCAAAACAGATTGGAGGATGAATGGATTGAGGGCAGTCCTGTAGAGAAGGACTTAGAGCTGTCGATGGATGAAAAGCTGCACTTGCAGCCCAGAAAGCCAAACATATCCTGGGCTGCATCAAAAACAGTGGGGCCAGTAGGTAAAGAAAGGTGATTCTGCCATTCTACTCTGGTGAGAGTCCACCTACAGTGATGAGTTCTTAGCACAGGAAAGACATGGATTTGTTGGAGTAAGTCCAGAGGAGACCCTCAAAAAATAAGAGGCTGGAATATCTCTGCTATTGTGCTGGTTTGGGGCCAAGCAGATCGTCTCTTGCCCCGAAAGGGACAAAAGAATGAGACTCACACAAACGGATTGGAGAGTGATGGAAAGTTTAAAAGGAAAAGCAATTGGTGAAGCTACAGAGAACTACAAACTACAAAGCATAGTGACAAAGAATATCCCAAAGCGTACAGAACCCCTCACAGAATTCCCAAAGGCTTTCCAATCCTTCCCTTCTTCCCACCTGAGGGTAAACCCAAACCCCCCAGGGCTCTTTCTTCCCCCTCCCGCTGCTAGGCAAGTCTCAGGCTGGCCAGGTCTGAGACTGCCCCCCCCTCCATTCTCCTCCTGGCATTAGGCCTAGACAGGCCTAAGAGGCCTTGAGGATACTCCCCCGGCATTACCCGATAAGAGAGGACATCTCCCGTGGGAGCAGAGAGGGAAGAAAGAGGAAGAGAATGACTTTGCAGATGGCCTTATAGGGTGCAGGACTTATGGGTAGAAATACGCCGTTTCCTGTGTCCACCCCTATTGGGTGGGCACCCAGGACACCAGAGGTGTATCTCATGCAGCAGTGGCAGGGGGCCACCCAGCCTAAACTGCCACAGCTATGAATAAAGGCTGAGAGAGTTGGGATTGTTCAGCCTGGAGAAGAGAAAGCTCTGGGAACACTTTGTTGTGGCCTATAAGTAAGATGGAGACAGACTGCAGGATATGATGGACCAGTACAATGAGTAGTGGTTTTAAACTAAAATAGAGTAGATTCAAACTTTATGTAAGGAATATTGGTTTTGTTTTAAATGATGAAGGTCATGAAGCAGTGGCACAGGTCTTCCATCCTTGGAAACATTGAATTTCAGGTTGGATGGGGCTCTGAACAACCTAATCTAATTGAATGTGTCCAAGCACATTGCAGGGAGGTTTGGACTTGACATATTAAGGTCCCTCCAACCAAAAACTATTATAAGATTCTATGATACTATAATTCTATTATATAAGGAAGTGGCAATGTAGTCTAGAGCTTCTCTTCCAGAGGATGTGTCTAGTTGGAAGTTAACTTATAGGCAATATTGTCACCTCTTAGTAGTTTACAGTCAAAATTGTTTCAAAGAGTGCTTTCCTCATGAAGAACAGATATATAACTGCATCACAGAAACCATCAAGGTAATCTCCTAAGAAAATTTAGGAGTGAAAGCTCAAGTACCAAAGGACATCAGGCATTTTTGTCTTCCTTTATAACTCAGTATTTTTGAGGGTCTCAGCAGAGGCACTCTACTTAGTTTGGGAATTCAAGACTGACATATTCTATTTAATGAGAGATAAACACTAACAATGATACTGCACGAACAGCTGAAGAGGATCTGTCACCCAGCCTTATTGCATGACCTCTTCTCTAAATAAGAAAGAATCTTCATGAATTGCATGAATAAAGAGAAATAGTATGGTAATGCATTGACTTTTCACATTTTTATTTGACCTAACTAGCTCAGTCTCTACACAGAAAATAATTCCCTTCTGAAATAGTGTTTGGGGATGGGAATGGTTTGGGTTTTTTTCATTTCAGATGAATGAAGAAATTCTTCTGACTATTAAATAATGAAAGTAGGGCAAGTCTCTGCCTGGATCCAAGTTCTTCAAAATAATTAATCATTTTAATTTCCTTTTTCCTTTATCCTAGTTGCTGATTTTTGAGCTTTTTTTATATCCTCCTTTCTTTTAGTTTTTTTTTTTCTCTTTTTTGCTTTTTCAAGAAAGCAAAATAAAATTCTAGTTTCTAAATAGCTCTTGAGATTCCTGTGTATTCTACATTAGGGCCTCACAATCTGTTGCTCAACTGCAAACAAAAGTAACATAGAAAATCAGCATTCACATGTTCTGTTAAATTGTTAGGCCTTTTATAACACAGGAAGAAATTCAGTCTTTTACTTGAGCCAGAGTAATAAAACATTCTTTTTCACTGCAGCTGTACTATAACTAGATGTGTCCCAAATGTTGTAGAAAGTCAATGGTGATATATTTACAGTCATTCTGCAGAGATCCAGGTAATTGAACAAGGAATCAAACAAGTGGGAATCTCACCTTCCATTGTGTCTGACAATTTTCCTTTATTAGGGAACAAGGGTGGAATTCATCTCATCCAGCTTTAGAGATCTGTGTAGATTGCTCCTGACTGTGCTAGTCATCCTAGGTTTCTTTGTAGTCAGCTGAGAGAACAGGCATGAATGAATAAGTACAACTCCCATGACCTACTTTAGAAGTTTAAATGCAGACCCTACAAGGTTTTGTATCTCTTTGTAGACTAGAAAGAGGACCTAGATGGATATGTCAAAATTTGTTCAGATAAACTACACTGCAGTTGATAAAACAAAGTGATATAGTGGGACATGGAAACAAGTAATGTGAGATGCAGTGTGGTACCATTTGTAAGGCCTTACTCAGGAAATAAAATTCTACTAAACATACTGAGAATCTGGTCCAAAGAAAAGTTGCCAAATTAGAGTAGGAGAAATATATTGCTATAGGAAACTAAAAGGAGGAGTTTAAAATAGAGGGAAAAAAAAAAACAATAAGCCACACCTGCTAAGAATCCTATTGCCCTGAAAGAATGAAGTGTTAAATGCATTTCAGCTAATGTATCCTTTGATTTCTTAATCTTGAGTAATAGGAAAAAAAAATCTATAAATTCGAAAATCTCTTCCAAACTTAAACATTTTCTCTCTACTTTCAGTAAGGCCCATGTAAACAAATCAGTTTGCAAATTTTTGCAGAGAAATGTAAAAAAGTACTGATTTTAATGCACCTGATGGTGTATTTGGGATACAGTGACAACACTGATCATCTCTGAAGAATCAGCTGCAGGTTAGTTGCTGAAGACTTCTACCAGATTCACTTAGTTCAGTATCACTAATTTCACTAAGGGAGAGTTCATCAGTAGTGCTATCTTCAGGTCATAGGTCAAAATCTGTAATGCAAATTGGACTAAAAAGGATATTGAGACTCCATAGCATATGTAGCCATGCATTGTTCCATCTAACTATTACCAATGTGGAATAAAATCCTATCCTGGCACAAATCCACGAGCTTCTCTTCCAGGTGATGATGACCCTGCCTGTTCAATGAGTGGCGGTGCTCAAAGACTCCAAATCCTCAGTCTTTGACACCTCTTTGCTTTCAAATCAATGTGTTGCACTTGCTGAAAGCACTTGCTGGTGTTGCTGTTCACGTCTCAGTTCTCTCTCCTGTCTCTTGTATCGATGGAGGGGAAAGCATTGTTTTTAACCAACCTTGTTATGGCTCTGTCTGCTATAAAATGCCATGTAGCAGCTCTTATTCAAAAAAATGGGGTCAAATCCTGGTCTCATGAGAAAAGAGATTTCTCTTTTGATGTGAGTGGGTCTTGCACTCATACCATTTATTTCACAGAGCCACAGACATCGAGAGTTTTAATAGGGGTAATATGAAAACTGTATGATTTCTTGCAGTACTGCTGCAATAAAGGAGATGAAGACTGAAAATCCACTTCAGCAGGTATCTTTGAAGGGGATAGTCTTGGCTCAGAGTTCAATTATGTTTTGTTAACTATATAGTTATTAATGATCCGTGATTGGTTCCATTTTCTGTAATTACCAACACA
Organism: Indicator indicator; assembly: GCF_027791375.1. Taxonomy (NCBI): domain Eukaryota; kingdom Metazoa; phylum Chordata; class Aves; order Piciformes; family Indicatoridae; genus Indicator; species Indicator indicator. Next base: position 19,353,755 of record NC_072021.1, read on the forward strand.
CTGCATGGATCTTTGGTGTCACAAGCAAATGGATTACAGAATACAAAAGATGTTCAGATTCTGGTCATGTCTAAAACTACGTAATGATGACTTTTGAAACTGTCACTAATCTATAACAGCACATGTATGTTATTTCCTGAATAAACTTATCAAGTATACTAATGTTTGATCAAACTGAAAAATCAGCAAGATAGTTATTCTGAGAGTTGCTGTAATATTGGTGTAGGGGAGGACTTGATCTTGCTATGTGGTGACTGACAAGAGGAGCCTGAGTAGAGAGGTGGATGAAATTTTAATGAATAGAAGTTTGACTCTCCAACCACAGCCTGGAAGTAGGATAATATTAACAGTTCTCTGAAGCCACATATCATAGAAATAGCTGCTGATTTCTCCTCTATCCCTACCCGTAAAAACATCAACAAAGACCTGAAAAGGAGGAGATGACAAATGACTCTAACAATATACATTGTTCTAGTAGCTGATCACCACTTCTCAAGGGGCAAGTATTTCCTTTGCTGTCTCCATTAGTTCATTGCACTATGTAACAGATTACTTGCCCAATGTTCAAAGCAATCCTATCTTGACATCCAGCACAACACATGGTACAGTCTTAATGTCAAGATTGAAGAGAGAAGAATAGTTATAGAGCTAAGTTTGATGCTTTCAGATGTACCGAGGACATATAGTTTTAAAACTTATTTTGTAAGCTTACTTTAGCAGTTCTTTTTTAACATAAGACCACCAGAGAAAGCTGAGCTGTGGCAGCCTGGGTAAGGGAAATAAATTAATGCTCTGTGTGTAAACTACCACTGACTGCCGAAGGTGCAATTTGATATAGACATATACACTGGCAAAAGCTCTCTCCTAGCATAAATCATCCTAGTGTTGTTATGAATCTGGAGCAGGTTTTAAAACAGCAAAGGACCTGACCTCTTGATCTTGCAGAGGACAGCCAAGAAAGCCAGTTGCAGTAATTGCATCCTCAACCATGTATGTGTAAAGCACTTTTCCCTGCTCAGCCTGTGGGACCTGAGGAACACAGTTCAAATAAAGGTGGAAAGAGAGCATAAGTTATATACCCCATGATGGAGCTGTCAAGGTCGTCAAACCAGTGTTTTTTGTGTCATTATTAAAAGTGAAATTTTGTGGAAGATTTCCACAAGGAAGGGAGTGTTTTCCAAATAACTTTGGGAAAAGGTAGTATAGAAATATTGTTCCCATTATGAGTAGCAGCACATGAGATAATTGTGTTTGAGGTTGGTAATTACTGTATTTGGATGTTTAGGTTAAATCTGTTCCTTCCATATTACTAAGCGACTGCAGCATTATTTCACCAGAATGGGCCACTGTCATCACAGGGGCTGAAATATTTCCTGTGTATCAAAGCACACAGCTGTAAAAGAAAATTGTATAGCCCTTCATTTTTATTCTTCATCAAACTTGCAAAGAGCAAATTCATTCCAGGAAAGGACCAGCAAAGCTAATGGAGCTGCAGCAGAAGGAGGTGGCTTTAGAAGTTTAGGACTCTGTAATGTATAGTACATCTGCTAAACAGCTCTGCCAATACTCCTACGCACATTGAGATACAGGATTAAGAACTACTGTATTTTGTTCTCTGCACTTACAGACCTTCAGTCTGAGTATTGCAAAATGCTTTAAGGACATTAATTAATTAAACTTTAAAAGCCACACTAAGGACACTTAATTCACTGCTACTCATGGCAGGCTTCAATTTATCTGTAAACCTCATAAAAGTATTGAAAAGTAGATAGCTCTGTGCAAACCTGAAGTTATACCCTGATCATTTACTTAAGCCATTTATGAGTTGCCTACTGAGACACTTCTGAAATTTTCTAGGCAATCAACATCAAACATATAAATATATATTCTCCTTAGAGGAAGATCTACGAAGAAATAAAGGAAACATCTAAAGACTATTGGTAAACATCGCAGCAAATGGGATCATTCCTTCATAGAGAATTTGCCCATCTTTTTCCTCATAAATTTTCTAACACCTTCATTCCATTCAGCAGTGGAGAATTACTGCCAAATCTGCTTAATTAAGTAAAGAAAATTAAAAAAGTTTTGGAAAGAGACTTTCAACACTGGCCTTCAGTTCTTGGGTGCTACCATCAATTAAAAATTAGCCAAATACGCAGAATTACATTGCTTGTAGTTAGATGCAAATACCCAAGTGAGAAATCTAATGTCAGAATTAGATTATTATAATTTTCTGAGGTCCTGAAATTTTCATTTCTATCCTCCAATCAAGTCAATTACTGAATATTGTAATGACCAAACTGTCACCCTAAAACAACCCCAAAAAACCCAACAAACAAAACCCAAAACCTTGATCCAGATGCTATTTTTTCTCATTTTAACTGCATTTAGGGGTCTAAAACTGAGAACTTAAAGTAGAAGTAATGAACATCAAAAACCTTTTGAGGAAATCAGAATTATTGTTCTATTTGTCTTGGCAGCAGTGATACATCCAAATGATTTATTTCGCTGAAAGTTAAGCTCCTGTGCATATCCACTATAATTCTTCAACAATGTGACCTTGTATTTTTCTTTATTTTTATGTTTTTCTCCTTTCACTGAGAAATGATAAGTGAAACACATGGCTAAAAATTAAGATTATTATTGAAGTAGTAGACAAGACAAAGTTCAAAGGAAAATGAAGAGTCCTTGGAATTAAATGGAGAGCTTAAAAGGAAAGGCGTAGGAAAAAAAGATGGAAAAATAAAAAACTAAAGCTTAGGTTAGAAGGATAAAAATATTCCAAAGTGACTAGGAAATGGACATAACACGTTCTCCTTGTTATAGTCTAATCAGTTGTTGATTTCATAATCAGTATAAAATTTAGAAATGATGAGCGAGAAAACTAAAACAAGAAGATGCCTCTGGAGTCCAAACAAATCTCTACTTATAACATTTTCTATAATGCTACATGATGTGTTTGAAATAGAAGGAAAAGCATTATAGAAGAAAACATTTAACAACAGAGTGGAAAGAAGCAGCTGTTGATTTATTGATGTTATCTTTCTATTGTCACATAGAAATTAAGAGTCAGCATAGACCACCTGATTTAGCTGTTTTTTTTTTTTTTTTAGCTTTGTTTGGTTTTTTGTTTTATTTCTGTGAAACTTCTAAGTATGGCTTGTAGTTGTTCCTACTCCATGGGACTGCAGATACCCTCATCATATTTTCCAGGCTATTCCAGTAGAGATATGTGCTTTTCAAGTGACTAATCTACTCTCAAAGCATCTTTTGTCCACGGATAGGAAATATTTTATCTCATTCAAAAGTAGCTCATATTGGTACATATGATAAAATTCCAAAGGAAAATAAAAATTATCAACAGTGACCAGTGGTATCACTGTTCCTCTCTGTCATTTTTTTCCATGTCTGAGCAAATTTTTGAGTTTGTTTTCACAAGGTCATCTATCTTGTCCTCCAATGAATTCAGTCATTGAATTGTATAATTACAACTTAGACACAGTAATCAAATATTTATTTAAGCTTCCTTAAAAACTCTCTTGGAAGACAAACTCTCTAAGTCAAGAGAATTCAAATTTAATATTGCTTATGCCATGCTTCATGAAAGACTTCTCTGCAAGGCTCTGAATGTCAGTAACTGTTCTATGAGGAATCATGCTTGTGTGAGAAGGATATTCAAGAGACCAAATACCAATCACAAAAGTTTGGAATTACTCTTGGAAAGATAACTTTGTCTTTTCTCCTTGGTCCAAATATTGAGGCCCAGAGCATTATAACAGAGTCTTGTGGTGTAGAAATCAAGAAAGCTTACTGGGCCTTATGAATTGTCATTGTATGCTTCTCAGTTCGTTGACAGCTGTTACCCCTTCCTTAAACTTCTCTTCCTAGACCAAGAGGATAGGTTGGAGCTTTCAGCATAGTGAAAGATGTGAGAATGTCATATTTGCCTACTGAATTAAAAGACAAGTCAGTCTGTTTCATCTTAATATTGCTCAGTAATCTGTGAAAGGAAATCTTCCCTGGCTGCTAGGTTTAGTATGTCACCTATCATACCTAAGGGCTTTTATGGGACAGTCTGCTCTTGCCTCTGGCTTGCCAGGTTTTCACCTTAGCAGCTGCTGTTCATGCATTTGCTTCTGCCCTGGAGGCACACAGCCATCAAGACAGTTTAAGACAGATGTTTACAGTGCCCATTATTCTGGGTGGCAAGAACAGGATTGTGACAGAGATTCCCAAGGCATCTTACAAGCTCTTTGAGACACTGTCTTCCTTAAAGCAAAGGAGAGGACATATGTTAAACCCCACATCTGGACATAAAATGGAGATGGCAACAGTTACCTCATGGCTTCTTCTGGTCCATGGAATAGGAAAGCTACTGCTGTTTGAATTCACCTCTCTGTCCTCTCTGCCTTTTGGAGGTATGATAGAAATACTTTAGCCTGACAGATTTAGAAGCTAAGCAGCCCAACAAAGAGTGTATGTAGAAATGTAGTGTATGTAGAAATGTTTGTCATTTATTCAATGTTCTGAGCAAATCATTTAGTAGTTTCAATCTCCACACTGTATTTGTCTTGTGTTTTGATTGTTAATGAATGTGAACTCTTTGCCAAAGGTATTTCCTTTGTAGCTTTTTTTCCCATGGCTCTAACAAAATATTCTACTGAATATTGTCAGCAAAGAATATTCTCTTGAGAATCATCTTGCAATTTCCTCTGCTGCGTGTCTCTAACAGAGAAATACAGACTTCAGTTCGTAATGGGTCACTCTTTCTTTACTCCTTTATGCCTTCAGTGAAATAAAGAAATCTTGCTTGTATACATTACTCTTTACATTGTGTTTGACCTACAAGTCTTTTTAAGAGCATAGACGTTTGTGCAGTGAAGGCTTCTACAGATGTGCCAGATACCCGGGGGTGCTGGTGGACGAGAGGCTTAACATGGGCTGTCAATGTGCACTTGCAGCCCAGAAAGCCAACCAGAGCCTGGGCTGCAGCAAGAGAAGTGTGACCAGCAGGTCAAGGGAGGTGATTCTCCCCCTCTACTAAGCTCTGGTGAGACCCCACCTGGAGTACTGCATCCAGTTCTGCAGCCCCTGTTACAAGAGGGATATGGAGATGCTGGAGCGTGTCCAGAGGAGGGCCACCAGGATGATCAGAGGGCTGGAGCACCTCTCCTATGAGGAGAGACTGAGAGAGTTGGGGCTCTTCAGTCTGGAGAAGAGAAGGCTCCAAGGTGACCTTACTGTGGCTTTTCAGTATCTGAAGGGGGCCTAAGAGAAAGCTGGGGAGGGACTTTTTAGGATATCAGGTAGTGATAGGACTAGGGGGAATGGAATAAAGCTGGAAGTGGGGAGATTCAGGCTGGATGTGAGGAAGAAGTTCTTCCCCATGAGAGTGGTGAGAGCCTGGAATGGGTTGTCCAGGGAGGTGGTTGGGGCCCCATCCCTGGAGGTGTTTAAGGCCAGGCTGGATGAGGCTCTGGCCAGCCTGATGTAGTGTGAGGTGTCCCTGCCCATGGCAGGGGGGTTGGAACTAGATGATCCTTGTGGTCCCTTCCAACCCTGACTGATTATTATTCTATATGGTCCAACTATTTTTGTAGTGAAAGTGGTGTGACATCTCCTCAGGAAGTGACTCTTCAGAGTGTTCCCAAAATTTTAGCTCTGATGTATCTTAGGGTACTGATAAGGAAAAAATGTTTTTATAATTAATCACTCAGTGCTTACACTGGATCAGGGATTTTTTAGCAAATGTATTTCTAATTTATTTTAAGCCTTACTGACTTTTTGATTTTCAAAAATGTTTTTAGTAAACTGATCTCTTGTTAAATAAACAGAAAGCACAATATGTTCCTTTCTTTAAAAGACTTAATCAAACAAATGTGTTCTGAAATTCCAGGCACTTCTTTGATCTTTAATTAGGCACTTGCTATTTCAAATACATGAGGTACATTTGGAAAGACCTATGCAGGCATTTCTAGGAACTGCAGAGATTTGTGTGTTTTATTCTAATATGCAGTATTTTCCTGGATCTGTAACCTTCCAACACTTTAATTATATTCTGCAGCTTCTATTGGTGCAACTTAAAAATAGTTTAAAAATAGTCACATACTATAACTAATTTGCAGCAGTACAAGTCAATATGATTCATGTTTCCATTACATTTTTTTCAGCTTGGTAAATTTTTCTATTTTCAAAAAAGAAAGCATGCCCTATGAGAGTATGAATGGGGCTATTCAGGGCCACCTTCAGCTGAATACATCAAGATTTTCATAATTACTAATTATATTGGAAGAATCATTTTTGGTGCCTAACACGACAGACTTTCCTTATTCTACAAGAACCTTGAGGTGTTGGAGTGTGTCCAGAGAAGCATAACAAAGCTGGTGAGAAGTCTTGAACACAAGTTCTATGAGGCTATGAGGAGTGGTTGAGTAAGCCAGGGTTATTCAGCCTGGAGTAGCAGAGGCTGAGGGAAATCCTCATCCCTCTCTACAACTGCCTGAAAGGAGACTTTAATGAGGTGGGGGCCAGCTTCTTCTCCCGGGTAACGAGTGGTAAGATGAGAGGATATGCCTTCAGTTTGCACCAGGGGAGGTTTAGATTGGATATTAGGAAAAAAAATTCTTCACTGAAAGGGTCATAAGAAACAGGCTGCCCAGGGAGGTGGTGGAGTCACCATCTCTGGAGGTGTTTAAAAGGCATTCAGATGAGGAGCTTAGGGACATCGTGTAACAGTTGTCTACTGGGGGATGTTATGTTATGGTTGGACTCAATGATCTTAAGGACTTTTCCAATCATACAGTTTATGATTCCATGAACCTTGATTGCTTGGACACCCTGAGAATGAATATGATGAAAATGCAGGTCTGAAGCAGCCAAAATCTTTGACTACTTTTGAAAATCCTTTCCAGGGTCTTTCAGAGGGGTCTGGATGTAGTTCACGCTCCACCGATGTAAAACAATGTTGTGAACTACAAGCCTTCAGCTAGGGCAAGTGCAAATAAAATGCCCAGATCATGGGTCATCAAAGACAGACAAAGGAATTCACTGCTGCTCATGTCTGCTCAGGACCAGATAGCAAGTCTGCAGTAATACTGTGGATGTGTATGCTCCACTGTGTTCACACAGGCATTCCTCTGTGTGCTTTCTTGTTTTCCCATCATTTTGTGCTGTCTAATTAACATGTCAGCTGATATTTTCCCTATGCTTTAAGAATCCTATTTTTACTCCCTTTATTTCACCATCTTTTCCTTTTCATAATACATTTTTCATAATTTATCATTCATTTACATTTCAATTAAGAACACTAGCTGTTTGTAAAAGCTATCCTGATGGGAAGTATGCAATAAATTATTGAAGTTAGTATAATCTGCACTTTCCATTAACACCTCATTTACCTTAATGGCACTAAAAAGACTGTCACCCTTAATACAGTTCATGCTTCTAATAGGAATTCCCTCAGGAGAAAATCTCTAGCGAATTATATATTTGCATATGATATAGGTTGTGTTAGATGATTATAGACTGAGATTCAGAGTGCTATTCTTTAAGGATGACAGCTATGCAGAAAGCCACCTTCCCAGAGTCAAAAGATGGTGCTGCTTGCTTCAAATAGCTAATATCTCTAAGAGAAATCCTCACAAGTATTGTCAACTTATTGTGCACTGAGAAAATTGTCTGCCAGTTAAAAAGAAGTGAATCATTTATTATTAAATCTGGGCAGGGGACAGATTTTTAATTTCTCACTTCTTTTTTTTTTTCAAGAAGAAATGAGAAAAAAAAAACTCTAGCAAAACTAAATTCCTTATGAAGAAGGCTATCCTTTTGTTTGCATAAACTGACATTTGATTTTTAATTTTTTAAAATTTCTGTCACTTCCTAGACTTTCAATCTCAAGTGTTTCATAATTTTAAGATCTGTATATCAAAATATTATTTAATTTAAATTAGCAACTTTCAACTAGAGCTATTACCCTTGAATTAGTGCTTTGTCCACCAGGAAGATTTCTACCAGGAGGCTGTCAAACAGTTCTTTTTTTACTTTACTTTTCAGTATGACAACACCCAGGCATTAACTAGGCCCAAAGAGTAGATACACTAAAGTTACGTGGTAAGAAACAGTCCTGTTTTCAAAGATTTTTTTTTACAATATGAACAGGTAAGATGGTAAAAATAATAATATAGGAGTGAGCAGGAAGAAACAGGTATGCTGACCTGTTCACTTGTTCACTAGATTTTCAGAATAATTTGATTACTAAATTACTCACCTTGTCTTGATGAGTTTAAAGAAAAAAGTATATAGTTACACAGTGCCCCAGAATGTGCAACATCTGGTGCAGGAAACTTTAAGATCAGGATGCTTAACATCATTCAAATTAACTAGGTACAAAACTGAGCAAAATGGGTCCTAAGGAACAGACTCTGCTTTTTTTTCCTTCTCAAATATCAGAAAAGATGTGGTCTGACTTTCTTACTGCCTGCCAGGAACCCATCTGTATGCCTACATCTATACTTCAATATAGAACAAGACCCAGCATCCAATTTTCATGAACTAAGTGTCTTACTACATTACAGCTGGCTCTGAGCTATCCCTCATTTACATGAGGCATCTTTTGGCCTTCAGATTCTATTTGCTATTTGTGTCTACGACTTCACCCCAACCTCAGATGAGATTCTAATGAAGTTCAGTGCAGTGATGGTTTTATAGCAAAAAGCTGATGTTGCACACTCCAGGGTACAACATCACTACTGAGGATGAGGTACAACACATAAAATTGAGGATAAAAGCCTATTGAGCTAGTTTGGAAGACTACAAAGAATGGAGGTAGATTAACATCACCTTCTGTTCTACATACTGCCTGATGAGAACTACTCTAACTCAAACCATGTTGGGGCATTACCTGGAAAAGTGCTTGGTGGTATAGGCCAGTACCACATTCAGGAGTAAACTGGTAATTATTGCTTTAGGAGATCATATTTAGAAAATTGAGCTTAATCCCTGGTTTTGTGTTTTTTAACATCATGGATCTACTATGTGCAGACACTGAAGGAAGGTAGCTACCATTCCAATTGTGTATAGAAGCTGCAAGACAGTGTCTTTATGGTTTTTTGCCCTAGACTTTTGTTATGGTTTTAGTGCATTCCCCCCTTCCACCTCCTCCCTCCCCTCTTACAGAGAGATAAGACAGGGAGGAAAAAAAGGCAGAGAGAGTTTTATTAGATGATTTACACAGGATATTTTACTCCTTCACTGTGAAAGTATCATATTACATCAGTATATATATGAAACAGAAAAAAAGGGAAAGGAAATATACCGGCTGGATCCCAAAAACAAGCAAAGACTTGAGACCCAGAAAGCGAGTGAGCGACTGAGAACCTCCTGTGCAGGATGGTAATGCCCTTCAGTTTTAAAATGCCTAAAATTCATGATTTCTGATAGTGAGAATATTAGTGTGTTTCAAACCACTCAACTTTTCATACTAAAATGGCTCTTACATCTCTTAAATGTGACTATATTGAGTTTCAACTTCATTTTGTGGCTTCACTATAGGCAAGAGACTTCCAGCCAATGCAACAGCAGAATCCAGTCCTTGAACATTTCTCTGTGTTTTAAAGCCATTTGACCACTCACCAGCCACATCTAACACATGGGGTCACATTCCAAGTTCTTTGAAAGCATTGTTCCCCTTTCCTCAGTTTAATCCTAGCAATTTCAGCTGCAGTGTGAGGATTTTGTATTTCTAAATCCAAGCTGTTAGAATTGTATGAACTAATGAGTGGGATAACTAAGATTAAAAAGGCAAAAACTATTCACCATCAGAATTTAAAAAAAAAAAAAATAAGGGCCACCAAGGGAATTTATTAGACAACAAGATAACAATAGATAAGATAATATTTCACATAGTATATAATTACATTAGGCAGTTCACTGCTGAAAAGAAAATAACGGATCAAGAAAGTGAGAAGGCAAGAAGGAAATCAAGAAAAACAAAACAAAACAAGCAAACAAGCAAGCAGAGAAAGAAAGAAAGAAAGACTGCAAACTAGGGCCCTCAAGTCTTTTCAAAGAACAAGAAACCTAAGTTAATGACCTAGCAGAGCTGACAACCTAAGTGTCTAGTCAACCTGAGCTCCCTTTTTCAACTGAAAGATGTGACAGTAGAGTCAATAGCTATTTCCCCTTCATTCAAATTCTTTCAACTCAAACTAGTTTTGTGCTGCAAGCTTTTCTTAATGGTGGCAGATGTCATCCCACACAATGACCCTCCCTGATTCTTCACAGTCAGTGTGAAATGTAAGGAGGAAACTACTTATTGCTCAGTCTCTTACTGCTTCTGAAACAGAGGGTAACAACTCAGTGCCAAGAGCTTTCTGGAATGGAGAGTTTGTTCCTACTTGTCCAAGATTTTGCCTTACACAACATGCATGTACTATCTCCTATCAAAGCTGGACCCAGCATACCAGTCAAAACAATTCAGTAATTAATTTTAAACAAAAAGCCTGTTTACATGAATAATCATTACTGAAAATGCCTAAATATGAAAAGACTGCTCACAATAGCCACCTATTGTGAGAAGTCAATGAATTATGCATTGTTTGAATTAAATCTGGATCTATATTGTGGGGGATTAATATAGCTGATGTCTTGTGAATTATTTTTTCCTTCTTTTTTTTTGCAACCCATCTGCCAACTACAATAGGTTGCAATTTTGTTGAGCGTTTTATGCTGAAAAGGTTATTAATACCAGATGCTCCTTTCTTGGAATACCCTAAGCACAAAACATTCCATAATGAAATATAAAAAGTTAACAATTGCATGTTCAAACTTGGTGGATTAAAGATTCTATTAAAATTGTGGGATATGTCCTATGTTTAATGCATTAACTCCTTTTTTCGTCAAGGGATGCCTAAGGCAGGCTAGATTTTGTTTTTCTCAAGGGAGAAAGGAAGCATATTCACATCTCTAGCATTGTTCTTTTACTGTATTTTGTCAAAAATATCATTAATATAATTGAGTTCTGTTGAAGACAATGAAAATACACAGGTCAGGCATTTTTAGCTGAGATTCTGGAGATAAGCATTGTCGTTCAGAACCCACATTCAGTGAATTTTCAGATGAGGTCAGCTCTGCATTCCAATGAGCAAATAAACCATTGAGAGAAAAATAGAAATGATAATAAAAAAATAGAAGAAAATTTTCTGTTATTAAAAAGAAAGACAGCTTTATTAGGGAAGAAGATAGGCAACTGGAACTTCAGCTGCTACAAATTGGTCCAGATGCATTATTAATTCTGGAGAAATCTTTCTTTTCATAGCTTATCTCCTTCTACTAGTTTTGTAGAAAGCCATTGTTAAGTTCCTGTGGCTTGCCTCTCGGGCAGTTATCTTCCAGTGAACTGCTCCTGTCCACACAATTTAAAATGCTGTATATATTCCCAATGAGTTCCTGAGGGCAAGAACAGGGATGAAAGCAATCACTGCAGACTGGGCAGACCAGAAATGTCCCCCCCACCACATGCCAATAAACTGGTCTTTTTTATGTTTGTCTTTCCACATTATACAAGTCCTTGAGTTACATCTTCCCACCTTGAATGGTTCTCAATGTCCATCTCCACTCCACAAGTCAAGAAGTGAGAGAACAGAGCAAAAAGTAATGGAGCTTTGAGGAAGTCAAGAAAAGGGCTGTGTTTGCTTTTCTCATATGGTGCTTTGCAAGGTTCCAAGGCAAGGGTGTGGCAGAGCATCCAGGTAATTTTTCTAGCAGGGATGTTTCAAGCACAGGAGTTTTCATGTGTTTGGGGTTTTGTTTGTTTGCTTGTTTTGGGTTTTACTGTTTGTTTGGGTTTTTTTTGTTTGGGTTTGTGTGTGTGTGCTTTTGTTTGTTTTGGTTTGGTTTGGTTTGATTTGGGTTTGTCTTTTGGATTTTTTTGTTTGATCTTTTTTTCTTCTTAATGTGCAAGTAAGTTATCCATTTTGGTTTTATATAAAGAAAAAATGGGACAATTAAATGTTATGAAGTCTGGAATTGGCTTCTGAGTAACAGTGAATTCAAATCAAGAGGAAAGATAATTTTAACTTCTTCACTTCAAAGAAGTTAAGCCTGCCAGATCAATTTGTATAAACCACACAAAGGCTTTTGGTGATGAAGCTTTTTTCCTGGCTTCTATATTTAACAAATACATGTACACAGAAGCATCTTCGAAGCTGAACTCTAAGCTGAAAGCGAAAAGTTACTTTCAGTTCATAATTTAATCAATTTGATTTTATATGGTAGCATTGCTGTTTTAAAAAGCAAACTACCTGACATGCTACAAAATCAAATTTTCTGGCACTACTGTGTCCTCCTATTCATATACTGTCAACTTTCCCTTTTATGTGGATATCTATTGGATAATCTCCTCTCGTTCAGCGCACAGAGCTCCTATTAACATCAGTGAGAATTTCCCGCTTGGAACAAGTGCAGAATTAGCAATAGATGCACTTCAATAGCTTCCATTCACTTTGGATAAACTCTGCAAAGGTCAGATGTTTATCTGAAGCTTATATGACTCATTCAGCCTTCTGGAGGTTACTAAATATCATAAACTGAACCTCTCTTTAAAAGCTGACAGAAGTTCCTAATCTGAACCCAATCGAAATACCACAGGTAAAGGTTTTCCAGCAGGATTTTTTCTTTTTTCTTTTCCAGGTTCAAAAGCATATGATAATGAAGTGACCAGTTATTTCATACCCACAGATTATTCTTTTTAACATTTAATTGTAAGCATAGATAAGGAAGATGGAAGACTAAAGGGAGATAAGGGAGTTTTCTCTACCTGAACTAACTTAGTTGTTCTATACTGGGTCTGAACAGAAATATTGAATGAGATTAGAGAGTTCTTCCCAGCGTCATAAAAATTAGGCCTCTAATTCATAAAAGTTCTCTTCCTTAAATGATGCATCCCTGCATTTTACTCTCAGCTTCTTTCCATCTATGCATGTGTACCAGTACACACATGCACATATATATATATATATATATATATATATATATATATATATAAAATATATGTATATATATGTATGTGTGTATAATCATTGTTCTGAATAATATATACAAAGAGAAGCTCACTAGGTCTTCCAGATTTGCAGGCAGGCTGTGGGGAAATAATATTTGCCTCAAGCAAGATTATTTCTTGTGTCTCACAATTCTCTCTCCTATTAAAAAAGCATTCTTGATTTCCCAATGAATGGAAAAGAATAAAATAAAGATTAAAATTGAAATGATGCAACTTGCAAATTAAATTAACAGGTGTGGTAATTCAGTGTGCACTTGCAGAGCTTCTTTTCCAAGGTGGAAGGAAAATAGGAAATGGAAAATTTCTCTCTCTGAGTTTCTTTTTCACCCACAGTTCTGTCAAACTGCTGTATTCTTTGTATCTAATCCATTTATGTCTCACTGTAAACACACCTATTTATGCATCCCTTGCCTCCTTTATTATTATTTTTCCATCTTGAATTCATTAGTCTTTTATCAGAGTACTATGTAATGAAGAAGCCTAATCAGGTTTATTTCAGTAGATATTTTTATTTGGTTTTGTTTGTGGGGGTCTTCTTGGTTCATTTTGTTTGTTTGTTTGTGTGGTTGGGGGTTTTTTTTGGTTGGTTGGGGGTTTTTTTGCTTTTTTTTTGTCCATTTTTTTGTGTAGTTGTTTGACTTCTTTTTACATATCAATTTGGAGTATAGAAAATGTGTGTCACACTGTACCCCCATAGCAAGAGGAATAAAAGCCCCCTGGCTCACCAGGTCCAGAGCCTGAGAATGATTCTTCACCCAGTGTCACAAATTTCAGAGGTCTGCAAGAGCACTCAACAGCAACATCAGTCTCCCTAGATCGGAGGCTAGGATCTCCTTGTTATCCAGGAACTGGTTTTGTCATTAGGAGACATGTTTTGTAATTAGGAGACATGTAACAATTTATGTATGGAAGTGAAACCACAACTGTTTATATGTATATTTGTATATATGTATATGTGCAATGCCTGTAGTCTTTGGAATCTTAAAGGAATGGTGGCCCATCTTGCAGCTGTAAGTGGCTGTCTGTCATGTTTCTGTCAAATCTACACAAGATGCATGTTTGATCCCATATCTGGATCTGCTGGACTGGCACTAAGGCTTCCTGTCTTCATTTCAAAATTTTTCCATTCAATCTTTGCTCTCAGGTGGGCTGACAGCCCTCAAGGTTTGCAGATGATCTGGCAGAGCGGTCTATTTCAAGCTCATGTAAGAATATTTTGGAACTTTATTTTAGCATTAGTTTGCTGTTCATACATGTAGCCTACCAACTTACTGAATAATTACTGGCAGACAAAAGTGATCTTTCACAGTTTTGTAGAGAAAGTATAAAAACAATTGACTAGATGTGTTTGTTTGTGGTTTTGTTTGTTTGTGTGTGAGCGTATTCGAGTTTACAGAGATCTTAAATGCCCATTTGTAGGTTGTAAGCATCTAAAATTTATTAATGCATCCCATTTTCTCTTGAGAAATCTTGTAAAACAGACATAGATATCTGATTTGAGTGTGCTCTTCCATAGCTGGAATTTTGCTTCAGGGAGACACTGTTCTAAAAACATACTCATTTCCAATATCATTCAACAACTTACTGGCCAGTTGATTACAACTCAGGTGGAAGGACAAATGTTATATTTTTACAGGTCTGTAGTTACTACTCAAGAGATATTGTCATGGGTTGAGTTGAATCTGCTGCTGACATTCAGTACCATGGTGCTGTCATGCCAGCTTCAAACTGAAAATGCTGGATGAAGCAAAGTATTATGGGGCTTGACATTCAGATTGTAACATGAGAGGCTTCTTCCATCTGCTGCTCTTGATTTCTGGGCTTGGAGTGTTGGGCAAAAGCTGTAGGTCATGGAGTAAGGAAGCAGGTCGCTGCCCTCTGCTGCAGCTACTGCTTTTTGGTGTGGTTTCCTGCAAATAGGCTAAGGTAATTGTGCTTTGTGTTATCTCATTTCCAGTAAAACTCTCTATCTCAGCTTGAAGTTTGGGGTTTTTCGTGATAACTTTCCCTCACTTTTCTGTTGGGGGAGAAGGGTGTGCTAACCCAGCACAGATATTAAGATGTAGCCATGCACATCTTTTTAGCAGTAGAATGTTATAAAATGCACCTGAGAAGCTCATTTTTGAAAAACATTCAGAGAATGCAGAATTCTTGGCAGAGCGTGTTCTTTTGCAGTTACATCTATTTACAAAATGTTATGGCTAGTCTCTGATATTTTTCAGAAGGTTCTTATTCTATTCTTGCTATTACAATGGTGTTGCTACAATGTGTTCTAGATGTCTGTAGTGCTCTTAATTGAAAATGTTTAGTCATAATTCTTGCCTGCAACACTGCTATGAAGAAGTCAAAAGTCCAGCATTTCTTAATTTAAGTCTGTCCATTATTTCCAGGACAAGACTCTTACCTTACACAGCTATGCAAAATGGATATTTACCATGTAGGACTGGCAATTTAAGATTAGGTAAATATGTTTTGCTTTTGTTAAATCTCTTTTTCACTAAATAGTAAACGATTAATACTATTAGAGTTGTAGAACACATGTAGCAGTAATCATGATACACTCAGGACACAAGTGAGGCAGTCACTCCAAGCTGAATTATCGCCTTGTATTTTACCAAATTACATTTAGCTAACTAAACTGAAACATAAGAAGGCAGTGCACAACAGGGAAGTGCAGAAGGAATACAGAGAGACTATCCAAATCTCTCTGTAAACATGAAAAAAGTTCATCCTTACAGTGTGAGCAGTCAAATGGATTTTCCAGAGAGGCCGTGGAGTCTGTTCTTGGAGATGTTAAACATCCAGGTGGACATAAACCTGAGAAGCCTATTCTAGCTGACCCTGCTTTGCTCAGGGAGTTGGACAGGACAATGTACAAAGGTGCCTGCTCAACTCATCCATTTTGTGATTCTGTATCATTAAAAATCATCTCTATGTGCTCACACATTGGATAGGACTAGAAAAGTACACAAGTGCCTGAAAATCCCTTTTTTTTTTCCCAGGCAGATGATCAAATAGAAAGCTGTCTTTGTCCAGAGATGAATAATTTTACTTCAGCAGGTCTCTCACTTATTACTAATGGTGGTGGGCTTTCTTATTCAGAGTAATATAGTGAAAGCACCAGCTGCTGGTAGCTTTCTTTGAGCATGCCACCAAAATAGCTTAATAGGAGCTACTTGAGTGTGATGTGAAGCATTGTCTCCAGTGTTTCCTTCCTTAGCATAGCTAGCAATGAAGCAGAGAGCACTATTCAGTCCCTGAAATATACAAAGGACATCGATAAGCTATTGAAAAAAAAAACTTAGTGAAGCACAACTGGGTTTACAGAACATCATATGTGAGAAGCTATTACAGAATCTGAAAATGAAGAGTTTTAAGAAGAGAAAAGTCAAGAGAGCACTTTGTGCTGTCTTCCTTAATGAAAAATAAATAGAAAATATGTATACAATGATATTGCATAATGAACATTTTTCATTCTCTCTGCACAGGATGCTAGGGAATGAAGAATCTGGCTTCTGTTAATTGTATTGTGATGGGAAAGTACTGTGGAATTTAATTGTGACTTAATCAATGAGGTTCTCTAGAAATTACTCTAAAAATCTAAGAAATCTGATAGAGTAAAACTTTGTTCCCTGTAGAACATTTCAGTCATCCTATGGAATTCAATAGTAGGGATTTAAATCTTCATTAAATGCCAGATGATTGTTTTAAGCAAACAACAAACTATTGAACATTTGAAATATTCTGTTAAATTGTACATGATTTTCATTTAAGTAAATGACATAAAGCATGAAGCAAGAAGGCAGAATGATTTGAAATTGTTTTAAAAGGTGATATCAATGCATTTTAAATAACATTTATAAAAATAGAATACGGACAAGCCAGTGTTGTTCAGAAAAAAAGGGTAATAAATTAGTTAAATTGAAAAAATTCTGCTAATCTAGGTAAAATAGTTATTCTGCCCCACAAGTCAGAAAATATTGAAGGACTGGAAGGTTCATTTCTATTTTTCTTTCTCTTTTTTTAAGGACAATTTAATGTTTTATTTTCTTTCTTGAATATTTTTTATTTACTTGGTTATTTTTTTACACAAACGTTATTTTAATATATTTTTTCCAAATGTTTTGTTGGTTGGTTGGTGTTGTTTGTGGTTTTTGGTTTTGGGGGGCTTTGTTGGTTTGTTTGGTTTAGTTTGGTTTGGTTTGGGTTTTTTTTAATTCTTTCTACCATTTCATTTCCATCTTTATTTGCAAATTTGGAATTGTAAGGAGTCCAAGAATAAGAACTGTATGTGGATGTAGTACAAATGTCTCTCTGAAATGGTCTGCTGCTAAAGAAAAGTGGTTTCTACCATTCTACAAGCAAAAAACTATGACTTCAGTCAAATTTGTTGTTCGGAGCTGCATCCAAACACTGTCTGCTTGGATGAGGGACAAGTCACTATCTCACAATAAACAATATCAATAAATTAATTTTTAGCATTCTCTGAGCCCACTTTTGTCCTTTAGACAGTATTCTTATGAATCACCCTTAGATATTTCCATGCACTGGGGCTTGCACCGGGCAGGGATTGTTCACAAAAGTACCTGAATGAAGCCAACCTGTTCTGGAAAGCAAGACACGTTAACATACAGATGCAAGTCAAGCTGTAGTGGTTGCCTGTGGGATCAGTTAACAAGATCTAGTGGGTTTTTTTGTTGCTTTTTCCTTTCTTTCTTTCTTTCTTTCTTTCTTGCTTCCTTGCTTTCTTCCTTGCTTGTGAAATGCAACCTGGTAGTAAAGATGGCTGTTTGTATGACATGCCACTGGCACTAACTAGGAATGAAACAGATGGCTGCCTACAGATGTAGCTACTCACTGGTCTTTCTACAAGCATAGAACTTGTGTGCTCAAAGGAGAAATACAGCACCTGGGATCAGAGAAAATGAAGGAATGAAACAACTGGACTGGATCATCTCTTCCACACAGTTTTCTCTTTCTTGACTTCCAGAAAAGCAGCTTCTTTCATTTTCTAACCTACTGGCAAAAAGCTAAGACAGATTCTGAAGATCTATTGTACATACAGGACATGTTTCAATATTTGAGTAACCACCCAATGAAGCACATGGCCCCCCAACCTGGAGTTAGGGATGAAGGACCCCATATTGTAGAAGGGAAAAAAGGAAAGGGTCCCAGAGGAATAGAGGTCAAGTCATCACACTGCTAAGGTATCTCCCACAGCCCTCACTCATGCTGTATTGCAAATCCTCTGAGCAATCGCTCCTCACTCATGCCATTGAGCCAGGCCTATACAGTACAGAAAATAATCCAATGGTTACCAAGGAACCAGTATCACCCTTGGCAAAATTAGATCACCTTTTGAAGAGGTTGGAGGGCTCAGCAAAGAGGGAGAAAAAAGTATAATTCAATTCTCTTCATAGTTCCAAATTTGCTTCCAGCCTTCAATTTCCACCAAAGGAGCAGAAACAGGATGATGGTTTTCAGTACTATTGAGTTATTGTCACACCCTGAACATTGCTGTACAAGCCAGTGGAAAGCCCAAGGCCAAGCCCATATTCAGTAACAATACTGAACCTGTTCCATGTAGTTTGTGCCAAACTTTAGTTCTTCATATTAATTAATGTTGCACAGGTAGAAACAGATGCCTCATCTCTGTGCCTTTCTCATGACAGGCAGGATGAGTAGTTGTTGTATTACACTAAAATCCAATTTGCATTGGGATCTTCTCTAGTGCATCTGTTTCTTTTCTTTCTCATGCAGTGAGATTCTTTTGCAGTCAGTGTTTGACTTCCAGAAGGGTACTTAATTCTGTAACAATGAAAGATAACAATTCCCTGCCTGATTAACTTTTTGAACAGTTTAAGTTCTTAGGCTAAATTACATTACAGAGCTGCTCTGAATGGCTTTTAGAGTACAAAATTTTCACTTATTCTTGATCGCACACATTTGGCTCTCCACAAGATAGGTCCTGTTGAGTAGAGGTTTGCAACCATACAGTGAGATGTATACACTAACTTAATTTAGTGTACTGAGCACCTCAGTGCCATGGCTGCAGTAAAATAAACAACATCAATTAAATTATTTTCTCTTATGTCACACTGTAAACTTCATAAACATGCAAATTCAAAAATCTCCATAAACACTTTAGTATTATGAATCACTGCAGGGTATCACAGCTGGTTACCTGCAGAAATTGTGTCTGAAACATAGTTCATCATTTACAGGCAGGCAGCAGATGTTAAAGGGGAAGTGTTTTATATTATTATCTCAAACACAAAATAAAGCAAAAGAAGCAGCAAGATACATAGCCAACACTAAATTTTCCCTTTTTGTTTGGTTGGTTGGTTGGTTTGGATTTTTTTTTTTTTTTTTTTTTTTTGTATCTGATACAATATCATTGACCTGAAATTTGTTAATGAATCTATACACATGGCTGGGAGATCATTCTCCTTTTGTTCAGAGCAGCATTGCTCTTAGGTTGAGTTCTGACTGTGGAGCAGGAATGAGAATTTCACATGTACCACAGTGATAAAAAGCTGCTACTTAAACTCTTGCCTAGAATTAGCATTGAGTGAAATTAATATTCTATGGTCACAATGATTCTGTGTGTCTATTTTTATCTGGAATTGTCACAGGAGCTTGCGACAGCTGAGTGCCTGAATCTGGCTGTGAAGCTGTTCTGTTTTCCAGTTTCTCAGACTCTATTTAAAATCCAGTCCTATGCTTAAAAGAACTCCCAAGTAAGATGATTTATAGTGCTGTTTGACAAACACCTGAATCTTTGACCCAGCAATAGTGAGATTTGTGTCTTGTTACAATGGATGGCAATGTGGCTATTTGCCCACTCTCAGACCAGGTTGGAGTATTTTATCTAGCAGTCCTGCTACCCAGGACTCAGTTTGTGGAAGTGTGACCTGTAAAATAGTGCCTTACATGCAATTTATATTTACTACGAAGGAGGTGGTAGAAGGGCTTCTTTAACTGTGTGGCTCAACTACAGTGTTTGTCTAAAAGAAAACTCCTTGGAGACTCTAAATTCATGGGCTGCAGCAGTGAGACACTACTGACTCCAGGGAAACAAAGGAATTCACTTTCTTAATTTGGGGACCTTCCTCTGTTTGCTATTTGCAGATGCATTTCCCTTCCTCCCATGAGTTCCTACTAGGCAATAAAGCCACTTCTTAGTAAGTGTTTTTTTTAATGACAAAAGTGATGATTTTTCTTCAACAAGTAAAATCCTGAAAAATGAAATTATTTATAAAGATGTTTCATGAACCAATTGTGAAAACAAACATGAGATAATTGTAGATTTAATGTATTGAAATTTTATTCTATGGATTAGTTCTGTTGTACAGTGCTTAGGCATTCTGCAATAGGCACCCAGCTAATTAACTAACTAAATAATTAGAATTGTTGAATAAAATGAAAAATAAATGTCCAGTCATTTAAAAGAGATATTTTAGGGAAAAGTAATAACTACTAGGAGCAAGTAGGTACCAACAGCAACAAGGGATTAAAAAATGTGAAAGCTTCAAGTAACTTCTATGTATCAGTAGAAATGTCAGGCAGAGCAATTTCATTTGAATCCGACCTACTTTTTACCAACATCAGCCAGAGGGGAATAAAAAAAAAAAATAATTAGGTCAGGTATTTATGATTTGAAACAATATGCTATGAGAGAGGAGAAATATCTACTCATTTTATAACAATAAGTTCTGATTATATTCATTATAAAACATCTATTATGATACATAAACCATGCTTAGAGACTGATGGATAGCAGGGCATTTTTTGATTCTAATATTCATTGACTTTGGCTGATGAAGTCCCATGCCAAATGTTTACAGAGCAAAAATTTCCCCTTACCCACCAGTACTTTACTTTGGCATTTCTCCACTGTGCCAGCAGCAACATTTTCTTCCACTCTGTTGACGTGTTAAGGTTTGCTCACAAGAGAGATGGTTCTCACTTGCTGATTCCCATAACTAGGAAATTTGCAATTCCAAGAAGAAATGGCAGCATCAGTACCATGTAAACAATGCTAAGGGTTTGCAGCTTCAGCTCTGGCACAATGGAAGGTCTCAGTTAAGGACCTCTGTGCATGATGCTCAAATGAGTGTTTGGAGATTAATTCACAGAACTGGAGGCTGATTGCCAAGTCCTCTGTAGATAGTAAAGGCTGAAAAAATTCGAGTGTAGCCCTGAGAATCACATTATCCACAGATTATAGCCCAAGCCTTCAGCATCTGTAAATCACAACTATTCCACTGAAAATGGGCTGTGTTGATTAGACTCACCAACAGCATTTTTTCCTGACCTTACCTAACCCATTTATTTCTGATGTATCTATCTCATATATCTTTCTGTATACGATAAGCATGAAATGAAGATTATTTGGGGCCATTGACATCTACTATGCCCTCCTAGGTTGTTCTTGGATTCTTTTTTAATGCCTTTTCTTATTTACAGAGAGTACAAGGCAAGGCAAGGCAGAGCAAGGTGAGTTAAGGCAAGGGAAAAAGAAAAGGAAGAAAAGAAAAGAGAAAAAAAGAAAAGAAAAGAAAAGAGAAAGGAAAGGAAAGGAAAGGAAAGGAAAGGAAAGGAAAGGAAAGGAAAGGAAAGGAAAGGAAAGGAAAGGAAAGGAAAGGAAAGGAAAGGAAAGGAAAGGAAAGGAAAGGAAAGGAAAGGAAAGGAAAGGA
This sequence comes from Indicator indicator, assembly GCF_027791375.1. Taxonomy (NCBI): domain Eukaryota; kingdom Metazoa; phylum Chordata; class Aves; order Piciformes; family Indicatoridae; genus Indicator; species Indicator indicator. The sequence goes on from NC_072021.1 coordinate 19,375,511, forward strand.
AAGGAAAGGAAAGGAAAGGAAAGGAAAGGAAAGGAAAGGAAAGGAAAGGAAAGGAAAGGAAAGGAAAGGAAAGGAAAGGAAAGGAAAGGAAAGGAGAAGAGAAAAGAAAAGAAAAAAGAAAAGAAAAGAAAAGAAAAGAAAAGAAAAGAAAAGAAAAGAAAAGAAAAGAAAAGAAAAGAAAAGAAAAGAAAAGAAAAGAAAAGAAAAGAAGAGAAAAGAAGAGAAAAGAAAAGAAAAGAAAAGAAAAGAAAAGAAAAGAAAAGAAGAGAAAAGAAGAGAAAAGAAGAGAAAAGAAAAGAAAAGAAAAGAAAAGAAAAGAAAAGAAAAGAAAAGAAAAGAAAAGAAAAGAAAAGAAAAGAAAAGAAAAGGAAAAGAAAAGAAAAGAAGAGAAAAGAAAAGAAAAGAAAAGAAAAGAAAAGAAAAGAAAAGAAAAGAAAAGAAAAGAAAAGAAAAGAAAAGAAAAGAAAAGAAAAGAAAAGAAAAGAAAAGAGAAAAGAAGAGAAAAGAAAAGAAAAGAAAAGAAAAGAAAAGAAAAGAAAAGAAAAGAAAAGAAAAGAAAAGAAAAGAAAAGAAAAGAAAAGAAAAGAAAAGAGAAAAGAAGAGAAAAGAAAAGAAAAGAAAAGAGAAAAGAAAGAAAAGAAAAGAAAAGAAAAGAAAAGAAAAGAAAAGAAAAGAAAAGAAAAGAAAAGAAAAGAAAAGAAAAAGAAAAGAAAAGAAAGAAAGAAAAGAAAAGAAAAGAAAAGAAAAGAAAAGAAAAGAAAAGAAAAGAAAAGAAAAGAAAAGAAAAGAGAAAAGAAAAGAAAAGAAAAGAAAAGAGAAAAGAAAAGAAAAGAAAAGAGAAAAGAAAAGAAAAGAAAAGAAAAGAAAAGAAAAGAAAAGAAAAGAAAAGAAAAGAAAAGAAAAGAAAAGAAAAGAAAGGAAAAGAAAAGAAAAGAAAAGAAAAGAAAAGAAAAGAGAAAAGAAAAGAAAAGAAAAGAAAAGAAAAGAAAAGAAAAGAAAAGAAAAGAAAAGAGAAAAGAAAAGAAAAGAAAAGAAAAGAAAAGAAAAGAAAAGAAAAGAAAAGAAAAGAAAAGAAAAGAAAAGAAAAGAAAAGAAAAGAAAAGAAAAGAAAAGAAAAGAAAAGAAAAGAAAAGAAAAGAAAAGAAAAGAAAAGAAAAGAAAAGAAAAGAAAAGAAAAGGATTTTTCCATTAAAGGGAAACAGCATAGACAACTTTATTTTTTCTAATCACATAACAATTTACACCTTGAGAAAATTAAACTTGTGGTTGCTAGTGAATATAAGCCATCATGACCAAGATAACAATGTAGCTTTCCTCTCTCACAAATGGCAGAGGAAAACTCACTGAGATCATGAATATTACAGAACTTACCCCTGTTTATTTCTATTACAAAGAGATATAGAGGATCATCCTTCTCTTCCAAATTAAACAAAGGTGTCACTCTCCATTCAGCACCTTCTCAGCCTGGTCCAGTGACAGCTCAGATGTTGTGTCTGATATCACCAGGTCAAGCTTTCCTTGCTCAGCTTATAAAGCCAGCTATCCTATGCTTTGTTTAAAACAAAATAAAATGATATTTCTGTGATGTGTGAGAGGAATTTCTCACAAGGATCTACAGAAGTCGCTTTCCATCAAACTCCTTATATTATTCTTTCTCAGTTAAAAAAAGTCAGTATTCTCTGATGTTTTCCAACTCTCTCTCAGTCTGTTAAAGTTCACGGACTGGATCTTGGCTTTCCTTTGGTAGTCATGCCTTAGCAACAAAATTGCTCATTGTGCTTAACCTGCTGCTACATGTTGCTACATGCTATCATGGTGATTTGCTCTAAGCATCGGTTATAATTTGTTGCAGCTACCCTTCTGCTACCCTTCTCTTTTTTGGCTGTAAGAGCACACATTTCTTTCTAAAGGAACAGCCTTTTGCACTGCACATGCATAGAGCCGTACTCAGGTCAAGCTTCGTAAAAACCAAATACTTTAAAAGTAATAAGTAAAAATAATAAATAAATAGTTAAAGAGTAATGTATTGTGCTAACTTCCTCTATCTGTTCTGTCACTTATTTTATGAAATAATAAGTTGTGTGAACTGGGACATGTTCCTCCCTATTAAAATCATGACCTCCTTTGTGACCTCCATTGTTCTCCAGAAGTAAAAAACAAACAAACAAAACAAAACCCAAACCAAACAGAATGGGGTTTTTTTTCACATTCTGTTCTTATTCTTCACCCTTCATTCTCTTCCAGTAAATTTCTCTTTACTTGTTGACATATTTTCTGGAGGTCCATTACACTTAGCAGCCCACTCCACTTGCTGCAGAGCTCCATCACACATGGCTATTTTACACACGGACTTGGCAGTAAAAAGAAAACAAACAAACAACATATCAGCTTTTCATTTGCAATTTCTCTCTTTTTTTTTCTTGAATAATTTCTTGCCTTCTGTTCTGTAGAAATATCACCTTTCTGTCTAAATTTTACCTGTAAGCTTTTATTTTTTTCCACATCATTACCTTATTGGCTTGCTGTGCTTTCTAATGCTGCCCACACAGTGGCAAAACACCAAGCCTCTTCCTACTGTAACTGCCTTTGCCATCTGGTGTGTTCACTACATATCATCTTTTCTTTCTGTCTACAAATATTGAAAAGCAGAATGATTCCAGTCTAAAATTGCTTCCCAAAATTTTATTTTGTGAATCATCAGGCATCTCTAGTGTAAGGACTGAGATACAAGATCTGTATATTGACCTTAAAAGGCAGCATTTCATTCAGGGAAAAACAAACAAACAAAAAAACCCCACCAAAGTCAACAGATGTCAACACCTTTGTTATCCATCAAAGTCTTGGACCCAATATATAGAAGAGTTTATAAAGGGTAGACAAGTCAGTCAGGAGGGCTATTTTTGCCAGGTTCACAGCCTGTCCTTTCCTGAGCTTTCATTTCTGGTTACCTTCTATACCTGGTTACTTGGTTATCTGTTGTTGGCAGAGTGTAGCAATGCTGGGAGGCAGGTGGCTGAAGTGGATGGACAGAAAGGCATCTTAGTCCAAAACAAGGACTTTTGTGTGTGTGGTTGAACTCAGGTCCTGCTGTCTGACTCGAGTAGATTCATACAGACTGCAATGGCAACATAGACACTCACTGCATTTTTTAACATCTGTATACTCCAAATTTGTTCGTTCGTTTGGTTTTATTTGTTTGGTTTTTTTTTTTTTCCCCTATGGAACTAATGTTGACTTCCAGTATTAGACAAGAATTCATTTACTTGTTTTCAGATACATATCTAGGAAGTCTCTTTAAAAAAAAAAAAAAAATAATATATATATATATATATATATATATATATATAAACACACATTACTTTAATCTTAGGAAATTGTAGAGAACAGTCACAGCATTTTTTGTATTATCACTTTATCATCTAAAGTCAGTGACAGATAACCACCATTTGGATTTGCAAAGTGCTTTGAATATAGAATCAGTATGACAAGTGCTACACATCATTATTAAAAACTATAGTAATTAAAAGAAGAAACATAGCATTGTCCACAAGATGAAAGTGTTAAATAAATACGGTGCAAGCAATCTCAGAAAAACAAAAAGATTTAGCATAATTACATGGACCCAATCAGCAACAAAATTAATGAGTCTCCTTCTGCCTTCAAGTCTGGGCTCCAAAAAGGTTTTTTTTTTTTAGTCTCCCACAACCTTCTTGTTATTGACTGTGTATTCACTTTCTAGAGGGTGACTGGGATCCTAAGCATACCTCGTTCAGGAGTTTGAGTTATCTTTAAGAGAACCTTTGCTTTACAAGCGTCAGGCACATAGGTGATGGTATTGAGAGTCTTTGTATTGCCAAGATGATAGTTTAGCACTTATACTTCAAATTGCTTACAAACAGACACCCACCCCCACCCCACCCTTGAGTTCCATCCCTAAAAATGCCCCATTAATACATTTATTTTTCTTACCTTGCTTTAAGCTAAATGAGAGATACTTCTACTTTGCATTATGTGGTAAACACACATATAAAATCTTAATGTGCAAATCTTTCATGAGCCCATCACTACCTTTTCCCAGTAGCTAGCTTGTCTTGAAGTACTTGCCTCATGTCTTAGTAAGGCTGTTGCCTGGATGTCCAATAAGGCAAAATCAGGGTCCTAAAAAGGAAGGCCATTCTCAAAGAGGGAAAAGAACTAGACGGTGTTTAATTAGATAATAACTGAATAAGTAGTACAGAAATAATTTAGAGAATGGTAACCACATTTCCAGAAAACTCCTAAGTATGGTTTCAAGGTTTGTACTCTGTAAGACCAACTTGATTTCCCAGATGTAGACAGGTTCCCACTGAATACTGATGTCTTTGGAATTTCTCCTGTGGTCAACTGATGATTTTGGGGCTCAGTTCAAATAACAGAACAGAAGCCTTAACACTTCCCTCTGCATGAGATGCACATAGACTGAACCCTTCATTGTGAATTTAGGATGAGAAGAAATGGCCTCAAGGTGCATCAGGAGAGGTTTAAACTGGATATGAGAAGAAACTTCTTAAATGGTTATCAGACACTGCAATAGGTTCCAGGGAGGTGATTGAATCCCCATTCCTGAAGGTGTTTAATAAACACAGATCTGGTGCTAAGGGACATGGTTTAGCACTAGAATTGGAAGAGGTAGATAATAGTTAGACTCAGTGATCTTAAGGTCTTTTTCAACCAAAGTGATTCTATGAATTCTGGTCAGCCTTGGCATCTCCATCTCACACTTTCCATCACTGAATACCACAATGCCTAGGTCCCTGTAGGAAAGTGTACCATCAATCCTCTTCAATCTCCTGATTCTATTTGACAGATTAACAAATTTGTGCCTGAATTCCTCCATGGATCTTTGTCCTTGTCCTATATTATTACAGTTACATTTGAGCAAGAACCTAACCTGGAATTTCAGATTTTTATCATATCTTGATGACCTAGACTAATTTCCCTAATTTTAGGAATCTAATTCAAGAGCTAAGAATTAGGTAGAAGTTAATCAGAATTTTGAAAATTAGTTGTGTGGGTTTGTTACAAAGCCATGAAGACAGATGGGAGAGACAGGCATTAATATTTAGGTTGGTTGATAACAAATTGTCAGCAGTTCCAATGAGCAATAAGCTGGTTTTAAAAAAATATCTCAGTTGAATGGATGAGATTTTCACTACTAGAAGAATACTCCCCCTTCAATATCAGAAGGGGAGACTCTCAACTACTAACCCTTTTTTTTCCTGTAAGACAAGTTTTGTTCTAACCGATAGTATATTATTTTACAGTCACATAATCTGTTATTTTAATTGTGCAGCATCCCACAAGCCTCACTGAGGGCAGGCACTTTATCAATAAAATGATAATTATAGAAACTTAATGAGGCCAGCCAGAATCTTGATCCACTTGTCAGAAAAGCACAGATAATTTAGTGCAGCTCAGTCTGTTTCTGGACTGCAATCTGATAACTCCACATTCTATAAATCACCCCATGGCACCCCAGAGACTTCATTCCTAATGGCTGATATTCTAGCTTCAACTTGAGTTGTCATCTATAGGGTGAAAGATTTCCATCCTGCCTTGAATCATTCCTTGTCCAGTCCCTTCAATACACCACCCAGTTTCTGCCACTAGAGCATTCCCACTTGTATATGAGTCCTGACAGATATCAAAGACCCTTTTCATTTGAAATGCAAAACCACAGTAACAAAAGCACATGATTCCATCACTGTGTAGTCTGCTCATGAACAATTTAAGCTCTTAGAGTGTCTCACCTATTACCCTCACTGCAAAATTGCAAGACAGTAGTGCATCAAAATCCCAATATTACAAGATAAGCTTATGAGTAGGGACTTACATATGGGACCAGAGAAGGAATCTGGGAGAAACAGAGGTCCTCTACAGCCCACATTAATATGGCAATCTTTGAATCTTAGTATGACCCTCACAAAACACATGGATAAAGCACTGGGTGCAGCAGATCATGCATTGCTCTATGACCACCTTAATTTCCTACCTGAAAGTCAGAGCAGTGCCAAAGCACCAGACTTTATTAGCACACTGAGGTTTAGAATTCAGCCCATCTTCTCAGACACATCACTTCTCCAGACAGATATGGCTTCTATAGTTTGCTCTCAGTACAATGACATAGGACTGACCTCTCTCACTGGTACTTAGGGAAATGCTTGAAGGTTCACATTATAGGAGTTTACTTGCACATACAGGCTTCCTTCACCTCACTGCATGGTAAGACAGAGACCTCAGGCTCTTTGTTGTAAACTATGACACCTCAAGAGTGAGCATCAGAAAGGAACGGGGTTGATGAAGGGGTTCAGAGCACAAGGAATATAAAGTGCACTGAAAAACGCCCCTGATGAAGGGCTCTGTTGAAAACCACTGCAAAGATATCAGCTTCAGCATCCCTTTATCATAGGGATGCAACTTGTGAGAAGAGCACACAAAATGTTCTGTTCTCTTCCTTCTGCCCTTCCTAGGTATCACACAACCACTATTAAAGGGACAGAAGGAGAAAAAAAAAAACCCAACAAACAATTTAAGCAGCCCTAACACATTTTTTCAGACACCTCTTAATGACATCTTCAGCAATTACATTTTACTGAAAGCAATAGATAAGCTGACACAGTTTCCAATATGCCCCTTCATTTTCTTTTTCCCTTGTGCTGGCAAGTTTTGACAAGTCACAGCTGTTGGTTGAGGATACTGAAAAGAAAGAAGGAGATAATATGCAAATGTACACAGCAGTATCGAACAGTGAAATGAAGCATATTTCATTTACATTTTAAAGCAAAGTACATTTTTAGGAGACAGTTACATTTATGCAGGTTTGTTTGTTTGCTTTCTCTGGTCTTGAGTTTTCCTAATACCGGGTATTTTGTTGTGGCTGCTGTATGGTATTTTCATCCCATGTCTCTTATGATACAAAACAATTAAATTTTGACTTCCTGGTCTCTCTCCCTAAATACAAAGTATATTTTAGCATGCAAAACTTTCCATTTGAAAATCTACAATTATAATTGTGAGCTCAATGCAGACCTTCAGGGAAGGATTTATACTGAATACAAAATAACTGTGATTTTTATATTTATTTTTTCCCTTAAATATTTTGTGTGTGGAAGCGCATATCTGAAATGACTGGGACTTAAAGAGACATTGCTCCACCACATCTGGTATATCTATGCCAGAAAAGCTGACTCCAAAATTATATATATATATATATATATATATATATATATAATGAATATATATATATATATTAATATTTTTCACAGTTTTACTTAATAAATTAAAGACATATTTTTAATTTGCAGGCTCCCACTTCAGTGGGTCACTGCCCTGATTACATCTTCATTATGCAATTTTGTTGACTTCTGTATGATAACCCAACAAAGAAATCTATACATGTTTCTGATTCCAGCTCTGAGAACTAACTCATTAATGACTTAACTTTAAAAATATCCATAAAAATTAGTGACAAAATACTGTGGAAGTCAACATTCATTCTGGCTGATTTATGCAGGAGGCTCACGTTGAAATAGGAATAGTGAGAGTCAGCTACTAACTGATCTCTTTTTGAAGTGCAAGATATGTGCCATATTTCATTGATTGTGTATCTTTTATTCTAAAGTTTACTTGAATAACACTTGAGATAGAGACCCACCTTTGTCTTCCTTTATTGTGGTTTATCACTGTTGTTTGTTTATCTGCAATACTTTTGAAGTGCTATATATTAAAGTCAGTTGTCTATTATATAATGAGATCATAACTTTTGAAGTGTTTAGCTGTTTTTGATGAGTGGACAGGTAACTAACAATAGTGGCCAATCAGGCATTTAAACTTGTGCTGCTAAATGGTCTCAGTCACCTGTTGACATTTCTTAATAAAAAAAGATTTTATACCATGGTATAGACAATGCAAAAAGACATGGACCACATACTGAATCTATCACAATTTTGACATTAAATTTAATGTTATTTTTTTTTTTAATTTTATGTTAGTATTGTCTCATTTATGCTTTATTTCAAAGCTAACAAGTATAAACTTTAAAAAATGGATCAATGCAACCCATGGGTTCAACAGTGATAGTACACAAGATACGAAAAGAAAAAAAACACAACCATGAACACAAACCTGAGAATTCCAACATCCATTTAAATTTCTAAACTAGTTCTTAATATGGAATGGTATCTTGTGAGAAATTGATTTCTAACTTACAGGACAAAAGGCTGAGATAATAAAGCAAAATCCATAAGACATATGAAAATATATTTTCTTCCTATATATTTATATATTTATATTTCTTTGTCTAGAATTATATATTTATATTTCTACCTTTACAGTCTGATCTTCAGAACTTATTTTTCTTATGTTAGCTTTTGTACCTTTTGTAATTCACTTAATATGTTATTTGTCTGTTTTTCAAATGAATCCCTTCTCTTTCCAATTGCCTTGCTATTCAATATATTTTCCTTTATTAGAAGCAGATTTCTTATATTACGGTTAAGCTGTAACAAAATGATGGGGACTGGACACTATTAAGGAGAGATACCCTTCATTAGTGGGAGAGAAAAATGTTCTTTTGTTATATAGAATTAAAATTGGAGCGCTTTCCTCAAGAGACAACAACCAAGGTCCTTCCCATTCTTTTTAATATGCACCAAAATATTACTGTTGCAGATCACCACATTATCTACATGCATGCCCTTCATGTCACTGCTCAGAGAGGGAAATGATAAGTAACATGTTCTGAGATGAAGGACAAAAATACTTTGAAAATGCTTTTCTAAAGCTATTCTGATATTTCTAAAAATAAATAAATAAATAAATAAAAATAAAGATGACAATCAACAGGATTACCTGGGAGAGGTGTTTCAAAAAGAAAACCCACAGAATTTACAGATTCATGTTCAATTTCTGAAAGACTTTGAACCCACATTAACTAATTCCCCACAGTGTGCTATAATCTTATGTAGTATTCTTAGTATCTCCTCCTAACTTTATTCTGTATTCAACTATATTAAATATTCACTAGATCAAGTACTGCAACACAAAGATGCCCTTTGGGTGTACTGCTGGCCAGGATAGAGAGTCATTTTTTTCTATTACTGACTTTCTGCCTTTTGATCTCATATGTTGGCTAAGCAGACTAATCACTAGGCATAAATGAAGATATACTGGCATCCATTATTTTGGGAATGTAGTTGGATTTTTATGGCAAGAGTCTATTTCAGGAATGTTGGTATACTTCCAAAATTTCTAATTTAATTGTTTTCAGCATTTCCAAAAAAAAACCCATATTTTCAATTTTTACAGAATTATTCATTGCATTTAAACTAAATTCAGGAATCTGTCAAATGACATTTTTTCACTACACACTAAATTAACCTAAGCCACTACTTTTCCCTTCTGTATTTTCAGTTATGTGCATATGAAACTAGACTTGGTTATTTAGACACCAAGCTGAATGTTTCCAACAGCTGAAGAAAAGTTTTAAAAGATAAAACAAATTTTAAGTGGTTTACAGATAAACCAGTTAACAGACAAAATTTTGTAATAATATCCCAAAATGAGATTAAGCTTTTACAAACCAAATCCTTCAATAAATAAATTTTCTCATTCCATTATAAGGAGCAAGTGAAAAAATGTTGCCTGGAGACATTAAACATCAGTCTTGATGTGGCCCAGGGCAGCCTGATTTAGCTGAAAGTGTCTTTGCTCACTGCAGGGGGGCTGGACAAGATGACCTTTGAGGGTCCCTTCCAACCCAATGCAATCTGTGAATCTGTAAATTCAACTTATTTTTAACACACCACATGCTAAATGAATACATCATTCTATAAACTAGAAGTAGCTCACTGTGCTATCACACATATTAATTCAGAGGCAGAGGGTCTTTTTTTTATTTTTTTAAACAAATTCAGAACTTTATCTTAGATACATGACTGTGTATAGTAGACAGACTTCCAATTTTTGCAATTGATATCTCTTAAGAGAAAACAATATAGCATTAAAATGCTTTAATCAGAGTAAAACATTTTATTTTGAAACAGCTAAAGAGTTCTTGATTTGTCTGTAACTCATTTGCCATGTTCTCCTCTGATAGGTTCTCTTCATGGACTTCAGTCTCCCTTCCTTCTGCAGCATTTTCTGAACACAGTTCATGTTCTGAACATAGCTCTGCCTGGGCACTCCAACCAAACAGATATATGGACCCATATATCTTAATTAGTGAACACTACCTATACAGTATAGGCTGAAAGCAGCAAGTTTAACTGTTAAATGATATATACTTTTTAAAGAGGAAAATACACAGAAAGGAGATTCTACCTGAAATCATTTTACCTGATTTGTTTTAGTCAAAAGTCGGACACTGTTCTAGTTTTAGTCTGTGTCAAGCCTCCAGTATCAGTGTAAAAGATTTTCAGACACTGCTAAAAGGAGCTGCTGGGCTACAGCCATCACTGAACTGCCTCTTGCATTAGGAATGGCTTATCAGAATTTCAGACAACTGCAACAACATACAAATGAGAACTTGGATGTGTTCTTTTCAGTTGCTGATCTAACCAGATTGGTCACAACCCAAGAGCTCCTGGCATGTATGCTTAGTCCCTGAGTCCATACAAAAACACACAAGAAATTTCATACTATTTGGTAGTGCTAAAACCAGTCAATGAAAACACAAAAGGATAGCTTTGAGAAGGCATCTAGATGTATTGGTAGGATAAATCCAGGCTCTTAAATGCACTGAGGTAACATCAAATTGTGTAAAATTAAAGAATAGGAACTTTGAAAAAAATATTTTACTATATTAACACCATCAGACTAACTAATGTCAACAAAAAGAGAACCTGAACGGCTGTTGTAGAGCTGTCTTTAAGGCTGCAGAAATTGTATTAGTCAGACAATAATCCAGAAAGGATCCCTGGAAGCCAGGGCAGAGACCTTAAAACATGATATAAAATGTACTTTTTGAATTACATGAAAGCTGTAAAAGTAAGAAAAAATATGTTGACTACAGAACCAGTGCTACAGTGAGGAGCAACTGTCACTCTCAGAGTGGAGACATAAAATGGCCTGAAGCTGTACAAAGCAGTGCAATGAGTAATGAACCATGGCTGCACATAGGTATGTACAGCACAGATGCCAGGACTGTTGTTGTCTAGTGAGGATAACGTCAGAAATTACACAGATCATTGCTGAGCACCATTAACATTCCTGAATACACCAGTATGCACCAGTATGGCCTCAGCAAAACATGATAAGTGGTTTCTATCATCAGGTGTTGGAATGAAAATTGAAGATATATCACAGAAGCAATTTGATGACTTCTGCATTCGTAAAAGGGACCTATGTGCAGCTGATTGCTGAGACAGTCAGCTCTTCAGTGGTGAGAAAAGCATGTGAGGTAAGTTAGAGAATCACATGGCTCTGAAAAGCACGGTGAACTGGTTGAGGACAGGTATGCCTCACTACAGGATTGCCAATTTGCAGAATTCAGAATTCAAATGCTTGGGAAAGACAAGAATAAAAAGAATAAGGGCGTATCTTTGGAGGCTTTTACCTTTTATTTAGTTTGGTTTTTGGAAAAAAAAAAAAAAGTCAGGTGAAAGAGTATTTTTCAAACCCTTGTTTCCTATTCTGGACCCTTGGATTTTGGAGCAACTGCTGAAACTGAGCATGATACTATCCAAGAAAAAAAATCATATTGGTTATGTTTTGATTTTCAGACCATTGTACAGAAGTTCTGCCTTATATATTTTTTTTTTTCATTTCTCATTCATTTTCAGGGTATACACAATCACAGTGTCTTAGTTCTGGCACAGAACAGCTGTTGCAGCAGACATTTTAAATGTACAGTTCATAATTTATTCCATCTCTGAGGTAAAGTTCCAGGGGACCACTAGGTCAGCCCAGCAGTTTAGCTGAATTGTTAGAGAGGAGACAGTCTGACGCCACAGACCTTGATCACAGAGTGCTTGGGCTGGCAGAGTAGCTCACTTCGCTCCTGAGCTGTGTGGAGGAAGAGAAATATCATCTCATTAAAAGGTCCCAAATTACATAAGCACTGATCTTGTGCCATACAGTCATATCCTACGTGACTAGAGATAGCTGGAAGAGCTAGAACCAGTTAATCTGCTCTTAAGAAAAGGAGGAAAAATTGGAAAGATCATAAAGAAAAGAGATATTTGCTAACTAGTTGGTTTGCTGGAAACAGTCTCGAGTGTAAATCTGAAAGTTATGTAATTATTTGTATATCACAGTTTAAGATATCTATGAGACTGGCAATTTATAGGTGATTCACAATTAAAAGGAAAATGATCCAGCTATTAAGTTATCCCTGCAGAAGCTACATCCTTAGTAACATTCGCTCTACAAGGAAGGATAGATTGGATTACATCAAGGTATTCTCACTCCTTGGACTAGTTTATTCACTCCCTGGCTGCTTCTAAAATACAGACAAGGCATACTGGGGCAGGCAATAGTGTCTAATGAAGTACAATGCTGATGAGATCTGTGACGATCACCCTAGGTTGATTGAAGATCCTCTGACTTTCATTTCTAAGAAAAGATAATTCACATAGCCACTGTTTAATTCCATAAACTTTCTGCACACTGTCTAAAGACCACACTTAAGGCCAGACAAACTGACTACATTGTCCACTCTAAACAGTCTGCACATGACCAGTCCTACAACCTTGGAGCATGCACATTTAGAAAAACATCTAGCAGAACAAAGTGTGGGAGGGTATGTGAGGGGTGCACCTCTCTGCAACACCAATGAGATACAGAACTTTTCCTCTGATGTCAGGAAATACATCCAGAATGTTTACTAATGATATTCCAGTTGGCTCAAACATATTTCTGGTGTACCTAGAAATGCTTACCTTAGGCCTTTGAAACCTATATTTACAAAAGGTTAGTTTTGAAATTTCATTCTACCACAAGTAGAGTTTTCCTCTTATTTTGTTTGTGTTTTGTTTCTGTTGCTGTCTGGGGGTTTTGTTAAAGTAGGGGTTTTTTTGTTTGTTTGTTTGGGGGGTTTTTGGTTGTTTGTTATGGGTTTTTGGATGGTTGGGGTTTTTTGTGTTTGTTTGCTTTTTCCCCCAACATTTTATTATTTTTGTCCTTCTTTCCTGAAAATGTAGTTTATGATGTGATTTTTGCCATCTCTCTGCTTGTTCATTCTATTTGGCCTGATAACTTTGGGATTCACTGGCTATTTACCATTGAAGGAATGAGCATAAACAACAAAAATCCTAAGATATGTTTTCTGAATATTGGTGGCTTAGCAAGGTCTGAGATCTGATTGTGGATCCAACAGAGAAAATCAGGGAGACAATTCAGTCTTTATTCAGTTTCTTAGCACAGGAGATGTGAGAGCTGCCAGCTAGTCACTTACAATCACTAAATATATGGATAGCTTTGCATTGCACAGTCTTGTTACCAGCTGGACAGCTGCAAGATCAAAAAGCCATATATAAGTTATGTACAAGTAATTGGCAGACTTATTCCAGTCATCAAAATCTTTAGCCTTTCAGGAATTCATTTTCAGCAACCAGTTGGGATAATGAATTTGTGACACAGGTGAGGAACTCTGCTTCTTATGCGACTTTAATAGAAATATTTCGGTTATTAATGGTCTGAATAATCTTTGAACTTGTAGATAATGGTTCCATAAAAGCCCCATCCACCATGTATTTTAACTCCCATGAAATGTTGTTTTAAAATCTATCACAATTATCTGGAATCATATAGAAAACAAAAACAGCAACAAAGTAAACATAAAAATGTTTTTCTGAGGTTGGAGAATGTTAGACAACTGCCCTTATTCTCCTTTCTTTGATTAAGATTTGTGTGTGCAGTGTATTTAATCAGCAGATATCAGCAATGAGTCATTTGGGTAGGTTCTGTGCCTTACTAGTTTTTCTGCTTGCAATCACGCATATAATGAGGCAACAAAATCAGAATTCTTTTGAATATTTCATGTGTTATCATTAAACTGATGTCACATCAAATTTAGTTCCACACATCTGTGGAGCAACTGTATTCATAACATTTTATGAACAATAGACTCCCTTAAAATAAGGCATGCAGACTGATGCCAGGTTGCCAACTGATCTTGCATCTGTTTCCTAGCAAATGAAAATGCAGGAGGAAAAAGTCATATCTTGCACAGTGTTTTTTATTATTCCCCAGCTTTTCAAAAGCTTTTTTTTGCTTGAGCCATCATTAAATCTCACAGACATGCTCTGGAGTAAAGCAACTTAGCCTTCCTACATAAAATTTGTTCATTTCACCACAAACACATCTGCACACCAATGAAAGCTCATCAGAGTGACATAACATTTTATTCTCCTCTTCTTTTCTTCAGTTAACTAAGGGGAATCTCTTTCTTTTTCTTTCTTTCTTTCTTTTTTTTTTTTCTCCTTTTTGTTCTTTTATTCTTTTTTCATAAGCAGTAGTGTTGAATATTATCTTCATGCCACAACCAAGATCAGTAGCCCAGGTACCCTTTGTGCAAGTTAATGAAGCAACAAATAAAAAGGAATAGTCTTTTTCTCAAAACACTTGCATCAATTCTACAACATTGAAAATAAACTTCAGGAAAAATACAACTGCCATCTGTCTCCCAGCTGATTGCTGGTGGAATGCAAGCTTAAATGCTGTGGATTTGGTTGCTAAGAGTGTGAAAAAAATTATTCCCTGCATTAGAGCAGCATTTTGTGGTGGTTGCATCTCCCACAAGTCCACAGGTTCACATCACAATCAAGTCTGAGGAAGCACCCCAAGTTCCTACTATGTGTAATGAGGATCTAATAAACAGAGAGAATGCAACTCCATCTGATTTTTGGGTTCTCACATTAACAAAGACCTAAACACATCACAAACTTAATTGACAATTTTGTCCTGGCTCCATGGACTCCTAAGGGGAAAATAGCCTATGACCATCTTAAATATAAATGCATACATTTAGTCTGGAAATTCTTAGCCTTTATGCCTGAAGTTGTACTCAGAAATGATGTTTTATGCATTCAATTTCAGGTTACATGCATTTTATAAAGACATTTTCATTACTTACAAATATCTGTGACATTAATTTATCAACTGCTGGTTTTTACCCTCTACCATCACCACTGTTCACTGATTTAGATAAAGTTCAAAGGACCATTAATTACAAAAGGAGTGACAAGAAGCAAAGATCTTACACAGATACTGTTGGCTACAATTATTTTTTTTAAGCATAGCCTGGAATTGGATCGTTATTATTGTTGTTGATAAAAACTAAAGTCAAGAATTTGTAAGGCCCTTGGTTAAACCTTTTTTTTTTTTTTTTTACTGTATCTGTAGTCACTTGGTAATCCATGAAGTAATAAGTTAATATTAGCCAGATGCATGAGATACATGTGAAGAAAATGACAAAAAGAAAAAAAAAATCTCAAAACCCTTACTGTAATTAAAAATGAGAGTAATGGTAAAGGGACATTTTAAGGCTAGCCTATTAGAATTATATAAGGTTGGTTTTTTTTCTATCAGACTGATGAACTGCTAACCCTGACAGGGGAAAAAGAAGTTTTCAAACCAAGAATCAGAAAAGCAAAGGGTTGACCTTAGTAGTTTATCTAAAAATGCCTTAGGGCTTAAAAGTTAAGTTCAGACTATATATTTGCTGTATAAGCAGTTTTGACCCACAAGCAAATGGGAAGCCACAAGAGCAGTAAAAGGAAGAAAAATATCACCAGAACTGCAGCAGAATGGATCCACAAATTTTTTTACTAATTCTTTCTTTCTATTTATGAGTTTCAAATGCTTCTTCTTTTTTTCTTACCTTTCTTCTTTTTTTTTTCCCCTTCTGCTATTTTCCATAGTGTGTCTTGAAAGTTATTGGAAGGTCCTAATTAATGCTCTTCTGCAAGATGTAGAGATATCATTGCACAATAATATTCTGCCTGATATTATGGCAAAACAGAACAGAATAATCTATTCTCAACGCTTCAGTCACTATCATTGAGTGCCTGCTGAGAAAGGTAGGAACTTCTCATGAGTTGCTGGGAAAGATTCCCATGTCATTAAACCTGGAAGCCAGTTCCCTTTTTTCCTCATGGTTGTTCAGAGACACAGCTTGATCTGGAGAAGTGCTAAATGCATTAACAGCATTGCTTTCCTTTCAGGCAGAATGCCTTAAAAGCAGAAATGTCATTAATCTGAAATTGCTTTGGCCAACACTTGAGCTCAATAGGACAATATTTAAAACATTAACTATAGGCTTTCACCTGAGCTCTTCAGTTCTTTACTGTCACATTACACAATACAACTGCCTTATGCTGACTGTCTGCCCTTTCCTCCTCTTTCTCGGGCTTATCTCAGTCAGGCCTGTTTCAGAGTCACTGAAAGAAAGAAAGAGAAGCTGAATATATCTGACAGCTATTTCTATCAGATAAACTGAAGTTCAAATGAGTGGAACTCTTTTGCCTTTCAAAGGCCTTCAGTTCCCTGATGTTTTTCTCATGCAATATAGCCCTTTGTAAAACCCAGAGATTGATGTCACTTTCTTTGTGCAGTGATCCACCTCTAATTTGCCACCTTTGCTGAAGGATAAACATGTCTGCTGTGGGTGAGGGAAGTATGGCATTACCCAAAGGAAAGTGTAATGCTATTGACTACTAACTTCCCATCAAAATAAGTTTTAAGGTTATTTAAAGATATCACCTTCCAGTCCTTTATAGGCAAGTTGCTCTCTGTTCTTACAGTGCCAAATAAATGGCGACACATAAGGTTTTGTATTTGACAAGATCCACCTCAACCTTTCAGATTGAGTGCATTGATTAGAGCTGGTCTGGGCATAAAAAATGCCCTTTAATATATACATTTCCTAGGTTATTCAGCCAACAAAGAATGATACAGAAGAAGCCAAGTGGTATTTTCTTCAATAATTGGCTTGACTGTTGTAGACAGGAAAGGTCTTGGAACTGACCTCCAGGAGGTCCATGATATCTCAGACCAAGAAATGTGTTCTGTATATGTTCAAACCTCTCCTTTTCTCTGGAGATGAAGTTTCCTGTGCACATCTAAACTGACCCACAGATCTTTTATACCTAGATTCACTATTTCTGTTTAAGAAGAGATGATCCAGAGTTTCTCCCCTCTACTCTGCTCTGGTAAGACCCCACCTGGGTACTGCATCCAGTTCTGGAGCCCCTATTACAAGAAGGATATGGACATGCCAGAACGTGTCCAGAGAAGGACCAGAGAAGGATGATCAGAGGACTGGAGCACCTCTCCTACAAGGACAGGCTGAAAGAGTTGGGACTGTCCAGTCTGGAGAAGAGAAGGCTCCCAGGAGACCTTATTGTGGCTTTCCAGTATCTTAAGGAGGCAGACAAGAAAACTGGTGAAGGACTTTATAGGGCATCAGGTAGTGACAGGACTAGGGGGAATGGAAAAAACCCTAGAAATAGGTAGATTGAGATTGGATGTTAGGAAGAAGTTTTTCACCATGAGGGTGGCGAGAGACTGGAACAGGTTGCCCAGGGAGGTGATAGAAGTCCCATCCCTGGAGGTTTTTAAGGCCAGGCTGGATGTAGCTGTGAGCAACTTGATCTAGTGTGAGGTGTCCCTGCCAATGGCAGGGGGTTTGGAACTAGATGGTCCTTGAGGTCCCTTCCAACCCTAACAATTCTATGATTCTCTTGCAGTTGAACTCTATTAAACCAGACCTCTGCCCTGTTAAAGGTTAATTATACTTTGAGTCTGATGCAAACCCAAGAACTAAAGTTATAGTTTTGTTAAATTACTCGGGCTACTAAAGTGAATAGTTCTAAACTTTATTAGTGTGATAATGACCTATTAAAGTCACATTAACATTTTTATGTGCCAAGGGCTGCCACTGTAATATCTGACAGCTTAATCTGAAGGCTCATTCACTGTGCTTTATGCTTCACCAATAGATATTTACGAAACAATTTATATCTGCTCTGTAGTTAGTGAACTCCATAATGGAGGTATTATTAATATTGCCAATAGGCAAGGCTATACTCCTATTTTGCTAACTTCTGTACCTGTCCTAAAAGAGTCTGTCTTTCTTTAGTATTTTGATTTGAGGCATCAGTTTGAGGTATGATGAAGTCTGTGCAGCAAGCAGACTTTTCTGCTTAAAGAGGCACAACTTTCAAGAGATCAAAGGTTAAGTACAGGATAGACTCAGACACAAGACAGAGTCTGAACCATATTCAAACATTTATTTTGTGTTCCAGTAATAATGTATATTCAGGGCCAAAGTTGAATATCACAGGTAAGACCTATTTGAAAAGCTTACCATTACTAGAAAGACATTTAGCTCTAGCTGCAGAAGAGTCTCATTCATTGTGAACAGGTACTGGAAATGTTTTATACAACTTGCAGATCACCACAAAGACTCTCCTTTTCTTCTGCAGACAACTACAATAGATCACTGATTCTTCTATAGATTCAGAACCAGACTATCTATTAGAAGTAGCCTCAAAACTGGAAAATAACTTCTGGCCAGGTATTTACCAGCTTTTACTAGGAGACTCATTATCATTTTACAAGCATTAGTGTTGCTCTTTGTTTTAAAAGTAAATTAAAAAAATGTTTTTGAAATTTTAAAATAATCTGGACAGAACTATTCAGAAACCTAAGTGTTTAATTCCATACCTAGTTGAATCACAGCCATCAGTAGAAGCACTCATCTATTTTTCATAAGATTTTTAATTATAAATTGCCAGTGTGATAACCCAAACAGTTCATGTGAAATGGTCTAAATGTTCACCCTATTTAGTCTAATTATAGAATGGCTGAGAAGCAATTTAAAAAAAAATTAGAAGTTTATGGTCTGATTTTTTTAAAACAACTTCAAATTTTACTTTGATAATAGAAAAAAAAACCAAACCTTGAAATTAAACTCTTTTCACAGAGTAGCACATTATAAGATTATCTCATTTCAGAGCTTCTGTTTTGGACAGCAATATGTTGTTGTTGTTGTCTTTTTTTGCCTCGATATTTGTAATATTCTTTTATTTATACTTTAGCCAAGCATTTTTTTGTAGGTTGCAAAATTATTTCCACAGTCCTTTAGATACATCTTCAAGAGGTACAAAACACTCCCATCCCTTTTTTACAAGCATGGATTTAACAGATTTTGTCAGTAGAAATAAGTAAGAAAGAAATAGTGTCCATCTTGAAGCTGAATTAGTCTTCATCAGGGAACTACAATATTATTTGTGAACATCTGCAATTTCATGAAATAAAATCTGTCTACTGCCTTTTTTTTTTTTTTTTGCTCCTGGGAGATGTTATCAAGGAATTAATTAATTTTTAACTAGATCAAGTTTATCAGTACATGGCAGACTTATTCTGAGAAATGAGTTTGGCTCTGAGGCTGGAAAATGGAGGTTTTCATAAAAGGTTTTAGTCAGGATTAGAAAGATACAAATTTAAGGTCTGTACTACCCTATTAAAATAAAAGCAAAAACATTTTTATTTGTTTTTTCTCTAAAACTTGAACTTTATTTTTTTATAAGAACTATATTCCATAATTCAGTAATGAAAAATAATTTATGGTAATTGCATTCTTTATTTAGGAACTTATCTTTTTATTTTTTATTTTTAAACAGAAGTAATATAAGGTGGTTGAAACCAAAATAAAATACCTGGTTTATAGTTTTTGTCAGGTTTAGACACATGATTGGAAGAGGACACCTTTCAAGGTGTGCACCAAGCCACTCTGTGATGGCCATCCCAGAATGGTAAATATGTGGAGACCAGTTGTGGGGAATAGAATTTGCAAACTGTGAAAACCCAAAAATGTCCTGAATTTTGTTTGCAATATGTTTTGGTGGAAAGGCCAACCATAAGCGCAACAGATTTTATTTTATTTCCTTGCATCTTTTTGTTTTTAATCTTCCTTTTCTTAGGAAATCTCAAATCCTACTAAAAGCCAAGTTTAGCTATCAAGTGAAATGCAGAATGTTTGCTAGGGTAAATTGCACCAGCCCTCTACTGTTCAGCTACATTAGTCCCTGTTGAAATTCATTGTCCCACACCAGAGAATTACAGAAGTATGTTAAATATATTGAAACAACCACTTCGCATTTCATTTTTTAGCTGCTTTTATTGATCTTTCTTGGATTTAATACAAAGAGATCATCTCTCTTCTGATTCAGGTGAATGGGGTTTGGGATTGCCATGCAATCAGATAAGGATTTTATGGGGAAAAGGACCAATCCAAGTTCTGCACGTATACTGGAATCAGGAGGCTGCCATCCTGGTTCAGGATGCCCAGTGGGATCTGAGTAACAATTCCAAACAAATTAAAAAAAAAAAAAAAAAGAAGAGAGGAAGAAATCAAAAATAGTGTTAACATATGTAAGCAGGTGTTAAGTTATTACATGTCAGGGCATTTGCCCCAGTTATGCTGTGCTTCATTCCAATTGCCTGACCCAGCAGGAAGCCATTATGGTGCCCACTGCTTTTTTTCAAAACCATGCATAGATGGACTCAACAGACCAGCTAAAACACTGTATCATTTTACACAGGAATTTCATAAAGAGGAGATCTGTACTGTTGAAAGCAATAGGAAGTCCTTACTATAAAAACCTCTAAAAAAAAAAAATCCTGTTTTGCTTAGCATATCTTGAATCTCAGTATGAAGTATGTGGTGAGCAGAAAAAATAAAAAAAAACCAAAACTGACAAGCATGCTGTAACTGGGTCAACTGCTTCATCAACTGAGGCACAAGAGGGTTTTTAAGCAAAATGAGTGTATGTTCTGGGTTTACATTTTCACACTTTCTTGTGATTCTTTGGGTTTTTTTTTTTTTTTTTTTTTTTTTTTTTGGGGTGTTTTTTCCACATGATCACAGGATGTTAAGGGTTGGAAGGGACCTCCTGAGACCACAGAGTCCAACCCCCCTGCCAAAACAGGAGCATAGAATCTATTGCAGGTTGCACAGGAATGCAACCAGAGAAGTCCTGAAAGTCTACAGAGAAAAAGACTCCACAATCTCTCTCTCAGGAGCCTACAGTGCTCCATGATCCGTAAAGTTCCTCCTCATGTTGAGATGGAACATCCTGTGCTGGACTTCATATCCATAACTCACACTATCTGTCCCAAATTATCAATCTCCAAGCTGTGCAGGAAGACAGCAGCCTGGGCTCTACAAGGAGACTTGTGAGTGAAAACCTCAGCTGTCATTTTAAAGAGATGCTAGAATACAAACCCCAATCCTGCCACCTGTGTGCAAACTCTCAACTGCAGCTGCAGAAAGGCTTGAAACATAAATTTGTAGTGATAAAATATTTCTTATTCTATCACAATGCATGTTTTGTTTTGACCCCACTGAAAAGAGCTGTTAAAAAAGGAAGTAAATTAACTAATTGTTCTTTTCTACACACTTTCCTTTATTTCGTAGAGAGGCACAGCAGAATTCCAGCAAGTTGTTCATTTACCATTTTTCTAGCTCAGAAGCCAAACTTGATTTTTTGAAGTACTATGAAGACTTGTAAAGGAAATCTGTTTAAATATAAGACTTCAATTCCATGTAATCATTTCATTTCTTATATCAATACACAGAAGACCTTGTTTTCAAAATAAGGTAGCTTCAAATCCAAAATCCCTCAGATCTTCATAGCTACCATATTATGGTTTGGTTTCTGTATACAGTAAAAAACAAACAAACAAACAAAAAAGTGCCCTTAAAAATGCTGACTTGGTCTGGTGGAAGGTGTCCCAGCCCATGGCAAGGGGGTTGGAACTAGATCAGAGTCACAGAATCACTAGAGTTGGAGGTGGCCTTTAAAGAACAATTAGTTTAACCGCCCTGCCTCCTCCCCCCCAGCCCTTTATCTTCCTAAAGCAGCTCCTGCTCCCTCTACACCATCCTCCACCCTGCCTAAACAGCTCCTGCTCCACCACTACCATTTTCTCAACCACCCCAAAGCCAGGGGCAAGTCCCTCAAGCAGCCAAGTCAGCACCCAGAGGAGCTCAGCCCCAGTAAGGAGGCCCAGCCAGCACTTGTAGATGATATTGGAGCAGTCATGAGTCCTAGCCCTACCAAGCTGGGGGGCCACCAGGCCCCCCAGCCTTTTGTCCACCATCACCAATCACCCAGTGTGCACCAGAGGGACTCACCAGTGATGAGAGGAGGACTCCTCAGCCCATAATGGGCTCAGCTTGGGGTTTCTGCTTCTCTTGGTGGGGAATTTAAAGGGGAGTGGGTGGGGAGAGCAAAGTGGCCACACCTGGGGTGGGAGGAGACTCCAACAGAGCCCAGGTGCTCTGGGATTTGAGGGGAAAAAGGGGCAAAATGGGGTGGGTGGGGTAGCAAAAGGGGCAGGCTGGGAAACCAGTGTTCTTGAGAAAGAATGGATATTAAAATAATATTCAAATATGAATTATTGACTTTTACTGGTTGCTAGATGCTTAATGTGTCTTAGTTTCAGGATGTTCCACTACTCTTGGATGTTAGAGAATTTACTGACAAACCCAAACATGATTTTGATAGGCCAGTATTAAGTTCAATAAACAAAACCCCCACACACCTTCTGCTAAGGTAATTGTATATCACATCATCTCAGTAAACTCTTTATCTCAACCCAGCAGGGTTTTTTTGGGGTTGTTTTCCCACCCATCTGTGTGTGGGGGAGGGGGCTTCCTTTTGAGAGCAAGCTGTGTGAAGTCAGGACACTGCTGTGCTGGAGATGGGGCAATGGGTTTAGCTAGAGCAGTTCAACTCTCCCACAGCTAAACAGGAGCAGTACATGCCACAATGAACCCTGTGGTCTCCCCTGTGTGAGTATGAAGACAATATGAGTATGAGATAGAAACCCTTTGTTCTACAGGCACAAGTGCATGAGTTACAAAGAAAAAGAGAAGAGAGAGTTCTTCCAGAAGGAGAACTGCAGTAGTCTACCACAAGTGGTTCTCTGGTCCTAGTACATGGGCATCAGATCCAAATTTGAGTAGGGGAAGACCTCAAGAACTGACTGTATTGGCGGCTGAAGTAATCATAACTTGGAATAGGTGGGAAAAGCAACCCTGTAGAATCACAGCATCATTAAGGTTGGAAAAGACCTTTTAATACCATTGAGTCCAACTGTAACCCACCTACCCTGACCACTAAACTGTGTCCTGAAGCACCACATGTACGTGCTTCTTGAACACCTTCAGGATTGGTGACTCCACCACCTCCCTGGGCAGCTTGTTCCAACACCTCACTACTCTTTCCATATAGAAGTTTTTACTAATATCCAATGTAAACCTTCTTTGGCACAACTTAAAACCATTTCCTCTTGTCCTATCACTAGTGACCAGGGAGAAGAGGCAGACAGTGGCCTCACTACAACCTCTTTCAGGTAGTTGTAGGGAACAGTAAGATCTCCCCTTAGCCTTCTCTCCTCCAGATTAAACAATCCCAGTTCTCTCAGCCACTCCTTATAGGACGTGTCCTCCAAACCCCTCACCAGCCTTGGTGCTCACTTCAGGACCTCAATGTCTTTCTTATACTGTGGTGCCCAGAAATGATCACAGTACTCAAGCTGTGGCCTCAGCAGGGCTAAGCATAGAGGCACTACCACTTCCCTACACTCCTGCTGGACACACGCTTCCTGATACAGGCCAGGATGCTGTTGGCCTTATTGGCCACCTGAGCAACACTGCTGCCTCGTATTCAGACAGCTGTCCAGCAGCACCCCCAGATCCTGGGCTGCTTTCTAGCCACTCTTCCCCAAGCTGGTAGTGTTACTTAGGGTTGTGACCAAAGTGCAGGACCCAGCACTTGTTTGTTTGGATTTGGTTTTGTTTTGGTTTTTTCGTTTTTATTTTTTATCTATCCTATATTGAAGATAAAGTAGTTTGCTTCTCTGAGGATTCAGACCTCTGTTAAACAATTTGTTCCAATCTATGGTTTTTATCAGACTATTATAATCATTATTCATTAAGAATGGAAAATAAATAAATAAACAAGTAATGCTCATGTCCTCTTAAATAGCCTTATTTATTTTCTTGTTCTTTCTTCAGTAGTTCTTACAGGTTGGAATAGAGAATTTTTAAGTCTTTACTGTTTAGATATTGTTCAATAAACCCCCATTTGATATGCTGAGATTTTTTAAAACAATTTTAATTTTTTTCTTCTTTCTTTCAGCTCCTCCATTCTATATTTGTGAGGTAGGCACTGATGTTAGTTTGGGGTTTTGTTTGGGTTTATTTTTGGTGAGTGTGTGTTTGTTGTTGTTTGTTTTTTGTTGCTTTTTTTTTCCCTTTCCAAGTCCTACATCACTCCTTTTAAAAAATTTTATTCTGTTTTCTGCCTTGAATATTTAAGAGGAGGCTGTGGTATGTTTCATTCCCAAACCATAGCTCTGGATGGGGAATAGGTCACAAAATGCATATAGCTATTTTGAGCAGACTGGACTGTTGCTGAACTCATCATGAGGGAATAAGGAGTTCAAGACAGGAAACAGTACATGTTTAGTAGAAACATGCTGAAATTAGCCTGGGAAAAGACAGCTTAATATAATAGCATGGACCTTCCTGATAACACATTAGAGGGTTGTTACACTAATCTTTCTCTCATTAGTTCATTCTCTGTGGTTTGATACAACTCCAGGCTTCAGGGTTTCAACAGGCTAAAGCACTGGTGCAGTCCTGACATGTACAGTTATTTCCCTCTGCATGGAGCAGTTAGAAAACACTAATGAACCTCCCATGAGGATGCCCTAAAGAGCCTCACTGCTGTGTCATATGAACAGAAGAAAAGAACAGTGGGAAATAATGCCTGGAAATGTTTATAAACTTGGTCATGCCTTGCTGTCAGTTTAACCTATAACTCCAGTGTAGTGAGCAGTGCCAGCTTCTCAGTTCCCTGATGAAGCAAGACCCAGCATAAATCTGGGGGAAAAAAAGCATGAACAAAATTTAAGCCTCATCCTACTTGTAGTTAAAATAAAGCAAAGGGAATTTCAATCAGGTATTTAGACTGTAATCCGTTCAGTTTTGTGTGTAAGTAAAATTAAGGCTGAGATCCAAGCCTTGTAACCCGAGAGATAAGAAAAACTGAAGTTGATGGAAAATTGGTTGTGGACAGGGCAGCATGGGATTGGTGGATAATAGAAAAAAAAAAAAAGAACAATGGAGGTTAATTACACTCCCTGACTTTGGACTTCTAGTTTGACTCTCAAGTAGAAAAAAACTTGCTAAAGGTGATTCAGAGATACTTTACTACCCTGGCTGTATTAAAAGCTTAACATCTAAACTTAAATGCAAAAACTCTCTGAGTGAAATAATAATATCCACTTTCTTCATGCTATTCTGTCTCCATGATTAGAATAACTAGCAAAAGAAATAATCATAAAGCTTTTTCTTCTATCACATATACATCCAAAGTGCAATTACCTTCCTTTCTGCTTTTTTTTAACTGATGAACCCTATGACTAAAAGATATTTGCATTTTTGCAAAGCAGTTTTCTTTGAAGCCCTATATATGCATAGATAAAAAGTATGCTTTACATCTCTATGCATAAATCTAAATATTTATGATGAATAACATTCTCTCACAAAAACCTCAAGTGTCATTAGCGTGGAGATAATGTGTACTTTAAGACAAATTTTACTCACCTGTCATTTTCTAAAAGCTAACATTGATTTGGTTAAAGCATACATGCAATGATAAACAATAGCTTGTGACTGCAATTTATGCAGTGAAAGAGAGCTACAAAATCTAATTCTTTGTAAGAACCTTGGATACAGCAAGGAGCAACATCTAGCTGAGACAGCATCCTGCCTGGTGTTAGGAACAGTGTGGCCAGTAAGACTGGATAAGCGATTGTTTCCCTGTGCTCAGCACTGGTGAACTTGTACCTCAAATACTGTGTTTACCTTGCATAAAAGGAGGCTGAGGGGAGACCTTATCACTCTGTACCTTATCTTTCTTGTACCTGAAAGGAGGTTTTTACATGGTGGAGGTCAGTCTGTTCTCCCAAGTAACAAGAGATAGGACAAGATGAAACAGCCTAAAGTTGCATCAGGGGAGGTTGGGGGTTGTCAAGCCCTGCAACAAGCTGCCTGAGGAAGTGGTGGAGTCACCTTCCCTGGAGATATTTAAGACATGTAGATGTGGTGTTGAGGGACATGTTCTAGTGTTGACCTGGCAGTGCATGCTAGATTGATGGTTATACTTGATGATATTGAAGGTTTCTTCCAATTAAAAACAATTCTAAGATTCTATTCTATGATTCTATGAGAATTGTCATTAAAAAATCATGTCAAAGCATTTTTCTTCTTCTTCTATCAAAAGGTTTGTGGATTGAGCAAAAGATGGAAACATTCTGTTTTAATTTTTGCAAGGCTTCTAACATAGTCTTAGAATTTATTTTCTCAAATAGTCCCGAGAAACTTGAACTCAGTGAAATTACTGCAGAGTAGGTACAAAGACAATTAGAAAGCTGTACTCAGGGATTGTTTGTCAGTGGTTCATAGTCAAAACAGAGGGATGTGCTGGACAGGATCCAACAAGCATCTGCCTTCATTTTGGACCTCTTCAATACTTTTGTTAATGACCCAGATGATGGAATGGAAAGTATACTTATTAAATCTGCAGGTGACAACAAGCTTCAAGAAGCTCAGGAACAAGACTAGAATTCAAAATTATGCTGAGACACAGGAGATATGATTGGAAAATAGAATGGAATTCATTAGGGACTCATGCAAAGTGTAACACTTTACAGGCATAATCAGCTGTAAAAATTCAGAATGAGGACCAGCTGCTTGAGCAGCCATTATGCAGCAAAGTATTTAGAAGTAATAGTGGATTACAAGTGAACACTGTCATCCTGCTCCAATCCTCTCCTTCCATCATCACTGTAAAACCAGTAGTATTACCTTCAAAACCATATGCCTTTATCCTTCCAATTTAGTCATCACTGGAGAGGCTTCTTCTAGAACATTTCCAAGAGAGCTATGGACAAAAGCCGAAGAATAGGAGTGAGAGTGATCAAATCTCTGAAAAGTATAATATTTTATTAGCACAAAATTTATAGAACCAGTGGAATGGATTTTACAGAGTTATAAAAATATTGGTTTGAAAGGATCTCTGCAGGTCAGGAAATTTATAAAACTTTTAATTTTAAAAATATTTAATTTCAATAGCAAATTCTTTGAGTAGAAGCAATGGATATACCCTGCCTCCTCCAAGATTTACCTGGAAGTGTTCTCTGTACTTCCTGAATCAGAATAGTTGAAGTTAGAAGGTGATGCTGGAAGCTGTATAGTCCAAATCCCTGCTCAAATTAGAGTTAGCTGGGATAGGTTGCTCAGGGATGAGTTCCATCAAGTTTTGAACCCTCCAAGGGCATAGACTCCATAAGCTCTCTCAGGAACCTGTGACAGTGTTTGACCATCCTGACAGAAATCTGTATCATCCTTTGGGATCTCAGCAAAGGTCTCTGATGTACCAGTGGATGTCAGGGACCATGCTCTGTTACACACCATGATCATTACTGAATGCACAAAGAGAGACCATATCAGGCTTTCTGGTCTTTTTTATTTCCTCTTCTGTGCTAACAGCTACATCTGAGCTGAACTTTAAGGCCAGCAGCTATACAGGCCTTTTTCTAGCACTTGTATCTGAGATCTTTGACACATTATAACCAAAAATCAGCTGTGGAAAAATGGTTCAAAGCAGCAGCAGATCAAGAACAGTTGGCAGAGTTCACTAGAATTTACTAGAGCTTACTGGAAATCAGGGTCTCCTGCAGCTCCAGCCTCCACCCTGAACTTCAAAAAGCTCCCAAAAGTCCCCTGAGGTTCTCAGGAGATCTCAAAGCAGAGCAAAGAAACTGATGTGCTAACTATTGTGTCTGCCAGCTGCCCCTGTTAGTTGCTTGGAAAGGAAAATGTTACATTTCATAGTACAATGTTAATTTTGAGAACCTAATGTTGAAGAAGCCATTCTTAGAATTTTAAACTCACACTTAACTTGCTTTTTCTTTATTTCATTTTGTAGCTGCTGCTGGTTTTTATTTGGAGGTCTTGGTAAACTAGCAAGTCCAGCAGGCTGGGGAATCTGTTTACTACTTTGTCACTTGCAGGTGTTTAGTAAGATCAGCCACAGCTTTGACATTTGACTAAAGCCCAGAAAACTGCTCTTTCACTACTGGAAAAGAAATAAAAAAGTTGTGTGAGCAAAAGTGATTTTGACAACTAATAGGCTCAATTGCTACCAGCCATTATGTTAGATTCCATTCCAGTTAAATCCTCTGTATATGTGGCCATTGTCTGCTCAGAATATCATTTCAATGGAAGGAGATCACACGTGGGCATTTTACATCAGAATGAAAAAAAAGAAGTGAGTATTTTGTGTTTTATCTAGTTTTTACATGCAATAGTACTGTTGGAAGAGCAAATTAGGTCTCCAGGTGGTCCTAATCACTAGGCTGTAGACGTATGCTCCCAATTTTACTCTGCCAGGTTTCATGAATCTGAAATTATTTTGATATCTAGTAGATTGCTTTCCTCAGTGGGAGTAAAGAATGATAAAAATGAACAAATTCTCTTATTTTCCCACTCTCTTCCACAGTTAAAGAAGCTTTCTCAGAAAATCAGGTAAGTAGGACTGAATCTCTACAGTTAGAGGTGGATATCAACCTGCACTCTCTCACCTCAGGGAAGAGTCATTACAAAATAAATTCTCCAGGCAGAGACAAGAAATTGATGATGTCCCAAACATTTGCCTTGTGTGAGGCTTCCTGGGGAAATCTTTAAAGGACTAATCTCCTTCAAGAAGGATCCTGAGGAAACAGAATGAGCTGGGTATCAAACATCAAGTCCAAAGAAATACTTTGTGAGGTTGAAGAGGAACTTAAAGCAGCTAGAGAAATTTTGAATAAATATGTAAATAAAGTTCTTGTGGCATTTAAGTGCTTCTGGATCTAGAATAAAACCTATTAAGATAAAGTTTTCTTCACATTGTATGAAGAATCGCTGATTCTGCTTTGCTTTGAATCTGACAATTGTTCCATGTGGTGATTTGTAGTTTTAGTTCTGAGAAAAGCAAGAGGATAATCATTCCCTATTCATCTTCTCCAGACTACCCTTGACTTTCCAGATGTACAATACTCCCATAGGACCTATCTTTGGGTCACCAAAGCCAGGTGTGTGAGAACACTGCAGATTTTAGACATAAAGAACCAGAATATTTTCACTGAAGTCCTGTTACATGACAAGACTGAATTAATGCTGTAAATAATGTACACTTGTTCTGTAATCAAAAGCAATGCACAAGGCTTTATAGAAGTCAGTCTAGATCTCTGGTAGTCTGAAGCCCTTTCTGTCAGTCATCATATTCCTTCCTCTGATAATTAGATGAATCCTGGCCAGAGAAGCAGAAAAATATGGCCTTGTGTGTCTTGGGTATATGTGGTGGGCTCCAGCACTCAGTGCTTGCCACACTGTCAATCACACAGCATTCAAAAGTTCAGGAAGTTTTAAAAATTGTTTGTTTCTTTTCACTCAGTGTCGAAAATGATCCCTTCTAAATTCAAATGAACATGAAACACTATCTGATTAAATTGAAGAGGCAATTGATTTGTCTACTAATTGACCCAGTATCTTGCTATTTTTGTGTATGTAGTTTAACTTTGCTCAGAAAACTATTTCAATAGATTTTCTCCACTTTTTCACGTCCACAAACATCAACTATTTTTAATCATAGCTCGTAATACAGTTTTTCAACTTGTCCTCCAATTAACTGAATTTATTCTCATCAATTTTCCTCTTTTTTTATTTTTTTTTTATCTTGAGTTGGCAAGATACTTCTTTAGAAGCCAGTATAAATTCTGTAGTAAAATAAGGTAGCAGAATACTGCAGATGAAATCCAACAAATCCAAACTAACCCTGTTTTACCAGCACAAAGACTGTTCCTTCTTATAGCCTTCATATTTCTAAGGTACTCCTCAGGGACCATAAGTCCTAAATTGTATGTGATAGTACAGGGGACTCTAGCTAAGTAACTTTTTAACTTTGAATGCTGTCATGATGAACTGGTGGCTTTGTTATACTTTAGGGCCCAAACTCAAAAGCCTTCACCATGCAAATTTCCTTATGAGACACTGATTTTTACTCCATTCATATTCTCCAATTAGCACATTGGTTCAGACTTTCTAAGGATTGTTAAGAGAAGAAAAGAAGGTATTTTTTACAAAATGCCAATGGATTTTCTTTGGAGGATCAGAAAGAACCACACAAGTAAGGCTTTGCACTGCTTTGAGGAGCTGACCCCCAGTGCATGTCAAACAGAGGCAAGAAATGGCATTACAAACTGAGCATCAGTAATTTAAAAAGGCAACACTAAGGAAATCTAAGCTAAAATTTTCACAGTAACAATAGTTATACTAAATTACCCACAGTGACAAGACAAAAATTGAAGTAGTTTTAACAAACCAAAATCAGTGTAGCTACATTATGGCAATTGTATCTCTACATTTTTTGTTTTCTTGTGGATATAATAATAATAATAAATTAAAGTTTTCTTATATGGATAAATTTGGTTGAATAATCCTAACTTTAAATTAGCATTAAAAATGAACTCTACAAGAAGGGAAACTTCTGCTGTTTTTACAGTAGTTGACATGATGTCCCCAGTGCAGATTCTGAACTACTAAACAAAGCATATAAAGTAAGTATAAATGCCAGCTCATTTGTCATTTGAGGGGGAGTGTCAATCTGCTGGAAGGTAGCAAGACACTTCAGAGAGACCTGGACAGGCTGGGTTGATGAGCTGAGGCCAATGGTGTGAGGTTTAGCAAGGTCAAATGCAGGGTCCTACACTTTGGCCACAATAACCCCATGCAGTGCTACAGACTGGGAGATGAGTGGCTGGAGAGTGGCCTGGTAGAGAGGGACCTGGGACTGCTGGCTGACAACCAGCTGAACATGAGCCAGCTGTGTGCTCAGGTGGCATGGAAAGCCAATGGCATCTTGGCTTGCACCAGGAATAGTGTGGCCAGCAGGAATAGGGGTGTAATTCTGCCCCTGTACTTGGCACTGGTGAGACCTCACCTTGAGTACTGTGTGCAGTTCTGGGCCCCTAACTTCAAGAAAGATATTGAGGTGCTGGAGTGGGTCCAGAGGAGTGATAAAACTGGTGAAGGGACTGGAGGGAAAGTCTTATGAGGAGATGCACACTTGCTGCCCAGTCTAATGCTGAATTCTCATAGGCTTAGAAGCAAATATTTTTTAAGGATTTTAAAGCAGAAGACACAATTTGTCAGTGAATGTAGACATCATGGTGCAACTGAATCCTTTAGGAGATGTGACTTTGTGGCTGAAACAGGAGTCTAGACAACAGCTACATCACTGGCATTTTAGAAATATTGTATTACAGTCTCAGCTGGCATAAAATGGTATGCACAGTGGAGCTAGAGTGATTTACACCTGCAGAAAATCTGGCTAGATTTAAAGATTTCTTTATGAAGGTAAAAAATGAGTAAATAACAAAAATCTGTCTGTTTTCCTTCTCTTTTTTTTTTTTTTAATTTGTTTTTCATGATCTGTCAAAAGCCAAGGATGAAAAGTAAGAGCAAACTGCTGTGACTGAAACAAAGCCTGGGATAACAAACAATTACTAGAAAACAGCATAGGCAAATTAAAATGGAAAGGAAGTTCTACAAACTACTACTGTGCTGCACTCTTTGGAGAATCAGCTTGCAATGGATTAGCACAAATGTGCCTTGATCCATCATCATGCTCTCCAGTTCAGCAAGCTCAAAGTGATACTTTGGAATAGAGGTAGCGTGAAGTAAATGCTGTAATTTGTGACTGTGTGACAGCAAATGAAACTCTGCAAGTGGGCCAGGCTGTCTGAGGCAAAGCAATAATAGCTTGGGGAGCATATTAAGCAACCCCAGAGGAGAGGAGATGAAAGAGTCAAGCAATAAGGACAATGTATATATTTTAGATGTTAGGCAACCATATTCTCAAGGCATTACAAGCAACAAGAATATCTGAGAAGTGCATCTGGGTTGGGCAGAAAAATATTCACCCACAGTAAAAACACTTCTCAATAGCAGCTTGGTGAGAAGAATATAAAAAGGAAAGAGATGAAAAAAGGATTATCACTCTGGCTAGTAGATTCTTTCCAGATGGCATCTGGGTAGAGGTAAATTGTATTATGAGACCTTTTTCTAGTTCTTATGATTTATGTTCAGTTTCATGTGATCTAGGATATGGTGTTCACTGGATACTACACACTCCAAGAATTTATGTTGCACAGCTAAACATCATGCCTGTATATCTTTTCTCAGTAATCTCTGATAATACCCAAAAGGGCTTTTTATTTTAAACATCTGGACAGCCGTATGGTTGGTGAGAATTAAGGTGCTAAGTGAAGAAAACAATACAACTGTACAATCTTTCAAATAAACAAAGCTTTCTTTGGAACATTAACTTCTTTACAGAGAAATCTTCTCTATTCCTAAAATGCACTTAGTACTTTATGTCTTAATCTCAAGGTAACACTTTTCTCTTACAAATAATCTCAAGGCATTTAATGGTACCATTACTGTAGAGAACTATGAGGTATTTGCATAAAAGGCACATCACCAAAAGAGATATACAAAAAAAAAACAACTCTTTTTTTTTTCCTTCTGGCTTTTGTCTTTGTTTCATACTAAAAGCAGGAAAATATTGTTTGTCAGGGTGTTCTCTTCTACTCAGTAATAACACTGTCAGCATTGTCACAAAGATGGTTCAAGGATGAATTTAGGAAATTTTCACGTTTCTATTTGTTGACACTGAAATCCAAAAGAGAGGGAGATGTAATGTAATATATTCAGTTCTTTGTTGCAGTCTGTCTTTATATGTCCATGTCTATGTCAGTGCATGTCTGCATGTGTATAGCTCAATATTTTATATAAAACTATTCATCCATGTGTAGTTAATAACAAAATGTTGAGAGTCACTTATTCAAAAGTCGTCTAAGGAAATAAAAATCATTGCGTAATACTTTCTTTCCAAAGTATTTTAAAGTGTTGCCAATATACTTCTATTTCATGTTTGATAAATATAGAAATTCACTCTTATATATACAAATATATACACATATATGAGAAAATGTCCTCCTGTAACATGAGAAATCAAGATATGTATAACAGGATATTCTGTTAAATTTCTTTTTTTGCAATACACTTTTCCTCACAAAATATTCTATTTCTATAATAAAATAATGTTGTTTGATTTTACTGAAGAAATAATTCCAATCTTAACTAAATCTTGAGTATCACAACACGTGTTCTTGTACTGACTCTTTCTCCTGCATTTAAATCCAACAAACACAGTGGAACAGGACAGAGAAGTAAAGTTACTTTGGATAATCATGATTTTCAAGAGAGTCTGTAGATTGAAAAGAGTTGACTAGGTCATATTTGACCTATATTGATTCATCTGTTGTAAGGAGGCTTCCTCTGCATTTAGAGATAATTACAATATTCTAGGCAGATATAGAGATTTTTCCTCATTATTCATTCTTTGCATTCTTAATACTGACTGTTTGGTTGTGCAGATATACCTATGGTGAAAAATTAGATTAGAGAGATATATATAGAGAGGGAGATATATATGTATATTACATATATATATACTAGGGATTGATGCAAAACTCAGTGTTTAACGTTCCGTATCTCAACTGTATTTTGGCTTCAGCAAGAGTAATGTTGGGAATTTTAAGGGATTGTTTTACTGGAGGATAAACTAGATGATCTTGACAAGATTGTCATTCTGAAAAACAGTGTTTTTCAAAGAATTTGATAGTACTGAGCCACAGCTTAGAAGTGAAAGAAAATGTGCAGTGACAAATCCTAGTGTCCCTGGTTACCATTGAGCTTCTCTGCATATACCCCAGTTGCCTACACCTTTGGAGTGATCTTTGGAGTTCTCTTTTGAGAACAAGACAGTGACAGTCCAGTGGAGGACCACCACAATGATCAGGAGCCTATAGCACATAGCATATAAAGACAGGCTGAAGAAAATGGAATTTTTCAGCCTAGAAATGGATGAAGGTGAGTGTAAGGGCTCCCAACATTACTTAAAAGAAGCTTTTAGAGAAGACATAATCAGGCTTTTCTTAGAGGTATTAAGGAGGATTAGATTCAGGGGTAACAAACTTCAAGAACAGAAGTTCTGACTGGAAATGAGGAAATATTTGCCTTCAGGAGAATGCTGAAATATGGGAACAGGGTGCCCTGAGATGCTGTGCTGTCTCCATCTTTGGAGATTTGTGGAACAATGAACAAGATTGTCTGTAACTGGACTTAAGTGTGCAGTTAGCCTTCCTTTGATGGAGGAGTTGGTCTGGAGATCTCCAGAGGTTCCTTCCAGTCTACCTTTTGTTATGTTTTAAGTAATTGAAGAACATTAAGTCCAGGCCA
The DNA here is from genome assembly GCF_027791375.1 of Indicator indicator. Lineage (NCBI taxonomy): Eukaryota > Metazoa > Chordata > Aves > Piciformes > Indicatoridae > Indicator > Indicator indicator. The sequence continues at coordinate 19,409,979 of NC_072021.1, forward strand.
TTTCTACTTTCAAAGGAAAGAATACTCTTCTAGAAGAATCAGTTCTTCACTAGTTACAGAAGAAGCCAAGACCAACTCATCTTCTAACTCTGCTTCTATTATTGTCCAAACAAGGTGCCAATCTATTGGCTTGAACAAATATTCATTATAGGGCTTGGAGGGGACCACAGGTAATAACTCAGCTGTAGCTGAACAACATATGTTTTACCACTTTGCTCATCTCCTGTGCAGCTTTTCTGCCTCGTTGACCAGCTACTGAGAGGAGAGGGAAAGGTGTGACTAGATGGAGAATTAAAAAAACAAAGCAGCCAGACACAGAGATCCAGCAGTGTACTCTAATGTCATTCAGCCTGTGACTCAGTTGGTAATGATGGAAATTCAAAGTAGAATTAGCAAGCAACCCAAACCCAACCCTTTAAGAAAAGGGTCTTTTCTTCTCAAGTTCACATTCTTTGTTTTCTTCTTCAAATGCAAGAGGAATATTTGCCTGGAACTTAAACATTGTTCCAATGTATAGGGGTCGATGGACAATGTTTCTTTGTGCTGGAAATTTTGAAACTGTCCCATTGCAAGCATTTATTAACGGAAAGGAAAATCAACCATCTGAATTGTTGATGAGATGTATTTTTATAAGAAAGAAAGAGAGAGTGGCTTTTCAAACTTTAATGGTACTCAACTTCTTACAGCAATCCACATCCCCAGTCTGATGACAGTTCATCCCTTTTTGAAATGCTGAAGCTGAAAGCCTCCTTCTAGGTGGTAAGGCCTAAGTATTTGCTAAGTGTTGCCAAGGAAGGTAAGGAACTACATGTCTATACACACATTCTACAGCATGACCTTTAAATCCTGCACGCAACCTTTTGTGTTTTCCCTAAGGAAGTGGTTAAGGTTGCAACGAGAAAAAGAATTCTAGATGAAGTTTCCTTTACTTTCTGCCACACATTAAAGGTTCGTACTGCTTTACATATGTGCTTCCAAGAAATAAGATATCTTGAGCACAGTGCCTGTGTCATTTCAAATAGCCCCACAGTAAATTAAATTGATTGATCACTGAGATTTACTGCATCAGCTGATCCACACCCTGAGGTGGTGTATGGGGGAAAGCACTGGATTGCTTATTTGGAAAGATAAGTGGAAAATAAAGGAGGCTGTGCAATACGAACTGCAAAAGCCCTTACAATACCAGACAGATGATGCCATGTAAGTGTAGACAAACTCCAAATAGCTTTGAAAGCAAATGTAAATTACTTTTGTGTAACAAGAGAGAAAAGAGTAGCCAATGAAAGGGGGTACACAGTTATCAGACCTGTTCAAATCAAGGGACTTTGCTGATTTTCAGCATGAAACCCACACACAGGTGCTGGCGCTGGGGCTGCTGGGCAGTCTCTGTGATGAGAGGCTGGGATTTCACTGTGCCAGACACAGCCAGCCCAGTCCCAGACAGCTTCAATGGCCCCACTGCATGATACAGCTGAGCCTTTCAGCAAAGCTATGGGGACTGGGTGGGGGACTGGGTGGGGGAAGAGTGGGGGTGTGGGAACAGGTTTCAGAAAGGGCCAAAGGCAGTGCAGTTGGAGGAGAAGAAAGAACTTAGATTGTTTCTGTGACTTCTAACACAAATGAGAGACCTTTTTAAACACGACCCTGCTTCTGACAATCTGTTAGTTGTTACTTGCAGACTGTTAGATCTTGGCTATTTTAGATGGAAAGACTGGTAAAACAGAAATTCAAAGCACCCAACATGGTGCACACAGGAAATTAATACATACTGTTCATAAGCAAGACAGGTATTGGCCTTGTCAGAATTTCCTCTCCTTTGTTTTTCTTCTAATTTCTGCTGCAAACATAAAATGTTAAAAAAAAAAAATCTGGAGCAGGACTGCTGCTTATTCTGGGAGGAGTTTATTTTGTGTAGTTTTGGTTTGGTTTTTTTTGTGGGTTTTTCTGGTCAGCTCAGAATTGCTCAGGAATTTGGACTAGACGATCATTTTAAGATCCTTTCAACTAAAATAGTTGTGTTCTGTTCTATTCTGTTCTATTCTATAAAATGTTTGTGGTTTCCAATGCTGAAAGTGTTCACACTCAATAAGTAAATAATTATCTCCTGTGTAATGTGATGTGGAATGGGCTGCCCAGGGAGGTGGTGGAGTCACTGTCCCTGGAAGTGTTTAAAATAAGACTGGATGAGGCACTTAGTGCCATGGTTTAGTTGATTAGATGGTTTTGGGTGGTAGGTTAGACTAGATGATCTTGAAGGTCTCTTCCAACCTGGTTAATTCTGTGATTCTATGATTCTGTGTACACACAGAATTAAGTTGCTTTCTGTTTAAGAAATTAGCAGATGAAAGACTTGCTTCTATCACCACTACTCATCTTCATGCAGAGGGTAGGTCTGGTCTGACTAAATGAAGATCTCTACAATGCAGGTTTCTACATCTGAGTTGATTGCTTAGGTTTCCTCAAAGGCTGATTAAGAAAAATAGAGGGTAAAACAGAACTAACACTAACCTCTACATGAATCTCTAAACAAGGCCTCCTTTTTTCCTACTAATGATAAAAGCAACTGAGATAGCATTTAAGATGTGAAGGTGCTCACAAAACCAGCTTGAGCCACTATACAATGAGTTTAAGAGGACAAGCATACATCTAGGACAGATATGAGCTTCTGAAAATAGAACTACATTGTCATTTTGTGATGCAATACCCAGTAAAATTTCTTCATGGCTCTACTTTCTGTGAGAAGATGAAGTGGCTAAACCTATATTGTCTAAAATTACACATTGAAAGCAACATTTGAACAATTGAATGTGTTATCAGAAAAGACTGTTTTCCTTCTGAATCTATGCTATATATAGGGGCTCAATTAAATAACTTAAACATAAATGTTCAGTGGCTCTTAAGATATTTTACAGTGTTAGATTTGTGAGTCACATGCAGATGCCATGATACCCCAGGGTATCTCAAATGGCACTACTATGTTTAGACAACTATAGTTACTTTTAAATGTCAACATTTACATGCTTAGGGTTTAAAAATGTTCTCCACAATTACTCCCACTTGAATATGTTTAGTTGCTAGGTTTTAAAACTTATTGGTTTTAATTATTCAAAAAATATTGTATTGAGACATATGTTACAGGCTTAAGGTTTAAAATAGTTAGGCTGTATACACAGCATTTTAGTTGTTTCCATTCCAAGACACCACAGAAAGCCAGCTAGTCCCTTTGGACGGGGGTCAAAAAAGGAAAAAGCCATCTTTATCCCAGTCTGTTTTGATGTGCTTTGTAGGAAGTGCTTTGCAGAGAACTGTCCTGGTGTCCCTGTCTCAGTTCCCTCTCCACTTCCCATGCTGTTGATTCTTATTGTCTGCCACTATCCATCCCACAGGCAGCTGCATTAAACGGATGAGTTAAGTGACTCCTTCACAAGCAGAGTTAGCAAGTGCCATGGGAATCCTCATTAAAAAAAAAAAAAAAAAAAAAAGCTATATATAGGAATGATATTTTGGGTTGAGGTATTTAAGTAAAAGGCAATATCCTGTTTCTAGGGAACATTTTTTTTCATCTCCTTCACATGTTACAAAACATCATGCTTTGTCTGTTCTCCTGCAATGCAGTGAGTGACATTGCTAATGCAAAATGACTGGACTAAAGCAAACCAATGGGATGCAGCCAGCACAGTCCTTTTGATGGCTCCAAAGTTGCTTCTGGGACTGTCAAGCAGTTAAGCTGCAAATGCACTATTTGCTATGCAGTGCCTCTTGACATACAATGGTCTTTGTGTTGCTAGACAAAGAAGGGGGGGCAGGGCTAATACCATTTGCCATTTTACTGAGATTTCTTTCCTGCACAAAAGCATATGATTCAAGCTTTGTTTTTGTTTTGGCTCAAATTACTTTCCAAATTACTCCATGACTCAGGAAACACAATAAATGGTGGGAATAAAGTACACCTCCACAATGCTGTGCATGAGAACACATTATTTTGCATCCACCACATTAGCTTTACATTGGCCTTTGTTTTCCACCACATCATTCATGGTACAAGTTAATTACATACTTTCAGTGTGCTGCTTTTTTTCTTACCACAAAAGATAATACAATAGTGAACTAACTTAAGCAAAGCAAGTGCTTTTCTCCCTATTATGTATTGTGCCAAAGAGTAAATAATAGTAATTAATAAAAAGTAAAGCAGATTTTGGCAAAGTCACTTCTTGTTTTTGTTAATAAAGAAAAACAAGAGTGTGTTTGGCACCATACAGAATGTTCCTCTGCTCTTCCCAGAATACCATACTGGTCATAGCCAGTTGCTTCTCAAAACAGGTAGTGGCAATGAAGACCTGATTTTTGCTTTCCTCAGCATATCCCAGAATCAGATTTTCTGGGATAGAACGTGTAAACTGTGAACACATTCCTGGTACTTAAAGGAACAAAACCAGCTGTTATCAGAGGCTTATCCTGCATATGGATGTGCCAACATGATGTTGCTCTGAGCCTCCTCTTCTGTCAATTCAGACTGATTAACCAAATTTTAGTAGTCTTTCAGGGTTTCCTCATTTTACCACAGTACTTACTCAAACATTTCTCCACCAGTTTCAGGCTCCGCACACTAATGTCCTTTTGAGTGCATTCTTACCTATAATTATCCACATCCATATGTAGACATATGACATGTATTTTAGCACCTGGTCATTTCCAGATGGGTTTTGCTGTGTTGTGAAGCACACTATTACCAATAGGATTGTTAACATTCAAAGGAACATGGCAAACTACACTGGGGACAGGCTTGGTCAACAATGTCTGCCTCCTCTTAGTGAGGACGGACTTCTTTTGTTTGCCTTTGGAAAGGAGGTTTTATGTAGTAGCCTAGGTATCTGAAGCAGGTTGTAACCACCAAATACCAGTTCAGGTAGAAAAGACAGCAGGCTGCAGTTCCAAAATCTCATTAGCAACTAGATGCTTTCAAGGCTTATGACATGAGAGGGGCCAAGGAGAGAGAAGAATAGGGATTACTCTCTTTATTTTACTATACAATTTATTAAGTATACATTAGATATGCATATTACAGACCTGCAGAGCACTATCCATCACTAACACTAAACAACACATTTCACCAACTTGTAGCTATACTTATTTATTTCAGCTTAGGTGAAATGCAGAAGAAAACACGATCCACACTTTGATGCTAAGTAGTGTTTTCCTTTTTCAGCAGAAGTTTTGCTCTTGAGGCTCAGACACAGCTTTTGCCACAGTTCATTAAATGGCAGCTCATCCCAGAGGTGCAGCTGCCTGTCACTTGTGTTAAGGAGTCAGCTAAAGGTAACAACAATAGTATCTCAAACAGATAAACAGATCTGTTGGGGTAGAGAAAGATGCATTTGCCCAGAGAGTTACAACTCCATATAACAAAAAGTTGTAGGTGATTTGAGTATAAATGAAAACTGTTACTACTATTATTAGCAGGTCATGCAACAGTTTTAAAATTAGAGGAAAAAAACCCAGAAATATCAGATAATAATGTGTCTGAATGTAAACCTCTCCCAACACTTTGTGCTGGTAGCAATTAATTACTTAGTTATTAGTGCTAATGTACTTTGGGTTTTGTTTAGAAACAAGTGTTTTGTAGTCTAGGAGAGTAATTGTTTCATCATTCATTTTCAGCCACAAAAGCCAAAGGTGCCTTTTATACAAACAAATTGACTCCAGTCTGCTACCATTTAAATGTTCAAGCTAGGCTTTAAAATTAGAAACATTTAGATGAATGACCAGGAATTTTCTCTTTGACTAGTGCTAATTCTTTTTTATTTTAATCTGACTTCCACTATGGAAATTAAGCAGGATAGTAAATAGCTCAAAGCTGTGTTTTGATTCTTAGTGGAAGTTCTGTCTGGGGGTGGGACAGGGGAAAAATCTACAAAATCTATATGTTTTACATGTTCAGAGATTTCTATCATTTGTTAGAAAAAAGGACTGATATCTAAGGCTGATCTGGAAAAGTAATTTTTGTACACGTTTCATGCAATATATTATATTAAACCATATTATATATGGTTTATATAAATAAATTTCAGGACATGAACTGAGGCTGAGTGGAGAGACTGAATAGTATGTACTAGAAGATTACAAAAATATATGTTTCTGGTGATTTCAGAGGAGATACGAGAGCCAGGAATTAATAGTGGAGTGGAAACAGTAAAGGGAACCTTAGATATAGAGATTTAAGTTATCACGTTTAGATCTAAGTGATTTGAACATCATTCCTGTTTTCTGAGAAGGCTTACCAGAAATATTTTTTCCCTAAGAAGTAAGGTCAGAGGCCGAAGAGTTGCAATATCATGATGTAGCACCTCTCAGTTGAGATAAAATGTAAAATAATAAAGCTCAAGTACTGGCATTTGTATTTGGCATGCTGATAGCAAAAAAATGGCTTCTCTTCACTTGGGGTGTGAAGGCTCACAGAAAGCCTGCTGGTTCTCTGCTCAGTAAATGTTCTTTTAAGCCACATATTCTAATTACATTGTTTATTGCTCATGGTATGCTGCAGAGGAAGTATCTTGTACCTGAAGAAGTCTATCATGGAAGCAGTTCAAAGACCCACAGTGGTCTGAAAGAAGCCTATTGGTATTGGAAGAATTACAGCTTTTGCTTTTCTCATTTCTCTTTATATCATTTTGTCTCATTTGTGTGACAGAAGCAAACTGCTTTAATACAACGCTAGTTTGATTCCCCCTACAGAACACACAACACCCTATTTAATTTTGCATTCAGCGCTTCATGTGTTCATATTTGTATTATTGTAATTCATTTCTTTCTTTTTCCTCTCTCTGCTTTTATGAACTTAGTAGACCTAGCCATGATTGCAACAATAACACTTTCATACTGGTTTTCAATTTGCAATTGAAAAAAAACCCACAGAAAATGGATATGCAGTTATATGAAGAAGCATTAATACCTGCTGAATAATTTCCCTAAGTAGAACATTGATTTTTGCAGTATGGGTGCCAAACAAATAAGAACAAAAATAGTCATGTTTGTGTTTCAGTAAACAGGGAGGAGTGAAGTGTACAGAATTGAAAAGAAACTTAAACCAGAAACTTAAAACAGAAAATGTTATGCCTGCAAACTCACACTGCAGAAGACTTGTCCTTATCTTGATTTGATTGACTTTATATCCATGTAGGCAAGCCAAAATTTGAACAAGTGCTCAGTGAGTCCAAGAGCAGAAGGAACTCTTCTTTATGAACAAGCAATTTCACCTTCCAACCCATTTCAAGTCTAATACCTTGTTTATCTGGAAAGAACCTAGAAGACAACAGAACTTCTAGATGTTAGTTGTAAAGTGGGTTATTTAATTTGTTCCCAAATGATTTGGCAGAGTGAATACTACACGTATTTTGTTAAAAAGGAAGTGCCTGGGAGGAAACAAAATACTGCTTGGGTCTCTGTTCTGCCTACTGCAGAAACTGCTGGAAGGAGACAGATGGTTTTCCCTTGAAGCAGCTAGGGAAGATCTGAGCTAAAGGAATAAATGTGACCTTGGAGAGGTCTGTACACAATGCAGGATGTGATGGTTTGAAACTGTCTCTTTAATTTTTCTGCTCATAGTTCAAGCAGAGAAAGTGAAAGAGTGTAAATAAGTCACTATTGGGTGTAAGAAAGCAAAATACTGATTGTTCTAAACACTTCCATTGGATAGATAGAAATGTTTAAGAACTACTACTCGAAATAAAGTAGGCACAGTCAGGGCAACTTGCTGGGCTGTCTGGCTGCTGTTTCTTCTTGGCAAGCTAAGTTAACAGCCTTTTTGCTTTTAGCTAACTCTGCTTTCTGCCAGGGGGTTCTGGGGGGAAGGCCCTTTGGGAAAGGTCCCCTTTGGGGGGAAGCAAAGGGAGCTTGGTTGTGCTTTTCTGTTGATTGTATATATTTGTAAGTGTTCTGAATTTTGTATATTTGTACACATTCATTGCATTTCATCATAGATTGTAGATCTGCTTGTAAATACAGCTTTCATTTGCTTCCAGACTGAGCTAGCCTGGTTACTTGTTGGTGTGGGGGGAATTTCAGCTCACACTGACACAAAGGAGAATGGACTGTACTGGAAAAAGAATGCCACAACCAAGGACTTGACAAGGAGGAAAAACGCCTTGTGAGTGCCACAGAATTCGTGTATCAGTGAAGACTACCCTTTGGGAAGAATGAAGAAGAAAACTGGTTGGTGGGCACACTTGATACAGAAAGATAATTTTCATACTCTTATTTAGTCTCAGGACAAAGTGTTGCTTTATTCTAACTTGATATTTATCAATGCTCATACCAACTTAGGAAATACAACTCCCCTCTTGGTTTAGGAGGGAGGAGACATTCCTAACTAAAACTTCTGTTTGAGGATCCATATCTGTTCATGAATAGATCTATCAGGGAGTCTCCGCTACTTGCCTCACTCACCAGCTGTGTCAGGAATTTATCTTCCACACACTACAGGAACCTCTTAGACTGTTTCTTCTCTGCTGTATTGTATTTCCACCAGATGTCTGCTAAGTTGAAGTCCCTCAAGAGAACAAGCGATAGTGACTGTGAAACTTCCCCCAGCTTCTTATAAATATTTATATATATGCAGAATGTATATTCATTGTGATTCTCTGACCAACCTAGGACAGATATAAAAGTCACCTCCTTAGTGTTACTCACACTGTTCTGGAGTATGCATCCAAGAGCTGTATTAGTCTCCTTCCCCTGAAGTACTGTGCTGGGAACTCACTATGCAATGTGCATTGCTGTTGCCTCTGCTCCTTTGAAGACTCACTGCTCTTCTGTGTTTTAAAAACTACACACATTTCTTGTCCCTCAACACAGAACACTCAGTCTGATGTATTAAAACACTTTTTTTTTTTTTTTAAAGAAATCCCTCTTGACAGGTGGTCAAGCACTTTATAAATGCCCCAACTTTATTCTTGTTACCATGATGTCTACCTTCATAATAGCTACAGGATTAGAAACAGGATTTGTATTCTCAGTCACTAAGAGAAATGTTCACAAATCTTTCCAGTGTGGACATTTGTACTGTAGCTACCTATTTTTTTCTGAATCTCTGGCTGAATTCCATCTCAGATATCTATAGTTTTTGTCTTTATGGATTTACTCTCCAAAAAGCATTAGAAAACAAACAAACAAACAAACAAAAGTTCTTTCTGTGCTCCTGTGCTAGTATGCACTGAGCATACTGCTCTAGATCTTCCTAGACATGGTTAGGTATAATTCAAATCATGCTCTACAGAATTGTTTCTTTCTAGTATTGGACTAACTGCCAGGGAGTCTTTGTGGTAAGGATGGGCTTACATGTGGGCTATGGGAGACAAGGTGCTCTGAAACCACTGGTTAATCTCAGCTAAGAATAGATGAGATTTTATTAATAGGTAAACTTCTCATCTCTCCCCATTTGCCAAGAGTCCATACATCTAAGGTCTGAAAAATGAAAAAAAAATGTTGAAAAATAGTTTGGCCATTACAAACCAGAGAATATCAAAACAAGTTTGTTAGCTGAGGCTGACTGCCAGGGTAGCATACATGCTGAAAAAGCCGTGTGGATCTTGCTGGACAGAGGTTAAACATCAGCCAGAAGTGTACCCTGGCAACAATAGACTAGCAGCTTATTGGGCTGGACGTAATTATTTCCCTTGATTTGGTGCTTATTAGATTACATTTGGAATACTGTATTCAGTTTTAGGCACCCGTATAAGAAAGAAACTGAGGTTCATAGTAGGACAAGATGGTAGAGAAATGGAGCACAATGAAGAGAGGCTGAAGGAGCTAAGCTTGTTGAGCTTGAAGAAAGGGTGTCTTCAGGGGGACCCAACAGCAATGTTCAGTACTTACCTGAGATTAATGGAAAAGATAGATCTGCTTTACTTGTTAAGAACAATAGATAGCATCATAAATCAAAGCTCAGACAAGATGTAAGGAAATGCTTTTTTTCACAATGGCAGTAATCATGAATAGAGAGTATTGGATTAGTGTAGTAGTAGGTGTTAGTGTAGGATGTATTAGTGCCATTTGAGATGCCCTCACGTTGTCTTTTTAGAAAGCCTCATGTTTCCTGTAGGTTTATTTGTCATATCTTTAGAAGACCTGTGATCTTTAGAAATAGCAACTAGAGGACAGCCTGTTTACTTGAAGGCATCTCAAGTGGCAGTAAGATCCCACCTGCAGCATGCTTTATATTTACCTGTGGTATCACTGTGATCTCAGACACATCATCTGAAAGAGCAGCAGAATTACAGCAATGATGTTATGAAGAGGATTTAAATGTTGAATAGGTTTATACAGAATGATAGGTGATTTCTGAGGATATAGTGGAGAAAATTTGGCTCCAGGGGAGCAACAGAAAGCTTTTAGAGAAATTTCATCTGGTTTAGGTGATTACTGTCTTTCTGCACTGTGAATTAGATAGATTGCCATCCTTGTTGTGCACAGCAGAATGGTATTCAGGTTTCAGTCAGCAGACCCCCCAAAGACTTTCCAATTTAACTGGAAAATCTCACTGTTTTCAGGCTTGTGTTTAAGTTTTTTTTATGAGTCGAAGCACTACTTACTCTTGCAGTGAAGTCATGTCCCATTACTTGTGACAGATTTTTCTGAGGACCACTGTGAATAAGAAGAGGAAAGTCTGCCTCCCAGAAATAATAGGATCTACTAACATCTTATACAATTTTTTTTTCACAGATTTCATACTAGAATTCTATCTCTATGTATTTCTCTCTGTACAAAAGAGTGTGGGGAGAGTGTAAGACACTTTCTAATGTTATTTGCATTTTCACTAATACTAAATTCACTAAAAGGAAGAAATACTTGCAATTTTTTTGTTTAACTGTGGTTTGTAGAACATACCAATTACTAACCACTTCTCACTCAAAATCCAAGAAATGAAATTAGTCCAAGTATAAATATTCCTCAGGAAAGACAGAGAGATAGGAACCCCAACAGAAATGCAGAGGGGTTTTTTTTCAGTAATTCAGAAAGCATGCTCGTGTACAGAAATAACCAAGTTAGGAAAAGAAGCAGGTGAACTGAGGAAGCAAAGACAACTGCAAATGCATAGCAGGTTCTGAGTAACAGTTCAGAGGCAGAATCAGGGCCTGATGATGAAGTGTTATAGCACGATAACAGGTGTGGGAATTTGGGGTTTTTCGGGGGGGGAGGGGGGGGAGGAAGGGGTTTGCTATGATTTTTTTCACCATGATTTAGAATACATACTATTGTGAAAATATAACTCCACAGTTTAATATTGCAGGGCATGGCTCAGCCAGAACAATCACTGAAGCACCTTTCTAATTCACCATTCTTCTGAGAAGCTAGAAATATATATCAAACTGAATCTGCTGGAATTAATATTAGATTGCTTGTATATTTCTTTCCTTAATTCTATACATCTCTCAGTATTTCATATCAATTGCTAACTTGCTTTTCTTCCTTCTTTTATTTTTTTTCAAAGAACTTGTGTTTTCTAGTCAGTATACACGAATGTTCTCTTCTTGCTCCAAATACATTATTTCCCTTGTTAATAGATTCAAGTGTTTGTGCTCCTGATGGTTTTTGTTTGCTTTTGATTCAGCCACAGAAATCCATGTGTAGCAAGAAGTCTGAACAGAGCATGCAGCTGTTTGCCAAGCAGATAACTGACACAAATTTTGTGCTTTTGACATCCTCTTTTCATTTAATGGTCATGTGGATACCATGGCTTTATAAACAAGTGTTCCAAGGGCTTGAAGTCCATTTCACTATTGACTTTCCTTCCCCTCTGCCCCCCTCCTGTCCCTCCCCCTTGCATTTTAAATTTTATTTACTTGTAGACACATTTGTGAACTTTGCAACAGTCTAGTACTGTACCAATCATACCACTTTCAATTTGCACAGCATTATTTTACTGTAAGAATTAGCAGTGGTTCTTTTTTATATCATGGATGAAATGTGCTAGAAGCTTTACAAGCAAATAAACAAAATCTAGCCTTGGCTGTTAAACTGGAATCAGTGCCATACATAATTACTTTAACTGAGCACATAATAATAGTCCATAATTGTACTGTCGTATTGGTAGTGTTTAGGTGTCAGCAGACTGGATCCTAATTTGGTTGTTCTGGACTGTGGGGGTGGAACTAAGAGAAGAATTCTTCTGTTTCGCTTCAGAGTTCAGAAATATGCCAAGCTCCTGGGTTTTTCAGTTATTCCTATGGATTTATTTATCTTAACAGAAAATACTGTTTACAAATTGATTTTGTTGCAGCTGCATGCCAAACATTTTATACACAAGAAAATAGTCTAAATGCTAGCTGACCATGGGGGGAAAAAATATTGCAAAGCTGTATTCAGAAGTATCAAAATGCTCCCCAAAAGTAATACTTTTGCACGTAGGGCCTGAGTAAAAAGAGGGCACTGTACAAAATAGTCTTCACATTGTGCACTGGTGCTAAGCACAGGAATAAGCTGTACATGAAATTGTGGGCATATCAGCATTGCTTGGTGATTGTAACCACATCTGTGTTCCTCTGGCAATACAAGGGCTACCAGTAGGGATTGAGTCATGTCTTTGGCCTCTCTCCTGTTTTTACAACGCCGTTTTCACTTCATAAGTGATCTTGGAATAATAAAATCATTAAGGTTGGAAAAGACTTTGAAGGTCGAGTCCAGCCACAACCCAACTACCATGACTGGACACCCTCCAGGACATCAATGTCTTTCTTACACTGTGGAGCCCAGAACTGAACAAAATACTCAAGCTGAGGCCTCACCAGGGATGACTACAGGGGCATAATCTCTTCCTTGCCTTGTCTTAATCTTCCTTCCTTGATGGACACACTCTTGATACAGGCTACAATGCCATTGGCCTTCTTGGCCACCTGGGCACACTGCTGGCTCATATTCTACCAGCCAGCCACCAGCACCACCAGATCCTTTCCCACCAGCCTGCTTTCTGCACTCCTAGATCCTTTTCCACTGGGCTGCTTTCCAGCCACTCTTCCACAAGCCTGTTGTGTTGCTGTCTCCCATATGTATAATTTTGTGAGATTCTCAGAATCTCAGCTTCCTTGCATGCAATTCTTCAACACCAATAGGGAAGTAAATATTGCCTGTTAGTGCACAGTGTGTCAGTCTCTCCGTCTGCACTCAAGCACATTCAGAATAAATAATTACTGATGCAGTGTAGTAACAGAGCTGTGCCGTGCCTCACATAGAGTAATTGTTTAAGTATCTCCAAACAGTAAGAAGTCTCTCCAGAAAGCATCAGCAAACTGTAGTCTCACTGTGAAAACTGAGCACACAATTTTCCTCATTACCACTGAGCTTGTCACTCTTGGCAGTAAATGAACACTGGCACCAAGTTGTCCCTAGTCCTTCAGTGCTGTATTCTGTCTCTAGATGTTTCAGCTCTCCATATCTTTTCCTCACTGAGAGCTGCGTGCCTGAATACTGCAGCTATAGTAAGTCATCTGTTCTTCATGTCTAGAGAGGGCAAATGAAGGTAAAGCTTTGAGAGTACTATATCTGTGTTCATTTGTAATGAGTGTGTGGCTGTCAATAGTTTAAAAGGACAAGTGTAGTGTCATTCCTCTATCTGAAGTGCCTGCCTAACTTTTCAAGAAAATATAGGATGTCAAAGAAAATCAAGAATACAGGTTCTATCTGTTGTAGGTTAAAATGCTGCTTTAGAAATGTTGGGGTTTTGACTCTTTATATTAATTAATATATTAATTAAAATAGTAATATAAATTAATTAATTGACGGAAAGAGTTGCATACCTCCACTGTGTGATTCAGATCACCTAATTTAAGAAAACCATGCAGACATCCATGGCTCCTGAGATTCAATCAACTTTAAGGCTAAGTAAATTTTGTCAAGATCTTGAAGCTAAGCAGAATGAATATGTCAACCTTCATCTTCCTCTCAAGTTCAAAACCTCCTTAAATCATCCAAGGAATTACAGAAAGTTTCAGTTTTAAGTGAGGGTTTACCAAAGCATGGACATTCACCTCTTCTGATCATGGTCATTCAACAATTTTTCACACAACTGATAAGAAGTAAGTACAATTCCAAAAGCTGGACTTCCTTGAAATACTAGTAAGTACCCAATGGTTGATGATTTATTGAGGACTGGATCTGCCTCAGTCAAGCAATTAAAACACACTTTTAGTGTCAGAAAGATGCTGTTGCAACAAAAGAAGTGGTACAGCCTCCACTTAGAGTATTTTAACAGCTGGATCTAGTTTAGAAACCATCAGGTCTCTAGGTGGAACTAAAAGCTGCCATTCTAGATTAAAATTTGCACCAGTTCATGTCACTGAAATACCATTTAGGCTTCAATGCAGCCTTGTGTAAATGACCTCCTACGCAGCAGCACAAGGCCAGTGAGAAGCACTCTAGCCACTGCTTTTGTTCCTTCAGGGATGCACATATAGCCATCTGGGAAAGAAGGGAGATATCAAGTGATTGGAGTAACAAATTCAGTTGATGAGGGAGATTTAAACTAAAAATCCTGCTCAGTCTTCAGAGGGAGAGAAACACGTAAAGATCATACATATGACTGAGGATTTGTACATAAGTCAAAAGACGTGAGAATTATCTTGGCAATTGTTTTTTACCGTTGTGACCAAGGGAAGATACAAATATAAGGGTAAAGCCACCCAGTCATTGAGCTGCAACTCTCTCACATTCCCAGGGAATGCACAGTGCAGAGGACATGGCATTGCCTGGCCTTTGTATGTTGCAGAAAATGGCACCATGTCATTGCAAAAAGTTGAACTGAGTGCTGCCTATTCCCTTTTGACATTTCCATGGATGCTATCTACGCACAACTTTGTACCATTAGTTCACTTTTTCCTGTGTTCCTCTCAAGTGTCAATACCAATTAATGAACATCTCTATACTTCAGAAATAGCCATAAATAACTAAATCTACACAACAATTAAGAGTTTATGAAGTTAATTTAGTCCCTGTGAATTATTCACATATACCACTAAAGGAGAACATGTCCTAGTTGTGTTTGAGTGAGTCCATCATATGAAGGATAACAGCAAGTGTTTATTTTTCAATGTTCAGTTTCCTGGATTAAAGTTCACAAAGAAGACACTAAAAGTGACCATGGGCATTTAGTATTTATGATGGTATTTTATTTTACCACAAGATCAATTTACTGTAATTGAAGAAGTCTGAAATTTTCTGAGTTGGCCACATGTCTTTGCATGTTTTTGCCTTTGCATGTCATATAAACTTCTGCCCATGTGAAATAAATTTTGATTCAGTACCCACACAACTCACTCTAAACCTGCATTTTCATCACTAGAGTAAGAAACACTGAAGTATTCTGTTTCTTGATAATTTCAAGCAGTACAGATAATGGCTATTTGCTTTGTCTTTAAAGAATATTTTTATTTTATTTTTTAATTTACCCTGGATCAGTGCCACCTATTTGTTAAACACAAAGCCTACATGCTTGTTCTACAGAAAATGAAAAATCAACCATAGGATTATTCTGGGAGTTTGCCATAAATACATAAACAAATATCTGAAAAGCAGAAAGTGTAGTGATAAGACAGCTGCTTGAACTACAAAAGTATCTCTTTTACTCCCAGTGAATAACCTCTTTACAAGATTAGTTTATTTCACTCTCCTAATTTTCCTGGAATGAATCTACAGTGAAAAGCAATTATAGTGAATATTATCCTCATGTATTTTCTTGTATACACATTTGTGTGCCTGTGAGTATGTGTGTGTTTGTGTGTGAAAATTCCCCAGACAGGGACAGATTTAACTACCAGGATGATTGCCACTGACCGCAATTGGCAAAACAGTCACAAGATGTCTAGTTCCATCTCTGAGGCTGCAATGACTGTTCTCTGAGGAATTAGACTGGGAATACTGGCATTTTCATCCTGGCCATCACAGAGATAGATGCTCAGAAGATCAAAACATATCATTTAAACCAACCTTATAGTTCTGAGGATGCTGTTGTCTCAAAGTGTCCCTGAAGAGGGTCCATTACTGCAACAGCTACTGAAGAAAGAAATTTTATACAGTGGATAAAGATTGAGTTAAATTTAAGAATCCTCTAAGGATTTACCAAAGGCAGCTTGATTGAAACTGCATGGAGGGTGAATTATGCATAAGTACGTAAATTTTGAGTCTCATCAGGAAGACCACAGAATAAGATTTGGTATTAGGAAAGGAAAGATTTCACTTACAAGTGATAAATGAACATGAAGGTAGAAAAAATTTCCCCAATTTTCTTGAACATTTCACTTCAGATCTATGTGCAAACAGAGGTTTTTAAGTGTACTACCAAAGCAACTAGGCTGACATGTAAGACTGAAGATTGGCTGTAGGAATCTGAATGGGCATAAGGGGTAGAGAATTCATATAAAACTGCAGTCCTACAGATCTTATGGGCATCTGGGTATAAAATACAAACATTTCCAAATGCCCTTATGGAAAGAAAAGTTTTGGTCAGAGTTCATACCTTCTTGGTGAACATAAAATGCAGGTAAAGTGTATAGGAAAAATATTTTGGATTATGTTGTATGAGGCATCATTACTTTTACACAAACAAGGCTGTTGAGTAAAAAGGTTTAAAAAACAGAGGAAGAATGTGAGCTCTCTTGTAATTTACCACATCAATATTTACAAAACAGACTAGAAAGGAGTTTTCTAAGCCCTCTGAGAGATGTAGAAATATTAAAAGGCATCACCCTAGGAATAGCACTGATGAGGATTTATTTAGATTAAGGAATGCCATCAGGGTTCAGCCACTTGAGTAGCCCATGTCTCTGCTCTGATCTTCAGAGCTTTAACTCTTCAATAGCATAAGATTATCTCACACTTACTCTTTACTCTCTCAACAGATTTGGAAAGTTCCTTCTTTGGAGGTAGGTTGGCTCATTCTCAGTCATCCTCACTGTATTATGAGGATCAAGGGCAAAACTTATCTTGTCTGCAGTCAGACAAATCTATCAGAAATCACAAAGATAACTCATTTCTTACAAGTTGCACAAACCCAGCAACCTAAGTAGAGAGGGCATCTTAAATGTTTGTAACTTTGTTTCTATAAACTTCAATATGCTAACTTCTGTAATGAAACATGGCAGCCTGCATTTCACCATTAAACTCTACATTAAGTGACGGAGATAAATGAGAAGAAACTCTTTATAGTTAAGCAGTTGATCAGCTATGAAGCACAGGTCCGTGAAAGCAGGCTTCACTAACTCTGCATCTCACAATATATAGAAGTTCAGTTTGCTTGATTTCTTTTTTTTAAAGCAGCATAAAGTAGCATTTCTTTCATTTTGCTCTTGTCTTTTTTGTGGTAAATGACCTTTCCTTTAAGAAAAAGAAAAAAAAAAGATTAAAATATATAAGGGAAAGGAATTTCTTTCCCCTGTGAGAAAAGCTGAGAACTGATGGCTATTTATTTCTGATCATTTTGGGGTTTGTTGTTAAATACAGTGATTTTTAAATCGGCTGTTAGCGTATCTCTACACAGTCAACAAAAATGTTCCTGTTTGGTCTGCTGTTGCATGTTTTGGATCCTTAACTCACCGATTTTCCTTCTCAGAGCAGTTTGTTGGTAGTATTCTGCAACTACTGAGAAAAAAAAGGAGCATTTGAGACAGGATTTTTGTTGTTTAGTTGCTTGGGTCTTTTTATTTTCAGGTTCAGAGGAGGGAATTTCTCAATTCTTCTTAAGAACACTCTCTGTAATGACTGTCCTTTTCATATAAGGCAGACACATACAGAGGGGAGCAATAGTAAGTGTAGAATTAATTCCACTGGAGTCCAGCAAAGAGCCAGTTGTATAGCAGGTTCCTTACCTGGGAAATGCCAGACATCTATACATTCAGAAGTGCAGTAATTACCATCAAAATTACGTGTTTGTCCAGTGTTAGAGCTCAGAAGCAGACGTGACAATCACAGGGGGTTGTTATTAGATGCATAAAATAGTCCCAGCTCCAGCCAGGGGAACCCAAAGCATCTGTACAAATTGACTCCATACAAACTGGTCCCTTTGTCCCTGACTCCAAAGGCTTTTCACATAGCCCAGTTCTGTTGCAATTTAGCTCTCCTGTTTTTGACCCACTTCTTGTAAAAACTCGTGGATGGAAGGAAAAGATGAAACTAACAGCACCATCTACTGGGTATATGACATTCGTTCCTGATAAAGCTAATTTTGAGCATTAGTGAATACAGAAAACAAACAAGAGCAACAGATCCTTAAGGGTACAGGATGTTCAAAGTCTCTTTCCCATAGGCTAGGGTTTTTTTAAGAGGGACTCTGAAACACAAAAGGAAGGTAATTTATCTTTGTTACTTCTTAGAGAACAGCCTGGACTGCTCAACAATGCTGCATTTTAGACAATTACTCCTATTTGGGCTAGTGGTACAGATCAAAATGACTTTTGAAAATGGGGAATGAAGAGTTGGGTCATGTTCATACAAAGCTTTACTTTCAAATCCAGATTGCTTCAAAAACATAGGATAACAAATAAACAAAAAAACAACCAACCAAAATTAAAAATAAAACAAGAGAAAGCAATCAGAAGTCATCACTATCTTATGGTCTTGATCTGGATCCATTAGAAAGATGAGTGAGCTGAGAAAAAAATGAAACCTATTTACATAGAAAAGAACTCTTGGCAGCATTGAACTCCATGCTCCTCTTCCACGGGTTTGCAGCATGAGCTTGGGAGGCTTCTTGAAGGGGAAGCACAGGCGTATGTTTTTCAAAAGAGGCTTTTTGTTTACATTTTTTAGTCTTAGATGATAAGTATCTGTTAGCTGGGAAGCCATGGTTATGCATAAATCAAAGCAGAGCAGAAGGAATGTTAATGGTTTTTAAATACGTATTACCAGTCAGCTGATTGTCTCAAGAATGCAGTTTTGTGAACCTCCTTATGAGGGGCTTTGCAGATAACCAAATATTTTTCTCAGTGCAAATACATTCAATAGTTTTTTGGGGGGGGGGGGGTTGGTTGATTGGTTGAGTTATTTGGGGGAGTTGGGGTTTTGTTTGTTTTTTTTTGTTTGTTTGTTTGTTTGTTTTTATTTAGTTTTGTTTGCTTGCTGCTTTGTTTTTTCAGTAGTTTACTTCTCTGGTAAAAGGCTGTCTTCGTCAAAATGAGTCACTGAACGTTTTATTTCCTGTTCGTGCCATCTGAGATGCAGACCTGGAAATGCAGACTGACTTCTGCCATCTCAAACCACTTCTCTGAAAGCAGGATTCTTCCCATCTCACCCATCAAACTCACGATGCCAGCAATTTGCTACAATTGCAAGCCTACCTCAATAAGAAGCCAAATTTACTTTGCAAGCCATTTCTAAACATTAGCAGTATTATGATGCTTGAGATACCATAGTCAGAAAACAGAAAAAAAAAAAAAAGAGAAAAGTAGTTTATATAACATGAAATTGCACATTCCAAATTAAACTCACATCCGCCTTTAGCTAGAGGCAAAACACCAAAGCAGAAAAATGAGATCTGAGTCAGCTATGATGCTCCACTGGCAGACAAGGACTTCCTCTGGAGATGAGGCATCTTCTGCACATATAGAAAAGCCAGGCATAGTGAATGACTCAGATCAGTCTGTTCTTGTTCAAGCTTCTAGAAAAATATATATAATACCAGCTCATTTATCTCTTCTTACCTGTAAAATTAAACCATTGAACTGTGAAGTCCTTACATTAGTACCAAAGCATCCCTCACCCCTGACTTCCTCTAGCAGATTCTCTATAAGAACTCCCAACTGTCCCTTGTTTCTGCCCCAAAGAGCTTGTGATTTAAAGAACAGTCATGTTGTCTTCCTCTTTCCTAATTCAAAAGCAGACAGCTCTGTCAATTAAAAAAAAATAAAAAGCTGTAATTTAGGGATGTTACATTTTGCCACTGCACACCTGCTTGGGGGTTGTTGCAGTCCACCACGTGAATGCTGCAGCACAATAAACTGCTTCCCTTCAGGGCTATCAGATAATCATTCTGAAGGGTCTTCCACCTACACAGGGCCAAGGTCTGGGTCAAGTAGAGAGGAGATTGGACATCAGCTATAGGATTCTTGAAATGGGACAGCATGCTCAAATGTTCATATCCTAAGACAGCATTGTTTTCCAAATTGAGTGAGGCTCAGTACCAGAGTCATAGAGGAGCTGATCATTTATGTAGCATCATGCTTGCTTTTTGCTCTTCAGTTGTTGTTTTACTGTGTCAACAGAAGCTCCTGTCTTTTGTAGTAATCAATTTAACTTCATCTTTCCTCGATTTCAAGGCAGGAAATTATACTAACACCCCTTGGTGAGGGTGATGTGATTTTCACTCTATAGTCCTCAGTCTTTCTCCCAGATTCAGCTTCCTTCACAGAGGAAATTGATATTGAAGGATATTTTAGTGATTTAAATAGTATCAGATGCATTTTGCTAGAGACAACAAAAAATACAAATAGCAATTTACCCTCTGCAAGAACAAATTTGTTCTGTGTAAACAATGGCTTATTTGAGGTTTTTATATAAACTGATGCCTTGTTAAAAGGATTTCCCAGGTGGACAGAGTGAATGCAGCTCTTTTCCATCAGTATTTCTGGTGTGGAGGGAGAGCTATTTTAACATGACAGGAACATTTACTTTATTGGATCACCACTTTTCCATCTATACCTGAATGACATCTCACCTTGGCATAGCTTACAAGTATTACAAAGAATTAATGGTTTTGAATAACTGTTGGAGTATGGGTCTTTAGCAGAATCTGTCACTGCACACAAGTATGGAACTTCTGTTAAACACTGTTAAACAGTGACAAGATAAAATTAAGCTTCTCTTTGGAAAAGCTGTAAACATTACTTTGAGAAATGTTCTCATTCACAAAGCTCCAAGCAAATTGCTTCTCATTCTGAGGGACTATAAGGGTAGCATGAGCAAGTCATGCCTGTTACTGGAACATATACTGGTTTCTACCACCCAAAGAATGACTCTGAACTTCTCCCAGTTCTCCAGCAATATATTGATTTCATATTTACCATGGCAATGGTTGCTGTCAATCCATTCATGAATCCAACAGGGAAAGTTTGGGCCATAATGATGGTCTTTATCCCACCTAAGACTATTCCTGTTCATTGGTAAGGACAAAACAACTCTAATGGCCAATAACTGAGGTCCTGGAAAGCCCAAATGATGTACTGAGAAGAGCACTTATCAAGAAATCATTCAATGGGAATATTAGCATGTTGTTATAGTGCCTAAGTGCCTCCTGGATTTTGAGGGAGAAGAACCAGTCTTTGAAACTGATCTATGGTTATGGTGGACAAGTGTTAATGCTCAACTCCAGATGATTGTCCCTTGTGATCTTGAAGTCTAAATGAGATCCTGAAGTTTAGACATGTGTAACTTCTCTGTTACAGCAGTAGAAGGGGGAGACAGTGAATTACAGTGTGTGAGAAAACTGTCCCAGTCTAGGTTTGCCAGCAGCACAGCCCACGACTGAGGCTAGAAATGAAAAACAAGGAAAGAGGGATTCTTCTTATCCTTCTTTCTTTTCCCAACTCCAGCATCAATCCTTATCCAGAAATGATCCTGAAACAAGAAAGGACAAAGAGCAAGACTGAAGCCAAGCCAGGGTCTTGTCTCTGTCTCCAAAAACCTTTCAGAAATGATGGATAAGAAGAGTAGACAGTTGGCCATCTGCTGGCTAGGTGAATTTCTTCTGTGCTTCTGATGTGGGCATCATTCTTTAAATGGTGCCTTTAACAAAATTATTCTCCAGTTTTTGACCCTATCTTCAACCCAGCTGGATTGGTCACTTACTTGCTCTAGTCCTCTTTTGGCCTTTGAGGTCTCTTTGCCTTTCGTGGTGCTGTAAGTATTGCTCATTTTAATGTAAAATTTGAACATATTGCTGAAGGGCTTTCTGGTGCCTGCCCTCAGTGATCCTGTCACACTCTCTCCTCTTAAATCTGCCATAACTTTCATTCTGATATTTTCAGGTGTTCATTGTCTTAGAGTTTTGTCCAAGCATTATATTCACCCTGCCATGGAGGTAGTCCATTAGATACACATCTGTCAGTCCTGATCTAGAAGCTGGCTCAGAGATGCCTCCAAATCAAGGGAAATTTGTAACATATTCACTGATGTGCTGCAGCTTCATTCCCTAACTCCTGCAAGTTATATTCATTATTCTGATGAGCAAGTGAAAAATAATCACTCACAACCTCTTTTGGAGGTGAACCATAAACAGTATCATCTGAGTCACAGCTACAGTGTTTCATTACTCTCTCTGCTTGTCTTAAGTTAATCAGTGGAGTGTTCATAAACTCATAAGCATCTCACTCTTTTTCCCAGTATGCATCAAAGGCAAAGCATATGGAAACATGTTCTCTTTTCCAACATTGTTTTAGTCTTAATAAGATATTGAAGCAGGAGATCAGAAGAGTTAATAATCAAGTTGGGCAGGTTTTACAAGTATGTCAGAGAAGTAGGGATGACAGAATGAAATTTGGAATTTCAGTTTGGAAAATTTGAGATGCGTGAGCTACCCATGTGCTGAAAATAGGATTTTGGATTTATCCCAATGGAGTGGTAGAAATTAGGACATTTCTGGCAAACTGAGAGATGGAATCACAGCAGTCCAGGATTGAGGTCATAGAGAAGACAATCTGGGACACTCGTAGAGAGTGAATAAAACCTGTACATCTGTTCCCTTCGATTGTAATCCCCTAATCTCACATTAGATATTTTACGCTATGAAAGTAAACGAACAAACCCAAACAAACAAAACCAAAACCAACCAACCAAAAAACACCCCCAACTCTCAAAGCATAAGCAGTCATTTAATTTAGAATTAGAAAGAATCTATTCAGTCACTTCTGCTCTTAAATATCTCCCAGTCCAGTGAACAAACCCCACCTGATTTAATTCAAATAATTTACACAAAGAGAGTTTTCTGTGTGTTTCCTATCCTGAATGTAAAAACCACAATTTGCAATGTAGCTTAATTTCACCTTCCTTCTCTCTCCCCATCCTTCCCTTACCCCCTTCTCATTCTGTCTTCACCATGCTATAGAAGTAGGCTCTGATTTATCTTGCCAGAAAGGCCGCAGGAATTGAAGCATAGTGTTGGGTCTTCTTTTCTTGTTAATCAATATTAATACAAGATAATGTGAAAATATGACTGAAGACAGGTTAGCTTTTCTTTAGGTCTTCTTTCTTTCATGCAGACAGGGTTTAATTATGAGGGTTCCAAAACTTGGTCTGAAGGACAATTTGTACCATGATTCCCTCTGATGGAATGTGGGAGTGCCGGTGCCATGTCATGGCAGAGTTTTACATCTGCGTATGACTTGAGCATCACATGTCAGTACTTTGCATGAATAGGCTGATACAGCAAACAGCCACAATACAACCAGAATACTTTAAGTCATCTCTGAAGTATGTCTGCATTAAAACACCATTAGATATCAGATGTCCACCTGAAGTGGAAATCCAGGCCACAGTTCAAGAGTGATTGCATCCCGACCACTTTAACACACTTGCCCCAGAATTTCCATCATCTGAGCTGAGTGTTCCTGGGCTGTTCCTAGATCTAGAACTCAGATTAGTAAACTAGACATTCCTGGCCAGATTTCCCCACGAGGAATTTTCAGGTAATTTTAAGTCAAAGACACCTTATATGCACAAGAGTCGGGTTTCAGGCATGCTCTCCTCAGTACTTCCTATTAGATGACTTAGTTCTCCCCTCACTGTAGTACAGTTTTAGGCCTCCAATGCTTAGATCATGCATTCTCCTACATGGCAAGAAACATAAAAGTTAAACATTTACATGGTTCAATGAACCTCACTCCTAGAACATTAAGCTTACTGACTCTGAAAAGGTGGCTCTGATGCCTTCTTTTAGTATAAAAAACCAGAGCACATTAAACTCTCATTGCTCCAGTGAATTTTAGTGTTGTGAGTGGAAATAAAGGCTTTGCTACTAGCTCAGCCTCTGCTGTTGCTGCACTGTATCCTCTGGTCACACATTCTCCAAGGCTATTCCGTTTTCTTTTCCACAGGGTCTGTGCCAGGCCCATCGCCATAGCATCTGGTTGCCTTACAGTAGAGCATCATCTAGGTTGTTCCAATCCCAGGCACAAAATCAGGATGGGTGCATAGTGAGTTGAGAGAAGGAAGCTCTGAAGAGAGAGACTTTGAATGTATTGATTGATGAACAGGTCAACATGAGCCAGCAGTATGCTCATGCAGCCCAGAAGGCAAATTGTATTGCATCAAGAGGAGTGTGGCCAGCATGTCAAGAGAGGTGATTCTTTCCCTTTACACTGCTCTTCTGAGATGCCATATCAAATATTTTGTCCATTTCTGGTGTCTCCATCACAAGAAGGACACAAAGCTGTTGGAGCGAGTCCAGAGGAGGGCCACAAAGATGATCCAAGGGCTGGAACTCCTCTGCTATGAGGACAGGCTGAAGGAGATGTGGTTTGTTCAGCCTCAAGAAAAGAAGACTCCAGGGGAACTTTATAGATGCCTTCCAATACCTGAAGAGATCCTACAGGAAGGCTAGAGGGGGACTTTTCCTAAGGATGTCTAGAAATAGGACAAGGGGGAATGGTTTTAAGCTGACGGAGAGTAGGGTTAGACTGAATCTTAGGAAGAAGTTCTTCAGTACGAGGGTGGTGAGACTCTGGAACAGATTACCCAGGGAGGTTGTGGATGCCTCCTCCCTGTGGGTGTTCAAGCCCAGGCTGGATGAGTCCTTGTGCAGCCAAATCTAGATGAGATGCAACCCTGATCATGGCAGGGAATTTGGAGTAGATATCTCTTCCAATCTATGTCATGCTATAATTCTATGATTAACAGCTGTCACATAGCTTTTGCTATCTTGCTCTAATTTCTGAGAAGGACCAGGCTGTCTGTCACTTTTACACAAGTACATTAAATCATAATTTCCCAGAAACAAGATCACTACTCTTGTACTTAAATTAGCGTACAGAAAATTATACTCTACTAAATACATCAGACTTTCTTTCTTCCTCTGAGGTGATCTTCCCTCCGCCTTCCCCTCCCGCTCTCCCTAGATATATAGGTATGAACTGCATTGTGTATTTTACCTGCAAAAGCTGTTGCAAGCTATGAACTGAGTTTCTATAAAAGAAATAGCCATGTAGTTATGGTAGTTTCAATGATATCTGTGGCAAACTTATTACACAGAACCCTAAACAGGGAGATTCCTACATAAAGACCTGTGAAAAGATGCTGCAGGGCTGTAATGGAAATTTGGATGAGGGTTTTATCCTTTTTCTCCTTTTATTTCCCCAAAAAGTGTTTCTATGAAGATTGTAAGAAAACAAATAGGTCCCTTCAGAGATGTAGCTGTTTTATTAAATCAATCTTCAATCAATCACAAAAGTGAAATGTAATTCACCCTCCTGTTTAGGGCTGACAACCAACCCAGGGCTTTAATGCATTCCACCTTCTGAGATGTGCTCTTTCTTCTTGAAAGTTACCAGCCCTGACCTGACCCAACTTGAAGTAAAACATACCAAAAGTCAGCCTAATCTTGAAAGCAAGCATCACAGCTCTGATAAGCATGGTGTCTTCTTGGGATGGAAGGTAAACCAGGCTGATTTATCCTGCCACATAAGCAGCAGCTTGTACACTCCTAAAGCAACAACTGGTATTACATGTGTGGAAAAGAAATGCAGGATTTGTTCCTTGTCTTCCCTCTCCTGGAAGGTGTCACAGTGGTACAAAAGGTTTAGAAGTCTTTGGCTGCAAATATAGTAGAAAAAGAAGTAGGGAAAATCTGGACTCATCATGAATCATTCATTGCTCATTCTTTACTGAGCTAGTGCCTTTACCATGCCAATATTTTCACGTTTTATTAAGCCCTCTTGATTTTTTATTATTTATTTCCTCACACTTCCTCACTTCCTCACAGTTTGCTCTGGTTGTGGTCCACAGCATTCAACAGAAAAAGCACAGCAGGCTAGAATCTTCAGCATGTCAGAATCAAAGAGCTTGTTTTGAGGAAAGAAAAACAAACATCAACCCCAGCAAATAAAGCCCTTGATATAATACTTTTCATATTCTCCTCTTAAGAAATTTGCTGTCACATAATGCTCTTCACTCAGATGTTATTGCAGTTTGTATGGAGAAGAACTAAGCACACTTCAATATCCCACCTTTAATCTCCTAAGATTAAGACTTAATCATCAGACAACAAAGTATCCTGAAAGGAGGGGAGGTCAAGAGGGGAGGAAGACACAGGCAACTCAGTTGTTTTATTGAAACTCTTGCTTTTTTTGTTAAAATATTTACATAGTAATTGAATTTCCATTCTCTCTTCCACAAGGTGAGTCTTAGCCACACTGTAAAGGTCCTTCTCTCCCTAAGAAGACACAGCAGCACTCTAGCATTACTGGTATCCTGTAGATATTAGACATGCAGGGGCCAGGGTTTTGGGGGGGGGGGGGGGGGGGGGGGGGGGGGAGGGAGGGGAGGGTGTGTGGAAACTGCTGAGCCTGCCTTACATTTTATTAGAGAGTTTTGGGCACTGAATTACCAAAATAAGTGAATCCTGAGAAGAATTGGAAGTGTCTGGGAGGTCCAGAGCTAAATTCCCAAATCCTTGAAAGAGTTGTATTTTCAGCTGTCTGCTCAGCACTTGGCTTTTGCTACACACTGTTAAGGATAATGTATTTTGCAGGTCCCATTTCTGCATACTTCCTTCCAGCATGTTCACTGCACCACACAGCTTGATGTTGTCAGCAAACTTGCTGAGAGAACATTTGATTTCACTGTCCATGTAGTTAAAAAAGATGTTAAATAGCATCAGTCCCAGTCCTGACCCCTGAGGCATATCACTCATCAGTGGTCTCCACTTGGACATCAAACCATTGACTGAAACACTTTGAGTGTGACCAACCAGATAATTCCTTATTCACCAAGTGATCCATGCATCAATTTTAGACAAAAAGAGGGCAGTAAACATTGGACACAAGCCAAATCTTCTCAGAAGTATGGGTCAAACTATATTACAACCACAATTACAACAACCTACCAGCATCCAGCCTGCCTTTTCTGGGCTCCCAGAGGAAAGCAACTTTTTCTGCTGCTTCCAGCAGTCTGCTACTGACTTTATATGTGCCTGGAGCAGGCTGTCTTGGCCCTGCACACCTCACTGAAAAACTGCCACCTTAGGGTCTAGAAGAGGACTCTCAAACACATTCACAGCTACAATCACCCCAGAACTAGTCAAATACCATGAAAAGAGCATGGAGAGGCTCCATGTACACATTGATTTGGCTTACAAAAGCAGAGGGAGAAAGAAGTCAGCCAGAGGGAGAGCAACAGCACACACAATTAGGTAAACAATTTGATGCATCACCTTGTTTTTTGATCCAAACTGGCAAGGATTGTGCAGTAACAAGTAGGCAATTTCTCCCAGTAACTGACAGGCAATATCAGCTCACTAAAGACAGAAAACTGCTCCTTATTTCAGGTCATAAATTAATTAACTCTGATTTTCCTAACAAGCACTTTTTTTTTTTTTTCTTTTTCATTGCTAAAGAGTAAAGCACCCAGGGCTGATCCCACAGGCTTCTAGGTTTCAAGGACAATAACAATTTAATGAGACAACTTATGCTGTGTTTATCCTTTTGCCACAGGCACAAACACTCCACAAGCTCTCAAGCATGACCTGAGAATGCAGCCAGCCCACCTAGGACCCAAGATGCAACCTAGGCCTTTTCTGAGAGCAGTGTCCAAATTCAAGCCAAATTAGCCTTGAGCATTTTTTTGTTGTGCTTTTAATGAACCTGAACCTTTTTCAGATGTGTAACTGTTTAAGAACCTAGCAAAATTAAAAATGTAGATTATTCTGCCAGTGGCCTCCACTTTGCCCTGCTTTCTTCTCCACAGAGAGATCCTCTGCTATTTCTTCTCTATGTCTGATGCTTGGAGGGAGGCTCTTGGGAAAATGTACTATGATTTTAAGTTAATAGTGCCATCTAGTGATAGCAGGGACACATGTGTCTCTAAATCACCAGGCAGCGCTGCAATGCTCAGGGTCTTGACCAGAAATTAACCATCTTATATAATAGTTAGTAGCATCTCTGTGGCATCAGGATGACCTGTCCCAGAGATAGGAAGAATCATACACAGCTGTGCTGGAGGTGGGAGCAAAGGTGAGGAGACAGTTTCCAGACCCTGGAAAAAAAAAAGGAAACCCATTATGTGTGTGAGGGCAAGATACTCTGCTTACCATCTAAGCAGATGTCCTGTGATGCCCTTGAATATTTCTGGTACATACTTATACCTATATTACATATATATCCATATATATATATATATATATATATATATGGATATTTGTGCAACATACATAACTCTCTGTTGAATGCACGAAATTTAGCAACCTGATTCCCACAGGCTGTATCTCATTAGTCTGTTCCCAAACAGGGGGAAAATGCACGTGGATACACCGTGTCACCAATCTCAAATGACAGCCATATATATATGGTATATATGTGAAATATTTCATCCTGTCACCAATAGTATGTGAAAGCTCAGGGACTCATTAATACACCCAAGAACTTGAATTTTTAAGCGCAGGTAGAATGAAAGTTTATTCTCACTCCCACTGTGAAGCTTTTTCTCTATACTCTCACCATGTGCTGTTCACGGTTTGCTTTTGTGCTTTGTCCCTTAAGATATGAATAACTACCTGAGGAACTCTTTTTAAGCCTGGAGCATGCAGTGATGACACTTTCTGTGATTTATTTTAATGAGAAGGCAAAGTACTATTATGAAGGTAGACTCGAAGCAAATCATTCATTCCAGCTGCAGAAGGAGTACTCTGGATGACACATTTCTGTGCCTTCTTACAGCTGGGAGAATGAAATGGGGTACAGAGTTACTCTCATTTTCCTGAATAAGAGGTAAGAAAAATAGACCTTGAAAGAAGGTCTTCAGGGATTTGTACCCGTATGCTTGTGTCAAAGGGTTGAAAGGAGACCTGGCTGCTGTTTGCTTGACTTGTATTCTGTACCTCATGTTTTGCAGTTCTCCCTAATGACTTCTAACAGTTGGAGCAATAAAAATCTGCTTTCCTTTCCTGGATTATTATTTCTTTCTGGTTTTAATTACCACTGAGGTTTGTTTTTTTGTTTCTGACACTTTGGTGTTTCCCAAGGGGTGTAGGGTGGACTGGGCTGATGACAGGAGCAATATGGAAATTCCTTCAGAATCTGAATAGCAATTTTTCAGTGCACACTCAGGGTTGAAGTGACTTTCTGGCAGCAGTTGGGAGGGAACTGGTGGGACAAAGCTCTTCAGATCTGTAAAGTATGGTTTGTTTTCAGAATAACACATGATTTTTCCTAAACAGTCTCTGGTGAGTATACTGGCAATGCCTAACTTCTCTTGCATTTTTTTCCTTTGACACCTCATATTTGGAAATTTTGGCCTTTCACTATAAAATTTAAGTTTCATATAGACTGTTTGAAAGTATTTTCTGACCCAGGGTTTGAAGTAGAATGTTCTGTGGAGAAAACATTAATTGCAATGTTTCCTGTGAGATTAAGAACTGGACTTTATGACCCCTAAAGTTGCCCTGTACTCCTAATATAATTTTCCTTTTTTTTTTTTTTTTCCCAAAAAGTTGGAAAACTAGGATACTATCAAAGAAACCCTGCAGATATATTTCCATGGACTTGCTTTCTGCCTTTCCCTTTTTCATTTGCTGCCCAAGACTGCAGAAAGTAAATACACTCCTGGAAGACTGTCTGAAAGGCTCACATAAGGAATATAACATGGTTACAGTGAGGAACTGCAGGGTTTTACTGTCCTTTGCATGATCCAAGTAGGGGGATTATGCATATATGTGACACACAAAAGACTAACCACTCTGGTGTTTTCTTTCAGAAGAGGGAGAAAATTTCACAACATTCTGAGTGTCATTTGCCTGCAGGTAAAGCACTACACCAATTAGAGCCAATTATAAACTGAATGATCTTCCACGATGTGGAGACGTCAGGCAGATTTAATTTACTTTTGCAGAACAGAGAAGGTTGGACCTACACTGGTGTTCAGGTATCCAGGATTTTCTAATCTGGATTTTATACAGCCTTTGGATGTAGGTTGTCTGACTTTGTCTTAACAGAGTTCTTATTTGGGCCAGGTGAAAACATACTGGGATCTTGGAGAGTGTCTTATCTGCATGAGGTGTTGCAGTGCTTTGTGTTGTGGCCAAGGCTATGCAGCAACACATTGATTGCTTTCATTTTCCCTTCCTACTATAGATCAGTGTTACATCTGTCTCCAGAGAACAGACATATAAAGATAAATGTCTGCTTGTATTTCCTGAAGGTTTTTTTTTTACAGTTGATTTTCCAAATTGAGAATAACAACAGTTAACTTGAATAACTACAGTGATTACTCATGCAGATGGAGACATCAGCACTGCAAGCACACAGCACTGGATGAGATGAACCCTACACTAGTTTGTACTAGATGTCACATCTTTAAATGAGTGATGTTAGGTATGAGGACTCCCATTCTGTGTAATCATCCAGCAACCACACCTAAGAGCCCAGATATTTAAAGCAGAAGGCTGTAGGGAGGACAATGGTCTTTAGTTCATATTTCTCCTAGTCTGTGCAGCTCTCTTATGCTTTTATGGAGGGGATGTGGTATATATAAAACCTATGCAAAGATGTCAGAGTGCTTGGACTCATATTCTTTCCCCTGACTTCAGTGGGAGCATGAGTTACAGAAAAAAAAAAAAAAAGTGAAACTGTAAATAAATGAAAACTTGAGTAAACACAGAATCTCTTTCTATGACTGGAAGAATAATGATTCTTTCATTAATGCAGTATCTTTGGGCCACTGAATACATTTTTTGAAAAGGAACCCTCAGTGGAGCTGTTTCATATTCATGCTATTATTCTAATTAGCAAATCACATTTCTAGCTTGTTCTAAAAGGTTGTTACCTTTGAGCTCATTAAGATTTCACATGCCATTACAGTTAAAAATACTTAATCTTTTGCTCATTCGATGGGAAAAAAGAAAAAAAGATAAATTGTCTACTTGAAATAATCACTGACATATTCAGATTGCATAAATAAGGTCTTTTATGTATTCATGCCATCAGTACCTTGTCTCATTTGTTCTACTCCTACCTACATTTATAGTAAACACCTTAGGCTCAGAACTAACAAATACTACAAATATTGCAATTTCTTTCCACTTTGATAGTTCATAAAGGAGATCATTTACTAGCTTAAGTCTTACTTTTCATAAGACTTTTGTCCTCATTTTCATCTACAATGCCAGACTGAATAGCAGCTCAGCAACAGTATAACTCTCTCTAATCTAAACTGTTTCTCAGTAGCTTGGAAGCAGTTGTACAGCACTTAATGGAAGGCAGCAGCATGAACTGATACGGATCAGGCATGAAGCAGGAGACCTCAGTCTTTGGTCTCAGTGCTTTTTGACCCTGTGTCAGATTCTGATCCAAACGAGCTAATGTCTCAAACGCTGTGTGAGGCAGCAGTCTTGCAGTTAAGGCAAGTATGGCAGCTCAGGAGGGTTTGGAATGTATCAATATAGATGACCTTGCCCCCTTGCCAGGTTTGCATTTGTTCCATTGCCATAAGGAAGTTTGCTGCCCACTGTGCAAAGGGTAATAAAATACAGGGTCTCCATGACCCCTGACTCACCAAGAAATTCCATAGCAAATGGGATATAATTAAACAAAGTAAGTTGTCACAGGTTAACTAGAACTATATTAGAGGATTCTTCAAGGATGGGCATGTAAACTCCTTTTAGAAGGAAGGGATAGTAAGGTAACCATGGTGAACAGCTGAAACAAAGAGAACAAGGGTAGAGACCTGCATCTACAGAAAGGTGTGAGCAGTAGTGAGGTGATGGTAATACCCTTCAACACATCCATTGGTGAGAACATTCTGTAGGTAGCTAGAAGAGAAAGGAACAATTATAATTACCTATCCAAGTAAGAAAGAGTAAAAGAAAAAGAGCAATGAACACACAAAGTTTAAGAAGAAAGGAATTCCATAGAGCATGTTTTATTTAAAACTAAGGAAAGAGCATATTTGTGAACAAAGGAAAGGACACCATTAATGCAATTACAGATTTAGACTCACGCTGTTGACAGAATTGGGCCAGTTGTTACCAGAAAATCCAACATTCATTGTAATTCATTTAGAAGGGAAAATCAAACTGCTGAAAACTCAGCAAGCCAGTGGAAAGGAATTAGAACCCAATAAAAAATAGGAAAGGAAGGATAACCAAAGATCCAGTCAGGGCTTCATGTCGACTTCCTTCTTCCCATGTCTTCAGACCCAGATCCCCAGGAAGAGACACCCTCTCTGATTAGTATTGGTGTTCAAATATTGTACACTGGAAAACATCCTTAGGTGAATTTGGGTTAGCACTGGGAGAGAAAAGAGAAAGCAGGCATAATCTATGTAGGTTAAAGGAAGAGAACTAAACACATCCATGATAAACACATACTTCATCAACATTAAAGCAGCCACCTCCATCCATTTTCTCAAGACTCACCCAAGGATACATTGAAATGCTCCTCTTCATGATAAGCATAATAATGGTTTTAAAGTCAAGAGTACTGATTCAGTAGGAACTGCATAAAACTGGTCATGTTCTGCCATTGTATGGAATAACAGGTCCCTGTTACTGTGTTTTGTCTGTGCTCAGCATGAGTAAATGGGAAGAGTCACAAATGAGTCATGAGAGGGAAAGGTTGATGATACTTTAGGGCAAACCTTGCTGGTTTTTGCTTATTTTTGTCTAAACCATGATTTTCTGTTTAGTAGTTTATATTATCCGCGTAGCATCTACTCATTCATGCTACCACACTGAAATCTTACCTAGTAGGAATTTCTCTGCATATAACTCCTTTGCCGAGTGTTAGCGACAACAAAGACAAGCAATGGCAGTCTTTCAGGACAGGTGCTTTATTTTTAAAATAAATTATGTGAGACGTCAGGCCAATAAACATCCAGATTTCCTTTTCTGTCCCAGAGAAACTGATATTTCACTTTCTTTATAGTGTTTGTGGATATCTCCTTCATAGTCACTCACAGCCTTTGAAAACATGAAAAATAGTAAGATCGTGTATATATATATATATATATATATATATACATATATATATATATATACACACACACATATATATAGATAAAATGAAAAATAGAGAAAAATAGGTAATATAAATGGTGAACCTATGATAGATGGATTTAGGGATGATTTCAGCAATGGGCATCTGTGTTCTGCATCGATCAAAAGACTTTATTTCCATGAGCTGGAGGCAGGCAGAACTCTTATTGATGTAATTTTTTTTTGGTATGGTTTCATGGGACCTTTTTTGAGATACAGTCACCAGAAATTATTAGAATTCAATGTACTTCAAAATTATGCTCAGCTGAGCATGGTAATTTTTTCTCTTTTTGCAGGTAAATGCCAATTTAAGAGAGTAAATTATTTATCTTAAATTCTGTAGTCCATGTGTTCTCAGATAGCAAAAAGTTTGCTTACTTTGAGACTTCAGTTTTCTATAAGATCCTGTTTTGCCAAAGAAGAGCTGCTGTCATCCGAAAAGTCACTGAAAATGTTCCAGAAAAAGAGAATGAACCCAGACTATGTGGGAGTCTGATTATCTGTGACTGTGGTCCTGGAGCCTTCTAGCATGGTATGATTCAGCACTAAGCAGATTGCTTTTCTCTTAACCTCTTCCTTTCTTGCCTATGCTTTGTGCTCCATCTTGCTCACATGAGCATGTGTGTGCATGTGCATATGAGTGTGTGTGTGTGCCTGTTTGACTAAATCTGGGCTCCCAGAATAGACCACAGAATGATGGTAGTACTTAACACTTACAGATTCCTCAAATCCCTTTAGGAGGATTTATTTTCCCTTCATTACTTTGCACAGAATGTAACCTCATGCCATCAGTATTGCCATATTGAGGTCCTAGTATGGTCTAAAACCTGAACACTAAAATCACATCTTAACTCACTTCCCGTAGCCTATCTTACCTGAAGCAACATGCAAAAGAACTACAGCTTTTTCATCCACGTTTACCCAAAGTATCGATCTGTGGGTAGCAGACACTGGATGGCTCAGGCAGTTATCTACATCAGCCTGCTCAGACAGTGGCAGCACTTAGTCTTCTTTTGTGCAAACGATCTCATTAAGACATTTGTGTTGCTACGGAAACACAATACTTAGCACATGAATTGTGTTGGCAAGGAAACAGTAAAAGCATTCCTTTAGAGTACCTCAGTGTTGACCATCCCCTTGGGGAAGATCTGCTGTAGTAACATCTCTGACTATTTATTTATGTCATTGAAATCCCTACAGGAATCACAGGACTGGATGTTCTCCCCCTGAAACCTTCTTCCTCTCCACTGATGGTTTGTCCTGTCCCTGCTATAAGCTCACAGTTGTTTCTGAAAATTGGATCTTCTTGCTGGACTCTTAGGATATTAAAGTCATTGACTACAGCTGCTCTACCCTAAGACATATTTCTTTTCATAAACTTAATAAGTCCATAGCAATGTTTCCTTTTGAAGAAAACGGATGCAGAGACTGCTACATGATTTATTTTCTCACAGTTATCACACACAGTGTCAGTGGAGTGAAAACATGGAAGAATTTGCAGGTATCACCCCTTCATTACCATATCCATATCTCAGAAGACATGCCAGTTTTGTTCCAGAAAGAAAAAAAAAAAGCCTACCATACCTCCAGTCACCCGTGCAGGGCACAAAATATGCATTAGGAGAGAGTGCTTATCAAAACTTAACAGAAGTCGATGTAAAATTCTCATGCAACAACAATAGACTTCTTTTAGTGTTCAGGCAGCATAATGCAAGCCTGGAATCCAGAAAGCTGCTGAGGCTTTACTGTAGAGGCAGTGGTAATAAAAGGAGTGTGCTCTGGTCTTCAAACATGAGAAATTTACCTTAATATTTACATTCACACATTAGTAATGGATTAATGACTGAACTCCCTTATTCTTCTTTATGACAACTGTATGCATTTGTATTCATCATGTTTTATCAGTTAAGAACAGACCCTGAAATAATTTAAGTTGTTTAAGAATATAAAGCAAGCCAGTGACATAGTCAGAAGTGCAATTTGGTAACAATATTATGCTACTGGAGACCTAAGCCCAGGCTAGCAGCTGCATAGAAACATAACATGCTTTCTTCAAGGAGGTTGTACTGATATTATTACCTGTCTAAAGGCTAAGCAAAATAAAATAAGAACCTGCAAAAAGCAAAGGAACAACAATAGGTGAAGGAGAACTAGCTTTATCAGTGAAAATCTAATCAGTAAAAGCCAAAGCACTGATCCATCTGCTCCTCAGAACATCAGAGCAGAAAGACTAGACCACGGTCCCAGTGTGAAACTACCATGAGGAGCTAGCCAAAGACAATCCCTTCCCAGAAAGCTCTGCAAATTAAAAAGGTTATTGCCTAAAGGGGTTATCACCTTGGGAGGATGCTGCTTTATTCAAGGTCTCCTGAAAAAAAAAAAAAAAAAAGTTGAAAACTTGCTATTTTCAAAATTTTTAATTGGCTTCATCAAATGGCACCAGGTGACTGCAGTGACATAAGTTTAATGTATGATTGGATCATTCTCCAGAGCAGGCAGTCAATGATGAAGATTTTTGATCCGTGGAGGCCAGTCAAATATGACACTTTCTCCCTCCATCTTTCCTGTTTTTAGCTCTTAACATTATTCTTGGGAAAGTTTGGAAATGACTGGTGAATCTGAGTTTTCTGTTTTTCTGAAGAGTCTCTCTTGCTTCAGCAGGTGCTCTTTAGCCTAGCAAACTGAGCACCTATGTTTCAAGCACTGAATTAGCCACTTCTTAGGAAAATCTTCTGTTTTGAAGTTTTGTCTACATAGTCAGGAACATACCCACACTCAAACCAAGGTGAGACTAAGTTCATTTTTTATCAGCTGGGAGTTCTGCATCCCAGTACCGCAGTGACCATATCTGTTCCGGACTGGCATTGACTATGAAAACATAAATTTATGTATATTAAGCCAAAGAATCATACTTTCACCTGTAATTCAGCATACTCACTGTCCCCATTAGCTACACTTACCTCTCTGGATTGCCTGAGATGCAAAGATGAGCATCTGTTTTAATCTCTCTTCCGGAGGCAGATGAGGATGGGCTAGCTCTTGAACTTGCACAGATGATTTAAAGGAAAACCTAGCATCCTGAATCTTATTGTTGTTTTATAAATATATCATACTTTGTTGGTACACATGTACTTTCAAAATTAAAAGCAAATGGTTAATTTTCTTCATAAAACACAAGACATTATTAAAAAAAAAAAATCTTTTCAGATATCAAACTCAGAATGGAACCTCCAATATTTCCTCAACATCTACTTCCACAGAAGTTTATTGTTAAGAACTCAATTTCAGATTCTTTGAAGTAGCACAGTGTCATAATCACCATTTAATTGATGTTTTAATCCTTCTGTTTGTCTGAGTGACAGTAAAGGGAATGTCAATTACACAGCAATTTTGTTCTGATAATATTGAAAGCCCTTGTAAAAGAAAATAAAAATCCGTTGGCATTTCACAACACTGGCACCTACCTGAAAAAATAATATTTCATATTTTAGAGAAATATACAGTGAAAATGCATTTTTATGCTGTATACAATTCCAAATTTAATTGCATTTTTTTTTTAACTTTGAAAAGAAGATCCCAGGACCTAGCTGAAAAGATCAGAGATTAGGTCATGGACTTAGTGTATGGTGCTTGTCAAATGCATGGTTCTATTTTCTTATATAGCTAGGAGAGAAATTCTTTAACTAGGAGAAAACTTTATTGCCTTTTCCCTCATACTTTCCATATAGAAAATGGGGAAGACACTGAACTGATGATGTAATTTAGTGATAGACGTTACATAAAAGATAATCATTTTGGACAAGAGGCTGGAAAGAAGCCCCACAAAAAGAATTCTGGGGGGTTGGGTTGATGACATGCTAAATATGATTATTTTTATTATTATTTTGTTTTGTTTTTAAGTCATCTTGAATATCCCTCTCTCAGCCTAGTGCCATCAGTAAAACTACAGATTTACACATGGACTGACCACGGGATGAATCCAAGCTAGTGGCTTTTCCTTTCACATTTGTTGCAAGCTATTTTTTCCTGTGTCTAAACCTCTGGTGTCAAGGTGGGTCACTAAAAGCTTCCTGATTTAAAAGAGCAAATATCGTTAAGAGTGTTTACACACAATTTTAATTGTTTTCTAGCTACCTATTATTTTGCAGTTAGCTCTTTTTGCATTAGTCTAGACATTGGAATGCACTGGCATGATGCTTTTAAGATCTTAAATATGCTCAGTGCAGAAGAAGTAGATGGTCTTTTCTAGTTGGATGGAATATATGTAATTAAGACTACATCATTCACCTTGGATAGGATGACAAGAGTAGATTTTTATTTTGTTTTTCTGAAAGAAATGTTCATGTAATAGGAAGTAAAAAAATTTAGCTGAATGGATTTTCAGGATGTATTGGTAAAATGGATAAAATATTTCTCCTTCCTTATATTTCTTTTTCTATCCCCTACCCCCTAAATTATACAATAAATAAATAGTAGTGATAGCAATATTGAAACAAAAGAGGCAGCCCTCTACAGAGATCATCCAGACTTCTCCTACACATCTATGTCTACCCTTTTCCTCCCTTTGCCCCAATAAACAATGTCAATCTCTTTATATAAGCAAAGCCTGGTTTCTCAGGAAATAGCCTAGCTTCTAAAAATCAGCTGAGCTACTTACAGCAAAGTGGATTTGACTTTATCGCTAAATCACAAAAAAAACAGGATTAAGGATTGTTTCCTTTTCAATTTCTCAGGCTTGTGCTTCAAAGCATGTAGAAGCCTACCATAAAGCATGATTTCAGCCCTGAGAGCTAATCCCTTTCCTCCATGCAGTCATAGGGGATGTTTGTTTTTTTTTTTTTACTCTGCTCGGAGATACTGCCCTGTACTTACCCATCTCCACCGGTGTTACTAAGCAAGGTTTCTTCTTCCTCTCATCCCTCACCGCACTGATACAACTCTTGTGCTCTACTTGCTTCATTAGGCATTAGATAGCCCCAGTCAGGGTGGTTTCTGTCAGGGATTTAAATAAGAGACCATTCTTGTGAAAATAAGGAAACTGCAACTCTTTAGTTCTTTTCCTGAGGAGGGTTGTGAGCGACGCAGTGGCAAACAAGGCAAGAGCAGCCATTAGGGCCGTTCAGAGCGTGCAGACATCAAAGTTTCCCTATCCACTCCAGAGCTCTCCGAGCCAGAGCATGCTGTTAGCTATCTCAGCTTCATGTATTATGCAGTGTGTGGAGACTTCTCTTTGATCACGGGGAAAGGCAGAAGAAAAAGCATAGGAAACGGCCCAAGAGGGCTCTTTTGCAATTGAAGAGATGCCTATTCTTCTGCAGTTAC
Organism: Indicator indicator; assembly: GCF_027791375.1. Lineage (NCBI taxonomy): Eukaryota > Metazoa > Chordata > Aves > Piciformes > Indicatoridae > Indicator > Indicator indicator. The sequence continues at coordinate 19,448,512 of NC_072021.1, forward strand.
CTTTGCTTTCAAGATTCTGCCTTTTGTCTTGCCAAGTTTCAAAGGATGGAGAACAGTTTTGTGTGTGATTCCCAGCAAGGTCTCCCGGAAAAAAAAGCAAAACAAAACCCAAGAAATAAGCAAGAGACTGAGGGCCTACTTCTGTGACAGATTTCTGGGCTACCGCTCAGATTTCCATGCAGGAAGGACAGTAGCATCTTGATCTGTGACCTGTCCAGGTTCTGCTCAGACTCTGGGATAACTTGGGATATGGGAGATCTCCATTGAAAGAGTTCCTAGGATTCAGGTCTTGCTCATCTGATGTCTCCTTTCTGAATATTTTTGTACAGGGTCTGATTGGTATGGCATTAATTTTCTTCATAGCAGCTCATATGGTGCTGTGTTTCACATCTGTGATCGATACAGTGCTTATAACACACTCCTGTTCTATCTGCTGCTAAATAGTGCTTGCACAGCATCAAAGCCTTACCTATGTCTGTCTCTGCGCTCACTATGAATATATCAGGGGCTTGTAAGAGTTTGTGAGAGACAAAACTAGGCTGATGACCCAAACTAACCAAAGAAATATTCTGTGCCATACAACATCTTGCTCAGCAATAAAACAAGAGGTTCAAGGAGTCTTTCAATCTGCTGCTTGTGAACCACTTGGCCGTCAGTTTACCAATGGAGGTGGGCATTTCTCATTTAATTCTTTTTTCTCTTCTTCTTCTTCTTCACTTACTAAGTGAATTTTGTCTCAACCCACATGTTTTCTTGCTTTTACTCCTTCTGTCCTCTTCCATTGTCCTACTGTGTGCTGGAGGGGGACAGTGGGTGTGCAGCTATGTGGTGCTTAGCTGCCCACCAAGGATAACACACAACAATTTTACAAAACAGTTGAAATCAGCACCTGAAACACTATTGCAGGCTCAGTACTCTGAGTGGTGCACCTGGATCTGGACACCTAATTCATAACTGTTGATACAGAGAATGACGTTTTTCTTTAAATCCATTCATTATTTCATGGATTTGATCCCTGTTCTCTCTATTTTGCCTTCTTTTTGAAAGCATAATCCTACAAAAATGTGGCATAAGTAAAATGAGCATAAGTTATTAAGTTTTGAACGTGAGGAATCTAGGCATTTGAATTGCATAAGCTTAAATCTTTCTGGATTGTTGAGAAAATGCACCTTAATCAAATGTTCAGCCATTATAAGTATTAAAATGAGTATCATAAATATTATCCAACTCACCTGGAAAGCACTTGTTACAGCAAACAGCATATGCCAACCTACTCCAATAATAATATATGTTTCAAAAAAAAAAAAAATACCTCCATAATATTATCGGAGATACACATCTACAGGCAAAAAATAATGTATGTTCCCCATTTATTTATATTTTTTTTAGGGACTTGGCAACAACGTTGCTTGCTGAAAATAGTCCCAGAGCAGATGTCTAATGGCACTTTATCAAGGTCCTGGAGACCAAGTTGGTAATAACTAAAATGTACAATTACAATGTTTTTTGCAGAGTGCCACTGGGTAAAATCCTCCCTGTTACTGTGCACAGGCTTTTAAGCTATTTTCAATCTGTGCCTCATTACACAGCTATCAACATGGTCTGTCTCACCCCCAGCCATTTGGAAGGATAAGCAGGAGTGGAAGGGCTTTTACCTCAGCACTATTTTCAGGGTTATTTTCCCATTTTTGTTGTGCTGATGAGGCTTTTCTCTCAATGACTACAGATTGCATCCTGTTTTGGTCCCAGTGAAGTGAAATCAAACTCAAGAAGGTAATTCAATTGCATGTCTAGTACATGAAAGCTGACAGTTTTCTCCTGTGTAAATCGTTCCGCTTCTGAAGATTCCAGTTACCTTTTGGCCATACTTTGAAATTGGGGTGACTCAAGGGCAGAAACTGCCAGTTACTCTTTTTTAACTTTGTTAAGTTGCAATGTTTAACACAATGTGGACCAAGGGTTGATGAAATCAGGGCATAATGTATGTCAGCAGCAGGTGAGATTTTACTGTTGGTAGAATATTCACTGTAGAATTTCAATGGTTCCTTCTGGGCATAGTATTTATTAATCAGTCCAAAACTCAGCTTTTTCAGACTAATTTTAGCAGTATTGGATGCCTGTCTGGGCAATAAATTAACATACCCTCATTGGTGAGTGGGAAGTTAGAATTTCAGTTCATGGGATAAAGTTCATGGTGTCCACATTCAGTGATAGACCAACAAGCAGGTTACCATGCAGGCATGTACATGTGTTCAGCAAATGGAGTAACTGTCTCCTTTGTAGAATGTGCTGAACTAGTATGGGTCAAAATGACTGCAAGTAGATATTTTTCTGAGTGGTAAAAGATTAGGAATATCACAGGAGCTATTCACAGCTTTTCTGCCATGACTCAAGGTTCTCAGAAAAACAGCAGCATAAATGAGACCACATTTCTTTTATAAAGCATTTCAGTGATGCAGGTTTCTGGATTTTTTTGAAGACAAGTAGATATTTGATTTTCAAACAGTTACTTGAAGACAAGACTTAAGCCAAATCATTTATATATTTTGCAATTTTAAGTCCTGAATTTCTTTCCAGAAAAAATCATAGTAAAAAAAAAATCTACTTTTCTCTTGAAGGCAGTTTCATATTTCAGCTCATTTGTGTAATTTGTTATGTTTGCCAGCTGTGATGTTTCTATGTTTTCTTCTTCAGTCATAGATGGCCAGGAGCACTTTAACGGATAGTCAATATTAGCTTCCACTCTCACTGTTATTCCTGTTCTTTATCTTACTTCTAATATCTGAAATAGATTTGCTGAAGGAAGAAAAGTTCACTGCTCTGAGATGCAATGAGAATACAATTATGATTTGGAGACATAGGCCTGGTGAGGGGTATGGTATTTAATTGAAAGAGATGTCTTAGTTTGCAGAGCTCGACTCACTGTTATTGAAGAAAATAGTGTCCTGGAACTTAAGTCTTAAGATCACTGACCAACACCTGAGGCAAGCTCAGTTTCAACTTCACTTTACTTTCACTGGAAGGCTGTTTCAGAACATAGTGCCTGGTAGCTAGAAGCCTGGAATGTTTAGCCAAATTACATTCATCAGTGTATTTTTTTTTTGTTGTTTTCTATCTTCTTCAACAAATTATTCTTCTCCCTATTTGTTAGCTCCTTCATGTTTACAGACAGCATTCCTGAACCATTAGCCATGATTTTATTTATTTATTTATTTATCACAGTAAAGCCATGCTCTCTATGTCTTGAAAGGTTTTCCTTCTCCTCTGTTTTTATAGTATTGTACTTATGGATCCCTTCATCTGCTTATTTCAGTTAACCACTTTTAAATATTAATGAGCAGAAGTAGCCAGTACTGTACATTCAGTTTCAGATGAGATGTCACTAGTGCCTAGCATTGTAGATCTATGACCTTTTTTTTTTTTAAATATATTTTAAATTAATTGTTGTGTTATTTTATCTTGGCTTTTTGTTGACTTTTCTTGACTTTTCTCTCAGGTTTGCAAGCTCCCATATTGTTATTCTCAATCCTTCTAACGTTACAAGCTAATCACATGCAACAACTGGATTTGTATCTATTCAGAATTTCTTTGCCTCCAGAGTCACTTCTGTCCTGTGAAGACATGTGCTGAGGATGTACAGTATAACATTTTGTAAGCAGCTCGTATCTGCTCCTATGGAGCATGCCAGAAACCTTATGCAGGGGCCCAGATGCTTCCAACTCACTGGCTTTATGTTCCCACAGGAAAATAACACTGCTCTTCTTCCTCCAGCCTGAGTATTCAAAAAAGAATGTTTTTATACATCCATTCCCATGGACTTTTTTGCGTGGTAATCTCCAAATAGCAGAAGCTATCTTCTTTGGTTATCTTCTATTATCCTTTTTGTGCTCACTTTTCCTCCTTGCCGCCTTCTTTCCCTCTCCGTTTCTTCTTTTCCACCTTCCCTTTGTGTTCCCTTTTCCTCCTGCCAGAATCTTCACAACAGTTCTCTCAAACATGCATGAGAAACCATGAGGTTTTGATCAGCTGCCTTTAATATATAAATTCTCGCAATGAGAGCAACTCTAGAATCAGACAGGTGTTTAGAATCAGGTTGGCTTCCCAGTCACATCTCCTGTTTCCTCAGATACTGGCTGACTTATGAACTTCCCACTGTATTCAAAGGTAAGCCTGCAAGAAGCCTCATGGCCTGAGGACCAAGGCCAGTTGGGTCTATTGTAAAGGCTAGATGCTCTAGTTATTACATGGCCCTTATAAAAGCAGGGGCAAGATAAAATAACTCTGCTTTCTGACTAGAGGAACAGGAACAGACCAGGTAGAGTCATATTCTGCTCTGCTGAAGCAAGCATGTTATATAAATTGATCTAGCATTGAACAACTCACAGTCCTCCCCCAAATAACTTCTATTTGTGAGTTCCAACTAGCTCTATCAGAAAGCATAATTATTGCTAAGCATAAAAAAAGCCTCAGAAGATAAAAGTAATAGGGAAGCTGAACTAATTGTCCATTACACAAATGCTACAGTGCCTATGCTATAAGCTTATAAGGAGATTTCTGCATCTGAGAGCTTTAACGAACATGGAAACTTTGGCAAAGTCATCACTTACAGTTTGATGGCAACCAAAACTAACAAGGCAATAATGGGTTTTGCCACTTAGCTCTGGTTTGGATCCAGGACAAAATCTTTTCAGCGTGGTGGAGAGGGACAGTAGGCCAGGCAAAGAGACAAGTGTATGGCTGACAGTACTGATGTGCCTATGATGACAGTAAATGTGAAATGAGTTTTGGTTTCCATTAGCCTTTCCAAAGCAAAGTAAATAGTTTTAATCAAAAACACACAAATACTGTAGCGAAAAGAGTGGATATCCTGAAAAGATAGGTACCTTGAGAATAATGTTTCTCCTATTTGCATTTGGTACAGTTGCTTATATATAGCAATATATAACCCTCTAAAGTCTATATAGCACACTGATTAATGAGAATGTCCATCTCTGCCATTGGTGAATGTGAATCTGAAAGAAAATTTGGAGCTCATCTTTTGCCTGTATCTTTCACTTTTTCTATCTTTCCTCATGAATTATAAATTTTGACTTTGTAACATCATAATATTTTAATCTCCTGAATATATATAGTGCAGGTTAAGGTTGGTTTAATGTTTAGATGAGCACAATGGCACCTAACTTATTAATGGCAGCTCCTTTCAGAGGAAAAAAAATATGTCTGGTTACTAGCAAAACAGGGTAGATATGTTTTTAAAATTTATGGGGAAAAACAAGAGAAAGAGGAGTGATCACAGTTCACTTCATCATTTAAGAACCAATAAGAATCAATAAGTTTAGATATCTTAATATTAGGCATTAATTTCAAAAGCAATAAATAATCATTGTAAGCTGAAGTCAATACTAATGTTGAGTTATTCTGCTGATAAGAAAAAATAATAAAAAGTGAGCAGAATAACATGTCTCATAAAGCCCAAGCTTGCATTTTAATATTTACATTTTTTTCTGATGGGTACTCCTGCTTACAGAAAGAGTGAGAACTTAATACCTTAATGAATTCTGTACCCCCATCAAATTTAGATTAAATTGGACTCCAGCTGAAATTCTTAGGAGAACTGTATGAGCTTCATTTTCTCAAGATAATAGTTCACAAAATAGATGAGGGAATATTGAAACACTTTTACTCTGAGAGAACAAGTGGAACATTGATACTTCTTCACTATCACACTACACCATTAGAACTGATTGCAATCACAAGATGTGTTTGATTGATTCTACTTTTCCATTTTTTCTTGTTCAAAAATATTTGCACCAATTGGAAAACCATAGAAGAATTTCTGTTGAAAGCCTTTTAACTACCAAAGCTATAAATGGTTTCATCTGGTAAAAATATTACTCCAAAATTTCCCTGGGGGAAGATTAATCATTAAAACATTGTGACTGATATGAGTGGGTTTGAGGTTTTTTAGGGTCTTTCCCTTTTTTTTTCCTTTTCTTTTTCTTCATACAAACTAGAACACCACCTCAACATGAGGAAAAACTGGAACAACCTTCCCAGAGAGCTGTGTAGTCTCCTTCTCTGGAGACTTTCAAAATCCACCTGGACACATTCCTGTCAGTAATATCAAAGCTTTTCCAGAGTGCTTCCGGAGAGATCTAACTTGGAAAGACCTTAGTGTTTTGAACAGCCATTAATTTTCCTCACTCTCAAAAAGAAAAGAACAAGATACATAATTAGATGTTAGACACTTAAGATTCAGCTGGACAGGGTGCTGGACCATCATGTCCAGACTGTGCTCTTGACCAGAGAGGTTGGACCAGATGATCCCTGAGGTCCTTTTCAATCTGGTATTCTATGATTCTGTGATAAGATAGCTGTTGAGAAATGTTTAGAGAACAGACAAGCTGACAGCAGCAGGGGAACAGTGGAAAGTTTGTCCAATTCCTGCATCTGTGTTTCCAGAGAGTTCTGCACTGGAATTCTTTTTAAAATATTATGAAAAAAAAAAAAGTCTAAAAATAGAGACTTGTAGCTTAACAATAACTTCAACAGCTGTCTGCCTACTAAAGGGGTTTAAGAGGATTCAGTATTTAACTGTGATTTGGCTTTTTGTTGTTTGTGTTTATAACATTAAAAATATAGCAACAGAGAAAATATGCATTTATATAACATGGACAAATGAATTGTTCTAATGCAGTGCTAATCTTTCTGTGTGCATGAATCATCTTGTAGAAAAGGTATAGAATACCAGAAACACAGAAACCTAAGAAGATTTACAGAATGTATCTAGCATATACTTTCAGCTGAGCTTTTACATGTTACCAGTGGAATGGATTAAAATTTACAATACAAATTTCCCATCATCACTCCTCAAAAAGGTTAAGGATATTCAACTTTGATGGTGAAACCCAAAAATAGAGAAGCCAAATAGCAGATTGGTTGCAGTCCCAGTTCAGTATTTGCACACTCCCTGATGGAAAAATGCGTTCCTACTTTCCCATGAATATCATGTCAGACAAGCATCCCCTTCCGCTGGCGGAAATATCCACATTAGAAATCCACTGGCCATTTTAATCAAAGCCTATGTGAAGGACAGTGATGGAATTTGACTACTGACTTATGGCAATTCCTGTGTTAAGAGCTCGATCCATTGAAATCTTCACATTAAATTCCAGCAGGCCCTGGGGCTTCATGCTTTTTGTTCATGCAATAACCTACCATGAGTTCACTGTTTTGTTAATGAGAAGCATCATGTCTGGAATGCCTGTAAAATAAAGCAGATTTGTAGCACTCGGTGGACAACTTCTAAGTCTTGAGGTAAAACACAAAGCAAGCCTAAGGACAATAAGCCATGTGCTGGGTCTGAACCTTCAATTTATGTCATCTGCAACTAGAAAAGCATAAGGAAACGGTGATTCAATACAAGCTTGGGATACATTACGGTAGTCTAGAGAAAAGAAATTCTTTACCAGAGGCAAAACTGTGTATCAGAAGATCATACAACTTTGTCTTTATGACCATCCCGTTGTGCTCCTGGTTCTGTCCTTGCATATAATGTGCCACCTACCTTGGTTTGCTTCCAACACCATATTCTCGGCGTGAAAAAGCCTTTGCAGGATGCACAATAACCACCGAAATGGAAAACTCATTGTATTTGTACGAACCAATACTGACCCCGTGTGGTTGCCTGGCAAGGGCAGAAGAACTTTTCTTCAGGCTTCTCTTCTGACCGTCCTGACTGTAGGACTAACAATCCCTGTGATTTTTAAAAGCATTTGTTAGTGATTTGCAGCTTGGAAACACAACATAAAAGTAATAAAACCTGGGTCTTCCTTCCTGATTTCCTTCAGAAAATTTCCAGTGGCAAGGTGCATCCTTTGTGTTATGTACAAAATGATTGTGCAGGTCATTCGAGGCCCATGATGACATCCCACTGGTTCACCTGTGGTCAGTGGCACTTCAGCTGTGGAGGAAATGACATGGTCATGCATGTGCTAGGTTGGATTCAAGGTTTACAGATGAGAACAGAAGAAGTAAAGTTTGCTGCCCGTTTAGCCCTGCCAAAGACATTGCTTGTCAAAGACCTTCACAAGGAGACAAGGCAGCATGCCAGTTTCACAATCAAAACTCCACGAAGCACAAAATGTTATTGGGAAAGTTCATATCTAACCCAGACTGAATGAGGCATGAAGAGTCTCCAGTTACTATTACTGGTGATTTAAAATAGCTTTTATTTTGACTAGCTGTGTCTCCCTGCCATGTAGAGATTGCTTTTATGATTTATCAAAGCTTCTTAAGGATGCTCTTTCTGAGCTGTCTGCTGCTTCTTTACAGTTAACACAGCAGTGTGCAGCACTAGATTGATATTGCTGTATATGTTCCACATTAAAGACCAGACAGGGTAATCCATAAATAACTGCAGCTAAAAAGCTTGTGGCAGCTTTGGATTATACAAGCAAGCAAGATACATGTTTGTAGAAGAGGCTGCACAATTTAAAGTGAGATGATTCTATGATTTTGATGTTCTAAATCCACCAAAATAATTGGAAATTTGGTAACTACCAGATTCTGCTTGCAGCAGAATTAATTGAAAGTAAATTAGATGCTCAGGTTATGTCTGCATGCATGTGAGTGTGTATGAATGTTTGTCTCTCTCCTGTGACTCAAGGAGAAAATTTCTTTGGAGCATGATAATGAAAACTTTATCAGACCAGTGTGCACTCTCAGGTGTCATCCAGGCTAGAGAACAGATTGCTAATGTCAGTGTCTAATCAACGACACCTGGAAGGATGAAATGCAGAAAGCCTCCATACTCTTAGTATATTCCCCAACAATTAGACCTGAATTCCAGCACAGTGATGAACTCAGAAGTCCAGCAGACCAGTTTTGACCTATTTGCTTGCTAATTACAGTTTTAATTATGTCAATAGGTGTTGGAGTCTCCACCAGTTCCATCTCTTCACTTTTATATTTGTGTCCTGACTTTTACAGTCAATTGCCAGTTAGTAAAGGTTTTATTTATGTTGGGGGCATAGATTAGAGAAGAAACAGAGAAACTGGGATAGAAAGGTTACAGGGGGTATCACAGGATGCAGCTGCAGGTATAAGCTACGTCTGGGAGAACAGGACCAAAGCCTAGCCACACGCAGGCTACTGCCATAGAGAAAGCACTGTGCTTCTAGGTGTTAAGAGCTTTAAACCAAATTTTTGGGATATATAGAATAGAATTTTACCTACTTACTTACTTCTAGCTCTTCAGCCATAAAGCACTGACTGTCCCTGTCATGAAAGGATCCGTTCTCTGCTTCATGTTACTCATGCCTAATATGGAATTATTTGTGATTCACCCCATCTCTCAAGGGCATACGTGACCCTTGCTCTTTCACTCCCTTAAGAAGTTATCCAAAGGGCCAAACAGACCCTTTGCCCTCATCTAAATATCTGCCCACTGCCTTTTAGAAAGCTGAGACCTTTCAAAGTATTGCTCTCTTCTTACTGTATTTGTCTAAGAAATCTATGTGTTTCTGAAATGCAATTATTGATTCACTAAGCCAGAGCTAGTTTGCATTCTTTAGTCAGAAGGGCAGTTTGAATCAACCACAATCCTTCTTATACCTCATCTATTCTCTTGGTTCATACTTACTCTATTTCTCTTTGTCTTTGTCATCATGTTTGCTCCACACCGCATGGAAAAAAGGAGTTTTGGAACTTCCTAAATATCAAGAACCACACTAAGTACAGACAAAAGGAAGCAAAGATTTTATTGGCATTTCTTTACACAGAACACAAGCTACACAAAATGCCACAATAAAGCATATGTAGAAAAATAGTAGAATCATATTGGCACTCATGACTATTAATTATTATTATTATTATTACTATTATTATTATTATCTTATTATACAGGTTTCATCATAACCATAATAAATAAGCATTAAAATTTCACAGTGGCATTATAAGCTTTACATTCATGATCTTGTTTATACAAGGGACCACGTCAGACTTCTTCAGCTTTTTTTTATATGATCATGATTTGAAGTAGTAGATTAAAAAATGAAAAGCCCTTTCCCTTAACCTATAAGGATCTGTCCACATGAATCCATTGACTTGATCCCTTGTAGAGGTCTGCATTTGTCTAATAAGACATTACTTTTAAAACACGATTGGCCAACTGAAAATTGGCCTTAAAGAGAACTCAGGATATTTACTATCTTCTGGTGGTCAGGCTGTCATATACCATAAATGCTACTGGCTGTCATTAGGCAAGATTCTTAGGTTGTATAAACTGCTTTATCAGGTTATCCCACTTGGGGATCTAGCCATGGTATCAAGAGAGTATTTGAGCAGCATTTCTCAGGATCAGACCTTTCTGCAAGACATTGTCAATGCTGTTGAGTCAGAACCTACATTTCAAGAAAACAGATTTGTATCTCTGGTTTCCCTAAATGTCATGGAATTGACTCAACTTCATTTGTGTCCACTTTGTGAGATCAGTTTTGGTTTTTCGATGTAAGTTTCACTTAAATCTTGACAGACATAGTTAAAGAAAATTGAAGGTATGGCAGTTGACAAATGTTCATTAGGGAAAGGGAAGCAAATTAGGTAGAGGCAGACAGTGTGTGTTGTAAATCTTGGTGTCTTAAAAAGAAAGAAACATTACAGATTTTCCAAGCTCATAGCCTCTAATTATTATCTCTTCTGTCTGATTTGAAATATAATTTTGTGAGAAACATAACTGCCTCAATCAAATGTAATAATGCCTCATTTAAAAGTACAACCTCTAGAGTCACATGACAGAATCAGTTGTACTCAGATTCATAAATGGTTATAATTAAAAACACCATAGACTCCTCATCTGCAGAGTTCATCCTCAGTATCATTACTGTCTTTAAATTCTAATTTGCAGAAGGTTGTACTTACTGTTACATGCATCAGTTAAATCATGCATATTGCTTGCCCTGAACAATCAGCCTTAAAGGAAGTACTTGAAGAATGATGTATCTCTGATACATTGCTTTGCAGCCTGAGTGCACAAATATGGGCATGTTACACTGATGCTAGTATTTTACATCCTCTCTTTACGGGTGCAAGTGGTTATTAAGTGCAGGAGTTGACTTCTTGATTTTTTATATTTTTTTATGAAAAGAAAAATAAAATAAAATTGAAAAATGAACTGCTTGAAGTTGAAACTAATCACTTGATACTCAGCCCACTGTTATTTATCAGTTGTTTATCTGGAAAAAGAAAAAGTATTATTTCTTTTTAAATTTTATACCCTTGCCCTTATTAACCGAAAATTGTAAAAGTTTGCTTAGTGAAAACCACTTTCAGAGCTAATTACATACAAGATACAGTAGGTTTTATTTCCTTGGGATATTTTCTTCTCACTTACTAAAATAAGTAAAACATAAGTGTTTGAAACATAAGATACATTTTTTCACAGACCTGTGCTTCTCCCCAGGGAATTCTGTTCCACATGTCAGATGAAGAACAGTGAAGGTCCAATTCTAGGTGTTACCATTATGGTGAGAACTAATCCAGCAGTGTAAGGTGTTATATTTGTACAATTAAGAATTTATTTCTAATCACATTGCTAGCTTTATTAAAATGTTAGAAACATGATCATGAAGGTAACATTTTTAATACACTTTGAAGACAGTTTTATCAAGGTTTCCAAGCCTCTCAAACCATGATAATGGTTCCAGTTTCAAGAACAGAGTAATTGTTTTTGTACATTGCATACGGGGAAAAACATGACCATCAGTCAAGACTTGCCTTCACAGATATGTTTTGTTTGGAATATAAACTAGAAATTTCTAACTTTAAGAGCCTGTGAATTTGCAGCGTGGAACAGATGGATAAGAGAGAGCACAAGATTTACCTGTTTTCTATATTTGCCTAACTTAGAGACTCATTACCATAAACTCCTTGTGCACAGAAAAGTTTTCCAAGCAGGTAGGTCTTCCCAGTTAAGGTTTATACTGTTTGTTGAAAGTAATTCTATATAGGGAGAAAGTTTAGGGGTTTGATATCTCTGATGATGAGGTTAATTGTCTAAGAGTAAATGGAAAAATGGAGATGTAAGGTCAGATTTTTTTTTCTTTTAATTTTCTAAAAAGGATTTGAGTATATATTAAGGGATTCGTGTGATGATGGAGGTCTTAGTTTAAGACTGAGTTAAAAACCACTTTAATATTAAAGGGATTCATTGTTCAAGCCCAAGAAATTCAGTCCTCAGTTAAATTGTTCATCATTTAAGAAAGCTTACTGTTAGAGAAAAATCCATGTAAGAAAACTTGGAAATAAATTTCAATTTATTTCTAAGCTTCGTGTTTGGAATTTTTCAGTCTATATTTTAATTTTGACTGGATATTTTTCTTAAACATGCAATAATGTTCTGAAATTATTTTAATGAGATAGATAAGTTTTGGAAACCTATTCTTTTTGTTTTCTCCATCATTACTGCTGTCCTTGAGGGGATATATTCTTTTTGTATCATAGACTGCAGTCTATGCATCATAGACAGCATCATATCCTGCATCTTTGCCTTCTCCCATCCTTAGCTTGTCATCTGGACTCTTACTCACCTGAAGACCCTGAAAGGCGTGGGACAAACCACCATGATATCCTCTTTCTTTGCAAAACAAACACAATGAAAATAAACCTAGGAAACACTACATACGACTAGTGGGATTTTTGGTGTTTCATTTTTTTCCAGATACGTGATTTCAAGGGAGTATCTCAGCTTGTCCAGACTGATCTCTCTTATACTTTGTAAGAAGATTTAACAGCAGAAACAGGAAATAGCTAATTTCCTGAACTAGATGCATAATCAAATATATACAAGACTAAAATTAGTAAGAAGAGTGGCAAAGCTGATTGGTCTATGAGCTTAAAAATCAATGCTTGGTTGAAGAGGATGGATGTCAAGGAAAATAAAAAAAATGGTGACAAGCTTCCTGTCTCAGTAAATCAGCTTGGTTTGACATGTTGCATTGACCACAGAAACCACGGAGGTGGTAGATAACATGAATCAAATTCAAGACTGCTGAGATAAGATTAGTTAACTAATGGCATGCCAAGAGGTTGACAAATCACTGCACAGAACTCTCTCTTCCAATGCAGCAGATGAAGCTCTGGACATAACCAAAGTAAATTCCCTCAACAGCAGCAGAAACCTGTTAGACTCAGCAGTCACCAACAAGTTCTAAATACAGTATGGCATGCATACACTTTGTATGAGAACATACACTCATTATACATGGGAACATAACATGCATTACACAAGGGAAAAGACATTTTCTGTATAAGTGTGTGGGGGTACATAGATGTATAGATGGCATACAAGAACTATATTTTGTGTTCTTATTTTTACTCAGAGTGATGACAGAGCTTAGATCAAAAAGGTTCCTATAGCTTCTTCTTCAACCTTTATTGTGCATGTAGCTGTGTATATGACAGTGTGTCAGAAATATATATTTCTATAGCTGAGAATGATGCAAGTAGTCTTATCCATATAAAAATAGCAAAGAGAAGATTTCTCTTGGGTTGGGACAGGTAAATTTCTTCTATCATTTCTGCTTTCAGGAAGGAATGAAATATTTCCTGAATTAGTTGCTAGAAACTGCCATGAAAATTGAAATATTAGGGCTTTCAGCAACAAAAGCTGTTATTTGCATATGGGAAGCAAAGAGCAAGTGAGGTCATTGCAGTATTCAAACCATCCACTCCAAAAAAATAAAAATAGAGTTGTTTAAGATGGGACTTTTATGTGGAGAAAGTTATTTTGTTCCTTTGGATAAACTGCTTGTGTTTGGAGCTGATAGCTTTCAAAGAATGAAAGGCATGCTGGATTGCACTGAGTGTAGTCAAATTCACCATGTCAGAGTTTCATATTTTCAGACACAGAAGCTACTTGAAGATGTGCAGCTCCATGGATATAGCCAATGGACTTCTGGCACATATACATATGTGTACAAATCAGGTTCAGACATGCATTTAGTTTGCTACACAGACAATAGGATCTTGCTGCACTTTGGGTGAAATTACAGAGCTGAATTTTCTAAAGTAGAGAAATCAAGTTTCAAGATTGTAATAGAAGTTAATTTAGTCTGACCTTTTCCATAAGATGAATCTATACATGTTTATTCTTTATGCTTTTATCCTATTCAAGGAAGGCCTGACTCATCTGCATTTAAAGTAGTCTATGCTGATTAAACTGTTTTCATAAGCAGTGCATGGATTTCTATTAGGGAAGTACATATGTATTATATAGTCTTATTAAAACAGAGAAGAAACAGCTGCAGCAGCTCTTTCAGACCAGAGGCAGTCAGGAAGCAGCATACTGTGGACCAGATAATCATGAGGTAAGTGATCACCCCTGTCAGTCAGGCAAGAATGGAGCAAGCTCACATCAGGCTTCCTCACTGTCTGTACCTAAAGCTTACCGATTACTAAGATCACGTCAAGTGAGATGTGCAAAACTCAGAGGGAAACAATTAACATGGCAGTGAGCATGGCAAGGATAGAATGTGAGACCAGATATAGTATGTGTTGAAAAAGAGGCCCACAAATGGTAGTGAAATGCCACGAGTCACACCTCTTTGCCCTTGCTAGTGCTATTACCTTAACAAAGACAATACAAGTGCAAGAAGTAAAGATGAACTTCTAGGAGGATGCAAGCTGGAAGCTTGCAAATTATAGCAACTAGAAAACATCATCAGGTCTTCAGATTAGAACCTGACTTAGAAGAGGATATGATGACAGTTAACAGTTGGCAAGTCTCTACTGCACAGGAAAAAGGCACCAGTCTGAACCAGAGCTATCATCAAAGAAGTCATTTAGTACCTGCAGACTCCTAAATGCAGTTTAAGGTTGACAAACCAGAAAGGGCCCAGTAAAGGGCTTCCAAGATTGTGAGGGGTCTAAGCAGAAGGTTTTTGAGGAGAAGTTGTTAGGCTTGTTCAGTCTAGCAAAGAGAAGACCAAAGGGAGTTACGTCAGAAACAATATCTTCCCCATGGAATAAAAAGGTGGAATAATAAAAGCTAACAGCAAGAAGTTGCAGCTAGGAAAGATGAGATTGGATCTTTTTCTTTATTTTGTATTTTTCTGGGGGAGTCATGTATAGCAGTTGAAACCATAATCCAGAGTAGTTGCAGCGTATCCATCGTCAGACATTTTCAAGACTCAGCAAGACAAAGACATGGCTGACCTTACCATGAGGGGAGAAAAACAATAAAGAGAGACAATAAAAACCAAAGAACAACAAAAAATCCCAAGGAAAACAAGTGATGTAAAAAAACTCCAACTGCCCATCACCAACCAACTGATGTCCAACAACTCCCTGAGCAATGGTAGCCCTGGCCAACCTCCACACATCCTCCTCACCCAGTTTAACTGCTGACTGTGATACCATGTTGTTTGGCATATCCCCTTGGTCAGTTAGAGTCAGCTGTCCCAGCTATGTCCCCTCACAGCTGTTTGTGGACTCCCAGCCTATTTGCTGGTGGAGTGATGTGAAAAGCAGAAAAGGCCTGGACTCTCTGTAAGGACTGCTCAGCAACAGTGAAAACATTTCTGTATTATCAACAGAACAAATTGAAACATAGCCCCATGCAAACTAACTATGAAAAAAAACCCTATATCCCAGTCAAAATCAATACAAAATCTAAAACCACTGACAGTATTGCAGAGGATAGTAGAAAGTAACCGCCTTGTTTGGATAGTTAAACAATTCTGTAGCTTTACATCATATCAGGAACAGAGGGATAAAATGCAGTGGAAGACACAGGCAAAAGAAAAGTAGGAGATGTGGTCAGATCATGGAAAAGTGACCATGAAATTTAAGAATGTCAGGCCAAAGCAGATGAGGGTAATTTAGGTTACCCAAATGACAGAAAAACAGGGAAACCATGCATAGAGCAAAAGACAGAGTCTTGCTGTTCTTGCATTTAATCCATCAGGCAAAACCAAAACAAAGAAGAGCGAGCCACAGGTAAAAAAATCCCAGAATATGTATTTTGTGACTACAAACATTAATGGACTAATTTTTGCTTCAGTGATTATCTGTGTACACAGTTGTGCTGTATTTCATGAAGTTCCTGAGACTCTGGTACTATAGCTTGCCATAGAACAACTGTGTTAAAGTGTCAGAATAGGTAAGCTGAATTCTGACTCTAACAGACCTGGATTTATACTGATTTATATCTGAAAAAAGCTCAATGATTAAATACACACTGGAAATTTAGTGGAGATGCTAAAGAAATATTAAAGACTGATCTAGAAACTGTCAATTACTTAACACAATGTCAAAATTGCTGAGCATATGTATTCAAATTAAACAAAACACTCCATCAAAGTTCTCCATGGGCATGACCTTTAACATCTAAATGACCAGCTGGAGTGGAATATCTCAGACTGTTCTAGGGATAATTTTCAAATGGAAATTTATGTTCAGCAAGAAAATAATCATTCAGCTGGGCTGACACGTATTGGCATGCTGAGCCTGCTGCAGAAGTGTCCTATGACTTATTCATTATATACAAAATTTCATGGGAAATTTGCATAAACCTTCACAAGGGTTTAACTCCATTTTTAGCAGTTCTCACTGTTCTCCTGCACCACCACTTAGCTATTTCAAATGCAGAGGCAGAAAGGAGGAAATTTTTCTGCAACATGCAGAAAGCACCAGAGGAACCTAGAAATTCTAATTAAAGGTTTGGGTTGAATTCCCAGTTTTCACATTGTTCATGATAGCTTTCTCCCTCAAGTATGGGTTTTCTCTGGCAAAGGAACAGTGAAAAGGATCATTTATGAAATGTTTTGAAGTAAAATAGTGCTCAGTATTCCTGTTAGTAATTTTCAAAGCTCTATGCTAGGGTTTCAAGCCTTTAGAACACAGTCCTTTAAAGCTAAGCATTTTCAGCTTCATCTATTGTCAGTGGAGAGAGCTCATTTTGAATGCAAATTAATAATTTAAGAGAACACGGGCATCCGTAAAGCTAGGAAAAGACACATTTCCTGCCAAATTTTAAAGAAGACTGTTTCTTCTATTCAGTGTTTGCTTTTGATCAAGGTGTACAGACAAATCTTGCACCAATGTAAGAAAAAATGAGTAGCTAATAACTAGGGATGTTATCCAGTCAATGAATGGCAGGTCTCTACTTTCTGTCTGTGTCTTAGACATTCAAAAAATGAGTCTTACAATAAGTTCCCTGGTCAGGGGAGACAGGTTAGTAACCCTGAGTGCCAACAAAGCAAAAAACAGGATCACTTCTGCAGTCTTTCACTAGTACCTACATCTCATCATTGATTACACTGATAATTCTACACCATTAGAAATATAGTCTACACCATTGGAGTGGATTTACAGTCCTGTGAGTCATTATCAAGGCAATATCCACTAAAAATAGTACAAGAAGAAAAATAAAAGAAAAATCAGAAAAAAGAGAATTTAAGAGAATTTTAAAATGAATGCTCACCTAGACCATTACTGACAATATTTCCCATAATGTTTTCACATTTCTTTCCCAATCATGCAACCTGAAGGCTGGGAATGCTATCTAATGTTCAAGGCAAGGCAAGAAATCACCAAACTGAATGTAAGAACAGATACAGTGGTATGTTGTCAGACTGAGTATAATCAAGATTGAAAAAGGTTGTGTGTGAGATGTTGAAATAAACACATTTCTTTGTACAGACTGTATGTATATACACACAAATACATTAGGCATGGGTAAACTAAGCTCTCTCTTATAGTTTTTCAAAGTTTTTTGTTGCAGACTCCTGAACACTTTCTAAAAGAGAAGGAGACTCTCATACAACACACTGAAGCATGCTGATGGTCAGAGACTGCTTTCCTTTTTTTTTTTTTTTTCTCCACATACTCCCTAGAAATCCATGTCTGGGGCTGAAAAACACTGCACTGTGTAACAGTTTAACCTACATATGTCATTGTTTTTAAGAGTCTGTAAACAATTTGCCAGGGAAGAAGCAAGATGTGATATGTAAGTGAAGCTAGCACTAAAACGATGAGGCAAAAAAACTAAAGAAGGCTTCCCAAACAAGAAGTGGGAATAAGAAGTCCTTAATTCCTGACAGAATTTATTTCTTTACTGGTTAAATCCAGCTTTTAGCTTGAAAATGTCAATTTATAAAAGAAAATTAAAAAAGAAAAAATATATACTTATTCAATTCAAGTAGTGAGGTAATATGTAATGTCCATTTAAAAATTATCAATATTGTAACATACCATATAAATATGTCTATGCAATTTCTGCCTCTTTGAGGGGCAGATAATTTTTATGTGCAGTATACCTTCCCAATTTCAGGCGATCTTAACCTCACTCTTTTGTACATTCCTTCTTTCTTGTTCCTATTTTAAAAACATGCCTCTATTATCAAATCATCCTTGTTCTTTAGCAATCTTTAGTAGTCTGTTTACAACTCTTTTCTTGAATTAATTATGTGTAAGTTTTCCACTATATTTATCCGGGAGAACACCGAAACCAACAAAAGTTTTCTTTTTTTGTGTGGACAGATATTTCATTATTGTTGTGAGGTATTTTTTGTTTTCATTTCTTAATTCTCTTATTTCATACACCTCCAGTAACTTGATCTTAATTTAGTGACGAGAGTCTTGACCTTTGTAATTTCTTAATAGTTTTTGTCACAAGATACAGAACGCTGGTCAGTTCTGTTTTTAAACAAATTATATTTGTATTAAAATATAGCCTGCCTTCCAAAAAAAAAAAAAAAGTGAATAATTGTTCCCTTTTTTTTTTTGAAAAAATTGCTGTGACATTGAAAATGTATCAAAATGTTATGAAAATGTATAGAAAGATATTTAAATTTATCACTTTAAATCTGAGAGCTTTGTGTAAAAATTTTAATGAAAATTGGAAAAAAAAAGTCTAAAAAAGTGAAAAATGAGTTCTTTTCCCAACCCTTAAAAACAATTTGGATTATTTCTTTGTTTTAAATGTCTTAACCATCTGTAACCATACAATAATTAGGACTGTATATAGCACTTCAAATGAACATTAATAAAGCATTAGTAGAATATTGAGAGGGAGACAAAGTTGTCTACAATCCTTACCACGTCCTATTTCAGCTATTTTCATATGATTGATTTTTTTTTTTAATGTCTGGCTAGACTTTGAATTTCATATCAGAGCAATAAATTAAAAAAAAGGGGTGGGAGAGTAAATGTACTTAGACACAAATGTGAAATTAAAAATTGTACCTCTAAGGTTATAACAAGCATGATAATGATCTTCTATAAATGTAAACAAAAGGAATATTAACAGATGCCACAGGTACTTTACAAGAAATCCAATAAACTCCTTTTGGTTTGGCAGCTTCAGATTTGAACAAAATTCTTCCTAACTTTAAATATATATACTTTTCTTTTTTCTTTATAAAAGACAAATATCAAGATTTCTTCATCCTGTGTTAAACATTTCACTGCTTTCCTGCATTTGAATGCATTTCCAGATTATTACCAGTAATAACCATACAAACATTTTCTTTCAAGAAACAGAAACATCAAAACTTCCATAGATGTTTTTCAGACCTCTCAGTTCATCACAAAGAAGTTTTTAACCTGAGTTCATATATGCTTGTTTCCTCTTGTGTTAACTATCCCAAAAGTGCTACAAATGTATAGCTTTGTTAATATGCAAATAAGCATTAAATCAAGGACAGCCAAGTTCCTGGGTTAATATTTAGGAGAAATGGGAATCATACCGGTCGAATCACATTTAGAGAATTAGCCTAATTATTCTGATTCTGTACTTCAGAAGCGGCTAATATCTTTATATGGACAAAGAACATGGACACTGAAGAGGAATTTTTATTTCTTCCAAAAGCACCAATATTTGGAAGCTTGACCGCATCAAATTCATAGCACTTTGTTCTCTGAAACAGAAATGAAGATGGAGTTTGAAAGTCCCACCTGACCTCATTTCTAAGACTGTATTCTTTTGGCTGAGGAATTGTCCTCCATCCAATGAAAAGTTTTGCCTCTGTTGCCCCATACTTCAGGCACTATTTGAAGTAGTTGAGTCCTGCCACGAGGAAAAACTTCTCCAAGAAAAGTTCAGAGTCCAGCACGGCAATGTGGGCAGCTCGACCTATCAATGTGTTGGCGGTGTTAGGCAGAGCATGGAACACGTTGTGCCTGATCAAAGTGCAGTCCTTTGCCCCAACCAAAGGCTGAAGCAAGTTGTTAATCATTTCCGCATAAACAGGACCTGCAAAAGAGTTTAGATGTCACACTTACATACCAAAGCTGCCAGGTCTCCTCTTTCCTTCCCGTATCATTTAATTACAGTCACAATGAGAAGGAAAAGGGAAGTAAGGTCAGAATACAAGCAATAGCAGTCCATTTAAAAGATCTGACAAATGCCAGGATTGTGACCTAATGGAGGCACTGGCCTTCTGAAGAGGTCTGCTGAAGCTGCTATCATGAAGAGTGGGACACTTCTTAGCATGTAATTTCATTTCTTAGCATGCAATTTCATTTCTTAGCATGCCATTTCATTTCATCTGTGGTGGAAGGAAGCACTCCTGTTTCCTTCAGGGGAAGAGGCTTGGATTCACACTGCCTGTGCATTCAAATGCAAAATAGTCTGGTAAGACATAAAGGCCCATTTGGGTTTCTCTGGGAAATCTTACGCTGGAAGGACATCATGCAGAGAGCTGAGGAATTTAAACATGAGGAATAATGGCTCAGGAAATTTGTACTCATAAATAGTCTATCTTGAGAGCAGAACTAGCTCCTGCTAGATCAAACATCTCCCTGAGAAACAACCACTGGAATAGAATGTTGGTAAATTACCTTTTAATTGCTGTCTGAGGTAAGATAGAAAGAGCTAGGTTAGATAGAAAGATTATTTTGTTGGTTATTTGGCCTGGCTGTCTCTTTCTACTTCCAAAACAATTCCTCCATTTCTAGGTAATCACATAAGTGAAATGGGTATGAAATGACACCGAACATTATTTTTTTAAACAGTATCAAACTGAAGCCATGAAGCGTTTTATAAAGGAGGGAGACTACTAATAACAAAGGCAATACTTGGAGCAATACACAGCCTGAGTTCACAGGAGGGCTAAGCCTATGATGGTGTGTATCCTCATGTGCTTTACAGATTTTATTACAAACCCACATGACTTTAGTTCCGTCCCTTAAATTGCCTGGCAATCATCCAAGCACTATTGAAAACAAAGGGAGAACCCCCCGATTTTGGATGTGCTGAGAGAAATTCCATTATGTGAAACAAAGCCCAGACAATACTGGTAAATCAGTAGACTGCAGAAAAATATTGTGAAGAGCTAGTCATATTATCATTACTTTAAAAACCATAAATTAGAGGGAAGGGGAAGAATCAACAAGAAACCTTTGATTATGGCTTGATTGAAATTTGTTTTTGTCAGACAAAGTGCTTCTTGAAAAGCTTCTTCTATTGATTTCAGCAATTTTCTGTGGAAAAAAACCACTTTATTCCTAATCAAATAAACATCTGAGTTTTCATCATGCTGATGAAAAACTCTTCTAATGCAATCACCTCAGCTACACAAAAACACAATTCCTCAACAGCTTTGTAAATATAGAAAGGACCTTAAACATACCTGTGTGTCTGTCCTTAAGTGCATTTTTGCACATCTCTATTCTTGCTGAATGAAAAGGTACATATCTGTCTTGAGGTGAGGCCACTAACACAACATTTTTAAAGTACTGAAGACCTGTGGCAAATGTATTAAATATATTTATTACAGTGATGCATAGTGATGAAAATACAGTGTCAGCATGACTGCTTCGTGTTCAAACACTTTGAAAATTCACAGTGCAAAATAGATAATTAAAGCATGCAACACAAACTTACAAAGATTAATGATAACTTAAACCCATTTCTGGTGCTTCTGTGAACTATTTGATACTTGTCAACACCCATACAGCTTAATTGTATGTCAGAACTATCTGTTCAAAATACGTGTTTGGTCAAAACTTTAATCTTGCAAATATTTATGCATGTACAGCTCCACCATGATCAATGAGTGGTTTTGGATAACTGATCCTCCACTGGGGATTACACAACAAATTTCTGCAATTTTCAAACAAAATGGAGAGGAAGGGGAAGTGGAACCAGCTTCACTATGATACCACACTACTACATCAGTGTGGAAGGAGCTTTGGGATCCAGTCCCTGCATTCAGCAGTCCTTAATAAATGCACTTTGCTAGTACGTGTACTGGAAACCAGGAATCCTCCCTCTTCCCTGAAGGCAATGGGCCACTGATGGACTGTGGAAATACACTCCCCGTGTGTGCCCTGACTGTAGTTTCTTGTGTCCTCTATCACCCACATTCAGCTGAAAAGTAGAGAAATGGACACAGATGATCTAGTCTACTAGTCCAGACAGTATTCTTAACACAAAAGAGATGTTGATTTGACTGACAACACACACTTGGGAATCCTTTGCTTGGGAAGTTACAATGTGAGCTTCCTATGTAGACCCAGTTTGAGTCAAACACGAGAGCAGTAGAGCAGACATCAATTGTACTCCACGTAAATGAGAGCTAGGGAATCAAAATTCAAGTAAGGAAATCCAAATAATGGTAAGATACAGCAGCTAACCATAATTAATTATGTCATGTATTGTGTCCATAAAATTATAAAACATATCTGTCTGTCAGAATTAAGAAATAATAGTCAACATAGCAAAGTACCAAAATTTGAGAAAAAAAATGAAATGCAAGTAGTGACCTTGTGAGTATATAATTAGCACCAGTTTGCTCACACACATTATTAAAAATAACTCTTAAAAGAAAACATTTGCTTGAATAGAATGCTCATGGTTGCCTTCTTTTCTTAATAAAACCCGATTTATTTCATTTTTCTTTATGATGGATCAAGGAAGAGGTAAAAATATCTCTATTTAGACTTTTTTTTTCTGGTGTGAGTCCATATGTCTCCTTGTAGTACAAAGGTGGCACAACAGACATGAAAACAGAAAATTTGCTTTTCATCTCAGAAAAGCATATTTCCTAGAAACAAAAGATGTTAAACTTAAAGGAAAAGAAAAAAAAAAAAAAAAAGAAACACAGTTTTCATGTAGTAGCACAAATTAAGCATCAGTGGCCTGTCAAGAGTGGTATCTCTTGCTTTCAGAAACTCAGGTGCATATTTACTACAGCATTAAAGTCTTACTTGGTGTTAACTGGCAAATATATTAATCGATAACTGATACAGAAAAAATGCATGCACTAAATAGATATTTAGACAGAGGCTTTAGACAGAGATTAAAGAAAGGTTATTAACAAAATGGAAATTCCTTTACTTCCTGGAGTACAAAGTAACCCAACACAATGCTCTGGAATAGCACTTGATATTTACACAGCCACATCAAGCCCCGCTCACCCGTTTTTTGGCTGAGCTGATAAAGGAAACACTTGCGCAGATCTGCATTGTCCCTGAAGGTCAGTTGCAAAAGTGACCCTGACTTTTTCAGCTTCTGCATGAGCCATAGACCTGGAATGAAAATTGATGCATATTTTAATCCTGTTTGCTATTTATTAGCCAAAAGGATTAAAGATGTGCCTGAAGTTGGGGTAGCACTGTAACTCAATGTGTCTTTCCTTCTTCTGATATTGCTAATCAATAGGCAGAAAAATCTGAGGAGCTCACTGGCAGATTTTGACTAGATATGAGGAAGAAGGTTTTTATAATGAGGGTGGTGGAACACTGGCACATGGTGCTCAGAGAGATGGTAGAAATCCTATCCTTGGAAACACTCAAGGTCAGATTGGACAGAGCTCTGACTAACCTGATCTAGTTAAAGACGGCCCTGCTCATTGCATGAGGGACTGGACTAGATGGCTTTTAAAGCTTCCTTTCAATTCATACTATTCTGCAGTTCTATGCCATGGTGGCATAAACGCTCAGGAAGGCTGAACTATGGGACATTCCTTTCCCATAGAACTCTAAGTTCCTTGGAGATGGACACTTCTTCAGCCTTGGTACCCTTCAGCCTTGGTTAAAAGAACCCTCTTTTTACTGGCTGTATAGAAAGAAGTAGAAGACTGCAGGGGAAGCAAGGTTGTCTCTGACTGCTTCACATCCTTGGGTTCTCTAGGGAGCGTTGTGCTGGATGCAGATACTGAATTGCATTTTTTTTTCTTTGTGTCTTTGAAGTCTTCAGCAAATATTTTCTGCAACTTTAATGTACAAGTCATTTTAGGATTTATTGCTACCTCCATATATTGCTCTCTCATGCCACGGACTGCAGCCAGTCATGGCTTTCTGGTCAACTCTTACCTGTACTAACCAAAGTACTGTTGTTGTAAAGGGTTCCCAGGTGAGGCCCAGAGAGGGACAGAAAGGTGTGTAATTTGTTGAGGTAATAGCGAAACCTGGGGCGAGTTAGTACAGATCTGATGATGACATTACCAAGGGAATGTCCAATAAAACTATTGAGAAAGAAAGAAATATATTAACAAAACAAAAAACCCAAACAAATAAACGCCAAAAAAAAAAAAAAAAAGCCACACACACAAAAAATCAGTGCCTCATTTAAATTAAACATAAGGGTAACACTAACTGTTCTTGAAGGGAATCTGTCAGGGTTTCAGGTAAAATCCTTTAGTTACCGTTTCACACATTTTTCAGCCTAGTAGCTACTCTTCCATCTACAATAATGTAAAAATTAATCTTAGTGATTCAATGGCTTTTGACATGGGGCAGATTTGGAAGAACTAATTTCACCAAATGTTGTTCATATAACTCAAACAGTTACAGACAATTAACTATCAGAATACTTACCTTATTCGGGATATGGAGAGGTTGTACAACTGGATATGCTGAATAATTTCATCCAATAAACGGTCAGTCATTGTATCAAAATCAGCAAAAGTATCAGTCTGGTGAAAAATTGAATCATCTGATGAATTATAATATATTGCACATGTGGCAGACTCATGTTATTTTTGAAGTAAAATGCAAGTAGAGGTGTAATAACCAATCCAATTTCTTTAACACATGCTCAAGTGGAGAGAGGAGGGGATTTTTCTCAATCTCCAGGTCATCTAAAAACTGAAATTCTGTTCTGAAAACAGTCAGGAAGTTTAACTTACAATTTATTAGCAAATAGCTTCCAGAAAATATTGCAAAGTTACTGAAGACAAGTTTTGCTTTTTTTTTTCTTACATATTATCAACAGCAACAATACCATGGATCACTGTTGGTCATACAGCAATCCTCAAAGCCCATGTAGAAATTCATTTTCTTCAGTGACCTCTCAGGTAAGGTAAAACTTTTTGGCACAGGATCTCTTTGATCCTATACTGTGTCCTTTAGCTTCAAGAACACAGCCTGAGATTTCAAGTTAGTACCAGAATAACCTTACATTTCATAAGACATAGAAAAAAGAAACTCCAGGAGACAATTCATATTTGAAAGAGCTTAAATTACTTCCCGTGATTGCTGCTCTCTCTCTGCCAACCATGCCTCTAACTTTGGCATGTGTCATGATGGGATAAACCCAGGCCTACAACTTATTAATAGTAACATTAACAACATTAGGCTGAGTGATTCTAGAGTCACAAGTATGATCTTCAAACAGCTTGACTTGACTCTGGTAAGAACTGGTAATGCTCGGACACTCTAGATACCACACTGCACACAGAAGAAAAGCTTTTGGCATATAGAATCTAACAGGTTGCTGGGATAAAACAGTTTACAGCATTATACACTGACACATGGGTTATCCTGATACTAAGGACATAATCACAAAATACTTGACCATCTTGATTAAATACTTTGTGTTTGTTACTCTACAGTTTTCAGTAAGAAAATCACAGAATCACAGAATCAATAAGATTGGAAAAGACCTCAAGGTTCATCAAAGTCCAACTTGTCACCCAAGACCTCATGACTACTAAATGACTACTACAAAGAAAAAAATTGTACTGCCAGTTGTGATACACTAAAACCAATATCTTGTCCAGTCTATACAATTGCAGGCACATCTTGTTCACAACCGTGTCATTTGGCAATCCAACAGGACTCTAAATCAAATTCATAACTAATGATATGCCACAAAAACAATCATCAAATGTTGGAACAGCTATTCAGAGCAGACATATCAGTAATTAATGCTTTTGTGACACAACTCATCTTGCTAATTGCAGCTCTTGCAAAGGAAAACATGAGCACATTCACTTTGCAGCACAGCCTTATAATAAATGCTCTCATAAACTATAAACAGTCCACTAACCATCCTCCTGTTTGTTTTGTCTGCATTGATAATTAATGAT
Source organism: Indicator indicator (assembly GCF_027791375.1). Classification (NCBI taxonomy): domain Eukaryota; kingdom Metazoa; phylum Chordata; class Aves; order Piciformes; family Indicatoridae; genus Indicator; species Indicator indicator. The sequence goes on from NC_072021.1 coordinate 19,474,827, forward strand.
TTCCTTCTAGGCTCATTATCTCAAATATTTCAGGTTGTTTAAAAGTGGAAGAATATCAGTCTGAACATTAATCATAAACAAAACACATCAAGCGTCATATTTCACCTTGTTATAGCTCCATACTTAAGTATCATCTCAGACTGTTTGAGCTTGTCAAATATGTCACAAATGAATGCTTAAACAAAGTGATTTACGTTTTTCTCTATAAGGCCAACTTCAGGTAAATGACTGATTTCTTGGGACATTTTGACTGTGGTTCTCAGATCAGGGGAAAAAAGAGTGATATGATGCTTTTCAGCATGCAGGTATCATTTCCAGTGCCATGGGAACTTCCTCACCTTCCCAAACTGTAACAGAAGTTCCCACTGTGGGCTCTGAGTAACATTAAATAGAGATGATGCAAGATATTTCACTCTCTGAAAACAAGAAAAGAGGTTTTGGTGCCAGTCTGAAGTGATGTCCTCATTGTTTTCATATTGATTATGTTTACCATGCAGGTCTGCTGCTGAGAGACATATGCACTGGAAAGTGCAAGTTCACAGACTAACACCAACTGGACATTTCAAAATATAAAAGCTGTTGAACGAAGAAGGTTGGAAAATTTCTACTCAAGATTTTCAACTGCTCATAAATCAGAATAATATTTCTGACTGGGCACTGGAAATCTTGATCTTGTGCAGAAAGTTAGGCTTCTGTGTATAAATATAGGTTCATTGCAGAGCAAAGCACAGAATTAATTTCTGTTTCTCTGGCCAGAGAAGCAATGCATTTTTTCTGGAAGACATTTCTTTATCATTACAGGAGATAAATCTCTCAAAAACAGCAAAAGAAGAAGCAATGGATAACGCAACAGAGGAAGCTGATGGCACCTGCTGGATGTTGCACATCCTCCAGAGAATTTAACATCACTAAACCTGCTGCTTTAGATCAGTGCTGTGTTGCCTGGCATTCAACAGGCACAGGCACTTGGATGCTAAGTCTGCAAACTGACAAAATGAATTATTTTCTCTACTATATGTGCTAATATAATTGCCTTTAGTTTCTTTAGTTTTAAAGCCAGGAATCTTTTCTGATGGGTTTGAACATCCTATGAAATTAGATAGGGACAAGACCAGGTCTGTGCCCTAGATGCTACATTAAATTCCCAGGATTCCCCAGTGCTTTTGCTTCATTCAACTAGTGAAAAGGCTTTGCCTGAAGGCCCTATTTCAATGTGTCAACAGCTTGTAGCAGATCTAAAGGAAGACAGAAATTAACTTTGTATTACCTGATTTCTTTCAGACATTAGGAAGTCCAGTTTTCCACCAGGGAGTCCCAGTTCTATAAAAGTCTTCACCAGTCGCAGATCTGCACTGTTACCTAGAAATAAATGTGTGGCAGTTTAGGCTGGGTGGCCCCCTGCCACTGCCGCATGAGATACACCTCTGGTGTCCTGGGTGCCCACCCACAGGGGTGGACACAGGAAAAGACGTATTTCTACCCATAAATCCTGCACCCTATAAGGCCATCTGCAAAGTCATTCTCTTCCTCTTTCTTCCCTCTCTGCTCCCACGGGAGATGTCCTCTCTTATCGGGTAATGCCGGGGGAGTATCCTCAAGGCCTCTTAGGCCTGTCTAGGCCTAATGCCAGGAGGAGAATGGAGGGGGGGGCAGTCTCAGACCTGGCCAGCCTGAGACTTGCCTAGCAGCGGGAGGGGGAAGAAAGAGCCCTGGGGGGGTTTGGGTTTACCCTCAGGTGGGAAGAAGGGAAGGATTGGGAAGCTTTTGGGAATTCTGTGAGGGGTTCTGTACGCTTTGGGATACTCTTTGTCACTATGCTTTGTAGCTTGTAGTTCTCTGTATCTTCACCAATTGCTTTTCCATTTAAACTTTCCATCACTCTCCAATCCGTTTGTGTGAGTCTCATTCTCTTGTCCCTTTCGGGGCAAGAGAGCATCTGTCTGGCCCCAAACCAGCACAAAATGATACTTTATGAGATGCAATTCAACATAAACATTAATTAATAGAGTCAGTTTAATACATTCAGCTTCCTGTAAACCTTGACATCAGAGAGCTTTTGCTAAGTGCTATTAAGACATCTCACTACACATAGGATCATGCATTGAAAGACATGCCAAGGGCCTTTCTGGCTGTACCTTCAGTTGTAGAGGAGTCTGCTTCTGTGCATACACAACTAGAGATAGAGCTGAAACATGTCAGGCTCCTAATACTTTGTGAGATGCCTTGCTCCATACTTGGAAGGTTGGAAGTCTTCTGAAATGTTTAGGGTTGGGGTTTTTTTGTGGTTTTATTGGTAGTAGTGGTGGTTTTGTTTGGTTTTTTTAAAGGCAGTACATCTACCTTGTGAGAAGGACATTGCTTCCAATGAGTTACTGAATGGCAAATGGTCAAGACAACAAGTGTTTGTTTTCCACCTTTCTGAGAATGCCTGAGATTTCAGTCTCTATGTCTCCTTTGTAATTTCAAGATTAGTATCTACACCTCTTTCATTAATACAGACAATTTTTCAAGAGTTTTAAATTTAACATATCTGTTGTCTGCTTAGAAAGCATATGTGTAACAAATTCCAAGCCATGCATCCTCTGCAATGAATAATGATTTCTGTTTTTACACTTTTTAAAACAGCCCACTATCTACCCCATAACAATATTGGATTTAAATAATGTTTACTCCCTGGAGACATACTGCAAAACAACCAAGCATCTGTGGAAAGACAAAAAGAGTTACTGCAATGCACTCCTCCTTTACACAGTTCTGATGTCCTTTGGTGTAGAATTCTGTTTAAACTACAACCAAAAAAAAAGTTGCAACATCCATTTCTTCAAGTAAATATTTAATATTCTCCTGGATCCTTCATTATAATGGACTGAATAACATAATAAGAACTGAATACTTAGGAAAGACAAATACTTTCCTTAGACTCTCACACCTGCTGAACATCTGCCCCTTTTTTTTGTTTACACCAAAAATTCCTCTTGGTCTTACCATCCAATCCATGGACACAGACAACCAGGTGAATTCCATCTTCCAAATTTTCCTCCTCTTCCTCTGGTGGAAAATATGGGATATCAGAAGCTAGTACAGATAAGTCACTGTACAGAAATCCTTCAATCTTCATTTCTTTTTTAAATTTTTCTTTGGCCTGATAAAAACTGGAGAATACATTAATTAATCACAATAGAACTGGGTGCTCAAAAACAAACTACAAATGAGGAAGGTGGTATTTTCAAGAAATTATGTTTGAAACTTTCCAGTAGAGACCTGCATACTATTCTTTATCTATTCTGATTGCAAAAAATCAGGATGCAAGGAAGAAAATTAAATCTATTTCTGAGTGATTTTTGATACATATAGGGAATAGCTAAAGCCTGTTAGCACCTCACTCGTGCCAGAGGAATGAATGATTCATAAAAATATTTTTCTGGTAGTCCATAAGAAGGAAACTAAGATACAGAATGGAAAATTTTGCATGCTAACAACATCATCAGACTTGTAGATACTGAAATGCAAAATGTTATCACTTAGCTAGTAACAAATGTATTTTTAGGGCAGCCTATTTCAATGCCAGACCACTCTTTCAGTAAAGACATTTTTCCTAATATCCAAACTAAAAATCTGCTGGTGCAATTTGCATCCATTTCCTCTTTTTTTCTATCACCTGATACCAGGGAGAAGAGACCAACATCCACCTCATTCCAACATCTGTTCAGGTAGTTACAGACAGCAATAAGGTCCCCCCTCAGACTCCTTTTGTCCAGGATAAACAATCCCAGTTCCCTCAGTTGCTCCTCATAAGACTTGTTCTCCAGGCTCTTCAACATCTTTGTAGCTCTTCTCTGGACGTGCTTCAGCAGCCTAATGTCCTTCTTGTATTGAGGGGCCCAAAAATGAACACAGCATTTGAGGTGTAGCTTCAGCAGTGCCAAGTATAAGGGGTTAATTACTTCCCTACTCCTGCTGGTCACACTAGGCCAGGATACTGTTGGCCTTCTTGGCCACACGGGCACACTGCTGGCTCATGTTCTGATGGCTGTCTATCAATGCACCCTGGTCCTTTACTGCTGGGCATCTTTCCAGCCACTCTGCTCCAAGTCTGTAGCACTGTTGTGACCCACATGCAGGACCCAGTACTTGGCCTTGTTAAACCTCATACAATTGACCTCAGCCCATTGATCCAGCCTATCCAGATCCCTCCGTAGAGCCTTTCTGCTTTCAATCAGATCAACTTCTACTCAGTCATCTACAAACTTACTGGACATGCACACAACCCCCTTGCCCAGATCATTAAAAAGATATTAAACAAGACTGGCTCCACTACTGAGCACTGGGAAACCCCACTAATGGCTGGTCACCATCTGGATTTAACTCCATTCACCCCCACTCTTTGGGCCTGGACATCCATCCAGTTTTACACAGCAAGGCATCCACCTATCCAAGCCTTGGGCACCCTTTGAAGCCTGGAGATAGCTTAAGGTCACTTAATATAATGGTGAACAATTAATTACATTAACCCAACTGACTTTAAAGGGACATGAGAACAAAGAGATCTATCATTAGAGCCATGGACCTGGAGGCTCTGGATTCATGTGTATGAATATATGCTTAAATATTTTTCTTCACAAAGAAGGAACAGACTACATGGACTAAGCCAGATTTACAGCAGGGTCCATAAAACAAACCTCAAAATGCTTTTTAAAAAAATAAAAATAAAGCTTTGGATCTCAAATGCACATACATGTAAAGAGCCAAGATTCTAGGCAGATGAATGAATTGGGAAATTCCCACCCTAGTGTTTTACCTCAGCACAGCAGAGCCATAAAATGTAACAGAAGCATACATGTACTAGTGTGTTAGTCTGTCAAAGGGGCCACTGTGGCAGCAAGGCCACAATGGGGCATTTTTTTCCATAGGAAAAAGAAAAAAAACAAAACCCCAACAACAAAATCCACCTCTTTTCCATCTACCCAGGATGTCAATTCTCTCATTTTTCCTGTTTGAGAAGTTGAAGACGAGACCCTACCAGCCAGTCTGTGCTTCTGTTTCATAGTTTAGCTAATAAGTGCAATCATTGCAGCAGAAAACCAAGTTATGGAATTTCCATGGCAAACTATCTGGGATCAATATTCAAGTCTGAGTATCTCTGACTTTATGGAGAGCCAAATCCTAAAGATTATTTAGACCTTTAAATCCTGCTCTTTTTCATAAGGCATAAGGACCTAATATCATTGACAATTTCAGTGTCTCTGTGCTTATTTATTCTATATAAGCCATTTGTCTGTTTGGATTAGTTCTGTATACACTGAATTATATATACACTGAATAATTCCTCAGGCAGTGACTGTCTCTGAACACAAGCTCACAGTATGCTTTTACTGTATGAGGGCCCTGAACTTTGTCAGGGTCTCTTGACTTTACAGTAACTTTAATGAGGAAGGTAATTAGATATTCTTACTTCAACATCCTTTCATTGGTCTCTTCATCCATCTCGTTTGAACTAGAAGACACAACTCCAAAAGAGCCCAGAGGCTGGCGTGTGATGGGAAATGAAGCCTGCTTTGCAGAGGAGCCAACCATAGCAGGGGTCTCTTTTAGCACAGAAGAAAAGGGAAGACAAGTGGCTGTGCAAGAGACAGACAGGTTAACCACATCAACAGCCTTTCTGCTTTCCAGGGCTACTCCCTCTGTCGTTACCAAAGAAAACCCAGTGCCATTAGCTGCAACTTCCTGCTCCTGGCTCTTGAGTTCCTGAGGATATTCAGCCTGGTAGGATCCTGCAGCAGGGTCTGGCAAAGCAGGTGGGTCATTGAGCTCAATTTCTTGTAACCCCTGCATTTCTGCATACACTGCTGGGCTCTCATCAGCAAGAGAACTACCACACTCTCCTTGCACTGAGCCAAATTCAGTTGAGGTCTCTGAAGGAGCAGGAACAGGATAACAGAATTCTGGTACCTGTTTTATGTTTTGTGAGGAACTCTCTTCTGAATTTCTGCTGTTGGAATAAAAGCCTTGTGATATTAAAGTCTCTGGATTAAGTTTATTCTTTGGATCTTCAAGGCATGTATCAAACTTATGTATATTTTTGTCTAAGTAATTACAAGCCCTTGGTGGTTTTAAGCTGCATTCAACATTGTTCTCCAGTGACTGGCATTCAGAAACAGTCTCTTTGAGCTGATTTGGACAAATGGATGGTCTTGCATTTTTCATACTACAGAAAGCCTCCGAAAAACCATCCTTCTCCTCTTCCCCTTTTAACTCAGTGTTACTACTACTGTGTTTGATGGATGGTTTGGCTCGTCCTTTTGAGTCTAATTCTCTGCTTTCAGCTGTAATTTGACACTCAGAAAAATCCACAATGAATTTCCCATCTCCTCCCTTTGCTTCTGTGCAAATTTCCAATTTTCCTCCTGGACCTCCTGAGGTCACTTCACTGTGTTTGGATAGATCTACCTCCTCTGCAGGCTCTTCGGGGCTACTGATCTGTGGAGCTGAGACAGATTTCGTCAGTTTGGTAAGCTCCACTTCCCTCTCGTCTTCCTCAAAGGGCAAAGAGCTGATGGATGTGAGTGATGCTTGAATTCCACTAGGCAAGCTGGTGTTGCTTTCTGTGTGGCCACCCTCCAGCGAATTTCGGTGGATTGCGTGCCTTCGTACCAAGTGGTGCAGGATCTCTCTGTCGCTGGGCAGCTCCAGTGCCCGGCTACGAGCATCAGACCATGCCACTGAACTTGGTTCACTTTCAATGCCTGAATCAGATATTAGAGAGGAGGATCTTTTTATGACCCCTGACGTCAGAGTAATTTCTTCACACTCCTCACTTCGTAAGCTGTGTGTGGTTAATGCTTTCAAAACAGGGAGGAGAGCCTTGGTGTCTGTATCTCCTGTTTTTTCCAGACTGGTTAACTCATTCAGTGCAAGACCACGCAATGTGAAATTATTCTCAAGATGACTAGATTCATCTACTTTATGCATTTCAGTCCTGTCTTCCAAACTGTGAGTTCCACATGCTCCAAACTCATGCTGAGCACTGACAATTAACACAGGCTCAATTCTGTCTGAATCCTTATTGCTAGGTTTCATATCTCCATGTATAGCATCTGCAACAAGGCTATTGTCTTTTAATAAAAATTCCTTGGATGCCTTAAAGTCTTCTGATGTGTGTTCTGTTTTGCGTGGCTCTGAGTCTGAAGTAGTTTCCTTGCTTGAAACAAAAATATTTTCAGATTTCCTTTGGCCTTCTTTGTTCTCTGTACATACCTGAGAGATGGAATTCTGGTTTAAACTCTTATCTGTATAAGCAGCACCTTCATTACCACTGTAAATGCAGGAAGGATTCCTATTTATCCTGTCTGTGTGTATTAGCAGAGTACCTTTCCCACAGTCTCCTTTCATTACTGCCATGGCATCATTTGATGCAATATCTTCATTGTCGTCTCTCATATCTATTTGAGTATTTGCAGGAACCTCAAAATCTGGGAAAACTTCCAAATTCTGATCTGAAAGAAGGATATAGGAAAAAAAAATTATATATATATATATATATATATATGTATGTATATATATAAAAAAGATATAGTATCTGCAAAAGCACGACAAATTACATCCAAGTGATGTGGGACTTTGAAAAGTAATTTTAAGGGCTACAAAATTATATATATTTATCTTATATAGATTATGCATGAAGTATATAAACACAAATGCCAGAGTACATTTAACTAGAATCACACTTACTAAACAATTGTAGCTAGGCAAAAGAAAACAATATAAAATATGCTTTCCTCAGTATAATTAACTAAACTGATAGTTTTTACAGTGTAAGCAAGCAAACCAAAACCAACATTTCTTTTTATTGCTGCCATCATACAACACATAGTATGTCATAGTATAGCTCTTGCTTGTGAGCCACTTTAATGCTCAGTTTAGTAGTTTAAATATCTGTAATGGGAATTGTCAAGATTTAGAAAATTGAATAACTCTGGAGGAGTGGAAATTTTGGATCACTGGCCACATTCACTAGATAGTCACCTATGTGAATATCACCTATGTGATATTAATAGACGTTTCTTCCTTGCCTATTTTAATACTTGAGTCAAAAGAAAAAGGAATCAAGAGCTGTGACAATTGACTATAAATCTGTGGAACTAAATAATTTCTTAATTAAAATTTGGTTTGGGTACTCAAGGGGAAAATATTTTTTTGGAGAGCAATGCTGCCTTTCAGCTACCATGTTGGGCTTTATGCTGAAGTTGGGGAGGTTGTTCTGAATTTTCTCACCACTAGATGTCACACTGGGAATGAAATTCATAGCACTGCATTTCCTTTAAATTTGTACTGCAACAAAAATCCAAAAGATTTTGTTTTCTTTCTAGGTTTTCTCTGCAGCTCATGTAACTAAACAGCTTACAATGACAAAGAAAAATATGAAGCAAGAGGTAGCACTCTAGTTTTTTGCTAAGGAAAATAGAAATTTCAGCCATAGTACATAGTGGATCACACTGATCCAAACGAGTCAGCCCAAGGGTTGTGAGAATGCTTACATGAGCTGGGGAAGTGAACCTGCCTCAGCTCAAGCTGTCTCATGAAGCTGTACCCTGCAGTGTTTCACTCACCTTTGCAAGGCATATCTATGTACCTATCTTCAAAGATAACTGGGAGAGTGTTGCAGTCCCCATCTATGTCAAGGCATTCTGCTGGAAGCGGAGGCATGCTGGTGAAGTACTCTGAACTACGAATTTCTGTAGAAATCTGCCCATGATTTTGGATCCTGGAAGCAAATACAAAATAATTTGAGTGTTTGGATAGCTACCTTGCTGTTTCTTCATCACACCTGCAAGCCTGGTGGAATGTGTAATGTGCTAATAATGAGAGGAGACAGTATAGCATTGTGAGAGGGCACCCAGCGCCTCCAGGAGCTTTCCTGTGAGTTGCTTTCTGTGTCTTACCTAGAGATTCCTACCACTTGCAGGATCTCTTATTGTAAAATCACTAGTTTGCTTTTGGTTTTGGTTTTTCAAATCGCTTCAGCTGCCTCTGCCACAGGATCCAGTTAGCTACCATTACCACTGCTGTCCTGCCAGGGGACACTACAGCTGGCTGAGACTGGATCCCTTGGGAGAATCAGGAAAAAAAGGTCTGTTAACAGCTGTGGCAAGGGTAGCAAAACCCAGATGCAGGAAGCAATAATGAATATTTGGTTAGGCAGTACAGGGAGGAACCTGACCAGGAAGGGTGCAGGAAAGGTCACTTATATCAGTCCTCAGAGCACTGTGTTACCTTACATACACCTGGAAGGGTTAAGACACACCACTGAAGCCTGTTGGAATAAGTTTTGAGTGGCATAAAATGCTATTTGGCTTTCATTGGTGAATATAACATTAAACTGGCACATGCATGTAGGCTCAGTTACAACAAATACAATGTTTCAATGATTTTTAGATCAGTTGAGCTATCCTACATAAGTGTCTTCCTCAAAACACTAGGGTAAGTATCAAATACAAAGTTTGTTTCTTTGTATTGACTGATGAATTAATCTGTTTAACCTAAGGAACAATGAAGGCAAGAAGGTTTTCATAGATGGTCAGTTGAAAGCGATGCTGCACAGATCCCATTGGGCAGCACGATGGCCATATTTCAGATTATCATCTGCAAAAGGCAGGTAATTATGTAGCAGTTAATTGGGGAAAATACACTCTGTGCATTATGAAGAAAAATTCAAACAGCAGGTTTGTAGTTCATGTCAGCATGGGAGATTCCCATGTCCAGACACAAATAACTTGTTCAGACCACTGTATCAGCTTCAACTTCAGAACATAATTGTTGGTACCTATCATTTGCTTTTACATGAAGGCCAGTAATTCTTTTTTTCAAAGATAAACAAATCATTGTTTGCCAAAACATGACTCAGACAGGAGTCACAAAGAGATGATGTTTCATTCTTACTGTAGCAACATCTGGATATTTAGCATTAGCTCTTAGAATCATTCACTGACATATTAATTAATAGCATCAGTGTTTTAATGAAGACCACATCTAAAAGTAATAACCCAAACTTGCTTCAAGACCAATCTCTGGCACAAAAGATGAATCATTAATATTGATATTGAATGGTGTGAGAAAAAAAGATAATTTCTGTGAAATATTGGGAGGATATGTAACCTGCTAGATGCTCCCACCCTGCGTGGCACCCAGCCTATTGAAAATGGTGTGTCCTTCCCCATCTAAACAGTCAAATTCTACCAGGTATGTAGGTGCATGGCCTCCCACAAGGCTCACATCAACAGCAAAATAACAATGCCTTTGTCTGTTAAGAAGCAAGAAAGAAGTGGAGGACAAAAACTGTTACTGTTTGAAGTGGTTGCATAGCACTCACCATGCTGAAAGCTGACCTCACCTGGAGACTCTGTGAACCCAGTTAATATTCCCCACTGCCACCCCTAACATGAATATTCTGGCAGCCAAGACTGTTTTTCAAACTACATCGTCTAGCCAAATAAAAAAGAAAACATGACTCTGCCATGAGACCAAATTTACTACAGAGATTAACTTTTAAAGTTTGCAAACTATTTTACCTTTTTCTAGCTCAGTCTCCTTGACAGTCACTGAGGAAAAAAAAATGCATCTGTAGGAAGTGGGGTAGTTCTGTGGTTGTCTGGAGAAATAAAAGCACTTCATGCAATTAGGCTTCCCCCTGTGCAGGGGGCTTGAATGGGGCCATGAGTCTCTGTGTCCTCACCCTAGGATCTTGATGTGGGGTTTGCTTTGTACATAGATCACTTAAATCTTGACATGGGAGCATTAAGTGAGCACAGCTGGACCCCTACAGCCATGGTGGTGCTCTAATTTGGCAGATCAAGGTAGTTTTGTACAACATACTCCCTAATGAAGTCATGGCCCTTTCCATCAACACTGAGCCAACCCTAACACCCCTTGTGACTGCTCTGAGAAAGTAATTTTCTTCTTTGCACCAGGTCAGAAGCAGATATCTGTCTAAAGCCTCATCATCATGACAGGAGCTGATGTCATGGCCTTTAAGCTCCTCTGAAAGATAGATTTCCATGCTGGTAAGGCTGTGGTGCCCCCATGGTAACAGTGGACAAATAGTCTGGACATCCCTTGTTATTAAAAAATTCAAATCTAAGCATCTTTCTTTGAACTCTGCCTTCACGATATTATCTGTGTGCTCCTTTAGGGATCATTGGTTAAGACAGGATCTGCCCTGGTGTAGCTTTAAAACTGGCTCCTCATACTGCCCAGCTCAGTTCCAAGCAAGAAGTAACACACAGAAGGAAATACTTATCTTGCCAATGTTTTATAGCATATTTTTATGAATGTAGCCCAGTGTAATGTTTGTTTTCTTGGACTGTTTTGCACTGTTGATTCTCAGTGAATTAATTATCAGTCCTGAGTTCACATCACTCCCACATTTCCTCCTGCTAATTTGGTAGTATTCCCCATTCCTGTCCTTCACTATTGCATCTAGTGAACATCCACATCTTTACATTGGCTGTCTAATGGTCTGCATTTAAAGACCCTTTCTGCCATAGAAATTAGGGCTGTACTAAACCCTAAGAAATATCCTGGATTGCCTGCTCCTAAAAATGTGTATTAGGGATGGCAAAATCAAGTTTTTAAATATTAAGCTTTTGTTGCTTGTCAGTAGTTGTTTCCCATTAACTGTAGTAGTACTGGATCTAGTGTAGTGGGTTTAGGAAGCTAACAGAAGAGATTTAAAAAATATTTCTACCTGTCCCAAGGCTGGTGTTGTGGGTGGGTATACACTTTGAAGAGAAATGCACCCAGCTATGACTGAGAAGAGAGGTGGGGAAAGAGGATCTCTTGCATTATATCCCTAGAATATGGGCATCTTGAAATTAATAATTTCTGGGGCATGATCAGAAGCACTTACTTTTGACACTGACTTCAATAGGGTTACAATATGGAGCTAGAACAGATCCAAGATCTGTCAAACCAGACTCGTTAATTTGGACAAAAAAAAATCCCTGTACCCATCTGTCTTGATTGCAATATGTTTTAAACTACATTTTCAGTCATTCCAGTGAAAGGGAAGGGTTAATGGGTTGCTTACAGGCCTTCCTGGAATGTGAGTGCATCCAGTTTCTGGTGCTCAGTGTAGAAGAAGGCTTCTGAGAATCTTCTCACCTGAGGAAGAAAGAAACATACTAAAACCTAAGGTCTGATGAAAGGTGCAAGTACAGTCGGGCTAATAACATGGCAGTGACTGTCAGGATAAAATTCCTTACTATGTTCTGTTTGCATTGCACCAATCTGGTGACAGGGGAAAAAAAAAGAAAAACAACAAAAAAAAATCCCCAACAAAAAACAACCAACACAAAACCCACCAACCAACCAACCAAGCCAACCAACCAAACAAACAAAAACAAACCCAAAACAGAAACCAAACCAAAATAAGCGAACAAAAAAAACACAACAAAGAGAGAAATTCTGCTTCACTTTCCCAGTCCAGCAGAAAGCAATTGATGTTTTTGCGTATTTTGCTGGGAGATAAGGATTGTGTAAGTAAATCAAGATTTGCTTACACTCATCTTTTCTAAAACCTGATGAATTTACCATTTCCCCCTGTTTTCTTAAACAGGGAAGATTTCTTCCTTTCCCGCAGTGCAAACCATCTAGCAGCAGTGGAGTGAGTTACTAAATTAGAACAATTCATAAGTCATCATGTCTTCTATGGTAACATCCACAGTGACTCCCAGGAGAGTAGAGGAACTCTTAATGTTAACCCAGATGAGAATAAACTCTATCATGGTAGAAGCTCATCTGCCTATGTTGTGTTACTTACAAATGAGAGCTCTTCAAAAGCCTTCATGGACACTAGTTCTGATCAGTGTTGGATAATCATTTACAAAAGAGTCACAGATCTGAAGTGTCTGGCACAGCACAGTGTGAAATAAGCTATAAAAATTCAATGCTACTCTCTGTTCTGCAATAAGTTTTGAGTTTAAATGAATCAAGCATTATATGCAATCAATTGTACTAAGATGTTAAACTACAGCACATACATTACTAATAGTATTTGTAAAATTGGACTCAGTTACTGTGTTAGCAAATGGCAGTGAAGAGCATATGTCATAGCATCTTGGCATCTCCCTAAATCACAGATGTGCCTTAACAACCAACCTTTCTAAAAGAAGAACTAGTATCCCTTTAAAAAGACTGTACCTTAATAGGGTGATTTTCATCCTGGGCTCTCAAAATGGTTTCAAGATCTGGGAAAGTGCCTTTACACAGTTTATACTGGGAGGAACAAGCACAAATGTATTCAATTTCCAAGGGTTATGCATCCAGTTGGCATCAGTTGAGGCTGGAACAAGCTACAGTCTGGAGTTCACCATGCTGGAGCTGGGAGTGCACAGAGTTGGGTCTTCTGGCTGAAAGCCACCCAGGTCCTCTCAGACTCAAGGGAGACCCAGTTAAACTAACCAGGGTAGTCTTATCATCTGTTAGTCAGTCACCTCTTCCTGAATTTTGGAAGCTCAACCATGATCTTGGGAGAGCAGCTGGAGAGTTTTCTGGTCATTCTGGAGAGTAACTGAACCTCCACTGACTTTGACAGGAACCAGAACAAAAGCTGAGCTATCAACACCTACACTGTAGACTCTTGAAACTGAGCAAGGTGAATCCTACATTTTTCTTTGTGTCCCTGCTCTAATGATTAGATCAGTCTGTGAATTCAGCTCAGGTGATGTCTTGAACTGAAGTCTGGTCAATAACCAAAAGAAGTCGTAATGGAAGACACTGAGCTTGCTGAACTATCAGATAAGCAGATTTTACAAAGTTAGATCCAAAGACAAGTCCTTTAATGCTTCCTCTGTTGTCAAGTACAAGAAGCAATTAGCACATGAAGGACACTAATACTTTGCTGTGTGCACCTCACTAAGTAAAAGGCAAGGAAAAAAATATATATACATACACACTATTCCTTATAATAGCTTTGTGAAAAAATTGAAATAAAATAATATTTTTGTTTGTCAATGTGATGTTTGTGCTTTGTAAAATAAATATTTATGATTTATGGCTATCTTGATAACACAGGTGGTATCTACCTCTTGCCATCCACCACCTGTTCCATGGCTGATTCTGGTGTTCAAAGTGTACTTGTTTTATGCAGGATCCTCCATCTCATAAAAACAACAGCCTTCATTCCAGAAATCAAAATCTGCAATTTCAAATCTTGGGCTTCATCACCTCTTCACCTTCATCTTCGTGTCCAGAGAAGGGCAACGAGGCTGGTGAGAGGCCTCGAACACAAGCCCTATGAGGAGAGGCTGAGGGAGCTGGGATTGTTTAGCATGGAGAAGAGGGGGCTCAGGGCGACCTCATTGCTGTCTACAACTACCTGAAGGGAGGTTGTAGCCAGGAGGGGTTTGGTCTCTTCTCCCAGGCAGCCAGCACCAGAACAAGAGGACACAGTACCAAGCTGCACCAGGGGAAGTTTAGGCTCAAGGTGAGGAGAAAATTCTTCATGGAGAGAGTTGTTAGACGTTGAAATGTACTGCCCAGGAAGGTGGTGGAGTCACCATCCCTGGAGGTGTTCAAGAGGGGATTGGGTGTGGTACTTGGTGACATGGTTTAGTAGTCATGAGATCTTGGGTGACAGGTTGGACTTTGATGATCCTTGAGGTCTTTTCTAACCTTATTGATTCTGTGATTCTTATGTCATACTTACCTCATTTCAAGTAAATACTCATATGGGCAGACAGTATTGGGCATACAGATCCAAATAAATCATTAGTGTCTAGAAAGTTGCCATTAATAACCTTGCTGTTATTTTCTTAACATTACCCTTAGCGTGTGATGTTCCTGCGTCAGATAAGCTGTGACTTCTGGATGGAGCGTTGTCACCTCCAGGAACTGTGTCCACAGGGCCAAGAGGTGGGAACAAAGCCAGGCAAGGTCCTTGCTTATCTGTTCTGCTATCTTCTCAGGATTGCTCAGCAGCTGAAGGACAGAAAAGACATTTTGAGGTCAAGACACTGTCATGAAGCAAAAACAGTTTCTGTGTTAGATTAAGCTCTTTTAGGTACGACAGGAACAGAAACAAACCAACAAACAAAAACCAACAAAATCCCCCACCAATAAAAAAATCCTGTCGATTTAGAATTATTATTAAAGAGACAATTTTCAGTTGTTTTAATCCAAGCAAGGCTGGTGACACTTTTGCTTTTATTCTTAACATGCCACATATTTTAGTGAAAAGTGTGTCAAGGGGTGTCAGCTGCACAACTGGAGAGCGAGAAGTGGAAACTGCCTCAGTTTTTGTGGACATTTTACTGCAGATGCTAGCAAATGGGGAAAGAAGTAATCTCAGACAGTGATTTCCAAACTATCCACCAGATGGTGCCGGATGCTCTCCAATAATAAACCATGGCCCATCACATCCTTTTTGATACCAAAAGAAGCCTTCTCACAGCCATGTCACACTATGACACCAGATGGGTGATTAGGGAGGGGGAGAAGAACAATAAATCCCAAACCTGTGTCCTCAACACATGATGAAAATAGATATCCCAGAGTTTGCTGTTGCTTCTCTCCCACAGTATGACAAAATGGGCCCCACTGTGCCCTCCAACTTTAGGCTGCAATTCTATGCTAAAGCTGTGAAGCCTGGGAAAGGCGTTTTATCAGCAATGTCTGCATATCAATCTCCTTGGTTTCACAATTTCTTTAACAGGAGGCAGCCACTGCACTTTACCTTAATGTCTTGGCACAAAGTGTACAGAAATGATATTTCATCTATTCCTTGAGTCCCTGCCTGCTTCCATGAAAGTAGTAATACTACCAGAGATACTCCAGAAATAATACCGTAGAGACTGATTATCAGTTCTTGCCTAGGTCCTTTTTTGGTTAAGACTGCAGTCTATCTGAAAGGCTGCTTATTTTTCACCTTTTTTTATGCAGGTGTTTTCCAGATTGGTGGCACTTCAAACTAAACCATGATTAAAAGCAAATTATATGTGTGTGAGAGAGAAACAGAGAAAATGTGTAGGTGGATAATAGATATCATCACTGATTTTACATTGTTTAGGTATTACTCTGTTTTAATGACTTATTTAACATGGCACAAGCTTTAGTACCTATTTTGGTACTGGAAAAACAAGAGGAATACTGTTAGACAAAAGATCCTGCCCATACATTTATCTCTGCAGAGTCAGAGCACTAATTTATTTATTGCACTCAGTTTTATCTACAGTATGTCAGGTTTTATTCTTTTTAAATTTAGTCAGTAAGCTTCCTCTTACATCATAAACTGAAAGCCCAGTCTTCAAAGAAGTTGCTTTATTAATGCAAGGTGTATGATGGCTATTTTTCTAGTTGATTGCTTAAACTTCTTCATATATCAGAGAGGAAGGCAAGAAGGCAGGAAGGCAGAAAAGAAGGGAAAAAGGAAGGAAGGAGAGAAGGAAATTGCAGTTCCTGCATCTTAACTGCACTGTCACATAGAGGACAAGAGTTTAGCAACACTAGCAATGAAGGTCATATCCCAGAGATTCAGTTCCTCAGAGCAAAAGCCAGCAATTAAAATGACTAAATGTGGTTCTGGCTATGCTATTCATGTACCTGCTGCTGGGCTGCTCCCTGTAACTGCACATTTCAAGCCCTACTGCCTTTAACAGTACTGTCATGTGAAACAAATCAAGACATTTTTGATGGGGTATTTTGCTTGTTTGTTCATTAATCAAATGCACAACACATAGTCCTACAGGCTGGGTGAGTGCTGCCAATACTAATCCATACAGAGGTACATAGGACTACAGCACTTACATTGCAGTGATGGTCAATGCTGCGTCCATGTGCCAACAATATTGTGCAAGATTTCAACATTTACATTGTAAAAGTCTTTGCAAATTCATTGCCTTTATCATCAAATTATGTATAGATGGATAGAAAGTTATTATCCCAGGATGCTAAAGTGAAACATTTTCACAGTGTACAGGAAAGCCAAAGTTGTTAGAACACTCCAGAGAATGAGCTGTTCCAGTCATTGTGTTCACCTATCTGTTGCTATGTTGTTCCCAGCAGCTTTCATACAACAGCCAAAGCAGAGTGACTTTATTAATACTGCCATGCAAGACAAGTCAATAAGCTTTTTTTTTTTTTTTTTTTTTTTTTTGGGGGGGGGGTGGGGGGAGTGGGGGGAGAAGAATAAGAATTGTGTAGGAATTAGAAAATATAGAGAAATTAATGCTGGCATTTTCTGATGTATGTCAATTTGGATTTTCCCAGGTTCATAAAGTTCAAAGGAGACTCTAGATTCTGCCATCTGATCTTCTACACCATTATAGCTTCTATATCTAGTAAACTAAGGCAAATAACTCACATTTCTCTAAATCAAATTTATATGAAATCTGATTTCTTGCAAAGTATCCAATTCATGACTTAAAATTAAGAAATCTGTCATTCAAAATGCTTTTCATCCATGACTGACAAACATATTAGTTCACCATTTATAACAGGAGTGTGAATGTGTTTCCAGTTTGGTTTTGTTTCAGCTTCTCTCTGTTAACTGTGATTTGTTCATTCTCCTCTTTGTTGTGCCCCCTGTTAATACATTAAGTAAATCAAATCTATTGAATCTCTGATTATAAAGCATTCTCATCAGCCTTCAAGTCATGTTTAAATATCAACTTGGCACCCTTGATGACTTGTCTGTGTCTCACTTGAAATGGCAGAACATGGCAAAAGACAAGTTCAAGAGAGCAGGTCAGTAATTTCTGTGCCCAGAATCACTTTTTTCCTCCCATGAGCCTCCCTGCAGATTTGCAGATCTTTATTTGAAAAGATATGGTTGCACAACCTGCCACATTATCTTTTCTCCTTTAGCACAAAAGCTGCAATTGCAACATACCCTCAATATTATTTTTTCTCTCCTTACACTGTAACTCAGGGCTAAGCTCACTGAAGGATGATAAAGCAATCCAGCTGGTGACTTGTTAAAAATGACAGAAACCTTTTCTAAGTTACTAATCAAAATTATGTGAAATTTTTGTTAAAAGAGAAACTTTCAAAAAATGTTCTGATGGTGCCAAATTCTCTTTCTCCTCTCTTTGAAAAGTGGCTGGGCTATCTCAGTGCACTTGAAAACTGAACCTGAAAAATGTATGGACAGATGCTGTTAAAGAAAATACCTGCAGCTCCGTACAAAGCTGAGAAGATGTCTCTTCCACAGACAGCTCCTCTAGGGAAAAAAAAAAAAAAAAAACAACAAAAACAACAACATAAAGAAAGAAATCAGGTTTGGGAATAGTAGAAACATGTCTTTTGAAAATCTTCCCTGACAGAAAAGTTTCTGTTTGGATGTAGGCATTCCACAACCCACCTTGTACTGGTGCAGGTACAACTTCTGCTTGTGCAACCTGGACCACTATACCTGTAGAAGTTCTGGAATGTTGTTAGGACGAAGAAAAATAATTTGGGGTTTTGTTGTCTACTCTCTCTTTTACCAGAAGTTTGCTTACTAGCCTTTAGTATTTATGGCCAACTCCAGAACTGAAGGTAAACTCTCACCTGAGAAAATTATGTGCAAGAAATGGTTCCCCCTATTGTGCTACACAGGACTGTGTAAGTGATACCAGATATCTGACTAGCTAAAGATTGGGCATCTCTGTACTGCCTTGAGGAGTACTTGTAAAGTACCTCTCCACTACTACAGCAAGCAGCAGTGCTTTGATGTAGTCCTGAGAGAATCCAGCACAGGGACATTCCATTTTAAATGCACCACAGACTATAAGGCAAACTCTTCAACTTTGGCAGCTTGATTTTGCAATGTGGAGCTTTTTAATAGTATCTGTAAAGAAACAAAGCAGAACAACCAACAGGCCAGTCCACTCTTCAATCCCCAAATGACTCTAAATAGTACTAAGGAATGGGAAAGGACTGAATGAGATGGGTAGTACCTTGAAAAGACCCATTCTCAGCTGATAAAATCTAAGAAGCAATCATTCTCCCTATTCATGTCTAAGCTAGGCTATTATTTTTTAAAATATACTGCCCAGAGAGCTGGGAAAAAAAATATAATAGTCAGGTATTTATCTTAACTGTCTTTGAAAACCATGATGAGATCAATCTGACCAATATCAATATTTACAACTGAATGAGTCATTTACATTCTTCTCCTAGTCAGGGGAGCAAAATGAGGAAATAGGAGAAACATTTCATGTCATTCCAAGGTAGAAAGCACTTAAACCCAAATCTTCAGTCGACTTTAAGACTGCAAATAAAATGATGCAAATAGCACTCTGCTCTAGAAGCTAAACAGGGTATTTGCATTTAACAAATTTCCATGCATTACAATAAGAACATTTGCAAATGTAAGTGCCTGCTTCAGTATCAGTAACAATTTGAGAACCAAGCTAATTGTATTTAGAAACCCAATGTACGCTCTGGCGTAGTTCTCAAGTTGGGGTCAACCAACCATACAGAACTGCTGTCTCCCAACATTTAAACCTGCTCTGGTGAGACACAAATCATCTATTATGTGTGCCTGATAACCAGGATGCCTGAAGCATGAGTTTTCTTGCACGTTGGATTCTCTCTGAGAGCTCATAGGTAGCAAGTAAAAATATTTTTGGTTGGTTGGTTGTGGTTTTTGTTTGCTTTGTCTTGTTTTATTTTTTTTTTCTCTCTCATAGCTGGACAGAATAACACAGTATGTACTCTTCCCACCCTAAGAGATTTAGGGACCTCAAAGGGAAACGTATGCTGGGGAACCAGACACAAAGTGGAAAACAGGAGCTGTGAAGCTTGTAAATCTGCAAATATAATGTGTTATGTTTGATAGTTCTTGTATATGAGCACTACATAGTGAAACTGGAAAATGTTTTTTTCTTCCCTTTTAAGATCTACTGGCCAATGCAATTGAATCTCCTAATATCTGTGCAATGTAACGAGCTTCAAAACCTGTGCACAGATATACAGACATAAAACCACAGATAAGAAATCATGAGTTACATTCCTTGAAGTCAAAGAAACAGGTGGGAGAGCAGGAGTTATTCAAGAATGTGCCTCATTTTCACATGATGTCATTACAGACTGACTGAACAGAAATTACAGAGCTCCATCCCACAAATTCAGCAAGCCAGTACTTTCACATTGAACCTAACAGGCCTGACCAGACAAAAGAAATCTCCTGACAAACCCAGAAAATCCATTAAACAATTGAATTAGAGAGAAAAGTGGAATTATTTTAAAGACTAAGTTGTAATTAAGTAATTGAGAGAGAAGAAATACATTGCAAATTGTACATGAGAGAGCAGGCTTCAAAACCACTCATATCACCTTTCAGATTTTTCTTTTCTGTTTAAAAAAAAAAAAGAATAAAAAGGTTTTCTCAAGAGAAAAAAATATGCTACAATCTTCCCCTGAATTTATGGCAATTCAGAATTGTAAGTTCAATTCTTCAAAAAGCAATTGAGGCAAAAAAAAAATCACTAAAAGACAAGCACTTTGAGAGATGCATCTAAACATTTTACTGGTATACGTATCAGGAAACATCCTTTAGAGTATTGACATAAACTGAGAAGGAAATTGTCTTTAACAGTGTGTCAAAATAAACACTAATCAGAAAACAGGGAGATAAATCCTCTAAAATCTCTGAACAGTCCAAGAAATTTGATAATTAAATGTATATTGAAAATGCAGCATTATGAAAAATTCAGTGTTCACTTACCCAACTTCAGCTGTGGTAAATCAGGAATCTCCTTCATTATGAGAGTGTAGTACATGTGGAGTCCTCTTTGAGCATTCAAGAGCAGAAGACACAGGTCCTTATGCCATCTGTATGCGTGCTGCATGCAGTTTTCAGAGGGGACATAAAAGCTGCCCTATGTAAGAAGAGTATGAAGAAAATAAAACACAGAAATTAAATTAATGTTCTACATTTGTCCTAGAATTTTCCACAAAAAATCCAGATGTGGCCAGCCTTTCATTTCTAATCAAATGGTTGTCATGAGAGAGATTATAACCATCCCTAGCTCCTAGAGACCCAGCTATACCTAGGTGTGTAATCACAATAGTATCCCATTCTACATGTACATTTTGTCTAAACCATACCAAAATTATTATGTCCCAACAACAATATCACATATATAAAACCCCTCAGTCCAAACAGTCCAGTCACTCTCCTTCAATTGTCCCATTGTGGAACCAATGTCTCCTCCCAGGTAAAGGCAATACCAAGGGATACTTGAGACAGTATACCTGTCTCAAGCAGACAGTTGATAGTGTTGTACAAAATACATCCTCTCTGCTATAGGAAGAGGCATAAAAAACACTGTAAAGGTGATTACATTCACTTCCTTTTTTACTCATGTCCTATTCTCCCCTTCTTCAAAGGCAGTAGCTTGATTGTAGGTGGTATGTATTATTATATGGATGAGTAAAGAAAATGCAGATGGCATTGCTGTTCTGTCAACAAATATGAGCCCCTCTCTTCTCCTGGATCAATGTTTGTATTTGTACATCTCTTGTGGGAGGAGATGTAATTGAACAACTCGCAGCATGTTGAACACCAAAATTCCCCAGACAGCACATTTACACTTAGAACATAAGCTGAGTATACATTAGGGTGTCATAAATCCAGCATTTTCACTTCTGTCAAAAAACACCACTTACACAAATTACTCATACGTAAAATTTACACTGCTGAGATTTAAAATAAAACTATTTATTAAAGTGTGGGCTTGTGCCCAGGATTTCGTGGAGAGTTGCAAGAAGTAACTACCAGGGGTTGCTATCAGTACCAGCTCATATTTCTAAGGTCTCTGTATGCATTTTACAGCTTTTATCCAGCAATGCAGTAGAAAGGTGTGGAGAGCACTTGCAATCCATGATTATATCTGACTATTGTTCCCCCAAAGAGAAGTAAGAAAGGGTTACCAGAACAGAGAAGTGAGAAAACCACCTGGGTGCTCTGTCTTGAACTCTATGAAACATCAAGTACATCGAAAATACATCTAGAACTTTTTTTTTTTCAGTGTATGGGCAGCACAAAGCATCAGGATAGGACAGTCATTGTTGCATGGCTATGAAGGAACATGAACAGTTTGTGATTTCTTTCACTGGTTGTCATTGATGGGGTAAGCATACAAATGCTACATGCCAACTAGGTATTGATTGCCTTTTTGAACTAACACTTCCAATAGATATGCAACTCCAGGAGCAATAGTGAAGGCTCACCAAACAGTTGTATCTCCAGTGCTTTTCTCCCTTTGAATTCACTAAGGCTTGCATTTTGTGCATCTTAGCTTGAGCTGGGATGCTTCCCTCAGCTTTCTCATGCAAATCTTCCAGATGCTACTACAGACACAAAGGGGACTGCTCATCTTTACTCAGAGGCAAATGTCTGATGATAATTGATGGAGCTGGTTGTTCTTGAAAGTTTAAAAACTTCTGTCCTCAACACAAATCTATTTTACTCTCCACGTGGAATATAGAAAAAGAAATCATAAAGAAATGTTGCTTGCTGGAAACAATAGAGAATTGGAAGTGGGTTGATATTCAGTGTCATGTCCTCTTTTGCAATCCATTGATTTTTTGTTTTTAGGCAAAAACTGCTGTGGCATTTAAATGCTATACTGCTGAGTGGAAGGAAAAATGTGAGATAATTTCGTAGTTCATATCAATACTGTAACATGGTATTGTTGTGCAAATCTATGCTTTATTATGTCTGTATCCTCTTTCAAACATTTCTGTCAAATAACCTTAAAGATTTACTTCCTATTTCAGAAAATTAATTAGATGAATATGAAGCCAAAAATCACCAAAATGCGAGATATATCTGAAGATCCTTTAATGCTAAGTTCCAAACCAATTACATTCAGCAACACTGCCCTGTAAAAACAACAGACACCTGGAGTTATTGTCCAACTAATCTGTCTCCTGAGTTTGTTCATTTATACCAACCTGGGTTTCTTCATTTACTTCAAATAGTGTTCTAGGATTTATGGGTTTTTTTTAATGCTAGAATAACAGGAAAATTTATACGGGAGACTATTTTTTTTTCTTTATCAACAGAGACAAGACAGTTCCTGATAAATTGTATCTAAGGTTCTTTGGGACCAGGAGAAAGATCAGGGTATTTGCCAGCATTTTAGCCATAGTTTACACAATTCAGTCTGGATCCTCAATCTGAAAAAGGATGGAAGAAGTATGGCTAGCAAGTGGTGAAGTTCTCCACTGTAATACAAATACACTGTAATACAAAGGAGTATCAGACTGAAGCCACAGAAGCTGCTCCTTCTGCTCCCTCCTTAAAGTGAGCATCTTCTACTACTGAACACTAAGTGAACAAATATTACAGAAAAATGGTTCCAGTTTTATACCTTTTATTTTAAGGAGAAAGATTGTCAAACATCTTCATTAAAAGCGGACAGTAATAAAATCATGGACTCTGAGAGGACTCACGTATCCAACTTGGATAGCCATTTCTGAGCTACCACCGCTGGTGTGAGATGGAAAACAGAAAGAAAATACATAATGCTAGGGAATTATTGTTTTTGTGATAAAGCTGGCATGTATAATCAAGGAACAAAAATGTGGCCACTTCTTCCTGTTGATTATGAAGGAAGCATAGGACAACTGACCTGTACAACTACACTGTAGACACAGAGAATCAGCAACACTGAGTACAACCACAACAGGCAAGTCAAATCTACTCTAGAGATGCTGTCCATCAAAATGCAAACTTTATTGAAATTACTGTAAGATATGGATAATATACATGTGTGTAGAGCACTGAACAATTGCTCCCAGATCTCCTTTCTCTTCCTGTCTCAGCTCTCTGGGAGGAATATCTGTGCCAAAAGAAGGTGCTGTGAGAACTCTGTTGTATGGGAGGAACTGCAGAGTCACAATTCAAGGCAATACCAAGCAGACACAGTCAAGGCTGTGCCACGCACAAGTAGGAGGCCATATTATTAAGATCAAGCATTTTGATGAAACTCTATTAAATGGCAGCTGACTGAAACCCTGTTGTTTAATGTGACCATCCATCCTAATTTGCAAAATCACCTTGTCAAGGTGGAAAGTCAGTACGATAGAAACAAGACAACAAGCTCCAAATCTCTGGTCCTGCAGCGACTTCGAGACATTACTGCTCTCACAGGACTGCTACTTTTGACAAGTATGACACACATACAGGGTGCAGAGTAGGACATAACAGCCACTATTAAACCCACCTTGGGGACCTTTTAAGCTAATGCAAACTAAAGTCTATGCATGCTCATCTGCAGGGACCCTAGGAGGGAAGGGAGGCATCTGTCAGATGATGCCATAATAAACTTCAGTTTTATCAGCTTATCCATCATTGTTCAGCCAGCTGAGAAATGTCAAGGAATGTCTTTCTTTGGGATGGCCTGAAGATTGCAAACTTTCCACATCCACCATTTTAATTGCATCTTCTTCTCTACATTTATTTAAGTGGCTCTCTATTTCCTGGTTTATAGCCTGAGACAGGGATACAGACCACAACACTAACAATTCAAGTTCAGTGACAAACATAGTACACAATACTCTAAGGAAGAACACTGCCATAAAACTAGTAGTAAGGAAAACCAGTGGCTATGATCCATTAAACTGCCACAAAGTTCTGAGCACTCTGGGTTTCTTGAATCAAGAGGACCAATATTGGTTTACTTCTGCCTAAGGCAAAACTATTAAAACAAAAGTTCATACTGAAGCTGACAATCCCAGCTTGCACAAAGCAAGATGGCTTCCCTAGGCCTGCAATATCCATATAGAAGTACATGTTAGTTCCCTTTGTAAAGATTCTCATGACCTTTTGAGTTGACTGTTGTTTTATTCTCATTACTTTGTAAATAAAAAGATTTTTGTATCCTAGTTGTAAAATGAACATTCATTGATTTCCTTTTCCAAGACCCTCTCTGTCTGTAACAGTAGACTGCATCTCTGGCTTTTGACCTTTTCTACTTTTCAAAATTTTGGGAGCAAATAAATGCCTGACAAATTTCACTTCAAGACATACATCCTTAAGGTATTCTGATAGCAAAGATGAATGACAATAAGGAAGCTGATAGTATTGACACCAGAGTAAAGTATGACTTCCATTATGCCAACATCATAAAAGGCAAAATAGATTAAGAGAGCCAAGGCATGATAGAAGAAGTGACAGTCAGGGAAATAATGCAAACAGCTGCAAATAATGTTGATAATTACAGGCTCTGAGATGTTTTGCTTTAACAATTGTTTTTTATACAAGTCTTGTGTACATATAGAATCGTAGAATTATTTTGGTTGGAAAAGACCTCTAAAATCATTGAGTCCAATCATCAGCCTAACCCCCCCAGGCCATTAAACCATGTCCTGAAGTGCCATGTCTATATGTTTTTTGAACACCTCTGGGGACAATGATTCCACCACCTCCCTGGGCAGCCTACTCCAATGTCTGACCACTCTTTCAGTAAGGAGATTCCTCCGAATATCCAATCTAAATCTCTCCTGGTGCAATTTGTGTCCATTTCCTCTTGTTCTGACATGCAATACTAAGGAGAAGAGACCAACATTTACCTCATTACAACCTCCTTTCAGGTAGTTGTAGAGTAATAATGTCTCCCCTCAGCCTCCTCTTTAACAAACTAAACAGTTCTTTCAGTTGCTCCTCACAAGACTTACTCTCCAGGCATTTTGCCAGGTTCATTGCCCTTCTCTGGACATGCTCCAGAAGCATCCTTCTTGCTCTATCACTAATCAGAGGAGTCCTTCTCCCTAGGTGAACCTCCCACAGGTGGGTTCCTTGCTTCTATCCAGTACTGGCATAAGATCCTGCAGCTTGCACCTCAGTGGCTGCTTGTTCCTACCAGAGCAGGTGTAGAGTTTAGAGAGGACAGGGCCACCTTGTAGATAGATACTACTGCTCCTTGTTTGAGCTGGCAGAATTACAGAGCCCTCCCTGTCTGTCCTTCTGAGAGAACTGGATATGCTCACCTCAGCAACAGGTCTCATCAGCCATTCTCTCATGACAGCTGCCAGCTCCTGGTGGCTCTTTCTTCTCTCCTGAGGTTCCTTCAGTTGCAGAAATGCCAACATACACCACATTAGAGTGCTCTGCTGCTGATCACGCCAACACAAGAGTTGCTTACCTCAGGAACTGAGTAAATGTAAAATACTTCACAGCTCTTTGCTTCTCAGTAGCAAAATAAAGAAATTTTCCAAAGAGTTAGGTGAGCACCTAAGTGTACATATTATATTAAAAACGATATATCACTTCAGGTACATTTGCAGGATGTCATGAAAAATCATGTACATATAGCCTTAATTTGTCTATTTCTGAGTTTACTGAAGATAAAGCACTGAAGATAGCACTGGGCTATCACTGTCCCTTGTTCATTTGTCCTCTAAGATGTTCTTCCAGATTTACCCAGGCAAGTAAAATAGCCTATAAAATCAACAACCTCAAACAAACTAAACATTGTTGACAATACCCTTGTTGAATTAATTTAAATAAAGCAGGCTTGTAAATGAATAGGTTTCCTGTGTAATGTCTTTTTCAGTCAACAGATTTCTCCCATAATCAGAGTGTATTACTTTATAATGCACTTTTCCTTTATAACAAGAGAAAAATTACTTGAGAAAAGCAAATACTGTAATTAAATAAAGTTCAAGACAATCATTATTCAAATGAAAAGAACGATTTGTGAATATCCACTTTCAGTGTGCTAAATCTATTTAGCATCAAAAGGCACCAATTGTATTTTATGCTTTGTAACATACAGCAAGTTGTTTGTATTTGTTTTGTATTAAAGCAATTTCACAAGCTATGTTAACTCTGTGCAATGTTCAACAATAGCACTAACAGCTGGTAAAGTAAAATCTTTACATTTTGTCTAATACCAAACAGCATTTCACAATTCAGATTCAAATTCAAATTGCTTGCCAAGAATTTTAAAATACTAAAAAGCTATTCCAGACTAAATGGACAAGTTTGGCAGTCTCCAGCAGTATTTTCTTAGCATGCAGAACTACTTTGCTACTTCTAGTGAAGATCCAGGGAACTGCTTGAAAGAGAGAAATAAATCTCAGCATCCCAAGATGAATGCAGTTTCTGAAAGGACAATGCCCACTCTTCTGTGTGCTCATATTGGTCACCCAATATATACATTTTATTCTATTTTCAAACTCACTGACTAAAGAGATTCTTCATCTCTTTGGTCAGTGAGTTCGAGAGACCATCTTCTAAGATAGGAGATTTCCTGGTATTTGGTGGTTAGAAGTGAAATTCTAGTTATGGCTTGAGAGAATACATTAGTGTTTGCATCTCGTTATCATTCCTTGAAGAAAAAAAAAAAAGCAAGACGATTAAAAGATAATAATCCCTGGTAATTAGGAATATGAGCAGTAGATACTCTTTCATGTGTATAGGGATACAAATGATAAAAAGAGATATTTGCATTTTATAATCAAAGAAAACCAGGAGGGGAACCAAGTGTTATATCATGCAGCTTATACTACCTCAGTTATTTTTTGCTTCTTAATTACTGATACACAAACCCACAACCAACAAACCAAACAAAAATCCTAATTTATTGGGGTCTTTGCATCATATAACACTTATATGGGAATACAATCTCCTGAACAGGACAGTTGGTTGCTGTCCAGAGGATGGTGCAAAGGACTTGACTGATCTTCATCTGAATCAGGTGAGACTTCCCTAACCACAGTTTTACTGAATTCCTGTGCCAGCTAGGCAGTGGTCCTGTCTGAGCACTCCAGTACACACATCATCCATTGCTACAGTTTATCTTAAACTACATATGAAACATCTCATTAATGTCTCAAATGTTTATCAAAAACTGTTCTAGAAAGATTTCTGCAGGAATACTTCCTACTGACCACCCTCTCCATCTTGTGTTCACCTTAATCACTTCTGCATCAGGAAGTTCCCATCAGAATCTCTGGGACAGCCAGACTGACCACCCAGTATGTTTGTTACTATATCAAAACTTTTCAAGGAGCTATTTCAAGAAATCCCTGGGTCTTATCAAAATTCCAACCCAGAAAGATTTTACAGCAATGATTTCATACTGTTTATAATAGTTGTCACCTCCTCTCAGGTTGATCCATTCTCATCCATATAAGCAACAAACTGAGGGATTCCTGGACTACCAATGAATTAATGTCCAGGGAGTATTGTACAATCACAATACTTACCCCCTGCTATTTCATAACTATAGGATGAATGTGAACTTCATATTTAGAACACATCACTTAAATTCATAGCTCTTGCCACTGATGACAAAATGCTTTATTTTACAGAAGCTGACATAATTTCCAAAATATTCAGACTATATATATTGCAGTTAAGATAGAGATCCTAATAAAACCAGGTTTTCCATATCTAGCCCTGCACAGAGACAGAAAGCAAACATAGATTTACGAAATGGCTAAAATTCTTTTCTCTCCCTGTTTTTTATTTCTTGTTGGGAAATCAGTGGTAGACCCACAGATGTTCCTTTTTCATGAGAAGAGACTCAGATGACTGTCTACATTGAGAGAAGGATGATCTGTCTCTGTTAATCACAATGGTATCATGAATGTAAAATCTACAGGTTGAGCAGTACCAGTGGTGGAAGAAGGGCAAGTTCTTACCCCATTTACTGAACCTGTTGCTGTACAATTTGTACAAAATTATCAGGATGAAAACATTTGACTTGAGATCCTTGCATCCCCTGAATAGGTAGAAGAAAATTATCACAGTCCACTCTAATGGTTGTGTCTCAGCATTTCAACAACATAAGTTACTGTTCAAAACATGAGCTATGGGTTTCTTAATTAAAAGTGGCTGAGAAAGAAAAAGTGGACAAGAATGCACTTGACAAGAAATTTTAAATCTAAAGATTCTGGTGAAACAAAAATGCTTCACAGATCACATTGATTTCCTTTAGAGTTCTAGAAGAAAAAGTCTGGTAAACACTGCTGAAGTTCCAAATGTCTCGTACTGACAATCTTAGAGCAAACCCTTTTGATTTTTCAATTCAGATAAAACTTCTAGCTTTTTTAATTTTCTTTGTCATCAAAATTGTGTTCATATAGCAGTATATTGTGCAGTTTAAAGGTCAAAAATTTATCAGAAAGCTTTCTTCTCTGAACAGGTGTTCTGATTTTTTTTTCCAGAATTTTTCTTTAGGGGATGTTAAACAATTTTTAAATTTCTATTCAATAGATAGGAAAGCAAATTCTGTCACCTCCTCAGCTTGTCTGAAATCTCCTTCCCACATCATTTTGAAACCAACCTAGAGTCTGAAGGTCAAGTTGTATCCTATATATTACCACAAGGGTCTACAATCATGATAGCTCCTCATATAAAACCATACATAGAATATTCTTTAGAAGTGCTTAAAGAGCTCTGAATAAGAAGGGTTTCCATTTCCTATACCTGATTTAGGGGGTTATACATCACCATAGAGAAAATTAAAGCCATAAAAACACTTCTGTTGCAATAAATTAAGCACTGAGGGAGATGTCTCATAAAAGTGAGAGCAGGTGTCTGACAGGAGGAATACTTCTTCCAAGATGAGCGTTGAATCATCTTGCACAAGAAAAGTCATATGCTTCCCTTCTTCTCTGTTGGATATATGTATGAAAATGACACATATTAGTTATATCTTCGTCTTCTTCTTATTAAGATCTGTGTCTGGAACATTCACAGAGTACAGTGAAGTATCCTTTGACTGAGAGGTGCTAAAATAATACCAAATAACTATTGCATGGAAACAAACAAACAAAAAACAATACCACAAAACAAAACAGTGGCGGATTTTCAAATGGTTTGAAAGTGATCATTTATGTAATAGAGGGTCAAAAAAGGGTATTTGTATATACTTTAAAATTTATTATTGAGAAATACATACACATGGTGTAAATTCTGATATCCTAAATAAAATAACACAGTGATGACATCAAAAAAAGCTTTAGTACAATGTCCTTTCTGATTAAAAAGAGTCCATGCTGCTTGCTCACAGATGAGGAAAGCAAATCCACTCCTGATGTTGTGATCAAACAAGGACCCCTGAGCTGAAGAACTGCCTTGTTATTGAACATCCCTGCAGGCAGCAGGCACAAAATCAGTCAGGTTTTAAAAGGACACTTGTTAACAGTTTTTGTCTCTCCCACATGTCTGTATATACTCACACACATAACAAGAGATCCTGTTCAGTAGCATAAAATTTATTTGTGCCATTAGAATTGGCATTCAGGGCAACAGAAAATACCAATAACATTTTGATTTCAGTTTTATACATAACAATAGGGAAGAATAATTTAAGTTGCTTTTCTGGATAGGATGTAGATTACTTAGAGCTGTATAATCACACATGTAAAGGATTTATGGTGGAGGATTTGTCTATGCACTGTCTGATACTAAATGGAAGAATGAATGGATAAATACATAAATAATAATAATAAAAAGGTACTTCTGAGTATTTTATAGCTTCCTAATAGTTTTATCTTAGAAAGTTTGCAATGAATTACATAGGCAACAATAATCTAAGCTCTAACATATGTCTCATCTTGCTCACATAGGAATGGTGAGATTAGTATCTATGAAAACTTTTATCTTTGGATTGCAGACATGTCCAGCTCAGCTTACCACTTGGACTTCCTTCATAGCACATAGAGACAAAAAGGCCTTTTTTGAGCACAGCTCATCCCCTCTACTTCAAATGTTGAGGCTAATCAACATTATTTCCTAGAAATTCTCCTCACTTCCACTGACTATGTATGAAGGAAAATTGAAACAGAAGCCTGAATGCAGATAATGGCTTCTGGTTTGATTTACTTTTTTAACTCTCCAGCTTTTGGTTTAAAAATCAGGATTTAACTGGGGGTATGTGTGTGTGTGTGTGGGGGGGTGGTTACATTTATGTCAGCCTGTAAACACTGAAATATCAACGGCAATGAAAACAACACACAAAGATTAACAAGCTCTGGTTTTATCTAGCAGTTGTAATTTATAAAATCTGAAATGCAACATAAATCAGTCTACGTTTTACATGTGAGAAAACGAATGCCCTGAAAATCTGAGCTACTCTTTCCAGGTGCAGGCAGAGGGGGGAGAACTAGTGGATCCAGTGTGAGCTTAGCAATCCTCTAAATTGGAGAAAAAGCAGGAACTGGAAGCATCTGATATAGAAACAAAGAGGTCTGCAGGGAAGTGAAGATTCTGTCTTGTGTTGTCTTCAGTGTTCACTGCAGAAGGATCTGGCTATGGCTGGTACAAGAGCCAAATGAAGATAATTTGCCAGAGCGTGTGGATTAGTTTGGACCTGACAAACAAATTAGTTAAAGCCAGCTCTTTTGCAGATGCTATTTCTTTCCTAGTGTTTAGCACAGTATGCCATGAAACACAGTGAACATCTATCATAGTGCATGAACGAAACTGTTTGGCTCAGTGTTGCTTTCTGATGCACAGAAACAGAGTAAATGGTCACTCAGAAACGTCGTTTACTTAATAAAAGCAACAGCAAGGACTGCAGACTCCTGTTTAGAAATGCCAGGCTCTATTAAATCCTGCCAGTCACTGCCACAAAGAAAGTGACTTCAGGCTTGGATCTCTGTTCATGTGTGACTAGAGCTACAGGAATAATTGATTTAACAGTTCAATGCCCAAACTGGGGAAAAAAAAAAAAAAAAGTGTTAGGTCAACTTAGAAAGAAAGTATTTCCTTGTTCAGAGTAAAATGAAGCACCTTCACGCACAACCTCTTAATACACTACAGATGTAAATTAAAATGTCCCTTCAACTCCTCTGCACATTATGAAGCTAGATAAATTGCAATGTGCTGAATCACGTAAGACAGTACAGGATCCCATACCAACTTTTAAAGCTGGGGACCAGTAATCAGTAGAATGCAGAGAGGATGTATGTATGGAAAATATATTTTGACCTACTATAATACATGCTATTTCACATTTTCTTATGAAGATGGTGGACTGAACTCAGTAATCGCATCATCCCTTCCTATCACTGACCTCAGTATTTGAGCTCTGGCATACCAATGGGCTGCAACATGTAAGAGGAGAGGTAGGGTGACATTGTACCCTCTGCACGTCATTCAGTCTTGAGATATATTATCCAAGTCACACTGCACTTGTCCCACATCTACTCCATCTGGGTTTATGAAATTTGGTTCCTTTTCTGCCTTTCCAAAATATTCATAGATATTGCTTTGAAATTCAATATCACAGTGACTAAATATTTGATCAATCATATTTTTAAGGTTGACTATTATCACTTGAATCAGAGGAAGAAGGTCCTAACTGACATCCTGCCACTAAGAAAAAGATTAACACTTCAGTCTCATTAAAGAAATATACCTCCAGCAACCAAGCTTGCTTTGTTTATGCAGCAGATCATGACAATAAAAATTTATCTTGGGCCTAGTGAAATTTGACAAGTTGTGCTTGAATTGTGTGAAGACCTCAATACATCAGCACACGAGGTTGACATTTTAAGCCTAAAAAATCGCTTTGCATATTGCTACTCTCTTAAAATAAAACTATGCTCAGCTACAAATATGTTCATGCACGGAGGAAGAGATAATTTAATTTCTTCAAACACTGAAGCATCAACTTGTCATAATGGATCCATTCTTTGACGGATTTTTAGTGTTACTATAGCCTGAAAAAAGTGGTTTCTTTTGAAAACTATTTTCCAAATCTGGAGGTGGAGTAAAAAATATCAGCCAGGATGTTCTAGTGCTTAGGACCCTGGTGGGTCATACACAGTGTATTTCATTTGATAGGTGACTTCATTAGTACAGCCTAGTACCTATAAGCCAAGCAGAGGCAAATAGTGTTCACAACTAGAAAGTAGGGAATTTGTTGACAAAATGGACATGGATGCTGATCTGTGGTGAAGAGGAAGGAAAAATTAGATGGAGACATAAGACTGGAATCCTACTTTGGAAAATGTGTAACTAGAAAAGGGAGGAGATGGACTGCTGTTTACCCCAAGACATAGTATTTTGTTTCTGTGTGTATTCCTCCATGACTGGTTGAAGACTTACAAATAGAAAAAGTATTTGTACTTGACATTTGTGCAGAAGGAAAGATTCAAAGGAAAATAGCTTCACAGTGAGTCATTTAGTTCTTGATCACACATAGGAGAAAAGGGATATGGTACCAAACACGACCACCCAAATCTATATAATTGAAAACTGCCTAGACTTCAGTGTGGAGGTCTCTGTAATCAAAGCAGTTGCTGCATGCTGGTTAATTACCTTTGTCTTCAGAAATTAAGATAAGTATTAGAATATTCATAATATTATTTCTGATCTCTTCCTCAGCTTGGTAAATTTAAACATTAATAATGCTGTCAAACAATAGCTAGAGAGGAAATATTGTCTTTTGGTAGTGACAAATTACTGTAGCCTTTATAGGTTCATTTTTTAAGCAGTTTGACATTTCATTACTAAGGCAGATTTTTTTATTTTATGGTTTCTTTCAGCCTGTTACACAACAGAGTAGGTACATATGAGTCATATGCAGGTGGGAAGAAAGCATGTCTCTATTGACAGCTGTATTTTATTATTATTATTTGCAAATGTTGTTGCCTATCCCACTCTTTCTATTTGGTTCCAAATTGACTTCTCATTTTTTCCAAAGACGTGAGTAAACTATGCTGATTTGAATGTTCTCTGTCAAACTGGATCAGAAGTTCAACAAGTCTTGCGTTTTGTAATCAATCACAATCAAGTATTAAATGATCACTGAGGAGACAGAGGTTAAAAAAAAGAAAATTCAAGCCTAAGCCCTGACAGCTTCAGAAATTGCATGACTTCAAGCAAAGCCTTCCTCAAATTGCCCAAATATTGGTTTGTGCCACAGCCCTCACACTTCCTATCCTTTCTGAAGAAGAACTGTGGGAATTCTCAGTGCTTTCATTTGCACAATAGTGACGAATCCTACAAAGTTCAGAGAAGTATCTTCTGGCAATGTGTTCTATCAGCTATCTTATGGTCTTTAAAAATGAGGGGAAAAATAATCCTTTTATTGTTTCTAAATATGCCATCTTTCAGGTTACCTGACTTTTGTCCATTACTGTATAGTGGAAAATAGTCAATGGAATATCTCTTGCAAGATCATACTCCAAGGTTTGTTGTAAAACCGAATAAGAAAAATCAATTTCCATTCATCTCCCAGTTATTTTATTGAAGAGAATTCTATGGTTCAGGGAGTTTCATTGTTCAGGTAATTCAAGTTTTCAAAGTGACCGAAGAAGATTCATTCTATTTTTCTCTTAGCAATGTTTCAAAATATGTTTGGTTGGTTTTGTTTGGTTTTGTTTGTTTGTTTGTTTGTTTTCAGGAGTACTACACTGCTTCAAAAACCATACCCCAAAATAATAATTTGCATCCCTGTCTGAAGGTGTCTTCCATCTTTCAAACAATCAGTCATCACAAGCAATGCTCTGCTTTGTCACAGGTGCTGCAATGATGAGCTGTTCGCTTTGTTGTGGAGAGATGTGGTTTCTACGCCTTCTGCTGCAGGGAAACAGCTCAATATCTAATGCTGTTGTTATGCTGCATTCCTGAAGTCTTCACTTATGACACTATCAGGCAATGAATCATTTATAGCTACTTGACATGCAT
Source organism: Indicator indicator (assembly GCF_027791375.1). Lineage (NCBI taxonomy): Eukaryota > Metazoa > Chordata > Aves > Piciformes > Indicatoridae > Indicator > Indicator indicator. Next base: position 19,509,463 of record NC_072021.1, read on the forward strand.
GCAAATAACCAACAAATTACAAAGCCAATTATAAAACGATATACAGTCATTTTCGTCACTTCAGAAATCCACAACTTCTATTTTAATACTGAAACAGAAGTAATGGTTAATCAGAAACTTTCCCAGGTATGTTACTATAAGGAAATTATATTAATTTGATATAATTTATTGCAACAAATGGAGGATCTTTGAGTAGCTGGAGCTGAATAAATTTGCATAAGTATTACATTTTCACAGGCTCGTTTTCCTAGCCCAGTTGATACTTCCTGTATTATGCATAGTACATATACCAGCCCTCAAGTAATTTACACTCCAAATCAATCAAATTTCGTGATCCATGAGTGGCTTACCATTGTTTTCTGAAGGCTGTCACTTTATGGTTTTAAATAAAATACTTAAAGTGAGCTCAGTAGGGGAGAAAGAAGGTTTGACTGACAGCTCTGGAGAGTCAAACTGTTCACAAAAGAAACACAATGCATAGAGCAGAAACAGTCCTTTACCATACCCAAAGACATGACTTAACACTGCTTTGGATGTACTCCTCCATCCTGCTCAGGCTTTCACCCTCACTTCTTGTCAGCCAGTTCTGTCTACCAATGACAAATAGAGCTAACTTCAACAGAGATGTTGCCTATTTCTTCAAGATCTGTCACATATAAGATGATAATAACTTTTGATTTGGGCTGTCAAAGAGCAGTTTATATAGAGTCTTCATCTGACTTTATGCCTTTCCTTTGCCGATAGAAACAGGTTGGGAAGATCTTGGGAGACCTTATCGCAGCCTTCTAATATTTGAAAGAGATCTTATATGAATGACAGGGAAAGATATTTTATTATGGTCTGCAGCAATCGGACAAGGGGTAAAGGTTTCAAACTAAAAGAGGAGAGATTCATACTAGATGTAAGGAAGAATTTTTTTTTAGGGAGATCGGCGAAACACTTGAACAGATTGCCCATAGACACTGTAGATGCCCCATCTCTGGAAACATCCCAGGTCAGGTTAGATGGGACTCTGAGCAACCTGATCTAGTTGAAGATGTCCCTGCTCATGTCAGAGCAAAACCATTCAATGTTTCTATGAACTGACAAGGAGTAAAAGTGAAAGAAATAGACTATTGTCCTTTTCTGGCTCGCTAGATATCAGAGGCTATTGACAAATGATGTTTCAGCTCCTTCACCCATCATGACACACCCAGCTGCTTTGGGATAATAGAATACTGAGTGCACAGACAGAGTTAATACACGAGACCCTATTCAAATACCATGCTATGAAGATGTGAATGGCAAAGGTAAATACTAATGTAAAATCAGACTGACTAGAACCTTGATTTCTCTAGGTTTATGCTAGTCAAAGAAGTAGTGTAAGCTCATATGCATCTGACTGTGTCTAGCTTACTCTAAATGCATATTTAGACTCAGATTTTCACCCACATACTTCATGTCTAAACTGCTTGAATACTTGTACACCCTTTTTGGGTATGCACAGAGCTTCCTTGAAGCATTACCCAGTTCTGCCCAACATTTCATTTTTTGTCACTCAACAAAATACTCCAGCATAGACTCTGAACATGTGATTAAGTTAAATCAGCTTCAGAGATTATTTATGTATTGAAGAGCTGCTAGAATTATTTTTATCTTTCCATGAAGCTCCAAAAAATGCTTTATCTATAGTGGTTAAACTTTTCTCTGATGTTATGCACCTCTATCTGGTGATACATTTAAGAATCATAACATGCTGACCCATCTCTAATTCCTTAGGCTATTTTTTCTGTTGTTCAGAATGCTGAAATTTGTCTGATCCTCAGAGAATTTGTGAGATCATTGGGGCAGAGGTAGTCATTTGTGCACAAGTTAATATTTATGGGGACCATACGTCTAAGTCTTTCTCCCAAGCACTGCATCAAGACTTATCATTCACTACAGCTGTGAAACTGATTCTTGGGTCATTATGACTGGCATGTTTGCTTTGAACAGAAATACAAACTCTTGCTGTCACTTGGAGATTTGCTTCTCCAAAAAAAAAAAAAAAAAAAAAAAGACAAAGTGGTTGGAAAAAGGAGTCTCTTCTTATTCCCTAGTCCCTGAGCTATTGTCTGGGACACTTGCCAATAGCAAAGGGCTAGCTTCCAGATGATGGATCTCTGCTGTTGTTGACATCTGTGCTTCTGTTGTAAACGCTGTCATCTCTCTCAGAAGCTGAGAGTTGATTAGGTCTCCTTTCAAGTACTCTTTCATCTTCAGTCAGTGGAAATTATTATAGTGTTCTTTAAGGCATATGAAAAAGTATTGCTGGGAAAAAAATACTTAGAAGAAAGAAAAGCTGATTCACAGAGTACTCTATCAAGAGGTAGAGAGCAGCCAAGTCCACTTCCTAAATGGAAGAGTAGAAAGGTTGTTCCTGCTGCTTGTGTACTCCATTTCAGGGAAGAAAGCAACATCTGTCCCAGGCATCCTCCTATGAACTTCTCAGAAGTCAATATTAAAAACTGTAGAAAGATTAATTGCAAGAATGCTGATCAAGTGAATGACTACACAGACCACATCAGTGGATTTCAGCCCCAAAGTGAGAAATTATGGTGATGGGGTCCAATTAAATTCTTCAGTATATAACTGTAATAGTAGGGAAAAAGTAAGTAAATTCTCCATGCTCAGTCTGCCATTTATCACTCTACTCACAACTACTCTAAATTAGCCATAAAAAACCCTTCTTTTCAGTTATGCAAGTCTAAGTGTGATTGACTTTTTTCACAATGGTATCCAGAGAAACAGTGAGATTTGTAAAGAGAATGCAGCAGAGAGGTTTGTATGAACAATGCAGAGATGTGATTTTTTGACTATACAAACACTGCAGAAAAATACTAAAAATAGTTATGAAACATAGAACTTCCTATGCAAATTCTATTGATTTTCAAATTAAATTATCACTTCAATGTAATCAGTTCCCAAGGACTTCCTCTAGAAGGAGATTCTATCATCACCCTGTCCAGAGTCTCACAAGAATCTCCAGATGATTTCATAGCATTTTCATGGAATACCCACAGTGAAGAGATTACAACATTATGTTTTAATTCCAATTTAATCCCAGTTTTTTTTTTTAACTGTATTGTAATGAAGATCTTTGTCTTTCTGTACCTTGCATGTGCCAGATCAAACCTAAGAGCCACAGAAAATATACCAGTGATTAAAGGAACTGGCTATTGTCACATTATTAGTTAACCATGTTTTCTGCTACAGCTAGAAAATCATTTAATTCTTTCTAAAACTCAGTCATTTATCTTCATGCAACTGAAGATTAAAGACTTCATCAGTAATTATCACAAATGGTGCCCTGAACACACTGATTAAAGACACTTGTCATTACACCTTATAAAGAACAGTATATCAGCCCTTTTACTATTTCTGAATAATTATCTGTTGGACATCTGCTGCAGTCCCAGTCACAACTAATCACCATTTACATAATCAAAGCAATGAAAGAATCCTGTTCCTTTAAAAACATCCATTACAGACACATGCCAGCTCAGGAAATACGTGCTTTCTTTACCACATTCACACCAAAGAAGAAAAGTCTGAGACAAAAAATGAAGTCATTTCTGTGTAAAATTTAAAATTCTGGATTAAATTCTGCTGTAAACTATGCTTCTACAGGCTTTTTTAGTTACATGAAATAAATTATAAATAAAAGCTATTCTAAATACCCAGGCTTTTTTGGGGGTTGATTTTTTTAATTTTATTTTTTAATATGTACATAATATCTGTCAGGTATCTTACATACTCAAACTGGAAATGGGTAAAATCAGAATCTTAACTATGCCTTCAGTTTGTAAACAATCAAGCATTGTTTATAAAACTTTTCTGGTGGTATGCATTTAAGAAGAAAAAAAAAAGACATTTTAAAAGCTTTGACAACTTCACAGAACTTTAGATACATCAGGTGCCTGCCTTTTTTTTTTTTTCCCCTAGTAGGGGAAAAACTCTGCTAGTTACAAAGGGAAGAGAAAGGCAAAAATATGCATAGCCCTTTCTGACAAAGGAAACAGTGGAGCACTAATCTTTTGCAAAGTTTTAGTTCTTTTTCAAAGATAACTTTCTTTTTTACCATCTCTCACTACTCTTCCCTCTCCCTCAGCTTTCCTCTTTACACTATTTTCCCTTTCTTTTTGTCTCTTTCTCTCTCTGTGTCCTTCCCATACAATTTTGGTTTAGAGTAAGGACACAGCAGATAACCTGAGGATAAAAAAGCAAGCAAGCAAGCAACCAACTAAAAAAACAACCAAAACCAATGGAATAAATTTTGAAAGATGGATAACATGAATCTCTACATTCAATTTCTACATTAAAGCTCTACCTTAAATTTCCTCTGTCTGAAGAGGAATGAAGTTTGCAGCTATGTATACCTACCTCTTTTCTCAGTTAAACCAGAATTTCAGGGTATACTGTAATTCCCACAATCCACCCTACAGGGACTATGCTCTGATGCACAACCTTCCCTTTTCAAGAGTGAAAAAAAAGAAATGTAACTATATAACTACACAGAAGTAAAGAAGAATAAAATTCAGATGAGTAAGGTTTTGCTGTTTGGCTGCAGAGGCCTAGGCTTTTCACATGTTGCTGAAAAGATGAAAATATCAGCAAACTGTCTGTAGAAAAGAACTCATTAATGCAATTTTATTTGAATGACACCTGTAGTTCTTGTATTATGTCAGGCATAAACTTTGTGTCTCTATGGATCCCTATATCAATGCTAGGTAGGAGAATAACACTTCCTATCAGACACCAGTGCAGCATTAATGGGAAGTTGTATGATTAATCAATGTGATTACTTAGAAGCCAATCTATCTGAAGTGCAAGTGCTATCCAAATGAAAATAAGATTACTCTGAGTACAGATTATTAATAACCCCCACTATGTCACTGACTCAACTTGATTATAACACAGCAGGCATGTGATGCACAGTATTACAAAGACATTAAAACACGTTACAGAGTAAGGCATAAAACTCCTGAAGAGTAAGTGACCATTCAGTTTTGAGTTCTGCAAGGAACACCTTGGTTTTATTTTACTGTAGATGTAGGATGTGTAGACAATTTTCAGTCTTCAGGTCTTATGACTATTGAGATGACCTGAAATCATGAATCAGTGTGACACTAAAATACAGACCTTGTAACATCTGAAACAACTTCTTGAACTTCCTCACAGGAAAAAGCAATTTAGCAGACCCAAAGGGGAATTCAGATGCCCCTGAGGGAAGACAGTCACATACAGCTCATGAATCTGCAGTAGATATGATCCTATTTTGACATATATTCCCTGTGAATATAGGCTATGAGCTCAAGAGAGCTTGAGAAAGTAGTAATGTTTGCCTTCATATTTAGCTGACCACAAAATATCTTATTTAAAAGAGAAATATCTTCATTGTCTTAGTTGTTCTCAAAAGGAAAACATATTATAGAAAGAAAATAATACAGAGGGAGGGAAGGAGAAATAGAGAAAGAGAAGATACCTGTTTGCTAGGTAGATGACTTGGAAGAGAGTAGGAAACATAAAAAAAAAAAAGTCACTAAGGCCTAAATAGGATTAATTATTATCCCTACTCTGCTAAGCCAGGAAATGAGGAACTTGTCAGTGGTGTTCACAAGTCACTTGGGGAGAGCTAGGGAAAATGCATGTATACAATCCAAAGCCACCGACATTTAATTACTCTCTTCCCTGAGAAGTCAGAAGTGCAGAACAAGTTGTCATCAGGATCTATCATTACACAGCAGCACCTCAGCAGTCTAAATACAGAAGATTAGTTCAGGAAGTATCAAGAAGGGGCTGATTATCAATATAGATTTTCTTTGTAAAAAGCAGTCATTTGCATTTTCAGTAAGAAAAAAACAAACCAACTACATAAACTAGATGAAAACTCCCACAGTCAATATATGTGTTCAAGCATTGTCTGAACCATGTCTAGTGGGTCAACCTTGGATGGTCACCAGGTACCCACCAAGCCACTCAGTCTCCTTTCTCAACAGCACAGAGAGAGAAAAATACAACAAAAAGCTCATGGGGGAAGATAAGGACAGGGACATCACTTAAAAATTACTAACCTGGGTAAAACAGATTCTACTTAAGAAACTAATTATTACTAATTAAACACAGTAGAAAGAGAAATAAGAGCAGATTGAAACCCATCATCCTTTAGGTTACAGTCACCTACTCCAGTATGGGGTCCTTCACAGGTGGCAGTGTGACAACCTTCATCACCTTGTTCTTCACCATGGGCTGCCAGGAATCCCTGCTCTAGCACCTGGAGCACTTTTTCTCTTCCTTCTTCACTGACCTTGGTACCTGCATAGTTGTTTCTCTCACTCTTTCTCACAGCTGCACAGCATTTTTTACACTTTCTTAAATATGTTATCACAGAGGGGCTACCAACATCAGTGTTCAGCTTTGTCTAGTAGTAAAGTCCTCTTGGAACTGGCTGGAACTGGTTCCGTTTAATAGGGTTGGGAAGTTTCTAGTATCTTATTGCAGAAACCACCCCTGCTTCCACTCTCTTCTGCTACCAAAACCTTGGCACATAAACCAAATAGCCCTTGCCAGTCTACTGAATATGACACTAATGAAGGCAAAGTTTACTTTTGTGAGCCAGTTTGCTTTGTGACTTTGTAGAATTTATGCCAAATCTATGAAATTGAATAAATCGCACAATAAATGCCTCAGACAAAGTGAATCACTAATTTCCTGGTGTTTTAAGCCATGCTAGGACTAGGAATGGATCCAGATGCACCTGAACTCCTCTATGAGAAAGAGTTTAGAAAGCAAGTGTCCTTTCTGAGCCTCATACCTCAATGGGATGGTCTCCCTGAGAATTTTATCTGACCCTGTCCTCTATGCAGTAAATAATCAAGTGTACCTCCTCATTCAATCTCATTAAACCACTGTCACATTTACTTCTGAACTTTATCTACTCACTACTTTATAGCAATACATTGGTTCTTCTCTCTTACTACAGAACTGCATGAGTCCTTGCTCAACAATGTTGAAAAACAGGAACCACACTCTAAGGAAGCAACTCTCTTGTGTGGTGTGCAGAGAAGCACAGAGATAAGTCTAAAAAAAGAAACCCTTGAATCAGTTATTGAAATTTATGTGATGTGACTGCTTACCAGAGAGGCACAAGTTGAGGTCAGTTTGTTTGCCAAAAGCATGCAATGACCCAATGGTTCAGACAGTAGCCTCAGGCCAAACAGTCTCTCAGTTTAATTCCCTGGTAGTTCTTCCTCACCAGATGCTGTAGGCCAGCATATTTTTAATATTTATGTAGAACAGAACAGCTTTGACAGGAAAGGTTGAGGGAAGATGAGGGCAGCATGTTAATCAGAACCCCTGAACCAGGGTTTCCTAAGAAGCTAATGATTCCAATATTCTGAGTTGAGTTCTCAGATCTGAGGAAACATTTCTGGCAAAATTCACTTCTTATCTAGCACAACCACACAGTTACACACTATTTTCCAAACAAATGTCTTTGTACTAAAAGTTGCACAAGCTTCCCTCTTCACCTGTTGTAAGTTACAATAAATGCATATACTAACTGTGGGCCCTGTCTGGAATAAGTTACTATGCATAACACGCTGTCACCAGCTCTCACAACACTCAGTATTCCAGACACAAACTCTTCTTCCACAACATCCTTAATAATGGCTCTTCAACATAAGACCTGAAAGCAAGGACCTTTTACTCAATAATTATTTTCATCTTACAGCAGACACTTGGTCAGGTGTCCTATTTAAAAAGTGTCATTGACAATCTCGAACTTTTCTAAAGTGGTTCATACAGGTGGGAGATGAACACCAGGAATTGTGTATCCAAGTGCAATGTGGTTCATGGAGAAACGTTTGAAAGGTTCTTCCTCCAACTAAATCTCTTTATTAACAATATAAACCAGGGCATGTTCTTCACAGATAGTTTGGACACTCTGTGTGACTGAATGGAATTAAGACAGCATTGTTCATCCTCCTTACCTCTGATGAAGTGGGTTTGCAGTAGCCAGCTCCAAAAACTAGATTTTCTAATGACATACTGGACTGGTCTGCTCCTGTCTCCAGGTTGCCTTTACCAAGCCACGACCCTTTTCCTGGACGAGCAAAACTAAAAGAAGAAAAATTGAGAAGAAAAATAATCATCAGAGTAGCATTGTTAGAAGAGAGTCATTGCTGTGCCTGTGTTATGTCCTTAGAAAATATTTGTGGGGTTTTTTTGGTGTCGTTTTTTGATTTTATTGATTTCAAGTTGATACTCTAGTCCATGTTTCCCTTTCAAAATGACCATTACACTAGCCCAAATAATGTGAACAGAGTTTACTTTCCTGGCATTCATAATGAGTGGCTTCCCCCCAATCCTTTCCTCTGTTTTATGGATATTTTTTATAATAATGTCAACATAATGTCAACAGCACAACCTTTCCATCTATTCAGACAGCTATTACTCTTACCTAACTTCTTATCAGCTGGCATCTTGATTGATAAAACATTGTTCTCTCTGGTTTTAACCATATCGCCCTTCCTGTATGGATTGTGCACAAGTTCTCTTCACTATCAATATCCTTTATAGCTCATCCTAGTCTTGAATTATAAATTGTGCGTTTAGTTCCCATTTCTCTCTGTCCCACAACATAAGCTTCCAGAACAAAAATGACAAGCATTCAGCCCAAAAATGGCATTTCCCATATCCATGTACAACATTAATTCACTGTTGTTCAAATTCTTCCTCAAACACAAAAGAGAATTTAAGTTTGTTTAGGGCTGAGGTCATTAACTCTCAGTGCTAGCTATTATGGTCACAGTGTTCCCTTCTGACTGTATCTGTATGTCTCTTACAGCATGAATCCATGAAGAATGGAACATCTTATTTGGAATTTACTCAGCATTGAGCCCCCCATCAGAGTCCTGGTGCTTAACTAGGGCTCTTACTGGGGATCAATCTGAGCAAATGTCTGCATCACAGTTAATGATGTAGGCTGCCTTTATACTCACTGGAGAGGAATTGGCATTTCCAGGGCATGAGTCATCTCTTTCTGAAGGAGTGATATCAAATAGGTCAGATGAATTTCACCCTCAAAGTACTTATTTCTTATTGCTGACCATAAAGAGAGTCTAGAATGACTGCCTCATAAACAACTGACATTAGGTGAGATAGACTCTGTGAAAATGTGCTATATATAAACTATACCAAGATTTCAAGAGAGAAATCAGGCTACTTGTGGTGAATACAATGAGACAAATTACTGAATATAGATGGTGATGCATGCAATCATAAACACTCTTAAAAAACATGTAGGCAAATGTGTAATTGAAATAATGGACTGCAAAGAAAAGAAAAAGAAAGAAAAAGAAAAAAAAAACAAACCAAACCAAAACAAAACAAAACTGAAAGACAACCCAAACAAACCACTGCCATACATAGTGCAGAGCTAAAACCTCTAAGTTTTGCTACAGCTTTCAGACTGGGATCACTGTCCACAGACACTTGGTGACCATCCAGGCATCTCAAATCATGCTCAGGAGACTTGGTCTCCTTGAAAGATAAAAGCTTCCAAGACAAAGAGTGCAAAAATATCCTTAAAATTATATTGTGCTAGAACTGAAAGCTACTAAAAGCCAAAGACAGTGCCACTTACTTTGCCATTTTTTCCAATCTGAGGTTATTCCTGTATGTAGATGTGAATCACGTATCTATGTCAGCTCCAATCAGCCATAATTCAAGGATACCTACACCTGACTCAGTTTTTAAGAACAGATAAGATTCCTGTCTGCTATACAGAAACATATAACAAAAGAAAGGATGCTTATTTTAAAGGTACAAGATGAAAGAGAACAATACTCACTATCACCCAAATAATAGGTGGGGTTCTATTATGCAGAAAAACTCAGGAATTTTTGAAACACCAGAAAAAGAAGACCAAGAAAAACTAAGAATTGGACTAGTTCCAGAAGATAAATCACGTTTCCCTGCCTCCCTCTAAGTCAAAACTTTGTTTGGTATATATAATCTAACATTCATATAGTGACAAAAAGAACATCCCATAAAGGGGAGGATGATGCAGAAGACCTTGGTGTGTATGTGGCCTTGATTATATATTTTTTTAATGTATGTGATCAAAGAAACTGCCAGCCTGCTGCTTTTGAGCAGCATGAAGTATTTCCCTGTATTTCCTAAATGCAACACTTAAGTTAAAAATAAATAAATAAACAAAAGCAGTTTCAAACAGCCAAGAGATAAACACTGCTCTGAATAATTTCAGCTGTTACTGGATGACATTGTATGCCCTGGTCTGCTGGAAAGGCTCAGAAAGCAGAAATAAAAAATGATTGCTGTGGTATCAGAGAGAGAAGCTTAAACAAATGTTGCCTGGACATGAAAAACTCCTCATTTGAATATTGGCGAAGCTTTCAAAGGTTTTAAAGGGAGAGTAAAGCAGGTTTTAATACCTTATTTTTCATATATTTTGCTTTTACAGCAAAGAAGGGATTTTAATCTGTTGGTTTTATAGAAATTGATTTCACATAACACTGTAAAAAAAAAACCCTTTTCTGGGAAACCTGCCAAAATATTTCTCTGCTGAGGGAAAGTTTAACTGGAAGGCTTACAAACAATTGAGGTTCCCCTAATGTTTTCTGAAGTACATAACACTTGAAGAAAAATTTACTAGCAGTAATAGGTTAATTTCCTACATTAAATTTTGTTATCCATATTTTTTTTCCAGTTATACCTGCAAGTGTGCTCATTTGTATGAATTGCAGATTCATGAAACTTGAACCCTGGTTATTTGCATGTCCATTTGGACTACCTAGTAAATAGCTTTGATTTAATATCAATGTTTAGATTTTCATCCTGTATGTTAACCTTAGCTTTTATTTAGAATCAGGATAAAAAAGGTCAAAGGAGGTAATGAGTGTGTGTGTGTGTTTAAAAGAATGATCCTCTGTGCAGAATTTAATATTGTCAATGTCAGAAATTAAATTGGTTTTTTCCTCTTTTTTTTTATTTCTTTGATGTTGATACCAGCAATCAACATTTAAGAACTTTCTGGTTTAGAAGTTATATTCAGACAATTATTTCCAATAGTTATGGTTATTTTCTATGCATTTATGGCCGTGTCTTTTTAATTTATACTGTTGGCCTCTTTTAACATCTTTTGGAATGAATTGTATGTTTTAATATGTGCTGCACTTTCTGTCTTTTTTAAACCTGCAGTTAGAGAATTGATTGCAGCACCTCCTACTTCTCATGTGGCATAAAATATTAAATAATCGTTCCTTATTTTTATATTCTGTGGACAATTCTCTGACATATAAATGAGTTGACTTCTCCCTAGTGTAAGAAACAGATTTGTCTTAATAAATGTTAATTCAGAATGTTATGAAGTATTCGGAATTCAGAATATTCAGAGTGTTCAGTATTCAGAATAAATGTTTTAGTCCAATTTAATAAAACATAACCTTCCTTTTGAGATTGAAATGCCCACAATGAAATAACCTTTTCAAATTTTACTTTTTATTTAAAAACCAAGACCCTTTGGGGTTTGTTTTTTTCATCAGAAAAATGCAAAAAAAAAAAAAAAATCAGGATCTGAATCTTGCTTGGTAAAAAACCAATCTTGCACTGTCTGAAATGGTCAAACTTAAAACAAAAAAACAACCAAACAAACAAAACAAACCCCAAACAACAAACAGCCAACCAAAAACCAAACCAACAAAAAAAAACATTTATGTCAGATCCTTCGCAGAAATCACTTCTTTTGCCCTGAGCCCCTTATGTACAAAATATTATTAATTAGAAAACTGAAAAACATAAGTAAATTAGTAACACACCTCAGAGCAAAACCCTCCTGTCCTCCATTTCACAATGTTTGCTTTTCATCAGGAACTTCCTTCTAACTCCTACAGATTAGGAGAGATGTGATGCACAAGACTGATATCCCTCAGTGTTATAGCTCAAAACTTTAATATAGCTTTTGGCAAATTACTACTGGGACGTGGCTATGGGGTTACATAGATGATCTGTAATTTATTTTTGTGAATAGCATGTGGATATTTACAGATCCTCTAGATCTGCTCTGGATATGGATTTTCATTAAGGCTGTAAAATGTTCTGAGCTTCTTGTGTAAAATTGATAAGAGTTATTAAAAGAAAATTTGTAATGGAAACAGATATCTCTCCCTAGATCCCAAAGAGAGTTGAGAGGATAGCTGGTTTGAAATCTGTAGTGGTTGTTGGAAAATGATGGTTTATTTCCCCTGAACTTTACCTTAGTTCCTATAAAACTGGAAAGTAGGTAACGCCATGTAGCTTTTTTTTGTTTGTTTTGTTATTTTTAAAATTTTGACTCAGAAATAATCCTTTAATTCATTAGTGACTTCTTGGCCAGTAGCAGGGAAAATGAAATTTCCAAGTGGAGATTTATCTTTGCAGATACATGATAAACAGTAACAAATAAAAGAAAATTCAAAGGAAAAATCATCCAGTGATTATGCAAGACTTACAGAAAAGATTTTACACCATTATTTTAATAAATATATTATGGAAGCAGTATCTCTTTACTGCATAATTACTCCATCTTCTTCCTACAGATTAATTTATTTGCAAATAATATCGGGTGGGACAAAAAAATAATAATTTTTACTACCCAGAATTTTATCTGTGGCAGTTTCAGACATAAGCGGCCCATGAATTGGTGCCAGCTAAACTTATAATTGTAGTAAAATTGATCTTCATTGTCTGCATACAGATTCAAGGTGCACAGGTAGTACAGTGTGTGTATCACATATAGATATATCAGCTGCACTTCTGAGGAACAGGAGAATGCCTGGAATTTTAGTGAGACAAAATTGCTTGAGGCTTTGCATCGAAGATGAGCAGAACTAGGTCAGGGTTGAAACCTTCAAATACCTTCTGTCACTTTGATTCTGTTTCCTCTTTCCAGAGCAGAACAAGATCAAGGAAGTGAAAAATTCAGTATATGTGTTTTAGTTTCTCCAACTGTAAAATGTGTATATTATTTCCCCATCTTGGATGCTACATACAGCGATTTGGACATGGGCAATAAAGAATTCAATGTTTATGAGTAAAATCCTGAAAGCCTACTTTGGTTTTCACATAGACATAAGTAAAAATGTGGGGAAGAAAAGAGAAAAATTAGGAAAATTCAGAAAGCTGAGAAAATTAACTCTCTTAATTCTGCAAACAATAGAAGTTTTTTGTTTGAGTTTTTTTTTTTTTTGTTGTTTTTTTTTTTTTTTTAGTTGGTGGTGTGGGGTTTTTCGGGGGTTGGGTTTTGTTCTGTTTTGGTTTGTTTTGCATTTGTTTGTTTTTTCCTAGATACAATTTTTTTTCAGCTGAAGCTCAAGAAACAAAGTAAGACTTCAGATGCTATGACCCTTAAGTGAGCTGGATTTTGCACAAAGCTTTGAGGAAACCAGTCTGTAGAGGTGATAGAAGTCTAGTGCTGAAACATCGTTCTCACATTTCCTGAAAGCTTTCAGGGGGAAAATGCATAAATCATCTCAAGCCACTCGACAAACTTTCAGCACAAAACATGCCAATCAGATCCTAATATCCATGCAGCTTGGCAGGAAATATAACATACGGGGCATTGTTTCCATCGTGGTAAACTATGTGTTTGTATGGAAGTATATATTCAGGTACTTGCTTCAGAGAATATTTACAAATATGTTTTGACTCTCTATAAAGAATAGCATATGCTAACTCCTCTTAGGAGTGGGTAACCATATGTTTCTTACTATTTTCTTCCTAAATGAGTCCAGTATAAAGAAGGCACTGACCTTGCAGCATGCCTGAGACTAAGTATATTTGAACACCCCAGACATGGATGTATTCCTTTGGGAAACATAGAAATATTTCTTGAAGTCTGAACTATGCTGGAGAAAAGCACCTTGTCTAATAGCTGATGCTGGGCTAATAACTGCTGGTTCCACACACAGAATGAACCAGTTGCAAAGCCAGTGACAGAGAGCTAAGGGAGAAGTCAATGCTTCTGGCCAGAAACGAAACTGATCTGTACAAAACAGAAAACTGGTGTCCAAAACTCCTACAACCTCCTTTCTCCTGCAACTGTCTACTCACATTTAGCCTCTAGAGCTTAGCAAAGGGAACAAAAAAGGGTACTTAAGCAGTTGTGGAGGCCAGTGAATTCAGCAGGGGAGTACTCTCAAGCCCGATTATGATTCACTTTTTCTGTTTATCTTTTGACAGACTATGTGAGATCATCTTCTGTTATTCTGGGTAAAACAAGGTCCACAGAGGCAAGCCCTTTACTTTTCAAGAAGAATTGCATTTCTGTGGTGCTAGGAATGACTTCCTAGTCAACCCCTGCTCTTGATTCTCCTCTATTTCTCCCATATCCCAAAAGTCTGAAAATACTGTTCCATGATTGACAGATGTCAAAAGCAAAAGCTGTTGGCAAGTAGTGCTGTGACAATGTTCTGCTGTGCCTGCTGGAAAGGTTTAGGTGCAGGGCAAAGTACATGTGAGGGGAGCAGTGCTTCAGGTTGAAATGATAGCTATTGCAGCCACTTCACCACACATCTCTGTTCTTCCCTATTACTGCATTCCTGCCTAGAAAACCAAAGTTTTGAACTTGTTCCTAAGTGATCTAGCTTCTTCAGCCGCTTCTTGAGTGCTTTTAGAGAAGCCAAAGAATTCTAAAAAGGTCAAAATGTGAATTTTTAACCAAGCTTGGTTGGTTTAACCAAGACTGGTACTGTCCAAAGACAAGTCAAAGCCATCCAGGCTCCTCACTCTTGCTAAGAGTTCCCTCTGCACCAGTATTTCTGAGGGATGCAGCTGCCCAAGTTGCCCAGAGAGAAGGTAACCCAAGCCCCACAATGCTCCTTAGAGAGTCTCACCTCCTTAATAAATTTGTAAAGCCATTAGTAGCTGCCATGAATTGGAACCCTGTCAAGAATTTGAGGGTCATACTCTTTAGAAAAGCTGAATCACAAAATTTCTATCCATAATTCTAAAAAAGATACTAGAAATGTAACTTTCACTTGTTCTCAGGTTTGTAAGAGGTGAGAGCTTCATAATATCAAACCTTATATAATATTTATTATATAAGAATTATTAACCAAAACAAACATCAATATCAAAATGTTCACTTGCCCCCCCCAAAAAAACCAAACACAAAACCAGGAGGTGATGGAGGCAAACCTAGCAAGGATTACCCAACAGGTGTGTATTACTCTGCAGGGAAAGGTGTTTGCTGGTTTCTCTACCAGGCAACAGGGAAGAACTTTGGGGAAGAGTTAACTAATTTGCCAGCAGAGCTATCAAAATATGAAAGGCAGAGCAGGTAGCTGTGGCAAAGTTTGTCCTAGGGCAACATCATAACACAGTGAATTTCAATTTTACATAGTATGTGATCTTCATTTTCAGAGTGGTATTTCAAGATAGCAAACTAAACCACAGTGAACTACAGTATAAATACTTGTGTATGTTTAGCTGAACTCTAGCAGTTGCTCTATCACCCAGTGACCCCTCCCCAGCAGAGAAAAGGAGAAAACATAACAGCTGAAATGAAAACAGATGTAATTAAACAAAAAAACCAGATACCAATGCCACCATGAATTACATAAAGTCGTGCATAGCCCAGAAAAGGTAAAACTGTCACAAAAAATGGGAAAGCAATCCTTGAGAGAAGGGTCAGAATTATCTGAAGCAAGAGCAGAAGCAAGAGCAGGAAACCCAAGTAAGAGGCTCCTTCCTCCTCAGCAAACTTCCTACTTTATAGTGAGTGTGATGTTTATGATCTGGGATAATTTTGTAAGCCAACTCCAGCCAACTTTTCTGACTGATTCAGAACTGCTAATGGCCTGCAGATCACAGCTGGCCTATTGTTCTGTCCAAGCAAAACAAGGACAATATTTTTTCCCACACAATGTAACTATTTGGCTTTTTTATTTTTAATGTGACAAAAACCTTTTCCAGTCATTCAGGTTCTATAGTGTTACAAAAATAATGATCCAATTTTACAGTTAAACCTTTTGCCTGTGTTCATAGTAAACTCCAATGGTAAGTGGTAAACAGGAAAGCTCTGAGCTGAGATAAACCAAATAAGTTTTAGCTGACTGGTTTTGTTCCAGAGTTCTTGGAACTGGCATTTCCTTCAAACTAGTGTCTTCACCCTGATTTATATTTACGGAATGCATGATATAATGACTCTTTGGGTTTTGAATATTTATCAAGAAGCTAAACTCTCAGTATCACAGTTTAAAATTATTTTACTGGCTTCAGCAAAAGAGCTTCTATATTGTGTTGTCAAATATATTTATTCCATTGTATTAAGTAATAATACTGTATACTCCATTAATGTCCACAAAATCATATTTTTATAAACTATAATAATCTAATAATCTGAACGGTTGCTCATCATGCAATTTATGCTTAGTAACAGTAACAAGTCTTCAGCCTCCTTCATTAGAGGATAAAAAAGCACTGAAAATGGTCATTAAACCTAATAACTGTTGTTCTTTCATCCTTTTGTATAGTAGAACAATGGGCAAATTATCTCAGCAAAATTATCTGGTTAAAAGTAATGTATTACAATCCAATTCACTGTTTAAAAAGTCCACACATAGCAGAAGAGAGATACAGCTGTTACTTGTATCTCTGCAACAGAAAAAAAAGACAGATGTCAGTCTGATCTGCTTATATGACTCACTCACTGTCACAACTCAACTTCTTGCAATCTGAATTCATTCTCTGGCATTGTGTACAAGCAATGCCTTTATACAAATGGAGAACTGAAGCAACGATGTGTTAAGTCAAAACACAAAGCCTGATGAAGAAAGAATCCACAGGTTCATCTTTTCTTTCTGACATGGCACTCTTGGCACAGTATGTGACAAATTTAAGTCTCCTGATCATTTGACAAATGGCACACATGGAGTAGGTCAATGGCAAACAACTCTGAATATTTGCCCTGGTTTCAACTGGGATAAGAGATAATTTTCTTCCCAGTACATGGCATAGTGTTATGTTTTGGATTTAGGATGGGAATAATGTTGATAGCACACTGTGGTGTTGATAAAACACTATGGTGTTTAATGCCTGCCAGGCTGAAACACAACAGCACTGTATTTTGCTACTGGACAAAAGGAGTTCCATCCCTCTCAGCATTCTGTCTCACATAAAGACAAGATTGGACATAAAGTAAATTGTCAGGAAGACCTTTGCTTCCCCTTGCCTGCACTAAATATTAAAGGAGATTGACCTCCAGCCCTGTTTTATTTGAAGGAGTTCTGAATTATTTTCTTGTCATTCTGAATCAAATAACATAAATCACATCTAGACCCAATGGCATCTAGTATTATATTTCTACATCAGATGAAGTTGCAAAGGAAAATTTCAATGACCCTCATCCGTACCGATCCCTGCACGTGTCCTTCTAACCATGTTATGAATTATGTTAATGCACAGAGGCCACAGATGAGATTAGAGTCCAACTGTCCTAAATGCTTTATAAAATGACATGAGGAAAACGTGCTCTTAGTTGCCTTTAGACTAAAGAGGAAAAACAGCCAAGAAGAAAAGAATTTTAACTTTCCTTTTGTTACAGATGGGGAAAAGAGAGATCAAGACTAATCAACATTTCTGAACCTTTTCCCAAAAATCTGACTCCTATTGCCTAGTGTTATCAGGGGAAGGAACCTGTGTCAATGTCTGGCTTTAGACTCTGGTCTCCAGGACCCTTGCACACAACCAAGACTCTTGAAATTAAGTTGTCCCCTCTGCTTTTCTTATATAATAGCAGGTTACCCAGGGATGCCGCCTCCCCAGAGGTGTTCAGTGCCAGGTTGGATGAGGCCTTGAGCAACCTGGTCTAGTGGAAAGTGTCCCCACACTTGGCAGGGGAGTTAGAACTAAATTATATTTAAGGTCTCTTCTAAACCAAACAATTCTATGAATCTGTGAAGAAACAAATGAATTCAGAAGATGAATCTCATTTGCCTTTCAATGGACTTTTCTGTCCTTTACCTGATCAGAGGCTGGTGTAATGCTACCAGTGATGCATGCACCGTGACAGATATCACTGACAGGTGGAAATAGTCAAACATGACAGGAACATGGTGGTGCAGACCTCGCCGAGGGTGGAAGTGAAGACACAGTGTACGGCTGCTGATCATGGGAATCGCTGGAACATCTCTCAGCCTGGAAGAGAAAGAGATTTTTAAAAGAGTTAGAGAAAGCTCAAGCAGTCACAGTCTGTAACATGGTACAAGCAGCAAACTGGAAGACAGTTTCAGGTGAATTTTTATCACTTCCCAGCTTCATAAGGGTTTACGCATCTTGTCTTGTACTTGTGTTTAGCATAAATATTCATACAAATGTAAGTATATATACAGGTAAAAAAATGACAAGAAAAAATAATAAGTAGAAATATGTGTAAAAACACTGTATAAAAGAAAAAAATGATGTGATGCAGTACTGATTTCATCTGATGATTGTATTTCATGTCCACCTATGTGCAAGTTCTGGGGACATCAAGAACTAAGTAACAGATGGAAATGCATTTAGCAAACTGTCCATAGCCAGTGCAGCTCACTAGTTCTGGTTTTCAGCGTAAGAGCAATCAGCTTGGGTGATGGGTGAAGTTAGAAGCAGTCCTCTGTCAGCCAAAGCTGAAAATACTTTGCAGATAGTTGATCTGAAAAAAAACCACTTCAGGAGGCCAAAAAAATTTTTTAAAAATTAGGTGAAATAGCTGCAGAGAAACAACACAACTTGGACTGGCTTCTCATTTTCTTCAGTAACTAAAATCCAAGACATTAATTTAAAGTTTGTTCTCACGATTCCAGAATATCTTCCAAAGTGTGCAGTCAACAACATGATGTCTGAGTCAACTATAGGACATGAGATTGAGATGTAAGCCTGGAGCATGCCTAACCACATCTTCCCAATGCAAGTGAAACTCACTTCTGAAAATCTGTTTTACAGCTTTAAACACTCTCCTGAAGCCAACTGTTTTCCAGAGCTAAGAAAACCTTTGATGAGGTACCATGGTCCATGGTTCATCCCAGAAAGTATTTCAATGAGATTTGCAAAATGTTCCTTACTAAAAACCACTACCTTTTTTTCCACAGTAAATCTAATTAATCATTCAGATGATAAGAGAAATTAATTGTATGTGTTAGATCACAATTTCACAACATTAAGATTTCAGTTCTTTTTATTCTTGGCTACCACTTAATGTTTGTTTTTTCTCTCTTCTAGACCCATCAGCATCACAGCTGATGTCTGATGGACCAGTCCCACCTGCCTGAGAGAACAAGTTTTCATTTTTTATATCTCAAAGATAAAGGAAACATGTTCTGGAAATTGATTTAGATTCCCCACGCATATGAACAATAACAAGGTCAGTTTTAATGTGAAACACCACTCAGCTGATTTCTTTGCACCCCTTCCCACCCCCCATAAATCCTGCTGAAGACATTGGAAACCTTTTCTGTGATTCAGTGAGGATAAACAACATTTGAAATCACAATTTCTGCTATGTCTCATAAAGGGATACTACTCCCACTTCACCTAAGATTATGGAATCAAAGGCAGTTGGATGAAATCAAATTCAGTAAGAAGACTCCTTCTAAAATATAGAGATAGCTTTGGTTCTTAATACAACAAAAGCATGTTTAACATGTTCCTACACCCACTCCAGTCAGAAAATAGTTTATCTCCTGAGATAAATGAAGTCCTGAATCATGGCTTCTGCTCACGTGGAGGTCAGTGATAATGCCTTGACTAACAGCAGAAGAGACAGAGTAACACTAAACACCTTTGAGAACCTCATACTTGAAGAAGAAAAAATGTTGTACATACAACTACAGAGAAAAGACAAAGACTTCCACACTGAAGCAAAGACTTATCAAAGCTATATTTTCCCAAAGGACTCTTATTTCATCAAAGTAATGTCCCAGTTGAGCAAATTCCTGCATTACCAATTGAGCTTTTAAAAAAGCACTTACTGTTGTTCACTATCAGTGAAGTGCAGGTCCAGCTTGAGCTGAAAATCTGCC
The DNA here is from genome assembly GCF_027791375.1 of Indicator indicator. NCBI lineage: Eukaryota > Metazoa > Chordata > Aves > Piciformes > Indicatoridae > Indicator > Indicator indicator. Next base: position 19,529,541 of record NC_072021.1, read on the forward strand.
TCACTCAATGCATCTTCAACCTACAAAAAGAGAAAAACAAAGTTACCTTTATAAATTGGGACCCATAACACTGAAGGCAAAAGTGGATGAGTTTTTCTGATAGGGGCAAAGGCAAATAATATTCAGCAATGGCATCACCTCACCACAATGGCAGAAAGGAACAAAGTCAAGGTAATTACTAAAGGAGTCATATGGAAGCAGAAGAAGTCAGAGGTGTTATCAGCTCCCAGATTACTCTAGACAAGAGTAACTAGAGTGCATAGAACAATGTAATTATTGGACACTTTCTCCTTGTATACTGAGAGTCACTGGAGTGTTTCTGAAGCTGTTCTCCCTCACTGATTATTTGAGTTCTCTTGTCAGATGAATGAGAATAAGGATTAGGTCTTCTTTGTGGAGAAATATCCATGAATCCTTCTGGCTATCTACCTGTAATTAATAAAAGGCTCAAACTTTGCAGTTTAAGTCAGTCAGAAATGGCTCAAATCATTCTGACAATTTCTAGTCTCTGGACTTGATGATCTCAGAGATCTTTTCCAGCCTGGGTGATTCTGTGATTTTAGTTTGTTTCTCAGCAAACTAAGGCTTTCCTGTGTCCCAGTCACTCATTCTGGCCCTTAGATTCATGGAAAATGTTGTCATTGATACTCATATAGACAATTTTCTTTGCAAAATTCAAAATCTTTTGTTATTTTTAGAGTTTCAATAATAATAAAAAAGTTTAACAGTTCACTTTGTTGGAGAGTGCTGAACATATTTATACATGGTAGGATTCAGCTTACCAAAACCAATAAAGATATCATGTCTGATCATAAACTAACTCACCTCTACCTTCAACTAGTAAGTCTCACCAGAAAGATACCCTTCTTTTACTTTCAAAAAAAGTACTTGGATTTTTGGTAACATTACTTGAAGGCTGATGTCAGAACATTATATTCAGCTGGAAAGGACTAGGTTAGTTAACACTTTCCATCTTGGCACAGTTGAAACAACTATAAAGAATGGAAATAAATAAGTAAGTTAGAATAAAGAAGGATTCAATTTCCCAGCACTCCTTTGAAATGTATTTTCTTGCCCAGGTTTAGCAAAATAAAATAAAAAAGTTTTTATTTCTATCAACCTAAATGAGAATATGAATAATTACTCATTTTATTACTCAAACAGTATTTTTATGTGAATATAGACATCCTTAATTACACACCAGAGTACAAGGGGAGATGCACAGAAATGCAGGTGGGAAAATAGAGTTGTTCACTGAGGACAGGTTATTATAAATAAGATTACTTTTTGCTCTCTCTTTTTTTTTTCTGTCACAAAAAACAAGGTGAGACATCTAGGTTCTTTCTTTTGTCAGTGGAAAGCAACAAACACATGCATACAGTGAGCTGACATATCCTGTGGCACACACTTGGAAAGGACAATCGATTTCTGTTTGTGCCTGTCTCTTTCAATTGACAATACATAGAGCCTAGAGAAATATTTTGCTCTACATACACTTGAATTTTAGAGGGCTTACATTAAGCAAGATGAATTCTACTTTCTCAAGCTTATTAACCCCTTCTTAACAACAGACTGTATCAAAAATGAACTGAAGGTAATGTCAGGGGCATTTAGCCTACTCTGACAGGTAGGATTCATAAAATATATAGCACAAGCCATGTTTAGGTAGATTTTCCAACAGGGAAACTCCATCTAGAGTGTACCTTTTTTATGTTGAAGCAAGCAAATGGGAAGTCAAAGATTGACTGTACATTAACAAAATTATCAAAGATTCAAAATTCAAACTCTTTTGAGGTAATGATATTTCTTCCAGAGTGACCTCAGGCACAGGAATGTGAGGAGAAATTTCCAGCATCTGTTTGCTGAAAATGTGCTTTTTCTTTTGTGTTTGTCTCAAAACACCTGTAAGTATGCCTTTCCTTTTTAATGATTTGTTGTCACTAAAAATTATAGTTGGTGGCAGTTGCAAAGGAAGCAATCATTGTTGAAGCTACAGTATAAATTTAAATTAGGAATTCAATTCAAGTATTGTGCTTCAGACAAAGCAAACCTTATCCTCCAATGGAAGGGATGAAATTTTGTGTCTCTGCCTAATATTGCTGAGCACCTGCAATCGCCACTGAAATCTCAGTCTGTCTTTAAAACAGGTTCAATAGCTAGTGACACTTGCTCAAAATATCTTGAGGCAATAAACAGGTGTCTGAGAGAACTAGAGGTATTTATCACTGCATGAGTATTTTTAATCCCAAAATTGTATTGAAGTCTGATTGCTCTGAGGAGTGTAAAACTGTACATTAAATCAAATCACAGTTCTCAGTGCAGAGATTACATCTTTTCCTTTTTATGCTGGAGGTATAAATATTGAAAATGAGAAGATTGGTTAAAAAATGACTGAATTCTTCTTCAGAAAATGCCATTAAAAGGCTTCTGGACAGGCTGAAACACAAGAGAGTTACATACATTATATATCTTTGATACCTGCTGGACTTCCCTGTGTTTTACTTTTTTATTTTCTCTTAGAACTACAAGTGTGCAAGAATCTTCACATAGCAAAAAATATGAAATGGCCTTTCCATAGCTCATACATAAGAGGCACTGAAATTTCTAACATTCCTCAGTCTCCTGTATGAAATAAAATTGTCTGTATACAAAAATTTATCACTACTGGGACTATCATGATGCTTTCCACAGATACCATTTCCAGACTGTCTAATTTTTCAGAAGTTTGATAGACTATTAGATATATATATATATATTTTTACATCTATGTATTTTTCTCCTTAAGAAAAAAATTAAATCTTCATACCAACTTACTTAAGAAATTAACCAAGATGTATCCTACCAGATACTCTGTGAAGAGTCCTCTGGGTTTTTTTTTCTTCAAAGTTCTTTGACCACTCAGCTGTGTTAATGATTAAAATCACAGCTCACATACTTGTGGAAATACATTCATACCACACAAGGAATATTATTCTATTCTGTAAGATTCCATACAGCAAAATAAATTAAGGTAAATGCAGAATGTCTGACCTCTGGGAAATATTACTCCATTTTACATTCTGATTTTGTCTCCAGTAAAAACCAAAATAAATAATGACAGTTCTGAACAGAATTTTGGAAGCTTTGCTGGAAATAGTATGTGGATTTCATTCTTTCCTTTTTTAATTTTTTTTTTCTCTGAAATAAAAGAAGGCTGAAATTAATTTTGTCATTTCTCATTTGATTAATTCTTCATCATTTGCATCAGCATAATATTTCTCTGCATATTCTTGTAACATCATCTTGTGGAAAATCTACAAATTCAGTATCCTGTTCTCCATTGCTAGGGTGTGTCTACATTTCCCTGACTTCTCCCATCTTGGGCCTCATAGCTTGTGCAAAAAGATCTCATATTCATCTTGGAGCACATATAATTTTCCAGAAGATGCTGTCCAGTGTTCAAGCTCTTTTCTAACCTCTTCCCCTCATGCCAAAGAACTGCATGGACAGAGAAATTCATTTCATTAAAAACTATTTGGAATAGTTTTTAAACTATTTGGAATAGGTTTTTAAAAACTATTTGGAATAGTACCATGGAAAGTATTTGTACATGAAAAGTAGAAGCATTTTATACAATAAAAGGTATATACCAATCAAAGTACTTCAATTTCTGTTAAATTGGCTTGGAATCACCATCACTTCAGTTCTGAATTCTAATTTCTCAGGTTTACATTAACATCTTTGGTTTAGCTTTTAAGAGCTCTGATAATACTTATAACTGAAGCTTCTAGAATTCTTGTGATGTACTTCCATAATATTTAGCCATTTTGCCAGAACATCAGATCGAATGCCCAATCTCACTTAAATTTCTCTGGAAAGTACAAAATCTAATAGACTGTGATGTCTCAGCTTGCCTCACTCTCCCTGCTCCTAAATTGTCCCTGAATGGAGCCTGCAAGCAAGGAGACAGACAACTTACCTGTTTTATTGCTTGATGAAAGAGGTAGAGCTCCTTCTTTAATAAGAGCGAAAGCAAAAGCTTATGAAAATAAATTAGAATCCTTTGTAACACACTAAAGGCTGCCTCAACCCTGCATTATGGTTTCCTATGAATTAAAAAAAATGTTTCATTCTGGGATAATATAGAAAAAGATATCTAATAAACCAGAGAGCTTTACAGCACCATTTATAAGATGAAAGGTATGATTAATGTCACTTTTAGGAAGATAATTGAGGCTTCTTCCATTTAACATGAGACACAAAAATATGTATTTCCATATTTATGCTTATCTAGAGTTATGCAAGTGGAGGTGAAAGAAATAAAATAAAATAAATAAAATAACTTGGATGTGTACAATGAGTTTTGTTGTTTGTGGGGGTTTTTTGTTTGGTTTATTTTTTTAAATCCTGAGCCTATTGCACCAACCTATCTCAACCACAAAACTATCCTAGCACCATGAGGATAAAGCATACTGCTTCCTTGGTATAATATCTGATAATTCCAGCTCTGACAGCAGAAACTACCGGGAGCATATGAGCTCAATACTTCCATTACCCAGTTTAACTTCCTTGTCTATTTATCATCATTTCCGTTTACAGAAAAAGCAGTAAACAGATCCTTCATCCTCAAAAAAAAAAAAAAAAATCACCATAGCACACAAATGGCACAAAAAGGACTTGCATCTGTTGTGCAGTTTGGAAGTTATAAACAGAGATAGTATTTAAACACCTTACACAACCCTAAGTGTTCTACCAACACCACACTGCAAGGATTGAATGCAAAATGTGAGTTTATGTGACAGATTCAAAACCATCTCTGAAGAACAGTTATGGATATAAGCAGGTTTCTTCTGAGCATAGTGCCCAGCAGGGTGGAACAATTTGGTCTTTCCAATATTTGTATCAAATTTGTGAACTTGTGGAGGAAAAAATATCAAACCACAGGATCACCAGAGAAAAGAAGCTTGAGAGCATTAAGCAGAAGTGAATTGTGCTAATCTGCTCCACAGGCAAAAAAATTCTACAGACATGTATTTTTTGCATTTAATTCTTTAGAGTGTCTTAAGCATCTCACCTGGGAACAACAGACATAAAAAAAAAAAAAATTGAAAGCAACTTCATGATACAGAAATAAGGGAGCTTTCTCTATGCAAAATCATTCTGTAAGTATAGAATTGGACAGATGTCCTTTTCCCAAGGGATCTCCTATGAAAAGTCAAAAGTGGTGTGCACAGCCCATCAAGTATCAAAATGAGTTGTAACTATGAGGAATCTTGTGGGATAGTTTTTTTTAGTGTTGTGTGGTGCACAACTTTCCTAAATATTACCATAAAAATAATGAGAAATCATCTCTGCTCAACACTGGAAACTACTGGAAACTACTATGATTTGAAGGGAGGGACTTTTAATCAGAGATGTTCCACCGAGGAAGGACAAAATTAATATTCAATTAAACATGTTGGCACATTTAACTAATGAATATTGATAAACCTGCATTTTTAAATTTTTCATATAAGCACATATAGCAGTTCTAGGGAGGAATGAATCGACAACACTATGTTTAAAAAGAAAACAATGAACTAAACCACAACACCAAGAAAAAGTGGGAGGGAAAGAGATGCATATGAAATAAGCTCAAATTAGGTTCTTCAGCTAGTTTAATTTAGATCTACAGATAACACACAAATATATATGAATGAAAACAGGACAAAGCCCAAATATAAATCTTTTCATGCTCAAAGTTATACAATGAAGGACAGGTGAGCATCTCTGGTTTCAAGTTCAACACAGAGCACTTGATTCACATTGGCTGCATTTCTTATGGGACCTATTTTTGAAGGCATGCTGATTTTACAAACCAGCTGATGTCATGTGTCTCTCATTATCACTGAAAGCAAGTGCCAAAGTCATATATTTTGTGCCAGTCCTTGTGCTGACAAAGCAGGGTGATGACACACTGGGTCAGGCCTTATTGCTATTCTACTAAGTTCTCCCCTTCCTATTTAAGGGTCCAGTAAAACAGGACTCTTCATACTATAAGACTGCTCCTCTCTTGTAGCTTCTGGGAACAGGAGTTATCACTGAAAAACATTAGATTCACACCATTAAGAGGTAGAGAAAGATATACTACAAGGTGGGTCTTTCAGATCTCATACTCCCCTTGTGTGGGTGCTCACATCGGCTGAGAGTTGATACCCTCCAGGTTTTTATGTGTATCCCAAGATGACTCACCCTTTCACCATCCAGAAGCAGGTGTACTCTGAAGTTCATTGATTCATTAAGAACGATCTCTTCATTTCTGTACAAAATCTGAAATATTCTGCTGTAAACGTTGTTTTCATGAACACAGGCTGAGCAAAGGCTGGAATCATCTGCATAAAAAAACCCAGAAAAAACCCTGGTGTAATTTCTGCAAGGAGATTATTTTTTTTTCTCCTACATTTTTGCCTTAGGATTATCTAGCCCATTTGTATTAGCACTTATAATTAAACACATTCTCAATAATTAATGGTAGTAGAACAGATTGTTATGGTGGGTTGCAGGTTCTAAAACATGGTGCTTAAAGAAACTAAACATTAAATTGTAGGCAAGCTGGATTTCAAAATGAGAATAGCTAACTCTTTGACAGCATTTACCCTGTTACTTTATTTCTAAAAAGGTCCAAAGCATCAAACATCTTCTATGGACATTTGCTACCTAACACTGTGAGGGGACTGTAGGTGTTCACCTGTGAAATTTCATCTTTTATTTGCAACGAGCATCTTTGAAAACAGAGTTGTCTTGTCATCTCTGGCATTTCCAGAAGTTACTACCTGGGAGGGAGGACACTAGCCAATAGGATACCTCAAATATAGAACCTGAAAATGCAGAGCCATCTTAAATTAAAATACTGAAAGAAAAAGCCATTTTTTCCAGATGCCAAAAGTCACGTGTAATCCTTCAGGCCTTAACCCATGTGAGAGCTGTCAATTTGGCCCACACAACTAGAATTAATCTGAGGAACTCAAGAACCAAACCCTAAGCTTCTCCACATGGAATTCAGACAGTCAATAATTTCATCTGTGTGCAAATGAACTTCACATAAACTCAGGCAGGATTTGTCCTTCCTGTTAGTTTAGGTACTCCAACGTACGTATTTTGTTTTGGTTACAATAGAGAGTATGAAATTAGAGACATCCTTCACCTGACAAAATATAAGTGCATGCTTTAGAGTGCAGGAAATTTTTACTTGAACTCCACTGCTTATGGAGTAATTCTTCTTTCACTAACAGGAAAACACTCTGACTTGCTTTGCTGTGCAAACCAACATTGGAGGTATATAACATTTACTACATTATATTCTTTCCAGAAGAGCCTGAGATGACTGTGTGACTATTTAACAAACAACTCGACGTGAGAGATAAATACTTTCAAGCTGTGTCTTGGCTATTAGTCAAAATCCCCTGCTAATTCTACTTCCATAAGCCCTGAGCAACAACTCCTTGCAAACTTTACTCAGAGCTGGTTTTGTCTCTTTCCAGCATTCAGTGATGCAGGAACCTGAGCTTTTGAAATATCATCCTTTAGCAAATGCTGATTTGAAACTCAAAAAGGTGTGCTTAAAAAAGCTGTATCAGTATCTGTCCTTCAAGCAGAGACAGATCAGTGATCATCATCAGGAGGCCAACAAGCACATGCTTTTTACAAAGAAGAGTTTTTAAAAAAAATACTTCGAGGAATTCGGGCTTTCACAGAATTGTTTGGAGTCCAAGAGCAGTAGTAAGACAAAAGTCCACTCAGAAAGACTTAGGGGCTGCTTGTTTCTCAAGAGTTTCAAATCAGGACAAGTCTATTCTGCTGTGCTAAAGCTTCTACAATGTTTTTCAATGCACGAATCATACACAATTTGCAGTCAGAAGTCAGTGAGTCAAGACTGGCAGAAGACTAAAGATTTCCCAAGCTGAAGTTTGGTTAATGTGAAAAACAAGAGAGAGGGAGAGAGAGAAAGAACATTAAAAACCAACCAACCAAACAAACAAACAAAAAAGAGCACCAGAAGCCACAGTAGAGAAGTGAACGGAGTTTTGTCATTGCAATGATCATTTTCGTGGCGCCAGTCTGCTGCTGGAACTGGAGTAATGCTGACAAAGAAGTACCTTCTCAAGAAAAGAAATATCATATATATAGGGCAGGGGGAAGAACTGATTAAATAACCAATAAGACAAATAAGACTTGAGCTAATTAATTAGTAGGACCACAGTACTCTCCTCCAGACTACATAAATTGGTTTTCTTATTGCTGACTTTTACCAAGCATACCTAGGAACAGCCTAAGTGTTTCACTCTGCTATTACCTTCCCATCACATAGCCTGTATAATAGTTCTGCATAGGTCCAGGCAACGTAGATAAATACACATTTATTCTTTGTGCCACACCACTTAGGCTAGAATGTTTCAGCCTGATTAGCTCTTCTAAAGCATGCAGTCATATTTATTTTAATTTAAAGCTCATCATATTAGAGACACTGCAAATAATCACATTAGAGGTATAATGCATTCTCATTCCTAGCTGGCAGACAAAGGAAGCTTTATGTTATTTGATTTGGGTATTGATATACTGATACTCTTCTAGTATGGAAAGTTTAATGCAATTTTCTTTTGAAACACATTCTTGCTCAGACCACTCCTAGTGTGTAATTGCTTTAGGAGCTAGATTTGCAAGGTGACATGAAGAGTCATTGAAGTCAAAGCCAAAGACATGCTGTAATGCTTAGTGTTGTCTCAAATCGGCATGTGACTGATATAGAACCAAATAAATATGCTAATTTTTAAGCAGAGAGATCCACCTGTGCAGACATCTTGCAGAAAACTACATCAGATGAGTCCCTGGTCATCTCCTAAACTCAACACATCCCCACCTATTTCAATGGCCACAGCCTGCTTTCCTTGTCTCTTAAAGTACCTGGCAGGAGCTTTCTCAGAGGAGCACTTGGCAGCATCAAGGTGGTTTACCAATGCTGACAGCAATGCAGGTATCCTGCCTCTCAAAGCAAAGGGGAATGACAACATCTTCACAGATGTTGCCCTTCATACAGTAGCACTCACCGTTGAATTCTGTGCTTTAAGGTTCAGGCAGGGACCAGGCTGTGCAACAGTACTGGAATTCTCTCACTAACAAGTGGTATCTTCGCTAAAGTGACTATTCCTTAAGTCACTCAATGAACACACCATCATCTCAGTAAGTTTTACAAACTTTCTCTTGTTTCTGGGATCCCTTCCGACACTCATCTGTCTAAACACACAGACCTATCTGTTAATGGACAATGGTGCTAAGGCTGGCAATCTCCATGACTGACATTGTTCAGAAAAGGTTGTTGGCAAATGACCCTCGGTGTTCACACCAAGCACCTCTGTTTTTTGGCACAAAGCTCAGAATGCTGTGAGAATGCATCTTGAAGCTATAGGCTTTCCTCAATCTCATTCTAACAGAACCTCGGTTAGAAAAACAGCTCTGAGTTATGCCTGCACTGCTCAACAGCCACATGCAGTCCAAGGAAGACACAGTATATAGAAAGTGCTAGGAGCTCTCACTCTCACTGCCTGGTGAGAGCTGGAGCTAAGACTATATTAACCTGCATTTAGCTCTTTTTTCCCACAATTTCAAAGACTTGGTCTTTGGTGAATTTAACAGGGAAAGTCTAATTTTGTGGTAATGGGCTTTTGCTCAGTAAATTTCTTTGTTAGGAGATCTGCGACCCTTGCAGGCTTCCTTAAGCTAGAAGAAATCCTATTTTCCTGATTCCTTTTCTGAAGTGGCTGTTCCATTTACTGCTTATCTTCTTTGAGGTCTTTGAATTATCTGGAAAAAGAAAGCTCTCAAGACAGTAACAACCATTGCAAGAATGAACAGGACAGTTGTGGTTCACAACCACTCATTTAAGAGAGGAAGAAATGCCTTTTGGTGCATCTCTTTCTTTCTATCCACAGGAACTATACTGCCATCCCACCACCACTCCTGGAAATCCCCTTACTTTATTCAGTAATGGCATTTTTAAAAAAGGAAGAGAAAAAGGCTCTTTGCAGTTGTGCATGTTTTCATATACATAGCATAGGCTACCTGTGCTCACCCAGCATTTTATCACATCTTATTTTCTTGCAGTCCACATACCCAATTTACAAACTATCCGTAATCTGCCTAATCTAGCTCCAGTCTATTCCACCTGGTCTTCCTACCTGGAAGATTTTATAGATAGATATTTATAAATGTTGTTGCAACATATCATACAGAAAGTGTTCATTCCTTTAAAGAATCAGAAAGAGGTTTTGCTATTTAAATCCTGGAGGACCCTGAAAATATCTGTCCAGATAATCTTACAAGGAAGAATTGATGGACAGGCGACCTGTAAACAGATTTGTTATTTATCTTCAGACTAATTTAGTAAGAATAGAAACGATATTGCTCTGTTGACCACTGCAAGAAGGAAGACCCTGGGGGGCTGGTAGTATGTCTGGTAGATGAGCAAAAAGCCCTGAAGAATAACATAACATAACATAACATAACATAACATAACATAACATAACATAACATAACATAACATAACATAACATAACATAACATAGAATAGAATAGAATAGAATAGAATAGAATAGAATAGAATAGAATAGAATAGAATAGAATAGAATAGAATAGAATAGAATAGAATAGAATAGAATAGAATAGAATAGAATAGAATAGAATAGAATAGAATAGAATAGGGTAGGGTAGAATAGAATAGGCTTGGTATAATGTCTCAGAGCATATAATGAGAGCTGGGAAAGGAAAGACATAAACAATGGATGAGAAAATCTAGTTTAACATCTGCAAGAAAAAGCACTGGAACCTGAGGACACCACTAGAAACCACAGTTCCCTACAGAAACATGTGGCATCTAGTCAAATTCACTTAACTATAGCTTTGCTGTCTGTAGTAAATATAATTTGACAAAGATGATAATGAAATCAGCTTTAGTTGACTAATGAGCTACTCCATTTGTGTTTTGAAGGTGTTTTGAAGAGCTTGCCTTTCTATTCCAAAAACCTACTGCTACATCAACTGAAAATATCAGTTGGCCAGACTGGGAGCATCCCTCGGCTGGTGCAAAGCTGTGACAGGGATCAAGTTTTCCTGATTTTCAAATGTGTTGGTTTTTTTGTTTGTTTTTTTTTTTTTTTTTTAACCCCTGAAAATGGTTTGAGAAGTTTCACAGTTCTTCTGTGTCAATAAATTTTCCACAGAGCAATCAAACAATAAACTCACCTTGGCAGAATCACTTGACAATGACGTGAGTATCTCAACCTCTGATATCTGTCAAGGACAGATTTTGAAATGGCAGTGTCTTGGTGTAGCTGAGACTTAATGATGAATGATTTCCCCAGAAACACCACAGTCATATGAACCCTAGCTGTTTGCAAAGCAATGGGATTGGCCAGTTTTTATGTCCTTTATAATCTGTTTGACATTTAACTGATTAGTGTCCTTTAGTCTCTACAGCAATTTCTTTTCCATAATTACAGTGTCAGGAAAAAATCCAAATGGAAAACAGATCTAACTTCAGATGACTTTATGACTATAGCACTGGAAACAACCTATTTATTTATTTGCTGTCAACTTCTTGAATCTCTCTTGCTGTCTGGAAAAAAAAAAAAGGCAGTATTATTATGCTGCTCTTCAGATAAATGCAAACCCAGGGTTCTGATGTTTTGCTTTTATGAAAGATATACTTTTCCATAACTCAGAGAAATCAAGATGCTGCAGCTGTAAGCAAAGCTTTACTGTAAGAATTTCTTAATGAACAGCACTGCACACCTAAATGTTTGTATTTCTGATTAATTGGAAGACATAAGAAGCATTTCACAGTCTCCATACTTGGGTTCCCACAGAAGAGAATTTCAGAGACATGTGATACCTTTAAACGTAGATGGGTTCATTCTCCCAGGTCACTCGTGCACAGATGGGTGAAGGGCATTACAATGCACTCACTTGAGAAGGAGCTGTGAACGTTTTGAAACCTTCCTACCCACAAACCTTATGTTGCTACCCACACAGACATGTTGTGTCAGAGGTTCATGTGGTCTTTCCTAATCTGCTTCAGTGGAAGGTCAACTGTTGGTAAAGCATAGCAGAAGGCAGTTTAAACTGAGCTAGATGTCCTTGCCCTGAAGTGAATGGGAAGCAACCACATAATCTATTAACATAGGCGAAAAAGAACAACAATAATACATGTGTACAAAAAAGATTACCTTTAAAACCTCAGTGTGGACTAGCTGTAGCCCACTTTACTGTAACCTGAGTGATCTCTACCACACATGTCATTCTTGTTGATACTGCCATAAACATAACTCAAATCTGTCTAGTGGATATTTACCTCCTTCAGCCATCCAGATACATACTTTGGGGTGTTCTGTCTCTTCAGCATCTGAAATTCCCACTGGCCTCACAAGGAGAGCTGGTTCATGTTCAGTGTTGCCAGAAAATACACATGGATTTTCTAATTTCTCAGTTTCCTTGTCATCTAATTTATTCTACTGTTGCCAAAATATGCAAACACAGTCCATACTAATATAGCTATATTTTTAGAGAAAATTAAGATATATGTATTCCTTGAATGAACAGTATGCCATCCTGCTAAAACCTAAGCACTTCACTGCAAAATATAACCAAAGAGACCAGAAAATCTTGTACAAATATCCCTGTTTATCTAACTTGCTTTTTTTCCCCTTTACCATCTGTTGGAGCCATATGCCTTCTTAAATAAGAGCTAATTATAGGTCTCCACTGCAACTAATCAAATAGTGGTAACTATTTGGTACAAGCTTCAGCTACAAATTTCATTTCTCTTTGTAAAACTTCCCCCCAAACCAGGCACTGAGATGGTTACCTTTCTCTGGTTTTCTGGACTTGGGTACACAATAGTTACAGCTGATACACACGTTTGTGTTAGCTTATGGGAGAAATTCGTAACAGGCTGGAGAAATAATAGGAGCCAAAGTACAGTTCCTGCCAAGTACATTATGAGGGGTGACTTTGGGACAAAAAGTGACTGTGTCTAATAAATATCCACTGACATGTCCTGTAGCAGAGCTCTTAGCATTTTAAATTTTCCTTCACTTCCCCTGTGCAGTTGTACTGGGTGAAAGAGAGAAAAGAAACAATCCTGTCACAAATGGATTCTAGCACTGAAGAATTAGAGCAAAGAAGGATCCAATACTAAAATTAAGTTTTGGAAGAGAGATACCCACTCATTTAGAGAACAATACATCTCCTAATGAGGTAAAAGAAAAGACAAAATTTCACTTCTATATCCAATGGACATTTGTATAAATGTCAATTTACACTATTCAGGCAAACGTTTTATAACTGCCTCCAGTGTCAATGTCATTCTGCATTGCTGTGTAATCTGAAAGGACTGGAGGATAAAAATTAATCCAGTTCTAAATATGGCAAATGAAAAGTTGAAGTGCCTTTAAAACACCCCAAGCACTAAATAGCTCTTTCAGCATCACAAGACTGTGGCAATTTCAGACTGTCATACTGACCTTCCAGCAAATTTGGAATGGTTTCAACAGAAATTGGGATTAAAAAAAAAAAGAAGAAAGACGGAAAGAACATGATTTCAGTTAATTCATTCCAGCCACCAAACAGGTAGTTATTTCTCATTATAACTGCCACAACCTCTTTGTGTGAATGAGTGGCGCACATAGAAGAAAGAACACTTCCAGGATTTCATTTCAGATAGTCTTTTCCTCCCCTACCAACAGGAAGATTTCCTTTCAATTTTCTGTAACACTACAAATGTTTATAAACATCCAGATATGTAAGAGTTGAAATGCATATAAAAAATGTGAACATGCATACTTTACAGACCCTTCAAGCATGGATATAACATTAGGACCCACCTGTTACTCTCTCAGTGCTGCACAGCGTATGTGACATCATCTCATCAACACAACAATAGACTCAGAGAAGTCCTGAGCTAAAATCACAGACTTTACATCAAACTGGAAATTAAAGATTTCCCAGATGGTGCTGTAACGCTTTCGAGACCTTTGATCAATATTATGGATTGGAAACTAAATGCTCTCCTAATGTACTGTTGCAATGTCTGCTGTGCTCAAGAAGGTGATGGATGACAGTCGTATATTTCCCAAACTTTCCTCTTCAGCATTATGGCCAGCACTTTACTCAGAGGGTAAAGTACAGTAAATTAAATATCTAAAACATTTTGTGACAGTCTATAAAAATTTCAACAATAAATCTATCAGATGTAAGAGGTAGTACCTAGATCCCTCTGCAAAATAAAAAGCTTGAGGATTCAGAGCAAAGGACCTCAAGCTTCCACTGGAAGAAGTCACCGTTGTTGGTTGGTGTTTCTGAAAAGCCAGGCAAGTTCTCTAGGTTATTTCAGGTTCTCAGTCTCTAGATCACAAAAGTAAACTAAAAAAAAAGTGCCATTTTTAGAGGGGGCAGGGGCATGGGTTGTGTTTGGTTTGGGTTTTTTTATTTTTTCTGTATAATACCAGTCTTTCATATCCTTTCTATGATCAGTCTTTAAAGTTATTTACAAGACATCTGATTTCTCAGCTGCAGCAGCTGCAGCTAAATTTCTTTCATTTCACAGGCTTCAGGGTCTTTTTGCAGTGTGATGTTCAATGTGGGTTTGTCACACGCACATTTGCAAGGTGAGCCTCCTCCTCACCTCAGGTTCTTACTCCGTGTTCAAGTGGATCTGATCAGATTCCTTGCTCATCACTAGATCCATCCATAAAATGATTGGGAAAACTCCCTGAGTTCCCAGGGTAAGATAATGAGCTAAAAATCAGATGTTCCTCTTCTGACCCCAATTCTTTCCAGAAACTACTACACAATCGTTGTTCTAGAGATATTTCACATGTACAACATTGGTTTCTCAAGGCAAAGAAATAAAAATCAGCCTCCAGAAAGGCAGTTTACATGATGGAGATTGACAGAATTAGAGCACAGGTAATTTATGTCAAGGTCTCATGTTTTCAGTACAAGTATTGTCACAACTCTTCAAGCAGGCAGGTGGCATTCAGATATGCAAGCCAAACTGTACAAAGAAAATTTTGTCTACTTATTAAGAAGACTAAAGGAATAAGAATTTCATTTAAATGCTAACACACTTACATTAAAAAACAGTTTCTGCTAAAAATAAAACCGATATTGAGTATCTTCAAAATAAGCAAACTGTATTGCTAATCTCTAATGGAAACTGGTTTCTTATGAGCTGTAAGCTTAACTGAAACAAACAAAAAAAGTCCTTCTGTATGTTTTGTATCTTTTAAACCATCCTTTGGGCAGATATCTTAAAACTTCCCATCCGAGACTCAAGATTACTCCTTTCCTAGGTCAGCCAGCTCCTGCCTGATTAGTGATTTAATTGCTAAACTGTCTGTGCAACTCATCACAACAATGGAATAGAACTATTTTTTTTCTAATTCATTTGCTTCTCCAATTAGATTCCATTAACCTCTGCCATTGCATTAGTTTTTTTTTTTTTTTTTGCTTTTTAATTATGAACATTATCTCAATTGAAATCCTGTAGCTTCATCTGGCTCACACATGCACATAAATCAGCAAGACACCAATCACACTTTGTCAATGCATGTCAGGCACAAACCATTTGGCTTTCTGTCTGGGATTTCATTAAACTGCATTAATGTTCTCTCGTGTCTGTGATGTGCCAAGAGTATCATTACCTGTTCTTTTTCTTTGGCCTGTTTTCTTTTAACTCTTCAGTCTGAGTTAAGGGTCATTCAAGAAAAGGATCTGTTATCACTTTCTAAACAGACTGTTTTTTTATTCAGCATAAACTTTGCATATACATCATGGTCCTGCAGTAAAGTCTTAAATGGACTGAGAAATATAAAACAAAGCATCCTGAATCTAATCCTACCTACATTCCTCAACAAAACCTGTCTAAAACTTTGAAACTGAAATGGACTAAATCGTATCTATCAAAAAAAAACCCTCATATACAGTCCCCTGTACTCAAAGGTTTAAATGCATTTACTTCTCCAAGACAAATAAAGATGCCACTATAGACAGTAAACTTGCAAAAATTACAGTAGATTTCTGAAGACAATACTGAAAACCAATGGCAAAGCTAGGAATGGACTCTCATCTAGTGTCATGAAAATCCTGTATTTACTACCAAACAAACATATAGACTACTGTTGCATTAGACTTCATGTGTTACAGGGGTCTGTGGTTACGCTAACACTATCTAGACAGCACTCAAGAGATCTGGATTCTCATACTACCACTGTCTTCTTAGACATTTGGCAAATCATAAGGCATTTCTGTGCTTCATATTCCCATATATTAACTTCTTTCATTTTGTCTCATTTAACCAGTATATGACTGTCATCTTGAGGTCTGAGTTTTATTACAATACTTACAATACTGCTCTCAGCTGTTTTATCTAACTTGGCAGAGAAATACTGCTGAACCTGGGCTGCATGGCTTCCACAGTAAAGAAATTATGCATAAATTTCCCTATATAGCTTTTGCCTAATGGCAATCATGCTCACAAGTTTTTATAAAGATTTAATAAAATCTTGACTCTTTTTCTTCATCCTCTAAACTTATCCATCAAGATTCCTAATAATTTTGAAAGCAACGAACTGAAGTGAAGTCCAAGAAGACAAACATACCTCCCTGATATAAGCTGACAATATTCAACATACAAGATTTGCAAGATATGAATTTAAGCCCATGGAGTTTTTTTCCTGGAGGTATTATAACTTGTGAAGTTTCCAGAATACAAGAAGTCAGACCTTTGTTACAGCTGCTTACAGCTCCCTTGCTAGCTATAAAACTCTTTCACAAAGAGTAATAAAATAGTATATATTCAAGTGACATAACTTTGGAAACATTCCATTTTTTCTGCTGCTGCATTGGAATTAGGAGAAGGAGAATGTAAGTGCATTGCTCTTCTGAATTTCAGTGGTAGGAAAGTCTGAGAGAACAAATATTGGAGATCCCAACTAGCAAGTAGTGTACTAGAGTAATTAGGAAAGTACTGATAAAGTTTGGAAGAAGATTCACAACTAGTATAAACCAAGTCCCTTTTCTTTTCAGTTGTTTTACACATGCTGGAAAACAGGGAGATGCTGTTTTCCATTACCCAGGGAATAGTGATTTAGGTTAAGATTGTTTTAGGTATATTGAGAAAATAATTACAGTGCACTTTGCATAAAGCTTTTCTGCATGTTCATGTCCTTGTAAGAATGGCTGTCCTTGAAAATGAGAGCTGTGGGAAATTGTGTAGTAGCCATGGATATGAATCATAGAGACCAGACTAAGAATTAGCTTGTTCATATTTAAAATTAATAGAAAGAATTTAAAGACTTTC
Source organism: Indicator indicator (assembly GCF_027791375.1). Classification (NCBI taxonomy): domain Eukaryota; kingdom Metazoa; phylum Chordata; class Aves; order Piciformes; family Indicatoridae; genus Indicator; species Indicator indicator. Next base: position 19,546,912 of record NC_072021.1, read on the forward strand.
TGGGAACTTTTCAAACAGGTAAAACGAATGCAAACATGGAGGGAAATTGGAGAGAGAGAGAAAGAGAGAGAAAATGAAAGAAGAAAGAAAGAGAAAGAAAAAAGAAAGAAAGAGGAAGGAAAGGAAAGAAAGAAAGAAAGAAAGAAAGAAAGAAAGAAAGAAAGAAAGAAAGAAAGAAAGAAGAAGAAAGAAAGAAGAAAGAAAGAAAGAAAGAAAGAAAGAAAGAAAGAAAGAAAGAAAGAAAGAAAGAAAGAAAGAAAGAAAAGAAAGAAAGAAAGAAAGAAAGAAAGAAAGAAAGAAAGAAAGAAGAAGAAAGAAAAGAAAGAAAGAAAGAAAGAAAGAAAGAAAGAAAGAAAGAAAGAGGGGGAGGGGAGGGGAGAGGAGGGGAGGGGAGGGGAGAGGAGGGGAGGGGAGGGGAGGGGAGGGGAGGGGAGGGGAGAGGAGAGGAGGGGAGGGGAGAGGAGAGGAGAGGAGAGGAGAGGAGAGGAGAGGAGAGGAGAGGAGAGGAGAGGAGAGGAGAGGAGAGGAGAGGAGAGGAGAGGAGAGGAGAGGAGAGGAGAGGAGAGGAGAGGAGAGGAGAGAGGAGAGGAGAGGAGAGGAGAGGAGAGGAGAGGAGAGGAGAGGAGAGGAGAGGAGAGGAGAGGAGAGGAGAGGAGAGGAGAGGAGAGGAGAGGAGAGGAGAGGAGAGGAGAGGAGAGGAGAGGAGAGGAGAGGAGAGGAGAGGAGAGGAGAGGAGAGGAGAGGAGAGGAGAGGAGAGGAGAGGAGAGGAGAGGAGAGGAGAGGAGAGGAGAGGAGAGGAGAGGAGAGGAGAGGAGAGGAGAGGAGAGGAGAGGAGAGGAGAGGAGAGGAGAGGAGAGGAGAGGAGAGGAGAGGAGAGGAGAGGAGAGGAGAGGAGAGGGAAAAGAAAAGAAAAGAAAAGAAAAGAAAAGAAAAGAAAAGAAAAGAAAAGAAAAGAAAAGAAAAGAAAAGAAAAGAAAAGAAAAGAAAAGAAAAGAAAAGAAAAGAAAAGAAAAGAAAAGAAAAGAAAAGAAAAGAAAAGAAAAGAAAAGAAAAGAAAAGAAAAGAAAAGAAAAGAAAAGAAAAGAAAAAGAAAAGAAAAGAAAAGAAAAGAAAAGAAAAGAAAAGAAAAGAAAAGAAAAAACAGATTTTCTTGTTTCAAAATGATTGCTATTATATAACAAACACCTTACTGCATCAGCTATGCAAACTTCCCTGGTTTCTGAGAAGAGAGATGTGGAGTAGTGTTTTAAGTATCTAGTTGCTCCCTTAGTGTTCCTTACTGTTTCTTGAGGGATCCTTTTGCAAACCATCAGTTCACTTTACTTTTTGCATCCCTATTGAGATATCTGAATATTCATATGTGTCTGGATGTTCATATGTCCACTGTTATCAAATTCAACAGTATTTGGTGTCACTGGGTTTGAGGCACATTTTATTGGAAACATTTCTTCCGATAATGCTTAAGTTTGTAGTATCCCTTGTTCCCTTTCTGTCTGAAAGGTTCAATTTAGACTTAGAATTTATGTTTTTTATAGAAGAGGTGCAGAAAACAGTTCATGAGTTCACAGCTAGAGACATTCAGAACTGCATAGTTTATCCACATAAAATGACGACAATTTCTATGTAGTAGTTAATATTTAACCCTTATAGACTTTCTGGACAGACATTTTAGAAACTACAACTGGTATTCAGTAGCTGCCTATCTCATTGCTTTTCTTGTGTTACTACATTGATTTTCTTCTGTGCACTGAAGTCAAGTACTTTCCTCTTGCACTGCCTACCACATGTCTACTTCATATTTTAAATCACACTTTTACCTGGACATCTAGCTTTGAGTAAGCAAATAGCATCAGAGACTTTTCAGATTGTCTGAAACTAGTAGATGCAACTCATTGAGGATAGCTTCTCAAGAATTTCCATCATATTGCCTCTCTACAAATTTATGAGCCAACCTTGTAACGATGGTCAGAGCTAGAGTAATTGTATCTTTGGAAGGCAACAGGAGAGTTAATGTGAAATCTCTTAACAAAATAAGCTTGAAACAGAAGACATGCACAGTCAGGTAGGTTTAAAGAATGTTTTGTGGAGTTTGTGTTCTTCCCTTATTTATTACAAAAAATAGAGTTGAAGAGGACAAGTTGCTCATAGACCTAAAGGCTTAATGAACAAGGAAAGGTTTAATCCTTTTTCCATTATTATATTCTGCATCACAACTCAGACTATGAAACATGTTTTAGCCTTTAAAGATCACACTCTATGAAACAGAAATACTTCTTCCCATACTTTCCCAAGTTTGCCTTCACTATCTTGTTTGACTGTATGAGTACAGTCACCAGGCTTTGCCTTCACCATTTTGTTTGCTGTATGAGTATAGTCATCAGGCTTTTGTTGGCAATCACCAGGCAAGTAACCTCACAGACACAGGCAAGCACAAAATTCAGTTCAATTCCCTTGTGTTTTTCTTAATTGGCTGGCTAATGTGAAATGTATCCCCTAAACCCATCCACATCCTGCAACTGAACACTGTGTCAGAGAACACTTTCTGTTCTGAAAAGCCTTGTTGCTAATGAGCTTCAGATTCCTTTCTTGCATAAGCCAATTTCCCATTCCACATAGCAATTATGCAAATGAAGGTGAACTTCAGGATAATTTTCATTGGTTCCTCTCAGCTCATGATTAAAATGATAAAAACACTGAATAACCTCCATTTCCATCTGAGGAAAAACTGGTACACACACACACACAAAAAGATTTTTAAACAGGGCATGCTAAAACAGCTCTTCCTCTTTGTCCCAAAAGGATAACAATAAATGGATGAAAACCCACCTCCAGATGATATTGTTCAAAGTGTTCACTTCATTGTGTGTGACCCAGTTTCCCATCATAGCTAACTCCTGCCAAAACCAGGCACTGTGCAATCTAAACAGTGAGCAACATTCTAGATTAAATCTATCTGATATGACACAAAAGCCTTCAACATGGTTTGAATAGTGTAGAAGCAATCTATCATGTGAATATTTTCATGGCCTTCATCACATCCTCACAGTGTGAATTCTTCATCTTCTTCATCCCTCACAATGCTGATTGTAGGTATTTTTTACATCCTCTTTGCAAGTGGAGAACTGAGACAGAACATGACTTGAGCCTGTGCCCTCAAGAAGATCTGAATCTAAGTGTCCTACCGAAAATTGGAGAGAAATCCTTTTGGACAGTGGGAAGTTGAGGAGAAATCTCACAGTTCAGTGACAGTGCAGATTCCCTGTTCTCTTCCTCTCTTCCTGAGATAGTAGAAACTTCTATTACTGGAAATCAAAAGACTACAATTTGAAGTTTAATTTGGTTTCATTAAGACCCAACTGAACAAAAACCCCCAGCCTTACTCTTATGATCCACAAACAAGAGAAATTAATTATAGAAGTCTAACACTCTGCTTTTTTCTTCCTGTGTGCAACATTAGTACAGAAGCACATGGTAATCCTTTGTAGTCTCTTCTAATATAAATTTTGAGACTCTGGGCTCTGGTGAGTGTATTTTTAATAAGATACTATTATGTCTAGTAACAGAGAGATCCTTATTGTGTTAATTATAGAAGAGATTTTTCATCTCTCACAAATACCTACTTTATTAGTGATTGAGTGGAGTTATCACACTACTCTTAAAAAGGAAGGAAATTAAATGATATTTCTGAGTAGGTCATATGGTGAAAACTCAAATCCTAGCTTTCACTTATTTCTAGGAACAGAGACTACTGACAAGGATCCCCAGATCCACATTATACCACTGCTACTATTCAGATACACCCACTAGCCTTGAATAACATTTTTAGCATGGAATCTCCCATGTAATTTTAGTCACAGTAAAAAGTAAATAACTAGTGGGGTTTTGTTTTTTGTGGGTTTTTTGGTTGGTTGGTTTGGTTTTTTTTGTTTGGGTTTTTTTTTAGTGATCGGTGAGGAGGAATCAAGACCTAATATGAGAAAATCATTGTAATCTAAAATCCATCAGATATATGGAATTAAGTTCTTTCAGTATTACTCATTGTGTTCAGATGGAAAGAGAGGAGGTTCAGGGAGTTTTGAATTAAAAATCCTCACTTTGTACTTTCCAGGCAGGATGAATAGTGTACAATATGCTGATGAAGAAGTGTTCCGCACAAGTACACTGCTCTCGGGAGGCAAGTTGATTCAGAGAAGGTGTTGTATTGGGTTGCAGAATGTACTAGGTCAAAACTAGGCTAAAGATTTTCAATGTGTTTTTGTGCTTCTAAACACAGTCATAGGCTCTTACTTACCTCACAAAAACTTGGCCTTGTAGCTGTGCTAACTCACAGTAATAAGGCATGCTAAGATGTGCAGATGAAAGTGCTACACAGAAGTGGCAAGACCTTGTAGCTGTTAATGAGCAAGTACCAAAAAAAAAAAAATTAATCAGTTTATCTGAGGTGATTAAAATGTATTAGTTCTTTTCCTCACATTTTCAATTGTTTTGCTCTGTTGCTTCTGAAGACATAAACATGCATCTTTTTCCATATACGTGACAGGCATTAAGCTTAAGTTGCCCAGAAAGTGACAGAACATTGCCCAGTAAGCAAGAAGATGTAATCTGCCTAGAAGCAGCCCTAAGGTGAAGGTGTTAAAGATCGTAATTCCACTAAGGTAGTATCTGGCACCAGATATATTATGGAATTCAGTCACTGTGCAGAAGGGATGTATCTAAGATGGTGGGGAAAGTGATTTTTGCTCTCTGAGGCTTCAATCTCCTTCCCTCTGGGTAGCCCTTAACTGCACATTCAGATGGTCTCTCTTTCACATTGGTGACAAATTGTGCATCTACAATTTCCCTTCATCTCCAAGTTTGATGGGCATAAAGGGTGGTGGAGGAAGTGAAGTACTGCAGTCTCCTGTGGTGGGGTGAGAGCCCAAGCTCCAAGGAAGCTCTGCATTCAGCTTTGAAATCAACATGTAGCTTATCTCCTGGACCTGGATCCAGAGGTGTCCATCGTGTGCAATGAGACACACCAGACACTAGGAGGAGTCTCCCATGCTGCCCTGCTGGAGTTATATCTGGCAGGTTAATGTGTAGAGGTGGGGAGAAATTTATTAATGAGCCTCCTAATTTTGGATGATCGTGATGCTGCAATATACTTTCATTTAGGACACAAACCATATTCCAAAAACCTCTCACCTAGAAGAAAAGTCAGTGGTTTAATTACATCAACAGACTCTCTGTTATTATTGCAACTCATTACACAGTGTGTGGTAGAAATAGTAGGTTAAATATTTCTCTCTTTGGATCCACTTATTACTCTCTGAAGTGTGAACCAGCTATAAGAAGTTTCCAAACTATAAATAATTCTCTGTTCTCCTACACTGTCACATATCCAAGAATCTCTAAGCTCTTTATGTAAAGTAATTAAGTTTCACAATACCCTTATGGTACAGATACAATTAACCCATATGAGGAAGCTAAATCAGAGGGAGGCAATTGCTCAAGACCAGAGCTGGGAAATAGAACCTAGAATCCATAGGAATTAAGGAACAATAAATCTTCCTAGGTCCTCAAATCGTCCAGATATCATATGCCATGCAGGCACATATATAACTTCAACATAGCTCAGTGTTACAAACACTCAGCAATTTTTGTTACTGTTAAGCTCCCTCTTGAGGTTTTGCTTCTAGTATCCACCATCTTGAGAGTAAATTAGATGTAGAGTTCAGTGATTACTATCCATATGTGCCATAATTTCATTTTTGTGGACTTTATTTGTTTAACCAAGTGAAATGACAGTAGGATCATCTAGATATTATACTTTCATCTGCATTTTTGTTGTAAAAGTAACAAATGCTAAAGCAAGTTTCTCTGAACTAAATATGAATAACACAATTTCATGACTGTTTGTTCTAACATAATGAGAAGACTTTATTCTCACACTGCTGGGAAACTGTATTTCCTAGATTTCTTTTTTCTTTGTTTAATTACCAGGTTTTGATAGCAACATCTGGTGCGTATTAGATATTCTGTAATATCATTTCTTTAAGAAGAAAAAAAATGAAATTATAGTACCATCCATCAGCTATATTCTCTCTCTCTCTTTTTTTTTTTAATTACATAACATCATTCCCTTTGTTCCTCAAATATCATTCACAACATTTATAAAATATACTTGTCAAACATATCTCTCAAAGTTACAGTTTGCAACACTTATGTGAAAATTTCCGTCCTGTAGTGGGTGGAGACTGACTTTAGCACTTGCTACTTTGACACAGTAAGATGTAGTAGATCAGTGCTCTACTGATCTACCCATTTTAGATGCAGGCACATTCAAGGCACATTTAGATGGACACACCGCGTTTTAAGGGAGTTTATGATTTTACGACTGGAGGATGTTGTGGTAACAAATCTCTAACAGTTTTTTCTGGAGTAGAAGGTGATATTTTATCACCCATCTGTAAAAAACAATTGTGTAATTTTGAACTTCATTAGTTTCTATTAGAGAGCATGCTATTGCACCTTGTAGTTTTATGCCAACAGATATATAATTTAAAATCCAAGTGAAATCAGGAGTTTTCGTAACATTCATCACCAATTTACCAAAACTTTACACAAGTGCTTATCTAATAAATGAGCAGTGTTTTTCTTCCTGATTCAAGGGCCTTTGGGTGTTGAATGGAGACATGAACCCCACTGCCATACAGCAATGAGATTCTAGAAATGCAGAGAGCAGAGAATCTCAGAAATCCTCCCAGAAGTCCTTTATTACTGCATTGTAAAATCCCCTGCATTACAGAGTCTCAGAGTCCCACTTTCAGAAGTCCCATAGGCCCTTGACAGAAGAAGCAGCTAACAGAAGTCCTGAGCATAACCATAGCAGCATCCCTACACAGAAGCCCTAATCAGAAGTAGCTAAGAGAAGCAGAAGTCTCTAGCAGCCTTAACCAAAGTCCCTAACCCGAGATCCTTGAGAAGCCCTAAACAAAGTGCCTATTGCTCAGAGTGGCTGTGTTTTATACTCTTTGTTATCAATCCCTTAACCAGTAAAACCCAACCACATATATAAGCTAAAATTGTTGTTGTTTTGCTCTATGCAGTGTGATAAGGAATTGGTCAGCTGAGGAATCTGCACACATCCAGCAGCTGCCCTCTGAACAGTGGCTGCAACAAGTAGGATCTTTTTAAGACAATTGGATTATTTTCAAACTTCAGGTCACAAATCAGCACTTCACGACACAGAAATTTACGGCAACCACCAGAGAAAGTGCCTGCTTCTGACAGATCAGGCCATATGCAAAGATTCCTTGTAGTATAGAGGAAGCAGTTCATGGAACATGGAAGAGGACCCAATATTACGTGACTCTAGAACAGAAGAAAACACAAACCAACAGGTGGGATTTTTTTTCCCAGGCAATTAGAGCCTGTTTGAGCCATTTGGTTTGTTATCCTGCTTCAGGTTTTTCCTAATAATTCAGGGAACCTATTGCTTTTAATCTTTGGAAAAAGCGAGAAAATTTGGTATGAAATCCAAGGTGATAAAAAGGTACTTAAGTAAATATATAAATGTACACATAACATTATTTCTGTATTCAGAAATCTGTAGAAAAGGAAATGTTGAGTTCCAGCATTACCTGCAGATTCCAGCAAGGAATGCAAGTCTAAAGAAGGAAGAAGAACGTTTGAATCACTCTGTTATTCAGTATGACTCCCTCTCAAGTTTTTTGTCAGAGAACAAGTCTTGCAGGCATCAGTAATTCAAAGCTGACATTTAAACCAGATTCACTCCCCATGCAGGCGAATGCTGGCAAGCAAAGTTTAAAGCAAGACTGGGATTTTCCCACTGTGACATATGGTGCCATGCCAGCATTGATTCCTGCATCATCAGTTTTGCTGTGGTAGGTTGCTAGGCGCTGCTGGACAGGCTGTCTACAACATGCCTCAAAGGTCCCACTACAGATGGGAGGCTGAAAGATATGAGAGTACCTACACAAAGAGGTCTTTCTTTAAGGGCAGTACACACACCATCACTGAGAAAGTGATTTGACTCTAGGCAGTTTTATGCCATCACACATATCCTGTCTGTGCAACTTAAACATCAAAATGAAATGCAACTACTTAAAGGACAATCTTAGTCTAGCAAAATGCTCATGCCTAAATGGACCAATTTACTCTTTTCTTCTCACACTTAAGAGCTATATAAGGCAACTCCAAAAAGAAAACTGAAATACCTGCATTCACAGTCTTTGTCCATGCCAGTCATCTCAATTCAGAATCAGAGTGGTTGGAGTTGGAAGAGCTGTTTAAAGTTCATCTAGTTCCAACCCTTCTACAATGGACTGGGACATTTTTCACAAAATAAGGTTGTTCAAAGCCTTATCCAATCGAATGCATCTATTTTTTTTTTCTTTTTTCAGCAACAAAGAGAACATGAAGATAAAGAATAACTGAAACTAGAAAAGAAGCAGATATCAACTGTTTCTGATTAGAGCTGCTAGAAAGACAATGGATGTTCCATTTGTTTCTACTGCTAAAAGTTATTAATAGAAAGCAAGGCAATCCTTTCTCTAAAGTGGAAATAATAATAATAAAAAAAAAACACAGAAAACAAACCAACAAGAAACTAACCAAAAAAACTCCTGCCCACAAAACTCCCCTTTCTTAAAATTAGCATTGAACAGCCTTCTATAAAGACGTGTCACAGTTCAGACACCAGAACTCTACTTTAGGTTCAAAGAGTATCAGAACAGCTATAAAAATGTTCCTTTCTGGAAATAAAAGAATCTATGAGCAAATCCTCCAGAGTTTTTCCCTCTCATGACATCATTTTCCTACATAGCTTTTCTGCTGAAAGGAGATTTTGGATCAACTGTCAGAGGGTATATATCTCTAGCTATTTGGATTGCTGCTGTTTATCTTATGCATTTTGAAAGTTATTAATTTTTTTTTTATATATATATATGTATATTTGCATCTTTGAAGTAGTATTATGATTTTCCAGATAAAGATAAGGGCAGGCAGTTTGTGCTGCTATGTTCCCTGTTTTAATCTGTAGGCCACATTTTTGTTTTCAGAGCAGTCCCTCTCAGTGTTACTGATGGGAAATTAAACCAAACATCATTCCTTGGCTTGAACAGTAAATTAAGCAAATACTTCTGAAAGGTGCACATGTACACTTGAAAGCACAGAAAATTCTCTCATTCTTCTAATTTATGGTCACATCTAATACAGAATGTTAAGCTTCAGAGCTACTGACCACACACATGATGTTCTAGAGAACTGTTAATAGCACAGAACGCTTTGTTGAACCTCAATTTCGATTCCTGGTTCATTGAAATTCAAGCCTGGCTTCTATTTCCAAGTTTATTTTTGTACATCTATGAAATTTATGAATATAATCGTAGTTTTAGTCTTACAAAATCTAAATAAACAAACATCGCTTCCTCAGTTTCAATTAACAAATCACTGTGCCATTCCTAAAAGAATGTATGAATTCAGTTTTTAGATCACTTAGCTTTTTTTTCCTGCTAGTTGCACCATGAGGTCCAAAGAAAAGAATAAGAAAGTTGTTCTTACCTGGAATCTCCTTTCTCTTATACTTCACCCTGAGAAATTAGTTGGAAGCATTATGCAAAATCCTGAAGGAAGCAACCATCTTTGGTTTTTTTTTGTTGGGAAAGACAAAGGTACCATTTGCTCTCTCTGTGCACTCTGTCACCTTTCCTACTTTTTACCATTACTTGCCTGATTTACATGCATACACACATGAATGCACAAAGTGCAATCACAGCCTTTTTATGTCAAGTCTTTTAAATTAAAACACAATGGAAATGTCTCTCTCTGCAGAAGTTCCTGAAAATTCTGTTATAGTTAGCAGATAGAACTAGGTGTGATTTGACTCATCTTAAAATAGATATGTTAAATTACTCCCTCAAATTACATGTTTCCTCAGACTATAAAGGGAGACTGGTTGATTGCTTTAGGTGGAGACACTCACAGCATAGATACAGCAGTTAGAGAACATAGTTTTTACCCTCTGTAACAAATTCCCAAGGCTTCTTCCATCTCACAACCATAACTCAGGATTCAGATGATTTATTGCCTGCCCTTAGAATACAGCCTAACACATCACTACAAGACAACTATTTCCTGATAGATTGCAAAACCTGGCAAAATAAGGTGTGTTAGAGTATATACATGCAGAGTCTTAGTAGCTGCAGTGGTTCTTCCCTGGGGAAAGTATATTTATGTGTATTTATGTATATTTCTATGCATGTATAGAGATATGTATATGTATATACACATATATATGCATGTAAATATATGTATATATATGTAACTAGTCAATATATATATATATTTATATATATATGTTTTGAATAATGAATATCTAATTCTTACATAGTAACCATCAGGTGTAGATTTCAGGATATTTAAATCCTATTTGCTTATCATCTTTTGTGTCCCAGTCAGTAGGACATCCTGATAACTTACACTCCCAAGAAGCCATCACTCCCTGCAGCATACCTGATATGCCAAGCAGAACACAATCCTTAATACTTTTCAAAAAAAACATGGAAATACTTGTGATGCCCATACAAAAATACACTTGCATCTTCCTCAAATTGTAGTGATTTAGTTCCTACTAATTGAGACCCCAAAGTCTTTCAGCCCAGATGACTGGTGAGACTTCATATTTGTCACATTCGTTGTGTAGCAAAATCTTCAACCCAGAATTATCTGCTAAATCTGAAGGTAAAACTTATGAAGAAGCTGAGGCAATTGAAAATGTCATCATGCTAAATGATGTCTTTCCTGACGAACCCCTCTGACACACAGCTAAGACATGCAGCCATGATGCATAATCCTTCCTATATTCACTCACTCTGTTCTGCATTCCCTATGGATAGAATGAAAACAAATGCACTGTTGTGATGTCTGCCTATTTCTTAGCTAACATAAATGTAGCAGACTAGCATCTTTTTTTTCAGAATTTTGTACTCTTTCTATACACCTCTATTCAGCATGTTGCATTCCCTCTGATATAGCTTATCTAGAGAAAATACAAGGTTATCACAGCTGTCAGTTACATGATACTGCCTCAAGTTCACACTGAATTCAATGGATGTGGGCCAAACTTTGAGGTTTATATGTATACCTGCCACTCAACCTTAGCACTAACTCTGCTAAAACTCTTCGAGGTACTTAACCTCACAGAAATTTATAGCTCCCATGAATCACAGAATCACAGAATGGCTTCATTTGGAAGAGACTTCAAAGGTCATCTAGCAGTAATCCCTCTGCCATGGGCAAAGACACTTCCCACTAGACCAGGTTGTTCAAAGCCTCATCCAGCCTGGTCTTAAGGACTTCCAGGGATAAGGAGTCCACAACTTCTCTGGGCAAACTGTTCCAGTGTCTCATCACCCTCTGAGCTTCTAAGACAAATCCATTCTGGTTTTGGCTCTAATGACAGCCATGAAGGAGCTTTGCTGATACAAGATTGTCTCATACACAGAATTTTGGAATACTTTGTGGGTTTTTTTGTGGAGTTTATTTTGTGATTGATACAAAAGTGTTATACGCTACTCTGTAACAGACAAGATTTTCATAGTTCACCACAAGATGTCTAATTTTTAATGTAGCTGCCTTCCTGGCACTCGGTGAGCAAGAAATATTAGATCTTATTGCAGATTTTAAACTGTGATTGGTTATTTCGCCTATTTTGACATCCCAGTTTCAAATGTATCTCATTTCTGAAAATGTAGTATTGTAGGTTGAAGGAAAAAAAAAATCAAAACCTGAAAAAATAGAAATAACCACTTACTTTTGAACATTTAGGCTCTAAGGGCAACAAACTGGGATTGAACCTATCCTCATGAACTGAGTTGCATATCTGCTTCTTAGAAGGCTCGAAATCTCAGTTGTTGAGGTTTGAAAATGCACATTTTTTTAGGAGATGAATATTCATGCAGACACTTAATTTTTACAATTCATCCAAAATAAGCCTACTTTGAAAATGCAAAGACAACATTTTTCAGATACTAAGTCTGTCAATGCATCACCATTTTCCTATTTAAATGTTTGAAGAGGGTTGCTTTAGTTTTGAAATATTATGTTTAGCATATTTATATTTGGAATAAATGTTGATGGTATATTTAGGATAAATAATTTCTAAATGAGAGACCATTATTTTTAAAATGCTTGATCAAATAGTGCATAATGCTTTCTCCTTCACCATGACATGAAATTAAAGCTGCATATTTCTGAGATTAATCCTTTATATTAATGTTGCCTTTTGACATTTTGAACTGGCCTCATGGAAACTATTACATAAAACTACCTCTCCACTCATACATAGATTCAATGACAATTAAAGCCAAGATGTCCATAAATGAAATTTCTTAGTGCTGTACCACTCTATAAACCAAGGTTCAGACAGACTGAAACGTGAGATGATTGAAGAGCTGACTCACTTAGGATCAGCAAAAGGTTTTGTCTTTGCTTTAATAGAGAAGGTCTGTCAGTGGTTTAGTGGCCAGCCCAGACCTAACCCTTGACAGGACAATCACATAGATTTTCATCAGTGCAGAGCAAGGGGAAACAGTTGTCTGAATGCAATTTACCTACCAATGATTCTCATAGAATATCATAGAATTATTTCTGTTTACATTGTGGATTAACAGTTCTTAATATGTCCAACCATCTCTTATGATCTCACAGCTAATGAGTTTTTCTATGACCACTCATCCCAAAATAACTTCTCCCATGCTTAAGGTCTCTTATATATACAATTTATGTTGTTCAGGTATACTATATTTTACATATAAAAATATATTTTTATTACCAGATTATTTTAATAAACTTTGAAAACAAAGCCATGTGTTTGCAAAGCATCAATTTCCTCCTGTTTTTTTCATGCTTCAAAAGCAGTAAGCTTATCTTCACTTCATGGAGGCAAAAATTACCTTTCAAAAAATTATTGAAAATAATGGCTGCAGTTTCATACTGTTCCACAAGTTGTGGTGCTGTTTCTTCTTGCTTTAATGAACAGCTAACTGCAAATGCTTTCTTTGACCTGCATTAAGAAGCTATTTATAAGAAAAGGTTTTCTTTAATAATCAAAATAGCATTCCTTTACCAGAAACTCCCTTAAGATATCCAAATATTAATGAAGATATTAGCTAACTAATTCTTTACTAAAAACAGTTCATTTAGGAGCATATGAGAAATATAAATAACCCTTCAAATTAGGTCTTAGGTGCAAGGTAGTCACATATCAACATTTAACTCACAGGAAAAGGCATTTAGTGTGGGTGATCATGAACTTGTACAGCACAATGCAGACAAGTTACAGCAATGTTCTTCATTTTCCAATACATTCTCCTACTTTCCTTTTCGCACTTCACAATTTAAATCATGTTGTTTTTGGGTTTTTTTGGTTTTATTGCCAGATAATTTGATTATCTGTCACATATTCCATGTTAGGAGAAAACATCAAAGTGTGTGTACACAAAGCTTCTTTACATCACTAGTTACAAGAGTTAATGTGCAATGGTAGTTACAGCTACTTTTTCTTCTCTTCACTGTTGAAAAAGTCACCTGCCACATTTTTTCTTGTCTTTAAGAAACCCACCTTGCTAAAACTGTTTAGGAGTGTGAATGAAACACGTGTGTTTTTATGTGTACATATATATATAAAAAATATATGTGTGTTTGCCAGATATGTTACATGGCATGTTTATGTCCATGTAACCTGAGACAGTACAAGCTAATGTGTAGTCCTGATGATTTCAATGACCAAATAAAAGTGGCTCTTGGTCTCCAGCACAGCTCCCTTTTGCTTCAACTGGAACACAGAGCCCATTCTTTTTCAACAACGTTGACAGGATGCAGCTAATGTGTGGATCATTTAGTGGGTCATAAAGGTTTTCTGTATCACCTGTAATTCCTGTTCCATGGATGAAGTCCTGCTGTTCGTATTTGGCTGGCAACTGTCAAAGAAATTCCCAATACAGGCTTCAGCTTCTTCTCTGCTGAATTCTTCAAAACAACTTCTTATTTTAGGCCTTTGTTGCTGAAAAAATCTAGTGGGAAGCAAGCATTACTAATGCTCCTGGTTCCCATGGTTTTATTGTAGATGTTGGAAAATTTAATGAAAATAAAATGCCACATGAACTGGAAGAAGAAATTATATTTTTGTATATTTTATTACTGCATGTCTTCACAGGCTTTATATTATCCATTTACATAATTGTTTTCAGAATACATTATCAGGTCTCATAGACCCAGTGAATCAGATAAGGAAAAGATTAAAAATATTTCCTTTAAACTAAGTTTATTCACTTTTTAATAGCATCCTAGTTTTGTTGTAATACTACTTTAATAGGGGTGTCTTGCTGAAACATGCACAGCAGTTTAATTAGTCTATCCCAGCTGCCCCATACTAAGACGCATCAACGGCATGAGAACAAAAAGAACATTATGGGCTGTTTGTCTTTAAGTTCAGACTCATTAAAAGGTGCTGTCTTGCAAACCTAAGAAATCAATAGGGAGTACTTGTGAAGATAGCCAAGGAAAAACTGTTTAAAGCCTTAACAACTTAAATGCCCAGTCTTGATGTTAGCCCTATAAAACTATTAGACTGCAGTCTGGATTGCATTAACACCATGAATGTAGGCTGCTAATCCTGTAACCACGCTGCTTGCTTTGCCTCTCTCCTGGCCATGCTTTTACAGAAATTGTTTCTAGCGGAGATTAAAAAAGATGGCACACTCAAGATCTATCAGGCAGAAGGAAATACGAATCTGAATAAAAAAATAAATGCAGAAAATAGCTGTTTCTTCCTTGAATAATACAGTCATCCCTGGTTCATTATAGAATAGGAATAGGTGGAGGTTCTATTGTTTGTTCTTGAGAGGGTTTTGCCTCTAGAAAGTAAAATTCAAGCTATCTTCATACTAAGGCTATTTCATTAGTTCAAGAATAATTAAATCAGGAAGTACTGTAATTTGAGGACATTTCCAGAGAGCAAAGGAACTCCAAGGGATTCTGATTATGCCAAGGGTGAATTACACTGGAACTTGAACAAAAATAACTTTCATTCATTGGGGATTTCCCATTTACATTTATTAATTTAATCACTTGTTTATTTACCAAAGAAATGCCTTTATTCTGATTTGGAGTTTGGGATTTTTTTTTCAAGTCATTTCATCATTTTTTTCATAACTCTTTGCATTTTACATATTAGGATTCATCTAATTTTCTTTTTCTTTTAATCTATAATGGATCATTGAATCAGACTTTGAAATAGTAAAATACATATTTACTTTAAAAATAAAATAAAGAAAGAAAACAACAACCAACAAAAAAACCCAAACAAACAAACCCTGCAAAAAAATAACCAAAAACCAAAACACAATATCCAAGCTCAGGAACTTGCTAATTCTGCACTCACATTTTTCCTTCTTCTATGCATGATACTGATCCAAGTGGACTCTGCACATTATTATCTACAATCTATTTTTAACACTGTACATTGGGTTTGTGTGGCAAAGTTTTGGAAGCAGGAGAGACGGATTCTGTGAGAAGGCACTAGAAGTGTTCCCCATATCTGATAGAGTTGGTTTCAGACAGCTCCCTGACAAACATGCTGCTAGCCAAGGGTGAGCCCATCAGTGACAGTGGCACTGCTTTTGTCATAATGTATTTTAAAAAGGAAAATAAACTTCCTGCACAGCACCCGGGAGAGAAGAGGGAGAAGATGAGACAGAAGTAACTTTGCAGAAAACAAAGTTGGTGAAGAAGGAGGGAGAGGAGATGCTCCAGGTGCTGGAGCAGAAACTAGCCTGCAGCCCACTGTCAACCCACTAAACACTAAACAATTTTCATCCAGAAATCACTTAGAACAGTAAATTATTCCTTTGTCAGCTAGGACAGACACAAATAAGAGAGACTGCTTACAGATAAGATGGTGAGAATTTCCTCTACATTTCTGACAGACTCAAGCACCAAAACTCAATTAATCCAGATTCATATCAGAACAGAGAGCTGAACAATCATGATTATTAGGGAAATTCAGCTTTGTATCCAAATCCAGACTCACCCACTTTCAGCACACACTGTTTTCCATGCTGCACCACCTCCAGTAGCAATGCATCCCTGTGGGACCTGCCTACCTGTTTGTCCTGCAATTGTAGCAAACAGCCTGTGGGGAATCCTGGATGGAATCTTCAGTCCAGCTCTTATCTGGTAATACCTGGAAAGAAAGTATTAAAAATTACATTCCATTTTATAAGCAACTATATGATTGAACCTAAAATTCTATGAGAACACATCCTGGACATCTGCACTCAAATAGAATTACTCAAGAACACAGTTATGCTCAGAAATTCTGTCTTATCTTCTACTTTTTAGTTTTAACTAAGGAGGGTTTATGCTAATTTTAATTAGGCCCCACCTATTTTACAGTAGGCAGAGTGGATGCAATGGACTTAATGTGAGACCAGTGGGAAAACAGTTTTTTGTAGGGAAAAGAGACATAGAAATAGCTACAATAAAAGACAGTGAAATCAGATGAGCACTGACAAAAATTTAATGCAAAATTTTCTGTGGAAAGATAATAAATGTGCTAATCTCACACAGAGCGCAGAGTGATTAGCATTCTCCTGTTCTAAATTGAGGCTACCATATAATGAAAATGTTAATATTAACCATATCCAAACCAGATGTATTCTAATTATTTGCTAGCCATATTAGATGAAGGAAAACAGGAAATGAAAACATCAGCAGTTTCACAAAGTTACACATGGTGCAGGTTACTTCAGAAAGTTTGCAAATGAACTCAGTCTAAACAGTTTTACTCCCCTGCCAGCTACAGCTTCTTATGTCTGGTACGGATTTACTCATGCACACTTTGTATGTGGCTGTTCTTGTGCCAATGTTGTACTTTCTTGTACCCCGTTCTTCTTCCTTCCTGATTTTCCTTCCAATGTATTTATAGATGGAGAGGGGATCTGATTGCTCTGTGTTTTGCCAAGCTGTGAGCCAGGTTCCTTTATTTCTTTTCTTAAAATCCCTGATTTTCCCATCACAGTGCCTGTTCCACATTAGCTGGTGATTTTATGTGGTTTCCTTACTTTACTGAAGTCTAAATAAGCTTTTCTACACTGAGCTTGTCTTAACAGATAAAGAAACAAACAAAAACCAAAACCAAAACAACAACAACAAAAAACCCCAAACAAAACAAAACACCCACAAAACCAGTTGTTTACTCAGAGAGGTACTACCTAGACTAATTCTAATGAGCCAGACTTAGCTTATTGTAGTCATCTTCACTGCACACACTGACCTCTTTGATTCCAGTATATTGTCTGTAATCTTTTATCAATGCTTTGTACTACTTCCCTTTAACCTATCTGTGCTCTTAAAAAAAAAAAAGTGTGCTATTTCATTGCATTCTGAAGTGATGAAAAAACCCAAAACTATAAAATGCAAGGATACGTTTTGAAAGTTAACTTCTTTCAAAGTATTTTATTTGTGTGACGTTTCCTGAGAACCTACACACATCTACAAAAACATATCCAGCTGTTTTTGCAATTAAATGCTATTTCAAGAAGCCTTTCTGGCTTCTTGGTAGGGCTCCTGGTAGGGTGTAGAAGAGCTCCACTAAAAAAAGGAGTCAGAGTGTGTGGCACAGGAGCTACCAGCAGGCAGCAGGCTGTTTTTCACAGCAGCCATCACCATTCGCACCATCGGCATTTCCTTTCCACCTTTTTGGTGGTAGGAGGAATACCTCCGCCCACAGAAATTTCCCCTCACTTTGAGAACCATTGGAGGTTGCAAGAGGAAACTTTCCTCAGCCCTCAAGGCTCAGTCTTGCACAAACATTAAAAAAGCTGACAAGTCTGTCTGCAGCTTCCTCCACAATGCCCACAGCTGCTCTGCTAGAGAGTGACAGCAGGTGATTCAAACACCGCTGCAGTGCTCCAGAATCTACAGCCACTTATTAACTCAAGTTTCTACAATTCTCATCCTAGTTTTATTGTCAAGCCCTTTACCTTTTGATGAAGGCAGCTCTAAATACAATAATGTAAGAGGAAGACAATCCATTCCCTCTTTGCAGCTCAGTACAGTAGTACCGTAAGTAATATAGTCCTTTTCCCTAGCTAGAAGGCATAGTGGGTCTACTGAAAGAAGGCTTCTCCCCTACAAGAAGGTTGTAGCATGCAGACAGAAGGAAGCCTGACAAAGGAGCTGTGCATTCAATTTTTATTTTTTTTTTAATTATTTATTCTGAGAGAAAAATCTATTTTAACAACAAATGTTCTATGTTCTGCAGATCTGACAGGTATTTGGTGTGACTCGTTCTCACCCAAGCAAAATATGTTCAAGGGTTCTCAGCATCTTCTGAAGATGCTCAGCATGTCTCAGAATCAAACACAGACACTGACTGTATTAAGTCAGGGATTTAGAGCTGGAAGTTCCCAGGAGCTTAGTGCTCTAGGTGCAATGTGAGAAAGATACAAACAACTTTTGGCAAATGAGCATTAGTGTTAGCAGAAGAGCTCCCTTATTTCACTGTGTTACTGAATCAGAGCTTATACTTGGCACTAAGGCTTTTGATGCACAGCTTTCATTTGGATGCAGGTAAACCACAACCTTTATCATTTTTATACTTCTAGCTTCTTGCAGATTTCATCAGAACATCTCTTCTCTGCAGAAACTTGCAACCCTACGGGTCATAAAAGCCCCAGCCCTTGCATCCCTGCAGTGCTCTGACAATTACACCAACCAGCACTCTTCACATCTCCTTTTATGCTCACCTTGGGGGCTCTTGCCCTTTTATGCTTATCCAGGTAGTAATGCTGTCTTTTATTTGCTCCTGTATCCATACTCTTAGAGCAATTTGCCCTTTACTTCCCTTTAAGACAGCAGAATAAAGGCAAGGGTGAAGAGGAGTGGGCAATAAAATGCCAAACAACAAAATAAAATGAAAGAATCCTGCTTTACTATTGGGAAAGAGAGACAGGGAAAGGAAAGGGAAGAAAGATTAGGACCCCAGTAAGGATGTGAGCACTTATATCCTTGTCTCAAAGGCAGTAAGAAATCTTGAAAACACAGCTTAATTTAGTCTCATGGTCAAGTAGTAACCTTCTTCAACCTTCGCTTACATTGTATGAACACTTAGAGATCAAGAGATTTTGTGCTTAACTGAAGCACCTGGAAAAACCTTACACTGATAATCCCATAGGGGTAAGCAACTCTTAACTGTTCTGGGTGAAAACAAGAGGTACTCTATAGCAACCATATAATAGATACATGATGATATCATTATTATTGATGATTGTTCTTTCTTTCTTTCTTTCTTTTTCTTTCTTTCTTTTCTCTTTCTTTTCTCTTTTTTCTTTCTTCTCTCTTTTTTCTTTCTTTTCTCTTTTTTTCTTTCTTTCTCTCTTTCTTTCTCTTTTTTTCACTCTTTAATTTAAACTTCCATATTATATTTTTTTTTACCAGAAAAAAGCAAATATCATGTCTCATGAGAGTTCTAATGTGCTTCTGTAATGCTTATAGACTGAAATAGATAAATAGGTCTGGAAATGTGGTTACTTAGACTAAATCTCATAGAACAGTTGACTAAATCTCATAGAACCTGACTAAATCTCATAGACTAAATCTCATAGACCTGACTAAATCTCACAGAACAGTTTGTAAGGGATCTTAAACACCATTAGCTTCCAACCCCCCTACCATGAGCTTCCAACCCGCCTACCTTCCCCTAGGCCAGGTACCTCAAAGCCCCATCCACCCTAGCCTTGAATACTTCCAGAGATGAGGCATCCTCAACCTCTCTGAACATTTCAGTCCTTCACCACCCTCAAAGTGTCCCATTGCTATATTTGTGCATCTTGTAATTTCATGATGATCTCCTGTCCCATGAACCCAGCCAACCTTTGCTCTGGTACTGATCTGCTATCACTGCACATGGGTTCAGTTATTGCTGACTGACTAGTAGAACAAGGAAAAGAGAGGAACCACATTACCATACTGCAACTGAAAAGCGCCTCTCACCAAGGCCTGACGCTTACAGGACCTCAAAATGAATTCACACTCACTGCTGCCTCTTCCTGTATAAAAATTTGGTGTTGCAGTGCCTGTTTCACATCACTGACCCACATCTCGTCACATCTCCACTCTAGTCAGGTGCATCATCAGGTGCAAGGTTAAAGCATCTAGCAATAGCACTCAGGGCACTTCCCAAGGGCAAAGCAGAACTGAATAAAACTGAGCCAAGTGATGTCAAATCAGTACCAGAGCAAAGAGAATTCCAAAGCAGCCACCCATCATAAATTCTGAGAATTCAAAATGTCTGGATCCAGTACAATTCATAAGGTACCTGTCAGAAAACAGAAATTTATCTCAGAAGTACAAATCACAAAATGATAGAACCCAAAAGGATGACTGAGTCCAACTCCCTGCTCTTCACAGCACTACCTTAAATAAAATCACATGACTAAGAGCATCATCCAGACACTCCTTGAACTCTGATAACCATTTCCTAAGATGTCTCAAGCGGGTTTCCTGGAACTTATTGAAGCTTGAGTTTCTCTTGTTAAAGAAAATGGAGTTGCAATGGTTCCGCTCTTCTCAAAATGAGGTTCTTAATTCTAAGAGACAGCCTTATTTAGGAAGGTAATTCCTATGAGATATAAACACAGATTGAGGCATGACTGTGTCATACATGTAACAAATAAAGACATAATAACAATAATTTAAAAAGGCTAAGGATCTCAGTACAGAATAAAACAAAACAAAACAAGAAAACAACCAAATAAATAAAAAAAAACCCACAACCCCTCCCCGCCACACTTATCAACTAGAAAAAGTGGACACCTTTCAGTGTTTCACAATTAGAACATGAAGCAAAAATTGCACACTTTGTAAAAATAGATAATTATTTTCATCACGTTTCACATATCTTGTACAATTCCCTAAGACAGTAAAAAGAAAGCCATGTGCTACAAAACTGTAAAAGAAATAATGCAACTGATTGGTTCCTGCTATAAATACTTTCCAGGACTTTATCAAAGGAAAAATTAAAGCTTCAGTTTCAGGCAGGAAACATATAGAATATAAAGAACATAAATGTATGGAACGTAAAGAGCTACACAGTATTTGGGACTTGCCTAAGTAATTATTAGAGCTTGTTTGTCTAAAAAACCAAATCCAGTCCTTGAAAAACAGCTTGAAAAACAGTGGCAATTGATAAATATATAAGCTATAGAAAGGAAAAATAATGGAATTCAAGAAATTAAGGAACTGGAAGAACACTTATAACTTATATTAACATCAAAGACTTCTGTAGCACTTAGAGAATATGAAGTATAAATTTTGCAGGCAGGAGAAAATAGAATTTCGATTAATACAGTAAGTTTTTATTAGAAAAGAAGCAAAACTTTCAAGAATTTGCAGCTTGTGACAAAGAAATACAGAAACTGGTACAGATACAAGAACTGGAGAGGAGAGGTACTGAGGTCTCAAAGACTACAAGCTAATCAGACCAATAACTACAAAATTTAGAAAATGGAAACAAAATTAAAACAAAATGAAGAAATATTACAAGAGCCACAGTACAATAACCTGATTCAGATGTCTGCTTTAAAGTTCAAATTGGATGATACCAGGCATAGTGTACCTTCAGAAGGCAGCTCTGATCAAGTGGTAAAGAAACAGTTAGAGACAGAACAGGAAGCACTTGTGATGAAAGAGAGAGATTGAAGACTTATTAAAACAAATAGAACAATATAAAGATAATTTGATCAATAAAAAATGGAATATATCACAGCTGAACTTTGCAGTCATAGATGCAGGAAACACACCGGACTTTGGGCACTCAGCTTCAGTCAGTGAATGTGCACCTGAAGGCGGACCTGGGTGTTGTGTGCTGACCTAAGCCAGCTGCCAAATCCCACCAGGCCTCTCTCACTACCTTGCTTCAGCAGTACAGGGGAAGAAGTTAAGACATAAAATCTCTTGGGTCAAGATAAAGGCAGATTACTTACCAGTTGCCATCACAGGCAAACCAGATTTGATCTAGAGAAAATTAATTCACTGTTAGTTAAAAGTAGAGCGGGATGCTGAGAAACAAAACTAAAACTCTTTCCCTCCCAAACTACTTTTTCTGAGGCTCAGCCACACACACGCTTTCACTGCTGACTCTTCTCCTCACCTTTTCCCCAATCTCATTCCCAGCTCTGCTGTCTCCTTTCTTCTGCCAAATGGCACAGCGGTGGGGATGGCGATTTTACTAGGCCCATCACAGCCCCTTTGGCAGTTCCTCCCTCCTCACACCTCACCCTGCTTCAGCACCAACCCTTCCACAGATCTTGTCTCTTGCTTGGGCCACTCCTGAAGACTACTTTCCAACTTGTGACCACCATACATAGCTTTGTATAGTTTGTATTGATATTAATGTGGCTGGTTCGTCAAATCAATTTTCATTTCAACCTACAAGTCTTCTTTCTTTTCCCCAATTCCCCTTCTTTTGCTGGGGAGGGTTCATTGGGTGATAGAGCAACTGCTATAGTTTAGCCCAGATACAGACTAAATGTAGACAGTAGGGATGAAAAATCAGGTGTAAACTGTACTCCTTGCTCTTTGACTTCATGAGTCTTCTCATGAAGAGAGAGCTTCTGTCCTCTTTGTAGCTGCCCTGTAAATACTGGAATACTGTGATGAGGCTCTGAATCCCCTCTGAACCTATTCTCCAGGGTGAAAAGACCTCCTTCAGCTGTTCCTTATATGTCAGGATTTCCAGCCTTGCTTTGATCACCATCATGGCCCTCTTGTGTACTCTCTCTGGCCTGTCTATGCCTTTCTTCAATAATGGGAATCAGAACTGGACATAGTACTCTAATAGTCACATCTGTCTCTGCTAGTAATACCCCTGTGGATACAGCACAAGATCCCTTTTGCCTTTGCTGTTGCAGCGGTGCACTGTTGACTCGTCTTTATCTGGCTGTCCACCAGGAAGCCATGTCCCTTTCAGTAAGCGTGCTCTGCAGCCACACAGATCCTGGCCTGTAAAGGGCTCTTTGCTTAGGACATGCCAGGTACAGAACCTCACACTTGTATTTGTAAAACGTCATACAGTTGCTGTTCACCTGCTCTCCAGCCTGTCCATGTTGCTCTGTAAGATGTCACTCTCTTTTGACATGTCCATCTCACCACCCAGCTTGGTGTCATTAGCAAACTTGGTGAGGGTGACATCAATCCAATCACCCAGGTCATTTATGGAAATATTGAACTGCATGGGACCCCCTAACAGTACCTGGCAGACCCCACTTGTGGCAGGCTGCCAGCCTGACTGAAAAACATTGATCAGCACCCTCTGAGTTCAACCTGTTATCCAATTCCCTACTCATCTTACAGACAACCCATCCAGTCTGTATCTTGCCAGTTTGTCCAGGTGGAGGCTGTGGGAAACAGTGTTGAACACTTTGCTGAAGTTCAGTTACCGTATCTGCCCAGTCGAGGTCTGTGCAAACTCCTTTCAAAGGAGAGAGTGCTGCTACTCTTTTCTGTGCTTTTTCTGTAACCTAAGTCAAACTATAATTAGATCTAGTTCTCTCCCATGTCTGAGATCATCTTTTATCTTCTTTATCTTTATCTTATCCATACGGTACTGTTTGTATTCCTGCTGAGGCTGTTCTTATTTTCATCAAACAGAAGTATCAACTGAATCTCAAATCAGCATTGTAAATTAGGCATTAACAGAGCAAGATTAAAAACGGATGACTCCACTGATATAAGTGAATCCACTGTGATGGAACTCCACATTGTTCTTTCTCTAACTATTTATCCTATTCCAGAATACAATGACTCACCTAACTCTATCTCCTCATTCATTTTGTATTGGGTAAACAGGACTTGGGAATTCCAGTCTGTAAAGCAAAGCACCTAACCATTTGGTCTGAAAACATGCAACATCAAACTCAAGCCTCTTTATGGATCTGGGTTTTCATGCCAGCAGTTAATCTATTAATGACAAACTTGAATTCTTTCCTGAAACATCCTGCAAAGGGAGCCAAGACTTATAGACAACAAACCTTGCAACAGAAAACTATATTCATACTGAAATACACTATTTTCTTGTGAAATACAGATGACAGAGAGATGCCCTAAAGGCATGAATGTTAGCTCCTTAGAGAGACCTCACCAACTCAAATAGACTGATATGGTTTACATAGGTTCCAGTTTCTTCGGTTAGGTAATGTAACTGTATCCCAGTGGGTGCTCACAGAAAGACACTGAATCATAGAGCACAGTGGAGGTGGAAAATGCTTCAGTCAGATTTTCCAGGAAAAAAACTTCAAATGGTAGTTACAAGAATAGTAAAATACAACCTTAAGATGAGAATGCAGGTGTTCCTAGAGCTAAAAGAGACGAGATATTACACAGCTTCGTAAGTACAGATGACCTTATTGACTATAGAATTTGTGAAAAGTCATGGAATTTAAAAGATGAGAGTCAGCACTAGCTACAGGAAGTCAGTTCAACCATGGAGCAGGTATTTCCAGACACTTGCATCATTTGCATGTTATCCAAAATAGCATGCAATGTGTTTTGTATCACAGAAAGCAGTCTTGACTGTTGTCTGTCTTAGTGGGAAGCCACATCTTCACAGACAGAACAAATGAAGAAAGACAGCACCAACAATCAGCTTTTCCCAGAATCTTTCTTCTACTTGAAAAAAAAAATTCTTAAAAAATATTGGATCCAAAATTTCTACCACATTAACAAAAGATGGTATTTTCAGAAGTATGTTTCACTGTGTTATCAGAAGGCAGAATACCACTGGAGAGATCTGCTAGATCACACATACCTGTGCTTTTTCACAAACAGCAAGTCACAAACTAAAGAGAAAGCTGTTTGCTTATTGTGACTCATAATGTAATTTTAATTCAATTCTGAGCTGCAGCATGTATCAGAGATCAGGGATCCCCGAGTAGAAACGGATGTATCAACTTTAATGGAACAAAAATTGTCAGAAGCTCAGGTTAGATAAAGCTGGTTTAGTTTTCAGTGCTTACAGACATTCTATTTCATTCTCTGAAATATTGCCTACTGTTTTATTCTCTACAAACTGCCAATGTATTTAGCCTTTCATAAAGCAGAGGAGTACAGATGCATTTTCCTTCTCTGAACATAGTAACGGCAAGCTCTAAATAGATTTATTCATCCCAAGTTGGTAATTTGACTACTGGCTTAAATGAAATTATCTATCTACTAAAATCTGACTGTTAAATATTGTGGCCATTGCAAAAAATAAGAACTTGAGTCCAATAAGTTTTCCGTTAAAGGATTTATCCTTCATTCTTTATCCAGGAGATCAGCAAGCTAGGGCTGCTTTTATCTGAGAATCTTTGCATCCAGTCATTTCACTTAAACTGTAGTAAATCTATTACAGAAATTTATTTCTCTCCACTGCTTCACAAAGTTTATCTTCAGAGGAGGATGTGTAGGTCTTGGTAATATTTAAACTAAAGAGAATATGTTAAAGTGGTCAGGAAAAAAAACAAAAATTGAAAAAACCCAAAATCATTCAAAACCCTACAACCCCCAAAAAAAAAATACAACCCCCCCCCAAAAAAAAAAAAAAACACAAAAACAACCCACACAAAATAAATTAAAAATCCACAGCCTCCTCAGCATTTTTGCTGTTGGTTGGTTGCAGACATCACTCCAAACAGTTACATTATAAACTGAGTTCTGATTTGTAGTAGGACATCTTTATCAAGATTTATCAGGCATAGCCAAACTGGAACAAGAGATTACTAAAGAAGTTCATTTTTCATCTGCATTTTATTTCTAATACCTTTTCCTGGCAAATGTTATCCCCACAAATGAATGAATGTTCTAAGGTACCAAAATGGACATGTATTGATGGGAGAAATTGATCTGCATTTGCTAATGTACTTTTGCTGCAGCAAGCGCATTAAGTAATTAAAGTGCTAAAAAAGGTCTTCCCATCCAGACACACAATATACTGAGCTCCATTAATGCAAGGACAAAGGCCAAGTAGTTTGCACATTGCATGTCAAGTGCACCTTGTCTACAGTATGCACACCATAGAGTTTGATTACATCTATAGAATTAAACTGTCCAGTTACACAAAGAGTTATTATTTCAAAGTACGTCTAGAGGATAAAATGTCAAAAAAAGAGCAATGACTTTGGCTTCCTGACATCAGCCATCCTAAAAGGATCTGATCTGAAGATGTTATACAGTTTTCCATTCTGAAACTTAGATCTTGGGATGTTTCAAGTTCAATAAAAACTATCTGGAAAGGTGAAAGACACTACGGAACAAACTTTTCCCATGCACAATGATGTTTTTCTCTATCACAATATCTGAGTATTTCTGATTTTACTTTCTGCAATTTAATCAGATATTCTTAAGAACCAACTTCTCAGATATTATTGCTGTTCTCATATTTGTACATAACATCTGATGAGCTAAAAGGCTGTTCAAGCTCACCTGAAGAAATTTCCCAAACTCATTACCCCAACAAATAAAAACAGTCATAGATAATTTGGTTTTGTAATGGTTACATTGAAATGAACCTTCAAAAAATATGCTGAGGTGTGTGGACAGTATTGCCAAGAGAGAGGATTTCTTCAATTATAGGGCAGGACAATAGAGCTGAACTACATCTCCCAGCCAGTAGGCAGGTCTTGCTCTCTGAAATGATAGATATGGGGCACTAAGGAATACAACAGTGAGAGAAATTGCCAGTGTGATTTTTCCTTCATCCCCAGTTTGCATGGCAGTGTGACATTTTTCACACAGAATTCCCAGCAGTCATTAACACAGAGTCGAAACCAGGCATGTGCAATATCAGAGGAAAAATTCTGGACAACGTGGTTATTTGAAACAAACTTATGCAGAGAGCTCAGAAATGCTATATTTGAGATGTTATGAGAACTCCAAATGTCATCTTATTGCTTCTCAACCCATATGGACCAGATTCACTGCTTGTTCTGCTCCCATTTGGTGTCATAAGCACAAGAACTGGCTGTGTCATGTCAATAAAGTGTGTGCTTGCTTCAGTCACCTTTCATACATGGGATGGCAGCTGATTTTTCTGGGTCATGAACACTAGAATGATAACTAGTCATTAAGACAACTTATTTAAAAGTACACACTGCATAAAATTCAACAAGCTGTTTAGTTAGAGTGTGAGGAAACAAATAAATAATAATCTAATGAATCAAAACATTTACTCCTAGCTTTCTTTCTGATCCTAGTCTCATTAGAATTATCTCTTTTTTTTTCTTATCTGTAGATTATAAACAATTAGGATTGAAGGATCTAATCCAGGGACAAAAGATGGTGATACTTATGCAGAACACATTTTGATATAGACACATTTCTTACACAGGTGGAAAACTTTGTGCACCCCAGAAAAATTCAGACACCAAGAGGAAAGGGTATGGAGGAGGCATTCTACTTGCTCCTGGAAGACAAACATTAAAATGTATCATGCAGACAGTGATAGACAAGAGGAATCATAGAGTACTAAGGTTGGAAAGGACCTTTAAGGGCAAGTCCAACTGTTACCTGACTACCATGACCACTAAACTATATCCTGGACATCTACATGCTTCTTAAACACTACCAGGAGTGGCAACTCCACCACCTCCCTGGGTAGCCTGTTCCAACAACTCACCATTCTTTCAGTAAAGAAATTTTTCCTAATGTCCAATCTAAACCTCCTTTGGCACAACTTAAGCCCATTTGCTGTTGTCCTATCACTAGTTACTTGGGAGAAGAGACCAACACCAGCCTCACTACAACCTCCTTTCAGGTAATTGTAGAGAGTAAAGATCTCCCCTTAGCCTAAACAACCCCATCTCTCTCAGCTGCTCCTTGTACGACATGCCCTCCAAACCCCTCACCAGCCTCATTCCTCTTCTCTGGACACCCTTCATGACCTTATACTGTGGCACACAGAACTGAACACAATACTCAGGATATGGCCTCACCAGGGCTGACTACAGGGGCATGATCACTTCCCTACTCCTGCTGGACACACTGGTTTTGATACAGGACAGGATGCTGTTGACCTTCTTGACCACCTGAGCACACTGTTAGCTCATGTTCAGCTGGCCATCCACCAGCACCCCCAGATCCTTTTCCACCAAGCTGCTTTCCAGCCACTCTTCCCCAAGCCTGTAGCGTTGCTTGGAGTTGTTGTGACCCAAGTGTCATGCAAACAGATGGGCTCCACTCTCTTAGGAAATAAAATGCATGGTGTGATATTGAATTAAAATCTTGGGTAAAAAAATACAGTAAAAAAGAGAAAAAGAAATAAAATTAGATTTTTGGGATTTAGCCAACTTTTAATTCTCATCAGTCATTAACCTGGAAGACAGCTCATTCTATCATCTAGAGCATTAAAAATTGACCATCATAAGATTTTCTTCAAAGACCTTAGCATGTGACTGAGCCATGCTTTGCCTGTTTTTATTAATCTAATTCATAAAAGAAAAACATTTCTATAAGCAGAGATCTTAAATTAAAATACTATCCTCTGGAGTATCAGAGAGTGGTTTTGATCACACTCAAGAAAGTTAATTATGTTTTAAGTTCAGTAAAGCAAAGGTTTTCATTTAATGGGCTAAAACCACATCTTTAAGGTGTATTTCTGCTTGAACCAATGGACTTTATACAATAAGTGGTAGCTTTTCATTCCTGGGTCTCCTAGAGACAGTTGTGATATTCATTGATGTGCTCAAGTCTAACTGGTTTGCCCTCCAGGTATTTGCACTTAATGATGTGGAGAATTAATGACACAAACACCATAAATTCTTAGAATCAGGTGACATTAAGTGCAGCTTGATAATCGGGCTCCTTCAGGATGTGTATTTGTAGAGCAGACAGACACAACAACATCAAGACTTAAAGTGTAGAATATTGTGTATAGCTTCAGTTTATCTGTCAACTGCACTTCACAACAAAAATCACTTTTTAATGCTAATCAAATACACCTATTTTGTGCTGTAAGACAAACAGCTAGATGAATTACTGGAGACCATGGTGCTGATGGTAAATCACTAAATCACAGTGTCTATTGCACAGGGTGAAACTGAGCGATGCAGAAAGGGTTGTTTCAATGCTGACAAAGGCTGAGGTCACAATCATCCTAGAGATAGGGAATTATTCTGGCTAGAAGGCAACTTGGGTGGTCTCCAGCCCAATGGCTGCTCAAAACAGGACCAGTTATTGAGTTTGGACCAAAATGTACAGGACCACATCTGGTAAGGTCTTGAAAACTTCCAAGGCAGAGATTCTCTAATCTCTCTGGCAGCAAATCCCATAGTTTGACTATCCTCATAGGATTTTTTTTTTTCTTCTCCTGCAACCAGGATCTGTAGGAAGGGATCAGATCTAGCTGTTCTCTCAACAGCTTGTCCAATTTTTAAAGGAAAAATTTGCTGTTGGTAATTATGCCATGCTTCCACTAGGGATATGAGCAGTGTGTAACAATGTGCTAACACATAATGAACATCATCTGCCTTGGTAGTTCTGTTTGCAAAGTGCTTTAGAGGGGGAAAGTGCCAGAAGAGCTGCAAAGCACCACAATCACCCTCACATGAAAACTTTCTTGCACACAAGGAACACAGTGTTTTTTTAAAGCATCTCATAGCTATTTTATAAGCAGAGCTACTCACTGAATAACTGCTGGCACCTTCTCTTGTTTAGAATAATTGTACTGACACATTCTATGCTAGTGTCATGTTTCTTGCTTGCTCTAGTGAAGTTCAGTGCTCTGTAAAGATATCGCTTCACCTGTTCTTGAGTAATAAAACACAGCAGCACATCCACTTATATCCTTTCACAAGCCTGAGGGCTTAGAGTCCCTTCCCCTACACACACACACACAGCTGAGTCATTCCTATCAGTAGACATGAGTCCATCTGTAACTATGAATTAGGAACGGCAGTCAACACTTGAAGTGTAGCTGTGTATAAATGTAAAGCATGTTAGGTGAAATTGAATCTACTTTCTGGCATAATTCACTCAGGAAGTCATCAGAGCAGCAATGTAAATGTCACTTGAATTGGGTGGTATTTGCTTTCCTTAGAGGAGATTGTAGCCCAGCTGTGAGAGATCAAGATTTGTTTTTTGGTCAGCCAAATTTAAGCCAAGTTTTTTTTTTTTTTCCCTTTTTTCCTTTTTTTTTTTTTTTTTTTTAATAACACTTCCTTCCCACTCCTCCAGCTCTGATTACCAAGAAGAGATGTTTAATGAATGAATGGAACCTAGAGTTATTATTTTGTAAATATTTTTAAAACAAATTTCAAAAGATGTCTTTTGTTGTTTGTTTGGGGCTTTTTTAACTAATAAATATGATTTTTATGCTCAGAGACACAACCTTCCATGTTTTTCATAGCTATCAGGAGCACTAGAAAGCTGCTTTTAAACAATATTTGTAATAGTTTCTTCTTTTATTGTTTAATTCCAGGAAACACAGCTTTAAAACAAACAACAACAACAAAAAGAGAGTAAGACCTGCATCAAAGTCTAGACATTGCAAAAGGCTCAACTACCACCTCTGGCATTTCTGACTAGAAATGACATTGCTTAATATTAGGTATCACAAAAAACCTTCTTTAGAAACAGGATTTACAGAGCTGCATTCCTTGCCAGGATCTAAATCACCTGACAAAATACAACAAGTCAACAGAGAGACTCCCATTAATATCAGTGGTTTTGAGGAAGGCTGTAGAAAATCTGATTATCATAAAATGCCACATCATTTTAATTGATTTCCTGAGTTCTTATCTGTCTTGAAAACTAAGGCTGGAAGAACAGTGAAACTTTTATTTTCTGAGGCCTATATGCTTGTATTGTTTTAGTTGGCTATCACACTCCATTGCTGACAAGATCACTGCAAGATGTATATTTTGCTGTGGCAGTGACTTTGTCTAAATTTCAAGAAAATTATGGCCTTCCTTAGTTACAAGCATGTACACAAACACACCAGCTGATAAGCTGTTTCCTTTCTTTCTTTTTTGATTTTAAATCCCATTCTTATATGAAGAATAAGATCACTAATATCTCAGGAACACTCAGTAGCCCTCAGTAGTACTTCCACAGAGACCAATGTCTGCCGTATAATTGTTCTTTTGTTCTCTCCCTGTGGGTACAAAGAGTAAATCATTTTCTATTTTAACTCTCTACTCCTTGAACACACTATTGTGTGCTCTTGTCAGAAAGGCCAGATCAGTTCTAAGATTCCTGACCCCTGGAGATGATTCCTGTCCTTTAAGGGTTCTAGTCAGGTTCCAGAGAAAGGATGTTCCTCAGGCAGTGCATTTTGTGTTTCTGACACAAAGTCCTATTTTGCAAAAAATAAAATAAAATACAAAATTGTGGATCACTGTGTTCAATCTTGAGCTTAAGACCCCTTGTCTAGAATCTGGTCAGAGGCTGCAAAGCACCCTGAAGACAGAAAGTAAATTGCCTTTTGCTTTCTATACCAGTTTCCTACATGATCTGATATTCAATGTGCTCAAGTAGCCTGTGGGGCTGAGGAAATAATGTTGCAATTCCTTCATAACAACATTTCTGCAGCTCAGAGCGATTGACGCTAGGACATCAGAGCAAGAAGGTATCTCCTATGCACACAGAGATAGTAGGACTATCAGTTATATCTGTTATGGTCATTAGTAGCCTGACAGTCCCAAGCTGAAGGCTAGACTAAGGCGTATAGATACATACATTTTATAAATTTTTTTTCATCATTTTTTTCATCATTTTCATCTTTTCTTTTTTATTTTTTTCATCTTTTTTTTTTTTTGTCTTTCTTAAGTTTACCTCTCCTTTCTCTGCCACTCACTGAACATTTGTAATGTGACATTCACAAGCAAAATGTGGATGTGCATCTTCTCTGCATAATGTTGTCAATTGATTTTATGCCACCTGGTTAATTGTACGTGACACAAAAATGACAGGAAAAACACAAAGGGAATTCACCACAGTAGATCACAGAAGAAAGAGATAAAGCAGGCAAGATGGAGTTTCCATCACTGTACACGGGCTGCATTTCAGAGAGGACACACTAAGGTTCTCTGTCATTTCTAGCTTGTGAAACTTTATCTCAGGGTCCTGAATACAATCTATTCAGGCCTCTTATTTCGGAATCTAAACTGCTAATTCTGTGATATTGCCTCAGTTAGCCAACCTATCAGATAAGTTGGAGGTGGCCTCCAGCTCAGTAAGTAAAGAAATGACACAGATCAATGCATTTAGGGTAAGATAAGTGTTGCTTATTTGAAGGAGGAAGATAATTTCCAGATACAGTATTATCCTGCTTCACACTGAATCTTTTGATCATTAGTCAATGTAGTTTGTTAAGATGCTGCTCTTTGTCTGATAGTTGTAGGGTTTTCTAAACTCTGAGACCAGGGCAGTGTTGCACTCATTTCAAAAGAAGCTGAACTTCATTTGTCCATTTTTAATTACATACATAAGCCACCAGCATAAGTGTTAGACACTTGCAGCCTGGAATCCAAGGAGTGAAAAGACTGATAAGCAGTTGATTCAGTCCTGTGATTAGTAACTAATGACTTAACTTGATCCTAGCTTTATAATACATCACTGCTAGAATCCTACCATTATTAAGCAATTATTTCACCTTCTCTGTGCCCTCTATTGCCTCACAAAGTCCAAAAGTTACTTAATTTCTGGACACAGTTGTTGTGAGGCTGTTGTTGGGTTTTTTGTTTGGTTGGTTTGTGGGTTTGTTTTGTTTGTTTGTTTGTTTCTGTCTCTGTCAAACAGATTTTGAAAAGCATTAAGAAAAAAAAGATGCACAAAGATTACTTCTGACAGAACCAGACAAATCAATTAATTGATCTCTGGAAGTAAGGGATAATTTTATTTCCTACTCTATTAAGGAGAATCAGAATCACTTACCTAATTTCACTAGAGAAATATCTGTCACCAGTTATTAAGCAGCACATGATGGAGAGAATTAAGGACAGAAAAAAATTAAATACAGTTTCTTCTACAAATTTCATTACTTATAACTCAGCTTTTAGAACTCTGATATCAAAATAGTATTTGCAAGTCCATTGGTTTAACCAAAAAAAAGATGTTCTACCCGTATAGCAGCACATACAGTATTTAACCTTTGATGCCTATAAATACTGGCACTACTGTTTTTTCTTCAAAGATAAATTTAACACTAACTGACCAAACTAAACTACCTGCAACACAGAATTTACTGATGACTGTTCCTGTTATGCCAGAAATATATAACCATAATCAATATTTATAAAAAATCCATCTCATTACCTCATCAGAGTCTCTTTTCAATATTAACCATTCATACAGACTAATAAACATGATTTAAATATCACAAGGTGTGATTCAGGCTGATTAAGGAGCTTCTAGTTCTTGAGAGCAGAGAGGTGGCAACTGGCTGTGTATGCATACAGAATTCAAAACACCTTCCAGTGCAATGAACAATAGAACAAGACCATTACTGAAGCCTCACATTTTAAAACATTTTGCTTCTATGGCTTACAGCCAGCAGATCATGTCCTTAATCAACTTGGATTATAAACAACCACTTAACGGCTCCAGAAGGTCTGATTCTCTCAGGATTCTCTTGCTAAACCTTGTTGATTTATTTATTCCTTAATTTGCATCTGCTCTTCTCCAAAGGACTCAATGTTGGCCCAACCACGCTCTCCCTCAAGGTACTGACATTAAATGGACAGTTAGCCAAGACTAAGTGTTTTGGAAAATAGTATCCTTATTTCTATATAGTTACACATTTCTATCCCAGGAATTTCAACCTTATGTCAGTCAGGCATACAGTAGCAGGACTGTTATGCATTTGCAGAGATATATCATCAAACTTTTGATTGTGGGGGTTTGTTTTGGTTTTGTAACAAAATATTAAAAGGTAAAATAGGTGAGAGAAACTATTACTAAAATTCTTCATTGTTGTTCTTGCTTCTATTAAAAAAGAAAAAAAAAGAAAAGCATGTTGGGTTCCCACTGAAATTAAGATTTTTTTCTGCTCCATTTCTATTCTGATGGACAAACTTTCATAAATCACCTTTCTGGCCTTCAATAGGACAAAATAATATTTAGTCAATTTACAAGGCACTCAAAAAAAAAAAAAAACCACCTCCCAAAAAACCCCAACAAAGTAGTTAAATAGAAAATTTCCGTCATTATTACTTCTACCATCTTCTCATCTTGGAAGATGACATATCAATACAAGATATCCTAGTTATCTATAGTGAATATCAACAATGACAACAGGAGAAAAATAAAAAGTGTGTCCAATTCAAAATGAGATTTGGTAAGTTCATCTACTTTTCCACACTTTCTTGATACAGTGACAGGGGCTGAGTAGATGAAGCCACACAGAAGATACTGATCAGCAAATATGAAACAAACAAACAAAAAATTGTTGGAAATGCAGAGGTTAAACTATAAAAAGAAAACAAATGTAATGCTATGCAAGATACATAGAAAGAAAAATTACTACGAACAAATTAATGCAGTGCAACCTACAGTACCATGTGCTTGGAATATTAAAGCGAGGTAAGCAACAGAGAGGGAAAAAAGCAAGGGTAATTACAAACTCATTAATGTGACAGCAGAATATATTATCTGTTTTAGTGCCAGGTTTACCCTCAAACCAGAGATTTGATCTGTCAAAGCCAAAGGAAGTATATTACAGAATCCAGAGTTAAAAGCAGTCCAGTATAACACAAAACAAGTAGCTCATCACACAGTAATATGAGGAGTGGAAAGATTCCTGGATAACTTTTGAACATTCTACTATCTAAGTCCAAAAAAATAAATAAATCACCAAACACACAGATGGGTGTGGATTTTCAGATATGAGGAAGACCAAAGGCATTACACTGATCAGAACCCAAAGGGAAAAAAAATCTGTAGCTAAGGTGGCCTTCTAAGGTCATAAGGATCAGAACAGACAGGAGAATTCTTTTATAAGTCAGATAAACCAAACAAATCAAGCACAAAATATTTCATATAGGAACATACAAGGATGTGGCATTCTCAGAATGCTTTCTTATATAAAGTTGGTTCATGGAGACATGAGCAGAATGACACATGCCTGCTGTTAAAACAACATAGAATTGTGTTTCCTTTTTTCAAGCTGGAAACACACTTTCCATATAGTACATCATGGTTAAAACAAATAACAAAAAGCCTATAAGCTTTTTGTTGTTCTACATATATATATATATATATATATATATGTAGAATATACTATATAGAATGTAGTGTATATATATATATATATACACTATATATATATATGTATATATATATATACACTATATATATATATATATATATATATATATATGTATAAACAGCTCTACCTAAACCACTGCAATACCTGAAACTATTTGATGGTTTTCTTGCAGGAAATTGTGCTTGAGAGGGACAAATCAGCTGTGAGCCACTCCTGTGCCAAGCTAAGGCTTAAAAGATAATATCTAGTGTTCTGTGTATATATGTATGTATATATGTATATAGATATAGATATATAGATATAGATGTGTCAATCCTCACAAATTAAAGAAAAATAATATTCCACTAAATCCCCTGTTCTCTATGAAGTATATTCTTTTTGACCTATCTGGGTCTTCTGGTCTCCTCAAAAAGTGTTTCGTCTTATCTTTTCCTCAGTGAATCCCACCTGTGGAGTTTAAAATGCAAGCAGAGCAACAACTTATACTTGGTCAGTCTTCTCCACAGCCACCATGTTTTTATAAAAACTATTAGGAAGAGTGGTGCCAAAGAATAGGGGCAAGAGTTTAAGTAGATCAGGAACATATTCAATAACTTACAGGGGCATGAAAAAATAATGTGGTCACAAGAACCAAAGCTTTAGACAAACATAACTATTCATTTTTCCTTCTGAAAAGGTGAGGTTCAGATAAATTTCATTAAAAGAATATAGCCATTAATGATCCAAAAATGTACATGTTTCATTATAGTTCAATGCAGCTATCATTTAGCACAGAGGCTCAAAACCTTTTCAGAAGCAATTAAAGCAGATATTGTACTTACATCCAAACAGGTGCTTAAAATAATTCAGAGCATTACAACATTGTATTACAAAAACAAGTCACTCAGCTTGACTTTATAGTGGAAGTAATGTACATTGATCTTCCTTGACAGCAATAAAAGACCAATGACATCCTTCCCTGCCCTGGAGATTGCATGAAATATAACTGCATTTGTAAGAAAAAAAACTGTTTTGCAGTTTAACTCTTTTCTGTAAACTACTCCTCTGTTATCAGCTGCAAATTAACATAAAGATCAACTCACCCTCTCTGGAAGAGGTCCACGTTATGGAATTTGTGTAGCTCCACAGAAAACTCAACTGTTCCCTGGACCTCAGACATGATTTTTTCAGGTCATCACCTAAACACATATATACAAGCATTATAAGCATTCAAAGTATTTTCTGTTAAAAATTCATGAATGAATTACTACTTTTTATTCAGCATCTTGAAGTTCATGCAAAGCTTGAAATCAGCTGAAATCAACTGGAAAGTTTCCAATAATATCACCAGGATTCATTTTCAGAAAGACTCACTAAAAGCCAGATCAAAGCAGTAATTAAGAGAGGTAAAAAGTCTAATTAAGCCTGAGGACAGAATGATAATATTATATAAAGTATAAGAAGCAAAAAGTAAATAATATATTAAGTGCAAGAATCTCAACATGAATTTTAAGTAGCTTTCTTGCTACTCTGGTATGGGAAATTGATTTTTTTCATCCCGCTTTACCAACTGGCATATATCCAGGGTCAGCACAGCTCATTTCTCTAAAAGCACAGGCCAGACAGATAAAAATCCCAGGCAGATGAGAGTAGAATTCAGAATTCTCTTGCTTTTGACCCCTCCTGTGACTTAATTAAAGTCCCAGAGGGGAAGCTTCTGAGGGAATACGAATAATTTAAAGATTAATGAATGGAAGAGATTCTGGTATGAAAAATGCTGACAATCAAAGCATCTAATAGGCCACAACATCCAGATCAAGATTTTGAAGCATTACAACTATTTCCAGATAATATGTCTTACGTTCATTAAATCATAGAATAATTCAGGTTGGAAGAGACCTCAGGAGGTCATACCTCACTCAAGAAAACTCTGCAAAAATAACTTCTCAAACCAGCCCTCTTTAATACACCAGTGTAAAACCCTTAATGTTTCCCTAATTGTAGCAGGAGGAAGCCACAGGTTTTTACAGCCTTTGGACAGAGTTTGAATTGTCTGCTTAACCTTTCCTCGTTTTCTTCCTTAAAGTTCGCTTCTCACAATCTGCAAGCGGTCTGGAAGTTGTCTATAATATCATTGATAAGACAGAGATCAGATTTTTTTAACACATTCAAAAGCTTAATTTTGGTAGCTGTTTGCCAGCAGCCAAGTATAAGATCAACCTCATTACCGATAATAATTCTCCTATCTTAGACACGGGGCTTTAAGAGGACATCTAGCTGAATCTGTAAAGTGAAGAACTTCCCCCTGTGTCTTAATCAGTAATTTCCATGGCACTCAAAGATCTCACCCTTTCCTCCAAAGAAGAATGAAAAGGAGTTTGATTCATGAAGTCCTTAGATAAGCATTAGGCTATAGCTTTCCGGTAATTTTCAGTGCTCACTCCTGATTAGTAATTTTCCAACTGACTGGCTTATTACCCCAATCATTTTAAAGTATGCTTTCTTTCTGGTTATCCTCTCCAGCAATATTATTTTTCAAAAAGCTTATTCCAGAGTTAAAAGACTGTTGATTTTACATTCACCTTCCTCAAGAACTAAAATTGCAGGTGTCAGCTTTGGAATTACAAGAGTACAAACATAAGATGGACACAGTCTAAGTAATATGTGTCTATAGCTGTGAGAAAGAAAAGGACAATTGCTAAGCTACTCAACTGATACACCCAAAAGGTACAAAACTTTATGTTAGCTCATGTCCAGCCATGATTAAGAAGCAGTGAAGATAAACTCAAACACTATTACTTGACAAAGTACTACCCTTTTTTTTCTCTTCCTCCTTCCCCCACTCATTTCAACAGGAATGAGACTAAACCCTTCTCCTTTTGCCTTTCTGCACAGTCTAAAGAGTTGCATAGTGATTGCAAGGCTTATATATCACATACCCACCTGCTTATGTGTGTGAGAGTCTTGTCTGGGTGTGCAGTGTCAAAGCAAAGCAGACTGTGAGTGGGAAGCCAAAAGAAAAAACACACAATGCCACAAAGCAATACTGACAAGGTATATAGCCTTGAGAAGAGCACTAATTGGAAGGATTGCCTCTGGGTAAATCTGTGTGTTGTGCTGAGGAACATTTCCTTAGACCGAAAGCTCAGGATCAAAGGAAACCTCATGCCTTTGAAGGCATCAGTTTAAAGAGAAGTGATGTGAATGGATGGCCAGCCAATTGAAACCAGGGCTAATATTGTCAAAGATAGAAAGAATGACACAAAGTTAAGATCAGCCAGGGTAAATGAAAAATTAATTACATAGAAATACATACAGAGGTCTTCACTGTATTTACACTTTATTTTGCACATTTTATATCCTCTTAAAACAAATATAGAAGGAATGTCCTACAAAAGCCACCAAACTGTTATTTTATTACAGAAGTCATGCTTGACCAATCTGGTAGCCTTGTATGATGGTGTGATCAGCTGGGTACATGAGGGGAAAACAGTGGATTTTTGTCTACTTCAACTTCAGAGGTTTTTTGACATGGTCTCCTATAACATACTCATAGATAAGCTTAGGAAATGTGGGTTAGGTGAGTGAACAGTGAGGTGAATTAAGAACTTCAGACATCTCTGAATCAGGAAAACACAAGTTTTTGAAAAGATGCAGCACATTTTCACTGCTGTACCAACACGCCTGCTTAAAGGAATCTGACCACATCTTTTCGAAATCCAAGGCTTCTGAAGGATCTCTGACCCCTCCTTACTCAGTGTAGGACAACCTTGGGTTATAAATAGATAAATAGTCATTAAAAATAATGCTGAAGTGAAGGATGCCAGGACCTCAGCGTTCTAAATGCAGGGGGGAATGTTGCCAATACTGAAGTGTCATCAATTCATCTAATAAGCAGTTTAATGAAAAACACAGAGGTTATTCTTGGGAAAGCTTTAGTAGGTTGTTCTTTCTATAAAACATCTGGTTTAAAGTCAAACTCTTCACATTTTCCAGAAGAGAACTGAAGGCAACACTGTTAAATAGCAATGTGAAACCACAAAAGCAATATGGGAGGTGTGCTTCTATAACCCAAGTTAGGAGTCAGGTCACTATGGCAGTTTGTCCTTCCAGTTAGAGTGGGTGCTCTAGTAATAGACAGTCTATCCCAGTTGTCATTTTATTCACTGTGTTTGTGTTAATGACATTTAAGAGACACAATGAACTGACCTAGTCCTCTGAGAACAGGTGATTAGTTGGTTATGTACCCACACACACAACTGTTAAACACCTTGAAGCTGAAAATGAGTCTGACAATTCCCACTGAGATAACAATAAGCATCAACTTAACCAAAGGGAGTAGATGAAGGTGAGATGGGGACAGAGCAGAGTGGAAATGAGGACAGGACACTGCATACTCTGACAGTCCTTGAACTTTCTAACATTTGTGCAATTACATCTAAGTGAAAAATAAACCAGATATTTTGTAGTGCTTTCACCATTCTTGTCCAACTCCATCACAGAATCAGGGAGAAAAGAAATCCTCCACAACAACAAAAAAAAAACCCAACAAGGACAAAAGAATAAAACACCATGTGATAAAGGGCAATGACTCATAAACCTAGAAACATTAATTTAGGAAAATGAAGGTGCCTCTCACACAGCACATACACTTTCCAGTATAACACAACTGTTTTTACTGCTTTAAAAGCATCTTTTATTTTATCTTTAATTTCTTCAGAAGACGGTGCTTGTTGCAAACTGGGCATTTTTATTTGCCTATTTACTTATTATGAATTCTTTGATTAAGTGTGTAGAATAACATCTCAGTGAGATAACCCTTATTCTCCTCTTCAGAAATGCCTTTACCCACTGTAAAATTCTAAGTAAGAAAGAGAAGAACACAGTAGAAGGACAATCATGTTCTGACACTAAAGAATTAGAAGGATTGAGCAGACTCATTAGACCAAGTCTCTTTTGTGTGTGTGTGTGTGTTTTCCTTCATTAATTTAATTCATCTTCCTGCAGCTGAACTGGGTCTCAGTTCTTATGCCAGCAGTTGCATCTCATACATTAATTGCTTGAGTCAAAGCAGTCAAGAATGTCAGTAAGTCCTTTTACTACAACATTGTCATTAACTGCTCTCCTGTCACCATTTTCTGCCAGCAAATGGCAGAGGGAGAGGTGAGGTCTTCAACACAACAACTATTTCAAAAGCTGACACTTCATTTTGTTAAAATAAATCGAATCAGTAATTATCTTCTAAGGTTTTGAGTGATGATAAGTTATCTCCCTTATACTTTTAGAAATACCCAATCTAAATACAATATTAAAGACACAAAGACATGAGAAAGATTATTTAGTAAAACTATTAAATAACTAGTTACAATAGTATATATTTTACCCCTTAGTACAAATTGTTGACATACAAGGCCTGGAATCTTTATCTCCTATGAGTAATATACTTTCAGACTATTCTAGGGCAGAGGTGGCATAGAACTTTACTCAGAATATCTCTTTTCCAGTCCTACCTGTTTTCCCAGCACTACTGAGGCTTAAGAATTACTGAGACATGTCAGCCCTGGAGAAATCACCAAACATTATGATTTTACTTCAGTTAAGTGCTACAGGCATGGATTTTAATCCTGTAACTTGTTGAATAAGACCTTTAATTTTATTGTAACAGCCAACAAAATAGAGCATTTCTCCTGAGTCATGGAAAGCCAGTGAAGTATGTTAGCCCTCAAGACTTGCCTTTTGCCACAGTTTTAAGAGCAACAAAAAAAGCTCTGCCTAGTATCCAGTTTCTTACATACAAGTACAAAAACTTCAACAGATTGATAAACCAAATTACCTACACTCAGTGGAAAATTGGTATCATCTGACTCTGTAAGTGGCCTCACTGATGGAGTCTAAATAATGTAACAAAGCTGACAGCAAGGAATATATGGAATATTTGCATAGATGATTCACATATACAACTAAAGTTGGACCGATGATCTTAAAGGTCTTTTCTATCCTAAAGATTCAGAACTCAGCCATAAGGCTTGTTAGTTTGTCTCCTAAAGGAACTTACAAAATCCACAGCTTTCAGGTTACTGTACATTCTTTTTGTGTGTGTGTGTGTGTGATTTTTCTGTTTGTTTTAATGCGCACTACCATTTAAAACTTCAGTCTCAAGATTTGTTCAGAAATCATGTTGTTCTTAGCTATGAGAAACTTCCTAATGCTCTGTTTAGTCATGGAAATGCCATAGATCTGCAGTCTTTACAATCACTTAACAATAGCCAGTATAGTTTACAGAATAAGATCGCAACACACCACAAGGCAGCCACAATCTCTTGCTAGCATTTTGCTAAGATTTTTAGGTTTCCAGTCTGATGCAGTCTTTTGCAGTTTTTCTTCAGTGTTATTCAGTCGTAGCTATTAAATCGTTTCACACACACCCGCCCCCTCCCTGCTCAAGTATTTAACCTGGTTCAAAATGTTAACTAGTTCATTTTTTAAACTCTAAAGAGCTAGCTCAATTTGGGAGAAAGACCTGAAGATAATCTTCCAATATTTTTTTTTAAATAATGAAATAAATAAAAGCTTGGTCTGTTCTATTCTCAGGACAACGAATATACACCATTTTCTCAGATGTGTCAGACATATGTTCATAAAGAGTGTAACACCATGAATCACTTTTCCCAATGTTTGTTGATTTCTACTTTTTGTCAGGCACAGTTTCTGTCAAACACAAAAGACAAATAATAAATGATCATTTAAAAAATTACTCATAACAAGCTGATTTTTTTTTTTTTTGTTCATTACAAACTCCACTGTACTTTGTCTTTTACCCAGCACAACTGGCATTCATAAAGTACCAGTAGTATCTTTTTCACTAAGGGTAAACACCTATTCAGCCTCCAGCAACAAAGCTAATATTATGAGTAAAACTACTCACATCTCACAGCTGAGAACCTTCACTCTAGATCAATAGCTTCAAACATATGGTCCACGTAGTTATGCATGAAAACATGGTGTGTCTAAGTGCTCCAAAGAAAGTCACTTAGGAAAACAAGTTAACAAGTTCAATTCCTCTCACATTCTGTTTGTGGGACCAATCCACAATGGAAAATTTGTTCAGGTCACCAAATCCAAGAAGGCTGAGAAACAATGATCTAGAT
Organism: Indicator indicator; assembly: GCF_027791375.1. Lineage (NCBI taxonomy): Eukaryota > Metazoa > Chordata > Aves > Piciformes > Indicatoridae > Indicator > Indicator indicator. The sequence goes on from NC_072021.1 coordinate 19,589,345, forward strand.
TATACCCTTTCACAGACTAGTCATTTCAAGGGTATTTAGATGGAAGAATAAGTGTACTAGGAAAAAGAAATAAAATACAAGGTTGTGCCAGAGGATTTATAGGGCAGAACAGAACAAGGGCCAGAATAAATGTCAGGTGCCAGTAGGCTGCTATTACAAGATATAAAGCCTTTGAGCTATTAGGCAGGATTAAATGTGGACACAGCTGTGCAAATTTAGGTCAGATCACTTGAAAAACAGAACGAAGAGCAACCTCGATTTGTCCTCTGTCAGCACGTGTTCATCAGGGCACCGGTTCTGAGTTCAGCTCAGCACAAATCACTATCTGCTTACACCAGTTAATAATAACCTGCTGTTGGTATTGTGCACAAAACAAAACAGCAGGGAAAATTCAGACAGAAGAGGAGGGAGAGCAAAACAGAAGGAAAAAGGAGATAATGCCAACTTTCACCTGGACTAGCTTCCAACTGCTACATAATCCTCTCTTCTTCACACCTTCCCTACCACTTCCTTCTCCAACTTGTGTTTCTTCTTTATGACCTTGAAAAGAAAAACGTGGTTTAAAATTTTATGCCCAACAGGGTCTAAGAGTCCAAACTCCTAAGAACATCATCATCTTCAGTCTTCAGCAGGTTTTGTCACTGTTCACCTGAATCTTTTTTCTAATATTCTCACCATCAGCCTCAGAAATACAAAATGCACCAAAAATCAGCAAGTTATCGGAAAACTATTTAGGACAGTCAGACAAAATGATTCATCATTCTCACATTTGATTGTGCTCTACGCACTAATAAAAGGAACTATATTATTTGTAGTCTGGGCTTTTTGTTGGCTTCACATAGGAAATTAGAGCTGTTTAGAAAACAAAATATATATTATTTTCCTGTACTAATAAAAGAGCCCCACAATTTTTATTTTTTAAATTTTCTTGAAATCCTATTCAAGTGCATATCTGACTGATTCCCAAACAGGGACACAGGTCTGTGTTAAGTTGTTGGAAGTATATCAGGATGTATGACCTCATTCCAATCTTTAATCTTTTGCAACACCTAAAGGTCAATTCTGTCTATCTTCTGAATAGGCCACACCTGGACATAATAGTAACTTGACCTAGATCCTTCTGAGACAAAAATTCAGTATCAGGTGCTACAGAGCTGGAAAGGAGATGTAAGAAGATGGTTGGGATGCATCCTCTTGTAAGAGCTATGTGGTTGCCTTCTGCACATGTAGAGCTATCTGCTTTTGAGCACAAACTGCCATACCAACAGAGACATCACCAAAGAAGCCAAGCAGGTACAAGAGGGACCTGAACATCACCATGTGACAGTTAATGAACTAGGGCAGCTAAGACAGTGAAAGTCTAACAGATTATATGGGGTTTTTTGGCACTGTTCTGACAGCATTTCCATTTCTGGTTATGAAAAATTTCATGTCATTGTCTAAGTGCACTGTAAACTCAGCTGTCCTTGTCAGACTTTAAATGCTTGTATTGCATTTTGCCTGATCACATTCACTAGAGACAAATTAAGTCTCCTTCAGATGTTCTGAGGACATTCTAAGCAAGTACATACTTTACATTAATTGAACTGATTAACTTTGTTTGTGAAAAATTTAAAATGCAGACACTTGCCCATGGGATTCATCTCACTAAGCAGAAATTCATTCATATGTGTAAGGTCTTTAGACTAACACTGTAGTTAATAAAGATCCAGCAAATATACTCAAAAAAATTCATGTGACCATTGACACCTATTCCTGTGCTAACTACCAACGGAGATGAAGGTATCTTGCTCAGATGTAGACACAAGCCAAGCCTGTATCTAGTCAGACAAATGTCATTCATTGCAAAATTGCACATAAAAATAGGACATTCAATGTATCTACAGAATCACATTCAAAAAGGATGATAGAAGCACAACATGTGTGTCTTTATAGGTACTATTGCCATACATGTATTTAAAAAGGATTAAGAAAAAAAGGCAAATCTTCAGAACTTAATGATACAACATTTTGCCTTTTATGATACAGACATCTAGCTGGAATCAACAGTCAGAATGTCAGTGGATTGAAAAGTGTTCAGTATGTAGAAGATAGAAAATTGACAAGATAAAAAGATAAGGTTGGACATGGAGTCTCTATTCACTCCATACACAATGCACATGCATCACATTATGATCAGACACTTGATCTACAAATCCATTTCTGCCTCTTGCAGTATTCAGGACAGACAAGTTCTGGGAGTTAATATAAACTTTTTAAAAGACAGTCTTCCTTTTCTCAGTTTTCAGAAGATGGTTGATAAGGGAGGAAAAAAAGAGGACTCTGCTGGTTCAATAAAATATGTGCATATTTAGCAAGTCAGGTTTTCTAGTGCCTGATCACTTGATCCAAGTTTTGAGCCGGTTAAAGGCTCTTAACACAACTTTTTTTTAGATAATAAAATTCTCTGTGATAACTAAAAAAAGTAAACATTGTCAGCAGCTGTGTTAAATTTGCATGTGAAATCAGTGATGCTATTAATGCTCTTAAAGAGCTGTTGAATTGTATGTTTGCAGGGCTGGGACAAAAAGCACCACAGAAAACAGTGTCACACTGTCACACTCTGAGCAAGACAACAGCTCAGAGCACTGACACTTTGGCAAGCAGTTTTGGTTTGATTATTATCAACAAACATGTTCACAAGGTGGGAAGGATAATGGTAACAGATCTTGACAGAGAGATGGTCAGAGAAGCATGAGCAGAACTAGGATCTTGATGCTGCTGGAAGAGGGAATATTTACAGTGCTTACTACAGAAAGTAAAGAATCTGGAGACCGTTTTGCATCATAATGAGTGTTTGGACAGGCAGTAACTATTAAACTGGAACACAGTAACAGAAGAACAGGTGCTGGTTTGGAGCAGCATGATTTAAATACAGGCAATAAAATATGCAGAGACATAATCAGAATGTTGACTTGTTTTAAGTGGTTAGGGCCATGTTGATATAAATAACTGCACCAGGTTTTGCTGTAAAGCAAGAGCTAAATTAAGATGTTTACAAACAGGAAAAAGCTGACTGATTTCTCCTGGTACTGCTTGATCTGTGACCAAAGGAAAAAAAAAAGGACCACTGCTAGACAAGAAGCCAACAGAACAGGGCTTGAGGTACAGCTGCTGAATAAAATTAGACTATCAGTCTATCAAAACAACAGCAAAAATGTTTCTTTCTCAAATTCAGGTCAGCATCTTGGTAAACTTCACCAGAAGGATGGCTTTGCATGCCTAGAAACTTTGCCTCACAGAAGGACATTATTTTTTCCTGGGGGACTTGGCTCCTATTCCAGCCTCAAGCTGACCCTCAAGATTTGCCTGAAAAATCTTTCATGCTGCAAGCATACTGCTTGGTCATCTCATGAAGCTAATATCCTTTCTCAAATGAGTTAGGATCTGCAGGGTGGATGTTGAGTTCTTGAGTTTCAGTTGAACAAGGAGATGGATTTTCATTTAGACAGCTGGGAGCACACAAGCCCATTGCATGTCACAAAAACTGATTCTCCAAAGCATTTAAATGTTGATTTTAGTGTTGTCCTTAACACACTTAAGTTGCAAAGGAACCAGTGTCTAGAGAGGAAGGACATATGCTAGCAAGATAAAGATATCCCTTGAGGCAGTTTCTCTGAAATCCTCTTTGCTTGTGCCCAAGTACTCCCAGCCAAGCAAACTTGAGCAATGCAGACCAGGAGCATGCTGCAGATGTACATAAACCAGCAATAAAATACACATTTCTGATGCAGGTAATGGTCTGATGGTAGGAGCAGAGTATGATCCTCCTTCTGCAGTTGTTTTGCAGCCTGTAATGAACTAACATTATCTGCAATGTACTGCCACAATTTACACTGGCTCTGGGACCCAAACAGGCTTGTTAACGGCAAGCTGGGTACCCATATCATGAAGTTATAGATATCACTATTTAGCCCTCTGTTTGTAAGATCTAAGCAGATGGCAGCAGGAGATGCTTCTTTCCAAAATCAGACAGACAGAACTGTGTTGCTAAACTCTACACCCAGGAGAGAAATGTCTGCTAAGGTGTAAGCAACAGAGAAACTTTCCCCTTTCAAATGGGGCTTCTGAGGCCACACTGATTTCTGACAGCTTAACTGTGCTCATGAATGGCATTCCCAGACACCAGAGCTATAATTCTGCTCTTGTAAGCATAGGCCATGTCCTGGAATGTTATAAGCAGTGCGCTCCTTCATGGTCTTCAGTGGAGAAACAATGGGAGGAATCAATGGGAGGAATCTGATTTTTGATCCAAATGGTATTTGCATCCTTTTGTGGGAAGAAACAATGGGAGGAATCTGATTTTTGATCCAAATGGTATTTGCATCCTTTTGTGGGAAGAAACAATGGGAGGAATCTGATTTTTGATCCAAATGGTATTTGCATCCTTTTGTGGGAATTGATGCTCTTTATGACTGATGGAAAGGCCTGTTATGTACAAGGAGGAGTAACTTTAAATCATTTTTCTTTGTTTTTCAAACCTTCTCAAGGCTCTGTGTCCATAGGGACACCTTATACCATATATTATATACTTCAAGTCCCACTTTTTTTCATTTCAGTAAGGGCAGAAAGTTTACTACCACATTTTCACATGTCTTTAGAATGTTAGATATGGATCAAAAATATACTTTATAAAGATACTCCTTGATCCAGCTAGTTATCTTCAGAAAATAAACAAACAATAAAAACAGATAGAAAGGTGCAACTCTGCTTGAAAAAAAAACTTAAATGTTTCCTGCTAAACCTTTTTACTCTGTGTGGGATAACGTCAGCAAAATAAAGCAATACACCCAGCACTGTGTACTCACTGTGACCTATTTGCAGCCACTAAATGTGTCATTTTGATTATTTTGCTCCCATTTCACTAGTACAATGCAATTCCAGGAACAAGAATATCTTGATAAAAATATATTTCAGCATGAATACCTTGTACAACACTGCAATTGCTGTACATACTAAGCTGCTGAGCTAAAAAAAAAAAAATAAAAATCAAACCAAACCAACTTTGAATACTCCAATCAGCGATCCAGTAAAAATAAAACACCTAGTCAGAAACAAAGGTGTTACCTACAAACAGAAGAAATTTCATAGCCCAAGTAGAAGCTGAAACAACATTTTTTATTGCTTCTCATTCAAAGCAGGAATATTCAGCAAACGAGGATGAGGAACAGCCCATTTTTTTTTAGTTTTGTGCCAGCCTGAAAGACAACACTATTCAGATTTCCACTAGCACACTGGAATTTATCAGACCATTTGTTTCTTACTAGTTTGAAATAAAGGGTCCTCTAAAAAATGATTGACAGTATTCTCTAAGTATCTGAATTCTTTATGGAAGCTAACCTCCAAATCCTGACCCTGATAAACTTTTGAGTTCCTTGTATTTACATATCTCACACAGAACATTCAAGACTGAATTAAGACTGAAGACTTAGCTTCTAGGGCAAGATGTGACATGACTGTCAGGCATGAATCAAGCATCTATTTTAAAACAAGCACAGAGCTTTTCCTCAGTGTCCAAACAAGAAAGTAAGTGTCTGTGAAATTTAAGTCAGGAGTATGCAGTTAACCATAAAGCTATGAGCAAAAATATCTACGTCAACGTCTAAATAAACATCTCGTCATGTGGATATCCCTGTTCAGAGCAGGCATATTTACAACAAATGTCTGCTCTGTTCCTGCAAGCTTTTCATAGCCTAATTCTTGGTAGTAGATGAATTATTCCTGGTATCACACAGTCAAATGGTTTATCCCCATTGCTTTTGAATTATGGATTAGAAATGCAATCAGTATGTAGAAGACCAGGAGGGCTTACAGTGTACTCAGTTCTGCATGCAGCCTAACAAATCTTGAACAAAACCCAACACATTTCTCAGATTTCTCATGACATTTTACCTGTCTTGTAGAGAGCCCAACTAATTTAAATATTCTCTGTGGCTTTTGTCAGAAGCATACTTTTATTTCCAGAACTTACAGTAGAAGACTTGATGACCCTGCAGTGCTGAAAATAGCTTCATATTTGCATCTGACTTTGAATTTTAGACACTAGCTTGTTGTGCAAGCAAACATTTCAGATTTTATCTGAAAATCAACAAGATACAATGATCAGAGGTCCTCAAAGCTCTTTTTATTTCTTAGAAAAAAATAGCAATTTTGCCTCTTATTTTGAGCCCTGATAATGTTTATATATGTGTATAATACTTTGGGAAAAAGGGAGTTTGGGACATCTTACAGACTTAAGTACATAGCCAGAATGTCCAACTGCTACTATTTTCACCCATAACACTATGTACAAAATTAATAAAGGTCTATTTTCAACAGCAATCAGACACCTAAGGAGAAATTCCAGTGCCTGTGCCTGAACATAGAGATCTAGTGTCATTTTATACCCCCTAAGGTATAAAATAAGACATCTACTTACAACTGGCAGTTTACCCATGATGTGGGAAATTTCTGTTTCTTTTTTGGTGCAGCAGCTAACTACCAGAAGAAACATCCTAAAGCCTCTCAAATGGCTTTACACATTTATTGGTAGGCAACTGAATCTTTAAATTCTACTAAAAAAAATAAAGTCTAGAATGTGATTGAACATAACATGAAACAGTAAGCTGTACTAAATTCAGCCTCCAGTGACTGCATCTCTTTTGCTTGTAATGGAAGCTTAAACACACAATATGTGCATTAACAACCAAATGTAGGTGTCTCAATGTGGGAAGGCATCCTATCTTCAAACTGAAATTCATGCCATATATTTTAGGTATATACATTGTCTATCTCTACATATGGGCTGCTTGTCTTGCAAAGAGAAAAAAAAGGTGTTCACCTTTAGAAAGAGATTCTTCTGACCTGGTTTTCTACATCCATTTTACACTGAAATGAGTCACATCCTTTCTTTACACAGATTAGCAGGGGAGTCTCAGTGCTTAACTGTGTTGCAGACTTCCTAAAGACAGATAAGAAATACCACTTCTGAAAAAAACAGGTATTGAACAAGAACTAGATACCTGCCTCTCAGAAGTATCACTAGATACCCACGCTTATCTTTAGATACCTAAGATGCATTTGAAACTGAATTTTAAATTGCTAGATTTCACTATTCTCCAAAATACAACCTAAAGCAATCCCCTTAAAGGAAACTGAATTTGCAAATTCAATTTTATATACTTATCAGACAAAAAATGATTGTTAGCGTATAAATGCAACTTGACCTACAGAGTATACCTCAAAAATCTGGTGTAGGGACTTCATCTATGAACATCACTCTAATCACACTCAGTAATTTTAAATGGAATTTTGTTTGTCTATCTTCGTTATATTACTCTAACCTCTAATGGAAGGGGCAGGTAAGATTAAATGATAACAAACAAAAAAAAAAAAATAAAGATCCTAAATGCAACAGAAATCACACTGCAAAACAAAATTCTGTCCAATCACCTGTAGAAGTTCCATTGCCCCTCACCTGCCTCCCAACACAAGGAATCACAGCTTCTGACTACTAATATTTCCACTGCCATATTTTCTGTTTCAAACCAATTTCCACTTTTGTTGCTATAAAATACCTTTCTTCATCTCATAGAAAGAAGTGAAATACATTTATGCTGGAGAGGACTTTGGTGCTCCTCCATGTTAAAGAAATGTGAATTGTTGCTAGAACAAAGTAACAAAGCAGCAAGTCACTTCTTCCCCAGAAGTGATAGCCCATCATTCTGGGCAAGAAAATATAAAGGCATATTTTCTCCAACTCATTTTGTCATCATCAGCATCAGTTTTCTGTGTCTCATAAGAGATCTCTTTCTCAGGAGAAAACCCAACCAACCAACCAAATGAAAACAAACAACTTCAATTCTGGAAAATATATATATTAAAAATATATATATATACAAAATTAACCAGCCAAAACCCAAACAAGCAAACAAACAACACATAACAGCAAAACACAACACACACAAAAAAAACCACCCTCCATCTGTGATATCAAGGGGCAAAGTGCAAAGTTTGCAATCACTCTTTGAAGTTTTAATCACAATGTTGAACTTCTTGGATTGAATAAATGTCTTGGATTTCTGATTTCATCCTCCTGTTAACAGCTAGACATTCATGAAATGTAATTCTCACACAACACAGAAAACTGGGAAAACAGAATATACAACTATGACAGGCACACAGCTTCATCAGGTTTCAGCAAGTTGTGAAATGTTCTGTTCTGCCAGAAGCAGATGAAGACAGGTGACCCAAGCTGTTTACAACTGTCATAAGGAAAATGCAGTTGTGTTTCCATAATGTCTTGACAGCAGAGAGAGAAGATGGCAGAGCATTCCCTGGATGTGTGTTTCATGGTTTATAGCAGCTGAGCAACACACAGGCTGCTAGGTAAAATCAAATGTGGGCCAGGAGATGCATTTCATCTGGTCTAGAATCTTATCCTGATCCTGCAAAGGAGATTCAGAGTTGGCTGAGTCACAGTCCTGTTTCTAGGATCCAGCTCTCATAGGATGCACATGTTTTAAGCTGCTCCAGCACTTTTTACTTTGTGTTTATATGCAGAAACACACCATCTGTGTGTCTTTTGAGACAAAATCTTGGCAGCAAAGACAGCATCACACACTGAGTGACAGCCCAGTGATTCCTGGAATATACTGATTGGAATAAGGGTAATGATGTCAGATAGAAATCTGGTCATGCTGGCATAAAAAGAATAGCTTTTTACTCTGTCTGTGAGTGTTAAACACCTATTCAGAGATGTCAGAAAAAAAAAAAAAAAAACACGGAGAAAATAGAAACAACCACATCCATCTTCTGACTCCAAAGTTGCATCTGAGGTGAGTATTGAGACTATCAATAGCAACACTATATGCACTAGAGAGCACAAGAGTCTATTATTTTAGTGATATAGATTCTCACAAAAATTTGATGTTGAGCATCTGGAAAGATGAGATGAACTTTGATACCCTGTTACATTCAAAAGCACCTTCAGTATTGCCAAGTTCTTGTGGGCTAAGTAACACGTTGAATGCTGTGCACTCTTCTGGCGCAGTTTAGACTTTGACCCTGACCCCTCTTCCTAGATGTCTCCCCTTTACGTGGAACAACTTGAAATAGAATGTGTGGAAATTCCTTGGTTTGTTGTTTTTTGTTTTGTTGTTTTATTTTTTTCCCCACATTTTTCAGGATAGTGTAAGAAGCTGATTTCTACTTCCATAATCAAAATAAAGATACACTGAGCCGTAAGATGCAAGTCTATGGAAATCTACTCATTGTGTGTAATCATGTAGTCATGCTAAGCCAGAAAAAATGTCTGTGTCTATGGAAGTAAAAAACAACTTAAATTCTGCATGTAGTCATGCTAAGCCAGAAAAAAATGTCTGTGTCTATAGAAGTAAAAAATAACTTAAATTCTGCATCTCATTTATGAAACATTATAAATTGGACCATCAATAAGACTTTCTCCAGAAAAGGTCCCATTCCCTTCCAAGCAGTAAACTGGCTATTTTCATAATTTTTGCATATGAATACATGTCACAGTTAAGAAAAGGAGATACAAATTACTCTGAAAATTACAAAAAGTGTTCTCACGGATCTGTCAAGCTGAATGGGGTTGTGGGCTGATATGGTGCAAAGAACATTAATTATCAAACAGTATAGAATATGAACAACAAGATACCTGGAATTTCATCATAGGTGCTCAACCAATGAATATCAGTACAGTTTTACTAAGATCAGGAGTAAAGGTTTTGCCTATTTATACCATGGGAGGACATTTCCCTTTTCTGGTTGTGTGTAATAAGCCATTATTTCTGCAGCAAAGACTTCTGAAAAACATGATTTCTGTGTTAGAGGAATAAAAATATCCCTGACACAATTCTGGATTTCATCTAAAAAAGACTTACAGTTTGAACTGGAATTTATTATTGATCTTTTCAGATCAATGTAAACCTGAAATTGTGAATTTTGAAAAAACAAAGCACTTTTCTCAGACAAATCCTTACAGCAGCATTAAGAAAAAAAAAATGAAACAGTTATAAAATTAACTTTAAAGTATTATATTGATCCATTGTTAGATATACAGATGAAAAAAAAATAGTGCAGGAATCTGTTTAATGTAAAAAAATTTAAAACTTGATTTCTCATCCTTTTGGTTGGTATTTATCTGACACAGCTGCAATTTGTGTCCTGAGAGCACCAGGCAGAGAGAGGAAACCCATTTTAATAAGCACTATAGAAACACACTAACAATATGTAATTAACCTTTGGAACTTGACAAAACACTGCTTTAAATCTGAAGCAATCTCTTTTCAAGAAAAATCAACATAATACAACTTCTCATCTGTCCAGATTACTCTGTCTATAGAATATTCTGAAAATAAACTAAATTTGGTTTTTATGGAGCTTTTTTTAGGCACAAAAGAATGGCCAATTTTCAAATATTTAAAATCCAGAAGCACAGAATGGCTCAGGTATTTACAGCCCTATTATGCCAAAACTAAGGGAGTCATCTCACTGCACTTCTTCCACCCTGTCCAGTGCCTTATGTAAGTTTTTGCTGGCAGATCTCACTTGGTACCTGCACTTCTGTGTCAAGCCTGACCAGACATAGATGATTTTGATTGGGCTCAGCATCTTTGTTCCCCATTTCCCAGTTGAATGGGACATGCAGCTTCAAAACATGTTTTTTTAAGAGGTCCCTTGAGTGGCCCAGTCCAGAAAGCATCTTCTAGAAATGCTTAAAGCCTATGGTAAATAGCAAATTGCATACTAAATACAGTGTCTAGGAGTACTTTCACCCCAAGCTCAAAATGCTGTTTGCAAAAGATGTAAAACGAGAGGGTTTGGGGACTGAATGAAGAACCCTCAGGATCAGAGTGGAGATACACGGCTTAAACGCTGTCAGCACTTGTTACTACTGCATGTTCTCACTTTATGCCTTACCTGGCAAATCCTACATTTAAATTTCTGGCTTTGGCTTTAACAACTTTAGTCTTTATGCTCTAAATTGCCCTGGTCTGTCACTCAGCATTCCACTAGAAATTCATTTGCTGGAGCAGAAGCTGCAGAAGGTGTGTGTGCTGTGAACTTCCAACACGCTTCTTTAGCAAGAGATAATTTTTGTTAATATTTCATTTAATAAGCTCAACCCTGAAGTGAATCTCAGATACCCTTATTCTCCTTAGCTAGTGAATCAAAAAGTTCCCATAGTGGGACAGAGAAGGCCTGAGTATGAGAGTGCCCTTAACTTTCAGGGATCTAACTCATCAGTGATGAACCTCATCATATGAAACGCCACCACTGTAGAAACCCAATGAAAATCTTTACTGATGCCCTTTATTTTCAAGATTTCTAAAATTTGTGTATTTTAAAAGAAAAATTTAAATGTGGAGAGAGTGGGACTTTTTTCTGGCAGTAGGTACAGTTGCAACTGCAACTTGCAGTCTTTGAACACCTCATTTACAATATGGTCTTACTCCAGAATAAGCCTTTTAGCCATGTGACAGCTGTTAAAGTTGTAACTCTACAGAGTCAGCACATCAGAGACTCCCTCTGAAATCACCAGCTGTTTCAGAGTTATAAAAGCATGCACTGGATTTCGGTGGAAATTCAGTTCACTACCAAGGTTGTGAGGAAGCCTGGTTTTTAACAAGCAGGTTTTCAAAGAGGTTGCTTTTACAAGGCTAGTTTGTGAACTGCTGCCTAAGCAGCCAGGTGATGGAGGCAATTCCAGATATAGCAAGTCTTAAAAATTATAACAGCACTGTATAAAAATAAGATGGGGAGACTACAAACTCTGAAGAGCAGAAAAATTTGTTTCCACATTTCAGAAAATGTTGGGGCTTGGCTAAAAATAGTCTGGGGTATTTCAGTGGGAACTGACCACATGTGCCTCTTCTGAGAAAATTTATGAACATTTATGGATAAAGACTGCATAGTATTTCATTACTATTGCTAATAGTAGGAAAAATGTATCAGTGGCAAAACTCAGTGGTTCTACAAAACCCATCATATGAGAACTTCAACAGTGCTCCCTTGGGAAGTAAACTTACATTATCATCCTTATTCTGTAACTACATGTAGGCAGGGAAATGTTTGCTAAGAGCAGATCAGGAAAAAAGTGCTGAACAGAAAATGCCGTAAGTACATTCATGAATGATCAAAGGTCCCTCTAGGCTTGCAACTTACTTTTAGAGACCAAAGGAGTCAGTAAAAGCAAGGAGACATCCTCCTTACAGAGCCTTCTAGTCCTCTGCAGTAAAGTCCTGGATCCCAAGCAGTTCCTCCCCAAGATGAGTACACAGATTTATCTGGCTCTTTCATTACAGAAGCGACTCTGTGTTTGTAATGACTTGTGCCCCACTCTCTACATTTTCAGAAATAAAGACAGAAGTATCAAGTATATGAAGAGGCAGAAATATAGACTATTTAAAGTAAGTGCTCTCTGTTGGTGGTATGCAATGCAGTAGCATCATGAATCTCTGAATTTGGTCACTAGTAATTTCCCACTAGTTCTTACCTCTGATTTGCCTTTTTTTGTTTGTTTGTTTTCCCAGTGTTGAGCTGCTTGTAACAATTTTTTGCTGTCTTTCCAAATATCATTTTGTGCTCGTAGAAACTACTTCAGAGACTTAGATTTGTTTAACTGCTGAATTTTGGGGATTTTCTTCCATGAGTATTTTTCTTCATCAGCTGATACAGGAATTCTGCTTCTACATGAACGTTCATCTGAGCTTAACTCCACTTTCACTGAAATCAAGGAAAGGGTGAATGCTAAATACAGCTTGTGTTTTGGTGCCTATCATGTTGACCCAGGCACCAGCAGAAGGGAAAGTCCTTCACTCTTGTAACACAAGGAAGATGACAGAGAAGTCAATATACAGCTGAGAAGTTCATATAAGGCAAAAGGTGACGGTACAGAGACAATAATAATGAAGTATAATCATCTTTTCAAATCTAAAGGTAAGTACCTTTCATAAGAGTCATTTAGTGGATTATCGTAAAATCTTCCATATCAGTATGTAGGTCAGTTAATCAAGGGTTGGGGAAAGGCCAAAGGCAAACAAATGAAAAAGAATAACAACCATAAATAAGGAGAAATAAGAGTGTAGCAGAGATCTGTAGAGGCACAGCTGTGAGTACATAAGCCCACTCAGGCACATGCACTTCCTCTTTGCTCACAGAGCAAAACGACTTCACCTCTCACCTTATTTAAACCAGCAAAACCAAATCTAATCTGAGAAGTATTCTGCAGTAGGAGTATAAAAATTATAATTGAAAGTTTAATACTTTATGCTTGGCAAAGCTATTTCCCATAGCAATTTGATAAATACCTTGACTTTTCTGACCGTCATAACCTCAGATGTTTATTGCCTCATTTGCTATAACAAACGTTCAGCCTATATTTAATAGACTCTACAGCAGGAACATTGCCACAGTAGAAAAAAAGTCAAAAGATTAAACTGGAAGTTCAGGTGGTGGGAAAGACAACATTTTTCCAGTGGACTCTACCCATCCTACACAAGAAAAGGTACATAGTTGAAGCAGAAACCCTGCCTCAACAGTCTTGGGGAAGCAGAATCCTTTCTTTTGATGGAGTCTCTCCTCACTCTTTGCCAGCTACAGGGAGACAGGGAGAGCACATAGAAAATCATTACAGGTGAAGTCACTTGGACTGTTGAAATAAAGTATTTATTGCTTTTTTTTTTTTTTTTTTTAATTTTCAAGCCAGTTCCACCTTAGGCAAAGAAATTTTAGACAGTAGGGATTTACAATCAAAGAAGAATTAGGGGGAAGGAGAAAAATCCAGTATCACTCTGGATTGTAAGTCATTAATGCAGGCTGGCACTGCCAGCCATCAATTTGATCTTTCTCTGCTGCAATGAATTAATTGCCTGGATCCACAGAGCCATAAGGAGCAGTGCTGTGGTGGAGCAGGACAGGATTCTCTTCCTTTCTGTGGGGTACTGGGGCAAATGTGGTCCCAGCCCTTGACACAAAACATGTACAGCAACACTGAGGGCATTGTGAAGAAGGTATGGAAAGATACCCTGATGCTCACCTGAGAATGATGGGGAAAATACTGCTATCAGAGATCCAGTTTCATCTCACTCCAAACACAACCTGCCCTCCTTGCAGACTGTGTATGCAGATGGTGATTATAAAGCAAACCTGTCCCAAGTCATCTTCCAGTGATACTAAGTGACACCCATGGCACCTATCTAAATGGCACCCACAGCTATTGCATCCTTCACATGAAAAGGTTTTATCTTCAGTATAAGTGAAATGTAACAAATTCCCAAGCCAATAAAAAAAAAACCCTGAAATTTCTGACAGAAAGCCTATAATATTCATGAAAGTGGAGAAGAAATACACCGAAGATGACTGCAGTATAAAATGTCAGCTCTGTTGTTTTCAGTGTCTCCTTTGGTCCTTGGGTACTTCCAACAGCTAAGGAAAGATCAAATGACCTCAAATAGAGTGATGGATTATAACATCCTATGGAATCACTGTGGGAAGTTTATTCTGTGGTCTGCATTTCTCTGATATTATTCTAATTAGCTGTATTATCATGGTGGTGTCTAGAGGCTCAATTATTACTTCCACCAGGGATGACTGCTCTATTAATTTTTAAACAGTACACTTTAAATATTTACTAAAGTTGTTAAGAACCAGCAATGAGATGCTAAGATCCTTCTTAACAATAAAAAGGATTGAACTGTTTATAGCAAAGCTATGTTTATTTTATCATTCAGCACAACTCCAAAACTTAAAGGAAAAAATTAGCCTGTCTTACTTTGTAATAACTCTCCAGCATGAAAGAATGATTGATTTTTTGGTTTGTTCGGTTTTTGGTTTGTTTTTTTTTTTTTTTTTTTTTTTTTTTTGTGGGTTTTTTTCTTTTTTTGATTTATTTGTACTATTACACTTTTAACCTGGAAACATTTTCTTCAAAAGATTTAATTCTTTTAGTGATAAATTCCACACTGCAGATTAAGAGAAGCAAGGGGACAAAGAAATGGTGAAAGAGGAACTGGTGAAAATGTGATTTATTTCTCAAGGTTTGTCTCTTTTCTTGAAATTCTAAATGTCAGATATGACTGGATACACAAATACTCATCTTCTGTTACAGAAAGGCAAAACAAGAAAAGAAAAATTCAAAGTTTTAAAAGGAAATGATGAAAAACAGAATTATTCTGTTCTGAAGTTGGGAAACAAGATGACGAATTACAGAAATGTTTATAAATTTATATGTATAAACTTCAATCAAACATCTGAACCTGTGCCCAGAGAGGCTGTGGGATCTCCACTAATGGAGATACTCAAAATTCACCTGGACAAGGCCCTGAGCAACCTCTGCTTTAAGCAGAAGTTTTGCTTAGATGATTTGCAGAAGTTTTGCTTAGATGATTTACAGAAGTTGTCTTAAATCAGTCCATGATTCTATTCATACAACTAACAAATTATTTTGGTGGACTTTTGGTGAAATCACAAAACATAGAGTAAATATCCAGAAAGGACATCTATTTGATTGATCCTTCCTGCAGGCTCAAATGTAGCACTGTATTTAGAGATCTAAGTGGAGAAAGCAACATTTGCAAGTACATGGCTGAATAGAGACCCTGAGCAGCCCCCCCGACCACATTGTTCATAGACTAGATGCAAATAAAGAAATATTAGATCATACTTCACAGATAAAAATTGGATTTTGAATCAGAACCAATGCTGAATTTTGAAATTTCCTATGTCTGACTTTCAGGGAAATAATCTTGGGTGAGGTTTTTATTTCTTCCTCTTCTTGAGAGGTACAAAGAATTTATTGCTGTTGTTATGGAGTGTAAAGAAGAACCTATTACCAGTCCTGGATTTTTTAATAGACACTTTTGTCATTGCTGCTGTATCTCAGTAAATTTCAGTTCTGTCGTGTTTACTTCCCCCTTCAAAACAAAATGTCTTTACAATCTATACCCTTGTGTGTGTGTTTTGTTTGTTTGATCTTTATATATATATAAGCATTTTCCAATAGGAAAATATTTCATTACAATTTTTTTCCTCATCTTGATCTATAACAGTTTTTTTCAGAACACTTGTAGCCAGTTGACCTTAGTTGGGTTTCAGATTCTCAACCAAAACCTCTCCTCCACTCCTCAGCTGAACAGGGGTAGGAGAAAATATGGTGAAAGGTTAATGGGTCTAAATAAGGACAGGGAGAGATTACTTACAAGTTGCTGTCTTGGGCAAAACAGACTCAAGTTGGGGAAAATTAAATTCATTTATTACCAATCAAGTCAGAATAGGCTAATGAGAAAATAAAAACTAAATATTAAAACACCTTTCCTCTAGTACTCCCTTCTTCCCAGGCTTAACTTTACTCCTGATTTCTTTTCCTTCTCCCTTCCAGCAGTGCAGGGTGATGGGAAATGAGTTCTGATACCACTTTATCACACACTGTATCTGCCACTCCTTTCTCCTCAGGAGAAGGACTCCTCACACTGTTCCCATGCTGCAGTGTGGGTCCCTTCTGTGGGCTGTAGTTCTTCATGAACTGCTCCAGCACAGATCTCTTCCACAGGATGTAGTCCCTCGGGAAAGGACTGTTTAGGTGCGGGTCCTCTACAAGGTCAAAAGTTCTTGCTAGCACCCCATCTCTCTAACCATGGTGTGTCATGTCACAGCAAGACTGATACTATCTACTTCCCGACTTCAAGTCTAGTTTAAAGCCCTGTCAAAAGCCTCACAAGCTCCTGAACAAAGACCCTCTTCTTACTTTGAGAAAAGTTAATTCCATCTGGTGGCAGAATGTCTGGTGCTGTATAGGCCATCACATTGTCGAAAACCCCAAAATATGTGGACATATTCCCACTCCTTTTCTCAGCTGCAGTTGCACAGGTCCTTTTCCTCTACTTAGATATGTTACAACAGAGTTACTACCACCTTCACTAAGGTGCTCAGCCTTGGCCAGTGGGGGGTTCCTCTTAGAGCTAGGTGTCAATGGCTCTATCAGCTATTGGGGAAGCTTCAAGCAGCTTCTCAAAGAAGCCAACACTGCAGACCCTCCATTACCAAAACCTTGCCATATAAACCAAATGCAACATGATCTTCCCTGCACAGTAACTGAGATATCACTGTGCCATGGGCACAAAATAAAAATTAAAATAAACCAAGGACAAAATGTTCATCTCAGTTGAAGCAGTGAATACAGAGGGAAGTCAACAGAGCTATGCTCGATTACACTTATGAAAGACCAAACCTGCAACATAATGTACAAGATTTGCAGCAACACCTCAAACCTAGTCACTTTTGTCTATTAAAGAACTCCTGTCTTGACCACTCACAGGAATGAGTTCTCATCTGCTTACTCAGCTCTGCAGTCATACCTCTCTGAGTCACTTCCCTCTCTGCTTATTTAAGTATTTCTATTCATGTGCCATGTTAACATCAACATCATCAGGCTAATTTATTGGGCTTTCTTGGTTCATGTATGAGGAATAAGGTGGGTATGGTCAGACCAAGCATTCAACAGTGATTCTTCATGGTACAATGTGATGGTTTGAAACTGTCTTTTTAATTTTTCCTTGCAAAGTTCAAAACAGAGAAAGTGAAAGAATGTAAATAAGTCACTATTGGGTGTAATAAAGCAAAATACTGATTGTTCTAAACACTTCCATTGGATAGATAGAAATGTTTAAGAACTATTACCCAAAACAAAGTAGGCACTCGGCACATTCTGCGTTCTGCAGTGGGGGCAGTTGCTGGGCTGTCTGGTTGCTGTTTCTTCTTCTCTTCTGGCTGAAGATAACACACTGACCTTGGCAGCTAAGTTAACAACTTTCTGCTTTAGCTAACTCTGCTTTCTGTCTGGGGGGGTTGGGGGGGGGAGGGGGAAGCTCCTGGGAGGGAGGCTCCTTTGGGAAGGGTTCCCCTTTTGGGGGAAGCAAAGGGAGATCAGTTGTGCTGTTTCTGTTGATTGTATATATTTGTAAATGTTGTGAATTTTGTATATTTGTACATATTCATTGCATTTCATCATAGACTGTAGATTCTGCTTTGTAAATACAGCTTTCATTTGCTTCCAGACTGGGCTAGCCTGGTTATTGTCAGTGGGGAGGGCAATTTCAGCTCACACTGGCACATACAAACCTGTTTTATCCTGACTGATGTAGCCAAAGCCAAGGACTTGCTCCTGCTGCTGGAAGCTGTGGGTCCAGTACAATTTTAGCCTAGCAAAAGTGTTACGGAAAGCACCTAGGATTTACACAAAAGGCAAGGTAAATACTTGACATCAAAATTCTGTCCTCCTTGGTCTGAAATAAAGAACTTCTCTACAGAAATATGCTCTGTCCAATGAGAAATTGCACAAAATAGCCAAGGATCACCTTATGTACAAGACAGAAGTGATTACATCAGCCAAAATATTTAGCTTAGATGACAAGGGACATAAGTTGCAGGAAAGGAAAGCATGATCAAATGTAAAGGAAATATTTTTGCTCTGTGGATGGTTGCACACTTGGAACTTGCCCAGAGAGGTGATGGAATATTCATCTCTAGAGATATTTAAAACTTAACAGGACATGGCCTTGTGCCTTCTGGTATAACTTCAGAGGTGTCCCTGCTTTGGATTGGGGTTGGACTAGGTCATCTCCATAGGACCTTTCCAATCCAAAATAGTCTTTAATTATGTGACCAAGTTTTGCAGCCCTTTGCAGCTGTGCCATGATAATGGACAGTCTAATCATGATGCCCTTTTAAATTGGCTGTAAATCTACAGCATAAGGATGATCCTCTCCCAAGAGGCATAGCTAAATCAGAGCATTTTAATCTACACATCTGTATTGTTAAAGCAAGAAGGATCAAAGGGAAAACAGTACCGTGAACTGCCATACTTGGTTTGCATATGTAGAGAAATGTCATCAGCTGTAGAGAAAGTCATCAACAGAGCTATTGTGGCCCTTTCTTCTGGAGCAAGGATAAGTCAGAGCAAAAATTCAATCAATAACTCATCAGTCATAACTGTGAGAAAAAAGCATTCAAGTGTTACACAAAAGCTATAAGGTCCACTTTCTTGATGTCCATCCTTTATATCCCAGTACTCAGCAATGTTTAGATTACAACCTGAGAACAATCAGGCAAACAAGGTGGGTTGTAGCTAATATCTGAAGGAGGAAGTAGGTGGAAGCTCTGCAGCTCTCCGAGCTTTCATAACAAACACCTACACAGAGATGCTCATGAAAATCTCAGCTTGTACTGACCTACCCTATTCTCCCCATGCTTCTCAGTCCTGCAGACCTGTATGCAGACAGGTAAATGAAGTAGCACACATGCAGAGAGCAAAGGGAAGAGAGGAAAGAAGTTCAGGATGGAGATAAGCACTGTAGGCTGGGGTTTTTGGCCAGGGGTATCTGGCCTGGGAAATCCAGGGGTAGAAGTAAAGGTGATGAACTGGAAGACACCAGGGCCCGAGATATTTCCCCGGGAATCTTTATTTCTTGCCAGATATTGCTCATGGCAACCATGTTACTAAGTTGAACATAAAAGCAGTAGAGGCAGAAATGAGACTGAAAAACTTGTTGACTTCAGCACAAGGCAGACTAGAGAAAACTACACAGGGATGCAAATTTCAGTGCATAGCTGTGCTCATATACCACAGCAGTACATGGAGCAATTCATAGCCAGAGAGGGTCAGCTGTATCTGAAAAGCTTCCTCATAGTGTTAAATCACTTTCTGCATTTACGTTTTGAGCTTAATTTACAGAATACTGAGAGAAGGTGAGACCTCAATGTATTGATCAGTAGCAATCATCTCCTTACTTAGCAGAACTTTGTTTGAAAACTGTAGAAGAGCATTAGTGCTGAAAACAAACAAGCAAACAAACAAAAATCCACATAACAACAAAAAAAATGATCAAACAAAGAGTAAATGTGTTAATTGTAAATTTAGTGTTTTCTCCACTGCTAACATCCTCAGGCTGGCCTTTGCAAGAAAACAGTCAACACATTTTTCCTGGGGTTTCTCTAATGTTTGCATTATGACAGAGATGGACAAGGAGAAAGGTTTTAAAGAAGGATGAATGAAGAGACTGGATGAGGGTGTGAATTTAGTGGCTAGGTAATACAAAGATCAACCTAAATGAAAATGTTTTTCCTTCCCACACTCTATCGTAAAAGCATATAGGAAAAATATAAAACATATTTCAATATTTTAAAAATACTAGATCGTTTTTTTCCTCAAGACAGTTTTATTAACAGAAAGGCTCTTTTGCCAGCAAAGAGGAAAGAAGAAAATGAAACCAGTGTCACTCCTTATCCCAGTCACTAGGTCAGTCCCAAGAGGCAGAGTGTTGTCTTTTATGTACTCCATCCTCCCAAACCAGAACAGGGACCCCAGTATTCACCATCCTCACAGTCCTGTAATCAGGGAGAAAATCTGGAATGGTTCATCTTGGCTTTTACCCAATGTGTACAAATAACTAAAAACTTGATCAGACAGAGGAAATATATCTTCAAGCAGGAATTAAAGAATTTGCAGAGGGTGCAAGAGTCAGTGTCTTCAACTGCACTGCTGTTAAGTTTTTTTAATAGAAAATAGGTCAATTTAAATAAACCAAGAATGGCCCATTACAGCTGACACCCCACTACAACACTGGCAAACCTCTCTCTTGTGAGACGAATGGTATATTGATTTCTGCTTCAGGTATTCTTCTCTAGTGATCAAATTGCTCAACAGAGGAGTTAAAATTCCTAAAATCTCATGGATGGTACTTGAGCTTTGATGTTACTTAACTCTGACTGTGAGGGGAAGTGTGGGAGCTGCAGCTGCAACAACACTGCAGGCAAATCAAGGTTTTGCTGACATCTCTTTACTAAATTCTCTTTTAAAAGTCTTCTGACCACCTGCAGCTCACATTAACTGCAATTTGTGGAAGCCCAGCTAGTCTGGAAATCAACTTATGTGCCCACACCACAAAGTATGCTAAAATGAAGCATGCTGGTACTTCAACATCAGCAAGCCACTAATAATCTAAGTAACTAATAATTACTGAAAGCCACCTGTATACAGCCCACCTGAAAGTCTCTTATTACTGAAGTATGCATGTGTCAAGCAAGCAAATGTCTAACCCTTTCAATACCTCATTTAGCTCAATACACTATTTGCACATCTGCTTTTTCAAATAGCTATTAAACAAATTATATTATGGTACCATTTTCTTTTTTTTAGAACTACTCACCAATTCTGAACTCACTCCCATCCCTCTGTATAATTTTTGTGCCAGGAAGAGATTGAAATACCAATATAGCCATTTTAGGAGCTATTTGCTAGTGCTAAGAGGACATCAACACAACTGTTAGCAAGCAGCAGTCATGGTAGAGATTAACATTTCAATGGATTCATGTCTAGCTTCACAGCATAAATCAAGGAAACAACAGAAGTTATTTTCTTTTATTTGTAAAAATCTCCCATTAGCAATTCAAAGTCATTCAGTCAGTTGAACTTGCATTTGTTCTAAACACATCCACCAATGAGCTGTTTTAGTGCAGTCAATATATTACGATTAGTCTAATTTTGGAAATAAAATATGATTTTGCAAACAGAACACAGCCACTCATGTAATTGTAACAAGCACATAGCTACCTATTTAACAAATGTGTGATCACATAAGCTCTAAAGTGCACAAGACTGCTATGTGCATAAAAAGAGTATGGCTGCATAAATTTCCATTCCAGCTAGTGTATATGAGCACATGACAAATTTTCATCATGTAAATGCACTTGTATGTATCCCCAGCTGCCAAGGTTATTCAGCAATGCATTTTCACAGGATCACAGGATGTTAGGGGCTGGAAGAGACCTCTGAAGATCATCAAGTCCAAATTCCCTGCCAGAGCAGGACCATAGAATCTAGCACAAGTCACACAGGAACACATCCAGATGGGTCTTGAAAGTCTCCAGAGAAGGAGACTCCACAACCTCTCTGGGGAGCCTGTTCCAGTGCTCTGTGACCCTCACAGTGAAGAAATTACTCCTCATGTTGAGGTGGAACCTCCTGTGCTGTAGTTTATATCCAATACCCCCTGTCCTATCATAGGGTGCAATGGAGAAGTGTGTGTCCCCTCCCTCTTGACACCCAGCCCTCAGGTATTTTTGAACATTTATCAAATCCCCTCTCAGTCTTCTCTTCTCCAGACTCTTACCACTTTAAGGAGAATATTTTGCAACTTCAACTTGTACAATAAAGTGCTTGTTCATATACCCAAGTGAGAAAGCAGTAACATCCTCCCAGGATTTTTAAGCATACTGGTACTTTCCTATCAACACTAAACACTGGCCATTGAAGTGCTAAGAGCTCTAGGCTGCAGAGGGGTTGAACTTGCCTTATCTTGCACAAAGCAAATATCATGTGGCTTGCCAATGCATGAAAACTTCTAATATAGCCACGAACTCTGATAGGAAAACTTTCTGCACAGTAAATTGCTTACATTTCCCCCTAGCTGGGTAGCACTTATTTGAAAACCAGGGATATTTTAAGTCAAAAAAGAACGAAATAAAACTTATTTCTTTCATTAAAAGTGGAGTAGAATAAAGGGAAAACTGGAAGTGTACAAAGCTTTTTCTGGCACATGGAATATAGCCCCATTTATGAATGCAGATCTGTAATGTGTAGACACCTATTCAATAATATCATCACTGAGCTGAAAAGGGAGCAAGACAAGTCAGAGCAGGATATGAAGCTATGAATGGACAAAATTTCAAAAATTTTATATTAAAAAAAAGATAAAATCCTGCAAACAGGTTTATAGGAGTATCTTTTTGTTCCCTTGTTCTGAGATCTGCTGTTACTGCTGTTTCTTTATTTTTTCATTTCCTTCAAAATAGGTATTAAATTGACCCAGGTTTAATGGGAAGTAAACAAACAACCAAAAAAAAATGCTTTAGAAAAAAAAAAAACTAAAGAAAAGAAAATATTTCCGTGGTCACCACCATGCTCAAGGGAAATATTTAATTTTGGTGGGTTTGCAAGAGAAATATTCCAATTTTAGTATCCTATTTCATTTTTGCTGTTACTGTGTAAAGGTCAGATAATCAACCACTTTGTGAAACACAAAATACTAAGATGATATGTAGAAAATACATGATGTGATGAAACTTTAAGAAACTTCCCTTCTTGAATTTCAGCTCAAGGCACTTTTATACTTTTCTTACCACCACAGCAGAAATGTTCTCAGGAGGATTTATGACTTCAGAGGGGAAAGATACCTTCAAGACAAGCAAGACGGAAGACTGCACATCCAGCATAGACAAACTGATGTCACACAATAAAGGTACCACATCAAAACTGAAGATTCTAAAGGAAACAACTCAAGCTTGTTCATTTTTTCCCCTTATTTGATTTTTTTAAATGATAGAAAAAATTGCTTTTCATCCTCTTCAAAATCTTTTGACCAACAAGCAAAGATAGAAGACTACAGGAAATGTGAATATTGGCTCAGCCTGAGCTGCAGGAACAATATATGAAAGATATCATCCTCCTTCAGCTTTGGTACACATAAAAATTGACCTTAGGTGATGTATTAAGTTGGCCTGAGTATGTATGGGTGAACAGTATTCTTTACAGGATGAGAAACCAGTTGTTTCCTCCTTCCTGATGCTAGAATCCTTTCTGTTCACCATGAGGATGTGCTGTCTCTTAGTTCACTGAGTCACAAAAGACACACGATAATAAAATAAATTTTTTAAAAAAGGTGATTTCTCCTTTTCCAGAGCATTATTATGGATGTGAGATATCAATATTCAGCCACAGGCTGCATCTAATCTAGCAGATCAGCCTCCAAACCCAATAATCCTCTATTGATCCTTCAACTAGGACTTCTGTTAAAAAAAAAAACAAACAAAAAAAAGCTCAGGTTTAGCCCAGATACTGAGTACTCTCAGCCTGGCATTTGAATTTGGTGACATATATCTAGAGATTTAACCAGCAAAGATAGGGGATGAATTACCAGGGAGATATCTTTGATTTCAACTACTAAATGCAAGTCAGTTTTAGGCAAATTCATAGTAAAATTATTCATTTTTCTATACCTTGTCAACTGCTGAAAGTGATGAAACAACTTCCATGGCATCTTCCCAGGAATTTTCACACTTAAATATATAAAGTTCTGATATTTTGAAACATATTCCAGCAGGGTGGAGTGGAATCTGTGCATTATTACATTTCCCTGCAGCAAAAAGTGCACACAGGAGGCATCAACATTCTGCACTTTGTGAAGTCTGTCTTCCTTCCTCTCTACCTACCAACAGCCCAGGCTGTTTTGTCACTACAATGTGGGTTGAATAATAAACAGTATTTTTATCCATTTCTTGTTAGGAAAAATATTTAATGAGAAACAGTTTTAACATGAAATAGTGTTTTCTATTTCTCTTCTCAGGAGTGAGAAGGAATAGCTGAATATTTAATGATTGCAAGTAACATATGAAGATATATATTACCATCGAAGGATTTCCTCAGTCAACAGACCACAGAAATTGGAAGACAAGAATCTCATGACTAAAATGATGTTCATTCATAATCTGTTTATCACAAATTTAAAGGAGACATGTACCTACCAACACATGTGCATGCACACTCAAAGACACGTGACCAAAACTACACACACACTTTGAGTTATATCATGTGAATGCAGGACAGTTGTTCATATGGGAGAAGGCTGAGAGGGAATCTGATCAATGTTTATAAATACATTAAGGGTGGTGTCAAGGAGAAGGGGCAGTCTCTTCAAGGAGCAATGGACACAAACTGGAACATAGGGACTTCTGAACCAACATAAAGAAAAACTGCATTCCTGTGCAACCTGATCTAGGTGAACCTGCTTTAGCAGTGGGGCTGGGCTAGATTATCTCCAGAGGTCCCTTTCAACCTTACCATTCTGTGATTCTGTGATATGATTTCCATGTTTGTTGCTTGGATGAAAGCATCTAATGAGAAAAATCTAAATGTTTACAAGACCACATTCCTCTTGTTTATGAGCATGTCTATCAATTCCTGCATCAGGCCTGGTAACAGTAGAATTTTGATCCCTATCAGAGCACATCCTCTGACACCGAGTGGCTGAAAATGTCTCAAGTGTTATTCAAATCGTAGAGAGATGGTGAAGACTTGTATGAACATGTCAAGTGCATTTCAACACTGAAAAGCAGACCCTGCAGTTTCAAGTGTGTTTTTCATCATTTGTGCTGAAAGTGCTTCAGATCAAGGCCAGTCACCATGCTGTCCCCTCATCTCTTGCTTCTCCAAGCTTTAGTACTGGCTGCTGAGGAATCACCCTTTTAAATTGCTGTCTCAAATATAAAAATCAAAAAGGACACCCTCAGGTTTAATGACTCTGACAAAGACAAACAATGTTGAAACAAGTTACAGAAACAAAACCTGTGGGAAGTCAAAGTATAGCCCTGCTAAATCCTGGGCTTCTGCAGCAAGCCAATCAGAAGTGGAGTCACTTAGCAGAATTGCTCAAAACCAGCAGAAATCTCACAGCAATTGTGATTACTTATCCAGAATCATAAAGACATTTTCTGGCTTTGGACTTAAAAAAAAAAAAAAAGAAAAAGAAAAAGAAAATCAGTGTAGTTGCTGCTAATAAGCATTCACGTCACTATCAGAATTGAAGAACATTGAAAGAAAGTATTTCTTACAGATAGAACAGTGAGACTTATGTCAGCCTTTTGCTGCTTCCGGAAGGTCACTTTGTGATTTTCCACTGAAAAATTCCTCTTTTACACACGAGAGCTTTTATTCCATCAAGCTCAAACAGAGCAGAAGAGCAGTCTAACAAACTACGCTTTTCATCATCATTAGATAATCTCCAAGGTGTTGTGTAGTTGTCTAATGCTATTGAAGACTGAAATGTCTCAGCCATTCTTGGACAGAAGATAAAATATATACATACCTGATGTCTCAAAAGATAAATGCTTCACTATTTTGTATAATTTGAACTTTCTAAGGTTTATGTATAGAAATATCACTTTTTCATTAATCATTGGAGAAGAAATTCAGTTAATATCTGTCTGTTGCCTGCCAGTATAGAGTGGATTTTCATATATAGCCAGGCGTAGCTACTAGCACTCTTGGGTGTTGCTAAGTATTCAGAAGGAATTGGCTAAATTTCCAGCCAAAGGAAACTAAACAGAGGCTTGAAATTCTTATGAACTCTACAAGAATTTTCCTCTCTTTATGAGTTTTGCCTCTGGTTTCTTCAGTCACTTCAGCCGGTGTGACTGGTCAAGGGACAATCACTATAAGAATCACTAGCATAAATTTTGTTCACTAAATGTTAGCAAATGTTCCATTCACTAAACATTTGGATTAAATTAACTGATCTTCTCAGCTCTTTAATCTTTCCCCCTCTTGTTTCTTGGCTGGACCCACAGCAAACATGACAGCTTGTTGTGATACCCGTATCCTTTCTAAAACATCATTTCACAATGCCATTCTTGCATAGATATTCATTCCTGGGCCCCTGCTCCCACTCCAGGGTGGAAGAATGACTCAATGAATACTGTGTAACCTTATGACACCACAAATCTGAATATGTTTCTGTGATATGATACACTTTATAGCTGACCTTGGATGACGCATTAGGTTTCTTTATGTTTCTACTCCCTTTATGGAAAAAGAAAGAAAAACAAACAAAAAACCCTAAACAAAAAAAAAAAACCAAAATCCACAGAATAAACAAAAGGCATGAGATCTACACATTGCAGGAAAGTATTTCAGATGATAATGTTTTTTCATGCTTTTGCAAACATTTTTCCTCCAGCACACCAGGAAGTTTGTATCCCAGCAGCTTGCTGATGACATTGAACTGTTTTCCACAAATGTCTACTAACCATTCCTACTTCATGTCATGAATGTTTTTGTTAGATAATATTTAACAAGACAGAACTGCATCTCATCATGAATGTTTTTGTTAGATAATATTTAACAAGACAGAACTGCATCTCATGTTGTTCTAGGCTTGAAATCTCTTTTTGAATCCTTTTGAAACTCTGTGCATAGTACTGATTACAGGCAAAACCTCTGATGCATCAGGTAAGTCTCCTTCTTTAATTCTTGGGGAAATACATACAAAGCTTTGCACACAGCATGACTGTTTGTAGGAATGACAAGGCCCTGGTCAGTTTATTGCTTCAGAGGTAGATCTACACTAAGATCTTTCTACTGTTATCTGTTATAACTGTAGTTTCTGTCTGACCATATAGCAAAAGTGTGAGGCATTTCACACACACACAAACCCCAAACCCTGGAAGATAACTTTAAAAGTTAAATGTGGTAAATGTTGTTTAAGAAGGATCAGCACAGAATGGATTCATTCCCTTTTAGTTTACATCCATACACTGTGACCAGCTTACATAGGAGGGAAAAAAGTGTAGAACTTGGTTTTTTTGGTAAAAAAGTAGCCTTATGAAGAAAGCAGGTTGCCCTAGGGTCTGTGGCTCCAGTAACTGTATGCAATGACTTTGAGCAGCATAAGTTTCAAAGGAGGGCCATGATCTGCATTTCTATTAAGTGCTTTCAGCTATGAAAAACGTATCTCAAGAAAATATTCTGAACATGCATATGTGGAGCTGAATCTGTGCTGAGCTTTATATGTAACAGGGTAGGATCCATATCAAATAGAATCCCTGTCCCAGGAAATCTATGGTTCTCCAGGGGGGTATACCCAAGAACCTGCTTTTTTTCTTATAATATCTGAATGAAGTACTGCAGGTCAAGGAAGCTTTGGTAGACAGATAAAGTCACAGGAACGTTACTGGGCTTTGGATCAAATGATACAAAACATAAGTACTCCCACTTACCAACACAGGTGAAAAACAACACCACAATGGGACACAGAGGGGCACGGTACAAGTAATCCCTTTTTATGTGGTCAGCTCCATTACCAGACATGTGACTTTAGGTGCTTACATGTGCACCTAGATTTTCTCCCCCTTGCAGTTAAGGGAAGTGGTTGACTGGATTACAGTGCATTCTGAAACAGGAAAATCAGAAGGGCAGCCAGTCAGTTGAATCAACCAAGTCTTAACTCTTCATTTATCCAGTAATCTATTTCAAATCAGAATAAAGTATTCCAGCAGTAGTCAGAGTGTCAGTGGTATTGATAGTCCCCCTCACATAAAATCCCACAGACTGCAAAGCCACATATTAAAGCTTGGATCTTGAAGGTGCTATGTGAAAACATTTGGCTTTTTAAAAATTATTAACTTATTTTCTGAATATATTTAACACCACACCAAAAAAGCTAGCAGGTAAAGTGCTTTTAAAGTTGTGTAAATCACAAATCATATTTGTTAACTTAGCTGACCCTAATATGGTAATTAACATAGAATTAATCTCTCTTGAAGAGAGATATAACATATGAAATCTAGACAATCTGGAATCTAGCCCAGAAAAAGGGTTATATAAAGAGGATGTACTGAACCATTTAGTCAACACCTTTGTGTTAATCTTTTAAAAGAAGGTTCTAAATGCTACATTTTAAACTACTAGTAAATACTAAAACAAAGACTTTTATTTCTAACCCCATGAAGCAGAATCTTAATTACATCTTCAAAATGAGATCATTTCATATGCATAAACATTCTTTACAGGTTAACCATCCTTTTTGCCAGGGGGTTCCTTTAAAATGTAAAAGCAAACAAATGGGAAAAAAAAAAAAGAAAACAAAAGGAAAAAAACAACCACCAAACCGTAGAACAAACATATGCTGTCAGTCTCATTACATTATCAAAGGAAGCCCCAAAGATGCGTAAATATGATAAATACATTTAAATAGGTGTATCTGCATTTTAAAACTTGTAGACTTTGTAAGGGGGGCACAGAAATGGGGGCTTTATTAGGAACTAAACAATTCCCAAGTCATTTAGATCTCTTTTTTTGCCCTCAGCAAACAACTCTTCCCCTTGCCTGCTTGTACAGCCTTAGCACTAGGGGTCCATCATTCCTAGCATTTAGCTCTCGAGGCTCTGAGACATGAACATATTTAGTCTTATAAATAGAAAAACATTTGCGTCAGCCACTACACTATGTTAATTCCCTAAATTGCCATATTTTCATTACTAGTTATAAAACATCCTTTTCCCTTTCTCATCAGGGAGTGATCTCTTGTGTAAAGGAGATAAATGTGGTTGACAGTCTAATTAATCCCCATATTAGATCATATTTTCTTAGAAGGAAATACTTACATTTGTATAAGGCAAAGAAACAATATCAGCATGTGGGAAGCTCCCCCTTCCCAAAAAGGCATTTCATATTTTCTGTTGATTTATAGTCGCTCTAACTGCAATACTTTAGACATTATTTCTTTCATCCATAGCTTTTCCTTTCCCATACCTCAGGAGGAGCTTGCAAAGATCATAGTTCCCCTCCCATTAAAGCACACTCCTACCACAGTGGACCACTGTATGACCAGAAGAAGCTTTCTTGCTTGATAAGTGGACAAACTTCCTGTCTTCCCCAGCTATGGTATCTGTCACAGTACAGGAATTATATTGCAGCACTGAATAAACTTTTCAGTATGTGAATTCATAACAGGTGGTCTCCCTGTCCCCACTCAGCAAAACTTTCCTTGAATTTTCTACCATATGTGACATAATCTTATAACCACTATGAATATTGTCATTCAGTACAGAACCAGATAATCAAATATGTATCAGGATATTTCACAGGCCAATGAAGCAGCAATCAGTTTGTGCAGTGCTTTGAAGAGGTAAATAGCTGGTAGTGCAGGGTGCTATGATTAAGAAATTGGTAGATGCAAATAATCTGAAAAAACCCCACAAAATTTCACATTTGAAATTACTACAGAGATATCCACCCTCCATCTGTGGCTACTGTTCTTGTGACAGTTATTGATTGCACAGCAGTAAACTTGAGAAGGCTTAATTCTGAAAAACTAGCAGGTGAAAATCTGCTGTTAATGAAGCAGATACCTTGCCATCACTTCTGAGGCTCCCTATGTTGAGATTTTTGTTTTTAGTTTAGGCACCAGTAGGTCATTTTAAGTACGCATTATTATTTCTCAAGATGACATCTTATCTGTGCACACAATGAGCGACCGGAATCATTTGCTCTGTCCATTTCAGGTGCATTAGAATTACTGCAGCTATGAAGAAAAATCTTCTCTGTTTAAATGCTTTGTGATCTGTTTCAACAGCTTAAAATACTCAGAACTAGTGGAAATGTTCAAATTTCCATGATGTTCATAGGTGGCAGTAAATATACTCATACTGCAAATGAGACTTAATTTTTACTTCAAAGCAAGCCCTGAACTCTTTATCTTGTATTCACCACTGTCATGAGTCACCTTGACAGTTAATTGGCCACAAAATTCTGCCACCTCTTTCAGCATCAATCAAGAGAGGACAATGACCAATAGCAAGGAGTGACTTGGGCAGGGATTAGCCTTGGCTCAGAGACATTAATCAGTTGCATCACCAGTGGAGGAAAATCAGCATTACTGCAGCTCAAACACTATCAAAATAAGTATAAAGGAAATAATCTACTGAGATCTACTGGGTTGAGAAATCCCAAAGAAATTTGTCTATTCTGTATGTCAAACCAAAGAACAGAGAGCTCAACTAAAATGCTGTCTCTGAGGACAAAAAAAAAAAAAAGTAAAATCATCCTTCTAGTAATTAAAAAATGCCAAATTAAAGGCAATATGACTTGCCTTATATGTTCTCTTCCAGTGCAATGTGCAAAAACTGATCTCACTGGTTGCATACAGAGGATTTGTACAGACAGCTTGTTTGCAACATGTAAGTAAACAAAATCTGCTTTTCCAGATGAAACTTTATATTGAGGCCAACCTAGCAGCTCAAGTGCACTTGCAGTCTATCCTGATTTTGGAGGCACAACACCTCCAAAAAGGTAAAGATTGCAGGTCAATAGTGACTACTTGTGCCTAAACCCAAGGAAGCAAACATTCAGGGGAATAGATTTTCCTACATGTCACATGCTCCAAATCACTCTTCTTTGTTTTGTAGTATTTCTTCTTGTTGTTTGTTGTCTGTCAAATACTGAATTGGCACCACTGGATTGATTTCTCCCAAAACACATTTCTTCACATTTCCAGTACAATTAAACAAACTTAAGCAATAGTTCAGTTTACTTTCAAAAATATGCTCAAATTACTAGTTTATTAGACTTTGTGGCAGGCAAAAAGATCTTCAGCCTCTCCCCAATCTCCAAAATAAACCACTGAGTTGCAAAACAGCATCTGAAACATTGTGGGTAAACAGTTAGTTCTGGTAATACAAGCATGTGGAGCACAGCCACAGAGCTTGAGTACATGGAAACCCAAGGCTCTGCAAGGCTCCTTACAACAGCAGGCAGCTTGCTACAGTAAGAAGCATCTTCCAGGTTCCACGCAGTTAGGTGGGAAAAAAAAAAACAAACATAGAAAAGGGTTGCTTAGGACACCCTTTCTTTGCATTAGGAAAAAAGCACTAACACATGGAAAAATTAAATTAAAACAATCTTTTGCATAAAGAGATTCAGCCACATGAGACTGAAGAAACACTCTGAAATACAAAGGAAAATTCAGTATTCATGATCTTTTGGACAGCTATTGTGATAACATGGACTACCCTCAACAAAGCTAGATGAGGCAGTGTCTCAGGAGAACACAACTCAAACCTACATCCCAGCATCTTTGGAGACAAAGGCCCTGAATCTGCAGGAAACCAGTAGCAGGAGAAAGCCATTTTTATTTATGTGGGCAGATGCCCAAACACAACAGAAGAAACTGAATTATGCAGGTTGCCCCCAGCTTTCTGAAGACATATGGAACACAGAAACCAACCAGTAGGTTTGTGGGGTTTTTTTTTGGTGGTGGTGGTTTTGTTTGTTTGTTTGTTTTCAGTCTCATACTACTAAAAGCCTCCTGTGTTTCTTTTTCAGTTTTGCAATGGAAGCTTCTTGCCTCAGTGCATCACAAAGACAGTAGACTGTTTTAAAGCTACGTATGTTCATGCTGCTGTTCCAAGATAGAATTATCTTCATCAACTTCATTTGCTAAAGGTTGTTAGTGTTTCTGTGTCTTCACCAGTTTAATTAGAGTTACTATTTCCTGAGTGGAAACACCACAGGAAAAAAAAAAAATAGCACCCCCTCCTCCCCACATTTAGAACTTACACTTCACTTCCCAAATTTTTGTATAATTTTGAGAAACACACAAAGCTGTGCAGCTGTTAATATATTTGGACAACTTGGGGTGGGTTCTGCAAGTGACATATTAGCTGAAGCACCATCAAAAATAAACTACCTACACCAAAGTGGATATTGCTACCACAGCAAATAAATACATAAATAAACAAACAAATTCAGTGATACAGTTCCAGGTAATCCTCACCACAAATTCACTGCTACACAACAAGGTTTTGGATCTATCTTTCTTTCTCTGAAACTCCTTCCACATCTCTAGGTATTAAAAGGTAAATCGGGAGATCTAAGAAGAAACAAATCCAAGACAGTGAATAAGTGATTCCTTTTCTCTATTTGACACCAATTATAGTAATGAAACCTTCATTAAGAAATAAACAAGCTACATAATTAGTCTGCTATCTGGAGTCTCTCATACTTCTTATTTCAAGGAACATCAATCACTTGCATCCTGCATTTTTTCCATCCCAATCAGGCACAAAGTCCTTCTTAGTGCTATAACAGAGCACCAACTCTGTTAGAAATGCCAAATCACATAAGCAAACTGAAACAAAATGTTGTTCACAATAGTGTAAGGAATCCCATAATGTTTTACATTTCCTGCCTAAATTATATGTATGTTTCCAATTCACATTTGAGCCTTGGCAGGCTCAGAATTATGCCTAGCAACTCAGTTGAGAGATAAGTTCCCACTCTCACAAGATGCTCACAGAACTCCAAGTAAACCAGTCAAGTGTTGGAAAATAGCTTCCACATCACAATTGCACAAGCCAAGGGACAATAAACACTTTACAAAAGCTGACTATTAAAGAATGTCAGAGAGGAAAGAAAAGTTGTAATCTCAAACTTTAGGTGAATGCACAACACTTAGCTATCATGTCTCCTGGCTGGCTTGCTGACTGATGACAAGCATTACAGATGGAAAAGGTGGGAGGGAGTTAAATGGAAAGCTGTCCAGCTCTTACAATTTACAGACTGTCAACAGCTTTTCTCACTGTTTTAAAGTTGTTTTTTGTTGTTTGTTTTTTTTTCAATTTCCCTTGGAAGAATTGTTCATAGCTTTAATTACTCTCAATTTCTAAGAGACAACTTTGAAACAGAGATCGAAACACTGGAGTTTTTCTGTGCTTCTGAGTTTAGTAATGGCCATGTCACTGACTCCCACCATCTTCACAGGGACCCTTAGAGAAGAATTACAACAGATCACCACAATTTTAGAGATTGCTTCTTTCAGGGTTCTGATGTCCAAAGCTCCATTATGAGCCAGAGGGTCCCATCTCTCTACAAGATCCACACACTTCCAAACTGATGACAATTTTTTTCGAGCTCTTCCAGTGGTGTTTGCCCCAGGCTGAAACTCAACAACTCCCTCAGATCAGCCTGTACAACTGTGGGAATCTCACTAGAGCTAAATTTCAAATATGACATGGTTTTTCCTTTTTTACCCTTTCCCCTCCTATCTTCAAAAGCCACTTATGTGCAAACTGAAATCAGAAGAGAATAAGGTTTGACAGAAATCTGAAGCTTAAGATAATATCTTGCTTAGGTGTTAAGTCTCCTGAGCTTTCTGTAATAAGTAAATGGCATACAGTGAAACACAAATGAGCATCACTGGGGCTGGGATTTCATTGTCCCAATGGGAGACCTGTGCCTGGCATGAGGCCAGCTATGTAATGCTCTGAGCAAGCACATGAATGGACCTCAGGAGGAGGATCGATTTAAATGTAATCCCATCTACTAATCAAAAGAGAATGAGGGATTAACATTCACTAGGAAATGTCTGCTCAAAGTTGTCATAGTTTATTGATGAAGATAGCTTTCTTTTAATTAAGATTCCAGGTCTAATTTTAGCAGCACATAATCCGTTATTGATGATGCGTCTGGCTGAATTGTTTTAACCTGCCCTAGAAGGTGTTTTTTTAACTAGATTGGCCAATGTGGATTGTTATTTTCATACTGCAAGGAGATCACATTCTCATACTGTCTTCTTTCTTCAGGCATAGCTTCTTATTTGCATTGTTGTTCCATGTTAAATCTAACTTATGACTCCCCATCCACTGCTGTCTATCCACTTGCAATACTGTATCTCACTTTGTCTATCCCTACAACTTGCTGAAAGCAGCAAGCCTACATGAACACCTCAAAAAAGCAGATGACATCTCAGAAACCCAAGCAAGATGGTCCTCAACAGGTTAATCTCCCTGAGGAGATAATGAAGGAGACAAAACACCACACTGAATTTTCTAAGATAAGCAGAACTGACTTGCTTAAGACCACATTCAATGACAAAGCATAAAACTTCTGAGCCCTGTGCCCCAGCTTCCCCATCACTCTTGAATATCACCATCTAAAAACACTCAGCTTGTAAATCCTTTTGGGTGCACCTTGAAAAGTGCAAATCACCCAAACAGCCACTTTCAGTGGGACATAACAAACAGATACATACCTTCATGACCCACAAGGAGATTTATCCATCAGTGGGGCAGTGCTTGAAGAAAATGTGTTTCAGACAGATGGTACTTCCCATTGTGCCTCAGAAAGCTATTAAGGGCCAAAGCTCAGCTTCACATGGCTGACAAACTTCTGATCTAGAGCTGTACCACGCAGACAGCAGTTAGGCTGAGCGGTGCTGTGGGGGAAAGCAGGGCATTTGACTGCAGTGGGGTGTACAAAATAATTTTCCCAGATCCTTTCATTCCAGGTTTTCCTCAACAAAGCTGAAAATTTTTGCTGCAAATGAAATACAACATGTTGTATCACTTGAAAGACCCTGGGGTCAAGCAAAGATTCTGACATAATTTTGCCAAATCTTAGGCTCAGACCCAGGTTTAGAACTGATTTCTGCAGTCTCTGTCAGGCCACAGATGTGAAGTTTCATCACAGTAGCATTAAACATTGAAACTTCAATATGTTTTCCTATTTGACTCAAACTTGGTGTTCAAGAAGCTACAGAAAAGTAGTCAGACTAAATCCTAACACCACAGGCACTAAAACACAAAGCCTTGCAGCCCCATAGACCTTCTGCTGATCCCCCACTACCATTGTCTGGAAGGGCTGCTTTCAAGGTGTGATTTAACTTAAAAGCTCAGGCTTTCCTTTGACAAGCCCTTGGTTGCCTCCATCTCCTTTCTGGGGAGCTGTCAGTCCAAACTCACTCCAATCATTTCCCTGCTGATAGCTCTTTATTCATACCTTGCCAGTACAGGGACTATTTCCCTCCCATCCACTTATTTGCAATCATCTGGTGCAACTATGACTCATCCACTTCTAATACAGGCTTCAGAGACCCATTTAAGGAGTTTACTAGCTGATCTCACCATAGCTGTATCTTTGTAATTAGTTGCAACCATTTAGAGAGGAACAATTTTCAAGACTGCTCTGCTTTCTTGCTCTTCTTTCCCTGGGTTAGAAGAGGATGGAGTCCTACCAGAAGACACATGGCAGCAGAGATACCTGGGAAAATTAGTCCCCTCCCTAGTAAAGATGGGGGTTGATGGTTAAAACAGTAAGAGAAGAGTGAAAGATGAGGAAGACAGCCCACTTCCTCTAAAATATAATGAGATTTTGGAGAACCGGAGATTAACTATTTGTTGGAAGGAAAGGGAATGAAGGTATGGAGCAGAAAGCCAGTGAATGAAAGGAAGAACATAGATGATCAAGCTTCTTTTACAAGAAAACAAAGTAATCTCAAGTTCCTGTAAGATGGACTACAGACATCAGTAAAATCATATTTATTTCTGCATCACTTCAGTTGCATTCAGGGACTTGTTCAATACTCAGAGATAAACAATATTCTGAGATTTAGAACTCGCATTTTGCTTCAGGAGGCAGAGATGCCATGCCTTCCGGAGGCAAGGAGTTGAGAATCTCTTTAGAGACAAAGAATTACAAGGACAGATCCACCTCAAGATCATCCTTCCCAAACTGGACAAAAGGGGAGAAGAAAGATTTTAGTTTGGAAGTAAAGGGGAAGCTACCCTCCAGAACCAGATACAGGTTGGCACAGCTTTCTGACTTGACTAATGGGGAGAAGGACAGAAGTCAAAGCAAATACCTGGGAGTCATGCCCTGGAAACAGCATGGCCATTTGCTGGGCTTAAGGCTGAGATGAAACAAGAATTATAGAATCACCTGCTTGGAAAAGACCTTAAGATTGTCAGCGCCAACCATAACCTAAAACCTCACTGTACACTATTGTCAAACCATGTCCCTAAGTATCTCATCCCAATCTTTTAAACACCTCCAGGGATGATGACTCCACTATTTTTACAGTGCCTGATGACCCCTTCAGTAAAGAATTTTTTCCAGATATCTAATCTAAATCTTCCCTGGTGCAATTTGAGGACATAAATGTCAGAGGTTGCTATGCAGCCCCAACAGAGATGAGGAGAAATGAGACAAGGACAAATCATGAGGAGGCAATGGTCAGCATGTATCCATAAAACTGGATATGAACAGGCCAACTTCAGTATATGCTGAAGCACCACCAAAGTCAGGACCACTCGGGGATCTATGCCTGCATGAAGAAGTAACAGCACAACGCAGTCACAGAGAAGTATCTATAGGACAATGTCCCTTGTTTCTGTGGCAGTCTGTGCTGTGGGGACATGGAAATAACAACAAGCACAAGCACCACAGAATTCTATTATATTGAGAGAGATTTTCTATAACTCTGCCTCCATCTTACATGTGGCCTGGGGGAGGTCATGGAAGATGCTGGCAGAGAGGGAAAAGGCATGGGGCAAGCTGTGATAGTGGTGCTTGTAAGCTGTAAGTAAAATAAAACCAAAAAATGTCAGCTGGAACTTTGCTACCTTTAGCCTTCCTGTTTAAACGTGCTGTCATGAACACTGTGGTTTGTAACAACTGCCTTTTACAATCCCAGCTACACAATAACAGCAGATATTAAATGCTGCTACAGCACAATGGGGATTTTTTTTATTGAGAGAGACACTGAATCTTCTTTATAAATGGGCCAGCTTTGGGCCCTGAAGAAGAAATTGCTAATAACCAATTTATTATAAGACAACTTCAACATGTACATGGAAGGGGGGGGGGGGAATTTTAGTTTTCTGTTATCACAGGCATCTTATTCCTCTGAGCCCTAGCATTCTGCAGTGACTTTAGATGTTCTCCATTCCCTTTTTGATGAAATCCATTATTCTTATTTTCTGCACATGGAACAAATGGAATTTCTTTTTTATGAAAGAATGAAAAAAAATGCTGAGAAAGTCAATTAACAGGCACCAAAATCAGGTTTTCTGAGGGCACTATGACATTAAAAAAGAAAGAAAAGAATCTAAATACAGAGAGCATTTTCTGTACTAAATTCTAGTGTTATGTGCACTCTGACCTAACAGTTTCAACACTGAAAAACAAAACCAAACCCAAAAACCCACAAAAAAAGAAAAGCAAGCAAACAATATAGTAAAAATCTCTCCACCTATGGATAGGCATTTATGACCCAAGAAATAGGTGTTGGAGTTCACCTTTTCACTTCAGAATACTGGAGATAAAACCGGGATGCAAATATGTAGCAGCAAGCACAATAACAGAGGTTTCAACCAAAAGTTAAAAATAAGCCTGAAATTACATACTAGACAAACTGTATCTATGAGAAATACTGTGAGGATAGAGACTAGATGAGTGGTCTGTGGAGTGGGTAAGGAACCACCTAACAGGCTGCACTCAGAGTGGTGACCAGTGGTTTTACTCACAACTGGCAACCTATCACAAGTGGACTGCCCAGAAACTGATAGTGAGTCCCACACTGTTCAACAACTTCATAAATGATCTGGAAAATGGGATTGAAAATACCCTCAGCAAGTTGATGTCACCAAACTGGCTGGTGAGGTGGACATGTCAGAATGGAAAAACATTTTACAGAGAACTGGACAGGATGGAACACAGGTGAACAGCACCTGTACAAAGTGTAAGACAAGCACTAGGTCCTGAACCTGGTATGACCTAAGCAGAGAGGCCATTACAGGCTATGATCTGTGTGGCTGGGGAGCAGCATTGCTGAAAGGGACCAGGGAGTCCTGGTGGACAGCCAGCTAAACATGAGTCAGCAACATGCTGCTGCAGCAGCAAAGGTGAATTGGATCTTATGCTGCATCCACAGGGGTATTTACTAGCAGAGACACAAATGGGATCATCCCACTGCTCAGTGTTTGTCAGGCCACACCTGAAGCATTGTGTTCAGTTCTCATCCCCACAACTCAGGAAAGAAATGAATACACTGGACAGAGTCCAAAGAAGGTTACAAAGATGGTAAAAGAAGGGCCAGATCACTTGCCTTCTGAAGGAAGACTACAGGAGAATTCTTCTGACTGCAGGTCTCTTCTCCCCTGCGAAGAGCAGGCTCAGGGTTGATCATCTCACCCTATTCCAGTGTTTAAAGGACAGCTACAAAGAGGGTGGAAGCTATCTCCACAAGTAGCCACAGAGAAGACAAGGGACAACCATTACAATTTGCACTGGGAGAGGTCCTATCTCCACCTAAGAAAGA
The DNA here is from genome assembly GCF_027791375.1 of Indicator indicator. NCBI lineage: Eukaryota > Metazoa > Chordata > Aves > Piciformes > Indicatoridae > Indicator > Indicator indicator. Next base: position 19,628,089 of record NC_072021.1, read on the forward strand.
CAATTTTTTACTCTGAAAACAACCAGTGACTGGAACAACCTGCCCACAGACATGGTAGAATGCTTTTTTTTTTTTTTTTAAACAATAAAAGACAAATGTAAATTCTCTCACCTTTTATTATTCTAGGTACTCACCAGTTAGTTCTGCAGAGCACTACTGCACCAAGCCTGGCATATAAACTACCTTGCTGATATCAAAACCAGGCATGGAAAAACCTCCCAAACCAAAGGGAAGTTTTTTCATAAGCTTCATAGGAGCTGAGAACATCAGTAGCTGGTGCTTAAACTAAGGGATCTTCTATATTCATAGCTGAAATAAAATATACATTTTACTCAAATCCAAAGCACAGAAAAGCCCTATCAATAAAGATTCTGACCACCTGCTTCTAAAGCCTCCTACTTATGATGTGGGCTCCATAGGAGACAATGACCAGATGAAAATGTAGTATTTCAGGAGATCTCATGCTTCTGGTAAGACATTGCAATGTTTTGGAGAGCACACTCAAGGGGCCTATAGCAAGCAGTTCTGACTGTGAGTGGGTGGGTATTTGTGTTCAGACTCAAAGTGAAAACCCTACATTTCCCACAAAATAGAATTTTTTGACAGAAGCAAAAACATTTTGACCGACCTTGAACACTGTTTAGTGAATCAGCACATATCATTGAGGTTTAGGTGGATTTTAAATCTAAATAGGGTTGCCTTTCATTTGGTGGGTTGGTTTTTTTTTGTTGTTTTTGTTTTTAAACAATTGCAATTTCAAAATTAAAAAACCACCTCAAAACAAAAGAAACGCTGAACTTTCCAACAGATTACAAAACACTTAATTACCATCTTTTAACCAAAACAAAATTTAGAAGATCAGTACTTCCCACATGTTGATGATCATTTATGTGCAAGCATTTTTGAACTAAGTATTTCACTACTGGGGAAAAAAAAAAAAAGAATAAATCATATATTCAGAAATAATTCTCATCCCAGTTCTTATGCACCAAATATTTAATTTAGTCACAGGGGATTTTATTTCCTAATATAACCTAATAATAATAATAATCCTAATAATACACATAGAAAGGTTTTCTGGAGGATCTCTCCTCAAATGGAGAGACTTTATTTAGAACTCAGAAAGGGCAACAAATCATTCAAGTTACTTCTTTCTATTGTATATTACTTTGTACTCATCAACAGAGAATTTTGCTTTCCTTCATGCAGTTTTATTAAGTTGCCACAAGTCATGGTGATCATTAAATCAATGATCTGGAAAAAAAAAAAAGATGTATTCAACATTGATTTGAAGCTTACAGTAGATTTGCTGAGACTTGACAGTGATTCATAAACAAAACAAGATAAATATTGTTCTTAAAGTTTCCATTCTCTCACCAGTTCCAATGCTCCAGACTGGAAGAGATAAATCTAACCTGAAAATCCTACCAGAGCAACCACAGAAATAAAGTGAATGGAAGCTGTGTAAGATCACATAACACATTATACATTGTCAGCAATGTCTGGAACAGAACTTTCACCAGCAGCCAGAGCCACTCATGTCAGCAGCTGCAGCAGCAAAGCACCTCAGCCCCCTTCCTGCACCACCAGCCACAGCTGGTGAGAGCATCCCAGCATGGACCAGCACAGCACATGACCAACCAAAGAGCAGCTGTCATGTGAAAAGTGGCAGTCAGCACCAAGGGAGCTGGAATCAGGGAGACACTGACTCTTACACACATCATCCAGGATGACAAAGTCTGTGTGCAGAGTGGGGGAAGACAGGCATGGGTCTGAGACCTGGGTTACAGTCTGAAGTTTTCAGTTTTTCCTAAACTCTTCACAGATCAGACTTTAGGTATTCAGCTGGCATCTTACTGCTGCTCCCAAGGACTTCAGCCAGAGTCAGAAAAACTTGCTGTGAAGCAAGTAAATCTACAAACACACTAGCAATTTGGGGTCCACAGGGATGAAAGGAAAAGTGAAGGTGGGAGTCCTGAAGAAGGCAACAAGGGCCAAGCCTCAGCACAGCTCATCGTCAGTCTAATAGGAATCATAGAAACAGAGCCCTAGGGTGCAACTATTTTCATAAGGTTGTTGATGTGCTTATTACCAGACATAACTGATCCCTTTAGGAATCAGTTACCAAATCCTCTTCTCTCCACACAGCTATTAATTTCCAAATAAGATATTCACAACTAAGTGCCATCTGCAAATAACTTCTGGTAGATAATGGAAATTTCCTCCACCAAAATGTCTTTTATCCTTTTCTCTTCATGTGCAACCATAGCATCTGCAAATACCAGAAACATCATTTTTTTCTTTAAGAGAAGCTGCATGTTCCCATAAATGTACCCACACAAAGCACTAAATGACTCCTCCAAACAAAAGGTACTGCACAGCTGAGCCACTGCAGAGGTGTGCTTAAGCTATATCTGAAGCTGTATCTGACAAGCTCTTAGGGACAAGGAAAGGATGACTCTCTTATTGGGCTAAGGGACTCTGCAAAACAGGGGTGGATCCCAGTGATGTCCTGGTGCAGCTGGCCACCAGGATAAGGCACTTGCAGTAACTGTCATCCAAGCTGGCTCACAGGGTTTGCATCCTCAAAGCTCAAATGCACTTCACAAACATGTTACATATTTTCCCAAATTTATTCCCTGACTAAAATCCTTCACAATAGGCAGTGCCCAGGAGTTGCTTCACCATTCTTTCACTGTGATAGTGCAGCAAGCAGATAGAAGTTCGAAGCAAAATATTATACAGAATGTGATAGCACTGGTGGTCTTGTGAAATACCAGAACAGGCTGAAAACCTGAATAGCAAAGACAGGAGACCTGCACATGATTCTGCCTTTAAAAAAAAAAAAACAAACAAACAAAACATATTATGCCACACATCTTAGGAAATCTAAAGGCAAGCAACAAGGGTGTCTGGAGAGGAGAGGTAAGGCTTACAGTGTCCATACTCTGTTCCATATTTTGACAGTAAATAAGATTGGATACACCAGGTAAGATCACAGAAATTTGGACTGCAAGTAGATGTTTCTCAACTATTTGTCCAGGTTGCATTCAACAGTAAAGACAAAGTTTGAACATGATCTTCCTATGCTAAAATACACATTTTACAAAATTTGTTTGTGTACCCTCTTAGAAATACCTCTTTAACTGCCCCGTCCACAAAGCAGAAAGCTGGAGGCTACTTTGGATGAATTTGACTCCACTGCAGATCACTGAAGTTAAACAAATTTAATTCCCCCTCCAATGACTAAGATCTCACACAAGATATAAACATTTATTGTCCTGCATCTTCCTATATGTGAACTAGCAACAGTATTTCTTCATGGAGTTCTTTGCAAGGAAAGGTGAGGGGGTGAGCAGATTTCCTTGCAGTTCAAAAAGCTCTCAAATTCTCTGACTGGTCCACAAAATCGAGGTGTATGAGCAAGGGTCTAGTTTCATCCTCTCTCCAGTGGTCTGGCTGCACAAACTAATGCCTCATCCTATAACTGGGACCAATATACTTCTGTTTTTTCACCTGTGCAGCCATAAGAGGAAATATTCACATACAATGCAAGTCCATACTCCACAGTGGGAGTAAATGGAGCTGCACTGCCTCCAGACAGTTTAACACCAAAGGTGGGATGAAGGCAGCAAAGAGGACTGCTAATGAGACCATCATCCCTATCCCATTTGCTAAATAACCACCTCCATTTACAAAATGCAATAGAATGGAAACTACCCCTAACCAAGATTCGCTCTGCTACTCACACTGTATAGCTAGTGGTATATACACATCTCAGATCATGTATCTAAGTCTAAGAAATAGTGTTCTTCTAGCCAGAGGCAGCTACAGAGGTTTTGTTGCCAACCATAACATATAAAAGAACCTACAAAATCAGTCACACACATCTCACATTTAACATGACAGGAAATCCAGCTAGACCATGCTAACATTTTGTTTCATTCATTCTGTCTTCAAAATCATCTGTTGCTGAGGGAGGAAAAGGAAGGGAAAGAAAATGCAAGAGAGTTATCCAAATATTAAAAAAAACCCAACAAACAAAAAAACCAACCCAACAAAAAACCCAAAACCAAACAAGAGAGAAAAAAAGCCAAGTCAGTCTCACAAATGAGTCTCACGAGTGAAAGCATGTACAAAAGACTCCATCAGTAACAGCATTCACCTTACTCCTCTCCTATGGATTGAAGGCATTATCCACAAGAAAATAATAATAATAAAACGATTCCAAAATATGTCCTTTGCACATCTACAGTCTGAATTGAGCTCCTCAACTTTTAATAAGCCTCATTCTGCTGAAAGGTTTAGTGATTTTGGCTGCTGAGGAAGTCACCTTGACATGCTACAAAACTGGTATCAGACATTCCTGAAGACCTAACTCAGGATAAAATTCAACTGAAATTAGACAGAAGCAAAAGAGTGATACAGCAAATACTTCTTTCAAAATTATCTAAAGTATCTGTATTTCCTTCTCATTAAGTATTTTCTTATGTAAAACAGTTTATGCACCTAAATAATTAATCATGATTAATTATTTAGAGAGGTATGGACCCAGTATGTTTACAAGTCCCAAGATGTTTTACAGAAGAGGAAACATTTATACAATTACTCCTCAAACTCTTTTTAACATGTTCTTGTGATGAGGGTTTTCTGATTATCAGTGACACTGGTTCTGAAAGCAAAGCTTTTATAAAATGAGTATTTGGTAGGAAGATGGAACAAGAAGAAAATTATTAAGTAGGGTGATTTTTTCTTAGTAATTGGTGATTATCAAAGCTGAACAGAGGATTCTTCCAAAAGCTATCCTTTAAGCCTTGAGTTATCTCAGGTATGGGAAGAAGTCTCCAAACTACACATAATTAAACCACTGACCTGAGGTATTATCTCCCAGAACAGTCATCTACCACATACAGAATCAAGGGCAAGCCAGACCCATTTTGCTACAAACGTCAGCACTTTCCCCTCAGCAATGTGCATTCTGCAGGTCCCCAGAGGAAGCCATTTATACCAAGGAATAAGGCTACCCATGACAGCCCAAGGATGTTTTTGATAAGTTTGTCTTCACCTCTGTCATATTGTGCATGCTGCTGTCCTCTGAGAGTCTCTTCTATCTTGTTCTGGGTATCTCCAGAGTCAGATATCCTCATGGAAATGCTCTTTGCACATGCTGTCAGATCTCTCTGAAAGCTCCTGTTGACCCTAGACCAAACAATTCAAAAGCTTTTACAGGCCACCCACTTCTCATTACAGGTGGTTAAAAAGCAAGACTGCAAAAGACCCTGAGAAAGCTGATCTGACCCCACAGGAGACCCCAATTTGAGCAGGTGATTGGAATAGAGATGCCTTTCCAACTTGAATTTATCCTATGAATAAAAATGTAGCTTTTTTAATTTTTTTTTTTTATTATTCGCTTCATCAAAGAGTAAGTAGAATAGTAGTGCCAGAAAGATCCCATGACTTGACAAGGACAGGCAAGCAAACTTGTGATTCTTGATACTCCCTTAATCTAGAGTAATCTCAGTCCAGAGAAATCCACGCCAGAGGCTCCTTTTGCAAGAGAAAGTCTCTGTGCTTTGCTTAGCCTGTCTGAATCTGATCTCGATGACTTCAAAGATTCTCTGATGAGACACAAGGGAGACTGACGACCTCAGGTTTACTTGAAATATGACTCAGAAGGAAAAGAGGCCGAAGAAAAGCCTAAGTGCACTGAGGAAAGGGCTTATCTCTAGGCTGAATCTTTTAAAACCAGTTCTGTTAACTACATTTCTTCTGACAATATATTGCAATTTTAAGGGAAACACCTGTGCCTGTGTAGGAAGTCAACACCTGACTTTGTGAGGGGAAACAAAGCAGGAGTGTTTATTCAACCACCTCTGCCTGCAGGTGACAAAAGCAGCTACAATCATATCTTTGCTCACTCCTATCCCAGCCACAGTTATCTCTGTGTTCAAACCAGAAAAGAATTCCCACTACAGCCAAGGTTTTATCACACATAACACAGGAATTTCCAATTAGAGCATTCAGCCCTTGTTTCTTAACTCCTTCAGCATTATTCTGTTTGTGTCATTTGTCTGGAGACAGTGTCTCATCGCTTGTGTCTATCAGTCAACTACCTCTTCATGGAGCACCTTCATCTACAGTGTGTTCCTCATCTTTGATCTACCATTTGACAATGCTGTAGGTACTTGACATTTCACTGCTGATTCTGGCATTAGATGTGTCCTTATTTAATCCAACTAACCTATTTCAGGTTCCCCCATCACCACTACATCAGGGCTACTTTTAGCTTATTGTTATGGAGCCCTCAAAGTTCATAGCAGAAAAAGCATGTATAGAAAACTAAATCACATTTCATTCTTGTAAAGCCCAAGTTGAGAGGTTGGGTATACCCTGGGAAGCTGTCGAGAAAAATGGATAAATCTCTCTGAGCACAAACAACACTTTCACAGCAATAACTCCAAGGCATATAATTCAGCAGGGATCTTGACATCTGCTGTTTATCCTTAAGCAGGAGTACAGAGCAGAGAAATAGAGTAGCCATGGTTACATCCCTGTCCCTGCTTCAGGTCTCTCCTACCTCATCAGGTGCTACTATGATCACACAGTCACACCCTAGGACAAACTGGCTTCCCAACTCATTCTACATAATCCATTTCACCTATATGATATGTTTACGGCTCTGGAAAATGATTAACTCACCAAGGATACTAAGTGACTTGCTAGGAGGGGCCTTGCACATCTGAGGTAGAGTTAGGCAGTCACACACGTGAGTCACCACTGAGCACTGCTGATCTAGCAGCTGCCGAGCACAAAGCCAAGGCAGCTCCCCACCGCAGAGCCCAACGTGTTCTCAGCATGTGCTGCTGTAGGAAAGGGAGTTGTGCTGCTGGGTATTTTTAGTTCAACTCTCAGTGACTATTTCTGCATTCCAACTTCTGATGCCGAGTTATCCCACCTTCTGTTTCTCGTTCTGGGTATTATTATTAGCTACACTAAACCACCGAGCTTCTCAGCATGACAAGTTTAATAAAGCACTAATGTCACCTACCTCCAACGCAAGCCACCTAAAGAAAAAGAGGCCTAATTTACAGTGCTACTAAAAATTAGTAAGAGTCTGCTGATCATTCTTCACCAGATTTTCTTGCTAGGTTTTGTTTGTTTGTTTTCCTCAACAATCTTTCTCTCTTCTGCAGATAGAATTGACACAACCCAACATTTATTTATCCTTTTCCCATTATAAAAGACAAAGCATAGGTAAAGGCTTTATATATAGTCTTCTGGAATTATTCTACCTCTCAATTTTGGGCCAACCTGCACTTGTTGGCTTATTACAAAAAAAAGAGTAGCCTGCTGAAATAATCTACTTTGTCCTTCTGCTTCTCAGTGCCCCTGACTTGGCTGCTCAGTTCCCCACACAAAGATAAGGAATTTTCTGGTGGTCCTGATGTCCCTGGCTAAAACAGCAGCATGACTTTGACCCACCTACTGCAGCCAACAAAAGCTTTTCAACCAATGGAGTTCATTCTCCCATGCCTTTCTGAAACAATATTTTTTTCCACAGCCTTGTGCATTATCTCCTTCTGAAAAGACTTTTGTGCATGGGGATGAATCCTGCTGTTTCTGAAGTCAGTAGCTAGCATCCTATAGCCTCCAGCAATGAAAGGCCTGGGTGGTTGTAGAGCAAAGCACTCTAGAACACAACACAATACAACTCTTCTCTAACATCTACCCTGGCAAACTGTACCCTCACACAGCTCAGCTTAAACACAGCTGCAAAGGCAGATAGAAACAGAGAGAAAACAATGAGGAGACATGAACACAAAAGAGAAGTTTTCAGATGGGTTTTTAAACCAAAACAAACAGGCAAAGAAAACAAATAGGGCTGAGCCACTGCAAAAATATATTATGCAATGTGGTGTACTCAGTAAGCAACTGTAAGACACTGCTGCACTCTAATAAAACCTATCTGCCTTGTCCTACAGAGATTCTCATGTCTTCAGATGCGGGATAGTTGGGTGCTAAGAGCATGAAGAGCTGCAGATGTAAGTTAGTACCTGCTTGAACTCAGGCACTCAAACACACAGCAGCTGAGCAGCTGCTACATGTGTTGTCAGCTTGCAAGCAAGCTCAAAACCTGTAGCTCAGAGTCTCAGTTCTTTGCAGAAGCCAGAATGCCAGTAAAAACCCAAGTTTTGTTAGATCACACAAATCCAGAAGAGTGGGGTATAAAAGGGACACGATTTTCCATAATTATCTGTTGCACCATGCCTCCATCACCTCTAAAAACAATGAGAGGCTCTTATGCAAACAAAATCATTTCTGCAGTTGTTTCACACAGACATCCTCAAAGCTGACACTCACAAGGCAAGGGCCTATGTAGACAGGCCATGACATTACACTATCTACAAGCATCATCTGCCTATGATAAGGTCAAGCCACAGTGAAGAACAAGAGGCTATGGGTGGAAAGGAAAAGGAGATAATGGTAAAGAGATTGACATTTTCATGCTGAAACCCCCTACTTGTAGAGGAGAAGGGAAGGAAATAGTGGTCTTTTTCCTCTGGTCTTTATGAAATCATTCTCAAAAAAATAAGGATTGCTTTTCCTCTTGCCACAGTGGTTTTGGCAGTACGGGGCTGACAAACTGATAGAGATACAAACAAGAACTCACTCAAGACACATCCTACAAGTAAGCTGTTCTTTTGGGACAAAGTAATGGAACACTGATTTCTAGCCTCAGAAATAAATGCAATGTTAGCCACTTGGTAGGAGCTAAATCACACCTTAAAAGATACTGGTAGAGCCAGTTGCCTTCCTAGGCACACAAACCTGGCTAGCCCAACTAATTGGACCAGGAAAAAGCCTGCTGCTCCCCAGGCTGCTAAACAGTGGCATCAGGGTCCTAACAAATCAAGCCCTTAGGTGAATTACATTAAAGAAGTTCCACTTGTCATTGTGCTGCATGCTCCTGTTACCAGGAAGGCAGAACTTGAAATTTCCGTTCTACAGAGAGACAACTTATTGTAATCCCACTGCTCTGCATTATCAATACAAGTCTGCTGTATGAGCAAAATCTGCAATTTCACCTTTCAAGTCTAATAGGATGCATAAAATCTGATCTATCCATGACAACCACTACAAACTTAGAACAAATAAAGATAAACGTAGATAAACAGATTTACTAGACAGATCAGAAAGTACAATAGTGAGCACTTGGGAAGTAAACATACCAGCAGAAGGTCAAATGACTGCTTAGGCTCTCTTATACCTATGATCCTAGGTATAGTCAGGATATTGCATCTATCTTACTGCCTCAGGTGCAGTAAGAGAATTAAACTCTGTGGATCCCTCTGTGTCCAGTGAAAATGCTCTTAAATGTCTCTGTGGATGTCAGCAGAATCACTCTTTATTTGATACAGCCATAGAAATGGCTTACTTCAGTACTGAAGTTTAACCACATCTGAGGTGTAGAGGCCCTAAACCACAAGACATCTGAACCTAAGACAGAAGGAAAAATGTCATGAGTTTTCTGGCAGATTTGTAGGAGGATCTAAAAATCCACTCTTAGGAGAGAGAACTCACTCCCTTTCAAGGGATTGTCTTTTTATCTGAGACAATGCATAGATGTTAGCATCATCTAAGTGTAGAAAAGGAAGAAATTCTTCCTACAACAGTTTGATGTTTCATCTGCTGCAGTGAAACAGGAAGGAAGTAAACCTGCTGAATAGCAGAGTCATTAATATCCTTAACAGGATTAGAGAATAATATAACTTCTTGTATTTGGAAGAAGACAACTTCTGATGCTCTAGCTCCACAAACTGAGATTGGTCTTGAACTTGTTCTGACCTTGTAAACAGAGGGCTATACTCAGCCCAGCAGCTATAACCACCCTGGTTAGTTTCAGCCCTTTACCTCCTGGAGCAGTGTTAACAAAGATCAAGCTACAACACAGGTCCTGGATTCTTTGCAGCACATCAGGCACTGCCAGTGTGCAAGGGAGCGGGAAACAGAGAAGGTGAGAAGAATTGCAGACAACATGACACCTGCACTGTTCATGCTCTTAGACACACTTTTCTCAATGCTGTGCTGTTGGGAAGCACAGACTCACAGTCCCTCTCACTGACTGGGGGGTAAAGTTTTGATCCACGAGCAAGGAAGATGATGGGCCCCAGGCTGAGCAAAGAGGCCAAGAGTTCCTGTGCCAATAGGCTAGACAGGAATGATAACCTTTCTAAATGCTAACAAGGGAAAACATTAGCTAGGTGGACACAAAAATCCCTAGAATATGAGCATGGGTATGATTTGGACTTGAGGAGAGCCTGGAGAAGATAAATATTGGTGACAAAACCCCCATTATTTCCTTCTCAGGTATGGATGGGTCATAATTCCTGCTAATTTCAAGGGGATCAGACAGAGAGCATACAATCTCTAGTGTAAAGATCTCACCCTCCTCCTACTCACTGGAAAAAAACTTACATTTTCCATAGTTACATGTCTGTCTCATCAAGCAGAAAACTGTCCAATCACCATACAATGAAAAGGGAAAAAAAATACAATATTGCAACAGAGAAAATCACAGTGTATTAAATGAAGTAATAGAAGGTGGTTTACACATAGCTTCAAAATAAAATGAATAGCTGACTAAATGCAAGGTACAAAATCCACCATTGAATCATCTCTTGCCTCAGGTTACTATAGAGTAGGATCTGCAAAATGACAGCTTCATTTTAATTTTTAAAGAGCCCTAGATGCAGCATTTCAGAAATCCTTATCTCAACCTGTTGACAACAGCTGACTTCTGAACAGCTGCTGTTGTATAAGTCTTGTTTCATTCTGAGCTCCAAGAGACATGGTGAGTGTCTAAGGAAAGTAAGGATGAGGGGTTTAAAAGGTGCTTAGAAATATAGTTAGATACAAACCCTTAGAATAATGCTAATAAACAAAAGTAAGTGGGCACCAGGAGGCCAGATCTAATAGCTGTGCACAAAACATTACTTCCACTACTAAACAAATAAAATGTAATGGAATAAGCCATGATATACAAAAAAAAAAAGTAGTTTTCCTAAGCTTTTCAATTTGAGCAAGTGGAAAAAGTGCAGGGTGAGGGGCGGCACCGAGTAGTAGAAATCAATTACGTTAATTTAAGAATTTATATTGACTGTAGACTTGGTGCCCTGACTTTCCATAAACAGACCTCCACAAAGTGTTTTTATGGCAAAGCAGCAATCATGAAAACAATCCTGCCTGCCTTTCCCAGAGTTATTGCTAAGAGAAGTTTTGCAGCCTCATCGCAATCAAAAGTACATCTGTGAGTTCTGCCTTTCACTAATCATATGCCCTTATCTACAAGCAAAGTAAGGCTATATGAGTTTGAGGGTGCCAGTGTGTAATCCTGAAGCACTTTGACCTTCAGTCACTTACTGGTGCTGATGAGAGGATCACTGTTCCACTCCTTAGGTACCCCTTGATTATGAACTTTACGTCTCTGCAACAAGTATAAATAGGATTGTGACAGTGTTACTGACATCTCAGCATCAGAGGCATTATCAAGTTTGTGCTCTTTTTACAGGCACTGTAATTCCCTCTCTGTTATTACAAGGAGAATTTGCAAGATTTAAATATTCTCTAGCATTGAAGTAGATACCAAATCTTATGCAGAAATACACTGTGTAACATGGCCAGGCTAGCCCAGTGTCCTGCGGATTTTAGCCCTACGGTGCCTTGGTTTAATTAATGTATGTATCCAGAAATCATCCTCTTCAGTTAAACTTTGTGTCCATGAGCACCGTTATTAACATAGATCAACCAGCCTCTTGTAAACACTTGCTGTGGTGGTAAGGTCAGGTTACTAAGGAAATTATTTTGCAAATCAGAGAACAGCTTCCAAATAATTCTTTGTGTTTTCTTTTTCTATCCTTCCTCCTTTCAAGTTTGCTTGGGATGGGATGGAATTCCCAGGTAGTTTTTGCAACACTTTTACATAAGAACTGAGTACAAGGTCCTGCCTACCTCCTCTAGCCTGCAGATGGAGGATGTCTATAATCAGAGAGAAAAGGTGAGCCAAATTCTACCTTCTGTTCTGTACCTGAAATGTCAAATTACCTTCCAGCTTCGGCTGATTTTAGAACAATTTGCAGAGAAGTAGCAATGCATAGGACTGAATCAAAAAGCCCTGTGATTTTCAAATCCAAATCAGGTGTTAACATGAAAGACAGGTGCCTTTTAGACTTCATTATATTACTTGGTATATCCCCATAGTATCATTAGGAAGTAGAATTATGACCATATCACAGGATGGGTTCAAAAGACTTCTATTAAAATGCTTATCATCCATAAAGCCAGTGGCATTTCCAGCCACACAGACAAGGAGGATGTGGACAGGGGGAAGATCAGGACAGGAAGGACATGGGTATAGAGAAGAGACAGCAACAGCTTTCTCCTTACCACTGACTAAATAAATAAATATAGTTATGTGGAAGTAAAAATCTCTCTGCAGTCATTACATAGCAAACACTTACTGCTTGGCTTAAACTTATTGTCTCCTTCATGCTTCTCAGCCATTTCTGCAGTGATCCACATATATTTGCCTGCAGAAGGACACTCCACAGCTTCGGACCTCTTCTGTTTTCAAAATGACAAGGACTGTCCCCATATGCCTTCGGATTAGAGCTATTGTTCCTACATTTTTAAATATACCCAGTCCACACATTCTCACACACAGATGAAGTGTGCATCTCTTATTGCCTGGCCATCATTCCCACATCTTTAAGATTTTTTTTCTTTTTCCTTTTTAACAGGTGTAAAGGTTTAAAAGCAGTATTTTTACAAATATATATACACACACATATATTCACATGTATGATTGTATTGTTATTGCAATGATTTAGCCTGATTTTAAAGCACTTAAAGTAAATGTGCCAGTTGTGGACTAGAGTAAGGTTTCTAGTCTTGACTATGCATGCACTTCTCTGGTTTACGTCTCTCTGCTGAATAAGATGAAAGAGATTTATTTGTGGAGTGGGCAGAGACAGAATTGCACTGTTGCATGATTATTTTTTTTAAAGGGTTATTAATTACCATGTCAACCTTTGCTCTGCTGCTGCTGTCCACTTTTATTTTGGGAGCACAGCCGTTCAGCACTGATCACACCGGGTTCCCCGATTACCTCATTTCCTACCAACCTTTTTAACCATTATTTATTATTCCTTTGCTATCTGGGTGAAAGAGAAGAGGGACACTATGGCAAAGATTGAAAACACGAGCCAGAATATATGCTTCCCTCAAGTTGTCATCACACTGCTGTTGGAAGGAGTGAGCCAGAAAACTAGCAACAAACACTTGCACACAAGCACACGCCAGACACACACCGCATCGATCACAGGGAGTTTGCAAGCAGCCCCACATCTCTTACCTGGGTTGTCTGGGATCCCTCTGCAGTGCACCTCCCTCTGATCCCTCTTCCCTATTTTTCCCGGTGAGGAACAGTTGTGCCAGTGCTGTGGCTGGGTGACAGTGCAGGTAGGGGATGGCAGGCAGCTGGCTGCAGCCTCGGCTGCCAGGCTCTGGCTCCTGCCAGTGCTGCTGCTGCTCCTGATGATGCCGAGGAGGAGGAGAGACGAGTGAGGAGGAGGAGGATGCTGGCGGTGATGCTGTTGCTATGGTTACACAACTCAGCGGCGGCAGCACTGCTCAGCGCAACAGCTGCCCCAGCACCCAGACCTCAGCACCCGTTGGGCACGAGTGTTGCACCCCAGAGGCCTTCCAGGCAGACACTGATGGTGGGGAGCTTGGAGGTCACTCCTTGGTGTGGCATTGGTGCCCCAGGAAAACAGATGGAGCACTGCATCCGAACTGTTTTGCATCCTACACTTGTGGGTAAAGAGCTCACTGCCCTGCAAAGGTCAAACAGCTTCTAGGAGGCCAGACTTTTTGAGGAGTTTTGCATTTTTATGAAATGAACAAAACAGCAAAGCTGAGGAGGATAATCATTCCCAAAGTTCCTGTCTGATGTAATTTAAAACTTTTTTCTCTTTTAAACTGGAGCTTAACCTTCTTCCTTTAAAACCGGTCTTAAAAGTGGGGGTTTACTGACTTCTTGTACAAAGGCGGGTTTGCATAAAGAAATCCCCTCATAAGTGGGTTACTTGTGAGAGAGAGCTGCCTCTTACCATGGAACAGTGAGAGAAAGCCCTTCTGAAAAGAACCCTCTTACACAGCCTAGGACATTAATACTTTCATGCCTAATTGCATGAAGCAAACAAGATGAACTTTGCCTTTCTCTAAGGATGTACAAATAAGGAAGGAAAAAGACCTCAGGCAGATGAATTACCACATGATAAAAATGTAGAATCCTGAGAAGGACATGTGAAATCAAGGCATTCAGTTGCCATTTATGTATCAAATACGCACATCGTGAGGCTTTCACTTTTCACTGGAACATCACAAGACACAGCAAGGTCACAACAATCAAATGTCACTTGCATTGAAAAATGTCAGTGCAAAGCTATGTAATGTTCATAAGCCATGACAGTTCTTTCAAGAGCCAGTACTGTTTGCAGGACATTGTGAAATCCTGTCTAAGATCTGCTGAAAGAGAACAATCACTGGTGCAAACTTTCTAAAAGAGATTTTCTTCCTGCTGCCAGAGCTCAGCTTCCATGCTGAATACTGCAGATGGTATGAATCTATGAGCTTGAGGTACCACAAAGATGCACTGGGTTGTGTTTCCCACTGAATTCTCAGACCTGGAGAAAGTTATAGGAGATGTGTGGGTGACACCTCTTTAAGGTGTTCTAGGAGACAATGTCTCCACACCATTTTCATTTGAAGAATCAGAATCTGGTTCATGCAAAGGCATTTTGTGTCTATCTCATTACTATGGGAAAACCTGGAACCACTCAACTGAGGAACAAAACACGCCAGCCAGCATACATTGTGAGAATTCCTTGGAATAGTTTCCCCTTTCCCAGTATTTGATAAAATTAATCATCAAATACATCATTTGCCTATAGATTTTTTTTTAATTAATACCATTTTAGGCAACAACTCTAGTGTCCATCCAGAGATTATATAGAATAGTTGACACAAAGGGCCTTTCTGGCACTCAAAACAGAAGTAAGAAACATGGTATCTATTTTAATTTTAAAAATTAGACAGTACTCTGAACCCTTTCCCAAGAGCTAAAAAAATATGTTTGATGCAGGTATGGCCCAGAGAATTCCCTGCTGTAATTCTGGATGCAGGGGAAGAAGATCTCATTGGAGCAGTAATTGTGAGCAAACCTAAATCACCCACACCATAACTACCTAGCTGACAGCAAAAGCCATGGTTATTTTGATCACTGAAGCTACAAACAGATCTTATTTCTGCTAAATCAGGGAATGTACTGCAAAATTTATCTGCTGACGTACATGTAATCAGCTTGCAAGATTATATTTTCCAACTTTGCTTATTAGGGTTATTTTTTTAGAGCTGCATCTGTGATTTCAAAAGCACACACAAGAGTAGCAGAAGATAGCCTCTCTGGCTTCAAGTGCTTTGGCTCAGCATGGCTGTGTGACACCACTGAGGATCTGTCCACTTTAATTCTCTTGTTGGCACCAATTTGCAACACTGCGGAACAGAGCCCACTGAAACTAACTTCTCTCTCTGGACTCTGAAGAGGGCACATCTTCAACTGTGCCAAAGGAATACAAAGCTCTAACAAAATGAAATAAATAAAACCCAAACACACACAACTTCCAATTTTTAGGATAGAACCTATGTCACCCCTTCCAGCCATGCTTAGGAATTACAGACATCTCAGAAGGTGTTGATGTTTATGCACCTAGTCATGTCTAGATTATCTTCCTTATTTAAACACTGAAGAGAGGTAAGTTTACCATAACACAGCTTTCTAAAGCAAATCAGTTAAATTTTCTCTTGTGTTTCCTTTTCTCTCCCATTTTGTTAGGAAGACAACTAGGTTGACTAACTTCACTGTATTTGTCTACAACACCCTGAGGTAAAGGCAAATCCAGTCCCTAACTCTCATGTTGAAGACCTGTCCTGCCAAATCAAATATTGGCGTTCTGGTAACTGTCAGCAGAGATTAAAACAAAAACCTACCTTCTGAAACTGCCTTCTTATCTGCCACCTTACCCCACAGGAACATGAGGTTTCAGCAGTGAAGATTTTTTTTGCCTCTTTAGCTGCTCTGTGTTCCTAAACTGTCTGAAATCTGAGCAGCAGCAACATCCTTGGACATAGTCAGTGTCCCAGAGCACAGTATAGGCAATACATGTCATATATTAAATTCTTTGTGTACAGCTTTAGAGTTGTTTAATAATAACCTGGAACAGACACTCCCGTTAGATAACAGGATACCTAATAGATGTCCAGTGGTTCAGTCCATCCTGCAGGGAGGACCTCACTGGACTGAAAGTCATTTCTACAGGCTGTGGAATCATTTTTCACTCTGCTACCCCATGTCACTTAAGCTGTACTGCAATAGTTGGGATATGAATTCTGCTAAGATCAGGATTTACACACACAAAAAAAATTAAATTAAATGAAGTGAGCTCAGACCTGCAGATTTTCCCAGATACTTGAATATCAGCACATAAAATTTTACATGAGACACAAGTGTGTGAATGAAACATGAATATAAGACAAGGAAGTAGGTGTGTCACAGACAAGCTGTTTCATGTGGCAAGGAAAGACCACAACACTAAACTTCCACCTGGAGCACCTAGTGAGCAATTCAGGCTGAAAACACATCCTGGCTGCAACAGCTTTCTTCAGGCTCTGGGACACAGCCTGCAGCATGAAAACCCTGTGACAGAGCACTGTGGATACGTCAACAACATTTCTAGGAGCAGAAGGTAGGGCCAAATGCATGCTTCAGGCTAGTAGCAGGAAACTTAACAGCTCTGTAGTTAATGGACAGAGAAAGCCAAGTTTCTCTTTTGATGAACTGAACAGATGAATTTACCTTGTAGTTGTGATGCAGACTTTCCAGGGACTGTTTCTTTCTACTTGGTCTTCACAATTTCAGGAAAAATTAAGGTCCCAAGGGACAGTGCTTGGCTCACGAGAACAAACAGCACTTGCAGTATTGCGGCTTTGATTTCATCAGGATCCTCTCTACCCTGTAAGAGCATTGAGATGGCCAAGATCCTTTTAGGAAGCATTGCACCCTAGTGCTGTAGCAAGGTCTGAAACACTCTCTGATGTGACGGGCAACACAGTCTCACATAATCCAGTTTCATGCTATGCATCAAAGGAGCACTTAAACAAAAGAAGGAAAGAAAAAAAGAAATCAGATGCATGCCTTTCAGACAACTCTTTGGTAAAGAATTATTAACTAAAGTATACCTATTCTGATATAGTTGGTTACAATCAGAGATCCATCATTCCTGCCCCATCCCTGGAAGTGCTCCAAGTCAGATTGAATGGTACTTTGGCTCATCACCATCTAGAGAACTCAAAGCATTCCATATATCTAACAAATATAACAGATTCTTGGGGAATACCACAGTATAAAGGTGGTTTTAAAATCATGTAGCAGTATAAAGTATAATTCATCATTTTACTAAGTATGTATTTCAGACAACTGCATAGTATAATATACACAAGGATCACAAAGGTTTGGGTTGCTTCAATAGCTGTATCTGAGAAAAGCTTGAAGAGCATAAGCTTATACTTCTTACAAAGACCTTACCCTTATCCTGTCCTCAAGCCACAAAGTCCTCAGTCAACTGCTATCCCTTTAATATTTTGTTTCATTTTGCCGTCCAGTTTGTGCCCCAGCATCTTATTTCCTACAGCCAGCCCACCAAGGGACGAGTCTTGTTTTAAATAAGATAAAGGTACATTTACCCATTAGTGCTTCCCTTACCTGGAAGGCAATTTGGAATTTCAGGATACATTCTTCTTATTCAGAACTCTGGAAGATTGCATGCTAGATAGAAAACCCAGAGTAAATAAACTAAGCACATTTCAAATGTTTAACATGATACAAACATTAATCAGGCTTGGGGGAACTACTGCAATTTCTGAAGTGTCTTTGTGTACTGGTTCTGGAAAAAATAACATCTGCTGGCAGTGAACTATAGGTATGATGGATAAACACCTTTAAAGATTTTTTAATTATCTATTTAAGCATATCTACAGTCCTCTGCAAAACACAGTAGTTTGATTTGGAGGTATGTTTCTTATCTTACCAATGGCTGAAGCAAAAAGTGAACCCAAAGACACAAACTTATCATCCTCCATACTCAATTTTATGCCCACTGGTGTGGGTGTTCCCCCGCTGATAAACTCTCTTAGTTTTTACACACAGTCTCATTTTTCCTCCATGTACACACACTGCCATACAAGTATGGTCCCACTTTACACGTATCCATCCCAGTCAGCTTACAATATCCTAAACCCAAATCACTTGGTCTCTTCCTAGGTCCCTTATTATCTCCTAAACCTCTCTCTGTCAACCATAAGGTCAACTTCCTCCTCTTTAGCTTGGGCACAGTGCAGGAAGACTTTCTCCCACCTTAGTGTTCCACTTCCCACCTTGTGTCCCAACTTAGATCAGGTCTAACCTATAGCATCCAACACAAAGGAAGAAAAGTTGCAGAGAAATTCACGTTTGACATAGGTTGACTGCATTGGATGTTTTCCAGTCTATCAGGGGAACTTAGCTGTTTATGTCTAGTTGCTGCTAAACATCAGAAAATTGTGCTTATTTAAAGGCTTATGGGCAGTCTTAAGAGAAGTTCTGAGAGATGGATGCAACAGAAAGACCATTTCTTTTCTCTTTGGAGTGCTATTCCTCCAAATAAAAGCATACAACCCATTTCTAATGTGATCAAAATTGATTATTTCTCATAGATTATTTTATGGAAACACCTAAACTATTTTGACTCCCGTTTTCCAGAATTAACTCAATGCAAAGCAGATGTCCCTGCATAAAGAGTTTCAGCCCAAGCAATAAAGATACAGCCACATCATAAGCTTATAGTGGTACTATAAGAAATACTGGACAACCTTAACAGTCATCAGTATCACACCTACCTAAAATACATATTAATTCACTTAAACAGCCAGATGGGCTTGTTTGCTTAACTCTTCCCCAGTGGTTTTCAACTTTGTTTTTATGTATATTTTAAAATGCAAAACACCAGTTGTCATCCAGTTCCAGTAATACTTTGCTATTAATTGAAGTTTGCATACAAAGATTAAAAAAAAAAAAATAAAAAAAAAATCAGAACCTAACACTTGTCTAAACACTGCTTCCAATAAGGTTCACATTGCAGCCTTGTAAGTAGAGAAGAAAAATCATCCTCATTTGTGTCTAGGTAAAGCATGGCACAGGCAAGCTAAATGAGCTTCAGGAAATGTCTGTTATAGGTAGAAAACAGACAGAGGAGCCAACAGCTTGCTCGAAGAAAGCATGCAGCATACTATTCGGCCACTGGATGGCAACCCGTGGCACAAAAGCCAAGCGAGTGGCAAACCAATGCTTTCAACGGTAGTGGAGGTTAACATTTGAGATCTGAATACCAAGTCTGAAGTGCTTTAAGTGTTGACCTGTGACTTCCAACAATCATATTGCTTTCTAAGTCAGCAACACTCCAAGGCCTGTTTAAACAGTGGTAATTGCTAGAAACATTATTGTCTTCCTTGGCTCCATCTGGAAGTAGAGTGGTATGAAAGAGTATAATCAAGGGAAAGTCAAACTCTAATTAGCTGTGACAAGCCTGGGCAAAACAATTTCAGACGTTATTATCCAGACCGATGAGTCTCACATTTCTACCACAGCTCTAAAGGCTCTGTAGCACAACCCCACCTACTACTACAGGTTAGGAGCTGACTTACTGGAAACCAGCTCCACAGAGAAACACCTGGGAGTTTTGGTAGACAGCAAGTTCAACTTGAGCCAGCAGTACACTCTTGTGGCCAAGAAGGTCATGGTGTACTGGACCGCATTAAGGAGAGTGTGACCAGCAGGTCTAGGGAGGTGCTCCTCCCTGTCTTCTCAGTCCTAGTGAGGCCACACAGAATCATGGAATGGTTTGGGTTGAAAGTGACCTCCAAAGGTCATCTAGTCCAACCCTCCTGGAGTAAGGAGGGATAATTCTGGGCCCCCCAGTTCAAGAAAGACAAGAAACTACTGGAGAGAGTTCAACAGAGGGCTACAAAGATGGTTAGGAGACTGGAACATCTCTGTTATGAGGAAAGGGTGAGAGACCTTTAGCCTTGCACTTTAGGGTGAGAGGCTCTTTAGCCTTGGGAAGAGAAGACTGAGAGGGGCTCTTGTCAATGTTCATCAGAGCAGATGTCAAGAGGATGGAACCAGACTCTTTTCAGTGGTGCCCAGTAACAGTAAAAAGGGCAGTGGGCACAAAACAGAATGCAAGAAGTTCCACATAAATATAAGGAAAAAAAAATAAAAATCTTTACTTTGAGGGATACAGGGCACTGGAACAGGCTACCCAGAAAGGTTGTGGAGCCTCCAGTGGACAGATTCAAAATCCACTTGAACACAATCCTCTACAACCTGCTCTGGGTGAATTTGTTTTAGCAGATGGGTTGGACAAGATGATCTCCAAAGATCCCTTTTAGCCTTCCCATCATGTGACTGAAAAACAGAATAAGTTTTTTTTCAGTGACCCAGCCATCTCAGTTTATGATGGAAGTAGCTAGTAGGCACTTCCTAACCTTGTACTCAGTAGGGCTTTTAGGAAACAGGTCATTCATACCAATATGGATTGGAAAGAGCTCAGTGCAGCAACTTTGGAGGCATGTCTACATTTCAGGTTACTTTGGAAAGACTTGTGCAGCTATAAGATGTGGTGTGAATCTGCTAGGAATAGACATACATACTCGTTGATTTTTCACAATGTGAGGGTACTGAAACACTGGAACAGACTGCTCAGAGAGGTGACAAATGCCCCATCCCTGGAAATATTTGAGCCTAGGTTGGACCTGACCCAGTTAAAGACATTCTTGCTCATTGCAGGAGGGTTGGCCTAGATGAACTTTAAAGGTCCCTTCCAGCTCAAACTCCTCTATGATTCCCTCATTACCACATGTTCATTCTCCTCTCCAGAGTTATTAGTAAGCTTCCCGCAAAGCAATCCAAATTATTAAGTTTCAAACAGCTACAAAAGAAAAAGAAAAAAATCTAGAGGATGGTGGAAAGGAGCAATGAAAACATAATCAAAAGCCCATGAATACGATATATACAAGAAAGGTGAGTTCCTGTGTTCTGGCAACTCAGCAGAGCAAGCTGAAAGCACAGATCAGAGCAATCCATTCACAAGCAATGATGGTAGAGTGACTAAGACTTCCTTCTTTCATTCCATAAATTACTAAAAGGTCTCACTTTAAAAAGTGAAGAAATGATAGAGTATTTCTGGTGTTCAAGTAAGTTTCATTTCTGCTCCTCCTGACCCTGCATGAACTCAAACAAATGTCCACCCCATGGCTGCTCTGCCACAACCATAGTAATACAGCTACTGTCTGATTGCTGTGCACTACAACAAATGCATGCACCACACAGCCTAAGGGATAATCAGATGCTGGGTACAAGATTCCAGGAACCTACTCTGATCATTTTATAGGGCAGCAGCTGGCTTTCAGGGGAGCTGCTTTTCCTTTGATGCCTTCTTTCATTTTCTTTGTTATTTTCAGAGAAGGAATGAACTGGAAAATCAAATTAAACATTAGGACATTTTGGGTGGGGAAAAAGAAAATACATTTCATATAGAAAGGTGGAACTTTAATGTACCCAGACTTCTTCATGGACCTTACACATCTTGGGCTTACATATATAATTTGAGGATTGGGGGCAGAAAATTGCTTGCCATTCAGAGTCCAGTGTCTGAGTCTGTCTTACGAACCTCTGAAATTCCAGGGACCACACTGCTGAAGGATCAGTTCTCATCTGTCCTCTGGGTGGCTGAAAAAATTAATTGGAAGAGCTAATGCCAAGAAAGTCCCCCCTTTCCTTGCATTCAAGGCCAAAGAGTGGTTATCAAACACATGCATTTTAAGTTTAAGAGGAGCTAAACACCAATGCTTTCCATAAAGACAGCAATGCAAGTGATATGGTGCTCTGCAGTCTGTGGTAGTTCAAAGAAAGGTGAAAGATATTATCTTGCATAAGAAATCACAGAACCATGTCTTAATATCTATGTAGACACCTGCTGCTCTTCTTATGGCTCATTACTTATTGAAAGAGAATGAGAACTACTACAAAGCTAAAGTGAGAGGTAGACCACAGGTGTAAAGAACAACTAGAGGGCTTCAGGTATTTGCTGTAACATAAGATTCATCTTAAAGTCAATAGGTACAAAATTCAAACATGTCCTTCTCTTCAGCTCAGTATGATTCTGTTGAGCATATTACAAAAAGAGTCAGAGATAATACATGCCACCAAATGGTTTATCTGAATGGGGAGGGCAAACATGGAGTAGATGTGTAGATAGAGCTAATCTGGGATGATGATAACGTAGCACTCTCTCACTGCTTGCCCCAGCCACATTGGCATATCTTTAACACTGAGACCATAACAGCCTGAATATTGTTATCTAAAAATATTTGAATGATTAGACATGAAAGGACTTGGGCCTTTGTATTTACTAACTTCTCAGCTGGAGGCTTGACAGGAACAGGGAGGGTTTGATTTCCCAGGAACCCCCCAGCAGAACTCACATTCAACATTCAGTAAAAGCAGAATATCCTTCTGAAAATATCAAGAAAACACATTATCCATCTCCAAAACAAAACAAAAAAAATTTGAGGATTTTCCCTGCAGATTGCCCCTGTTACTCTCAAAGAGGAGCTGCAGTGTACCTTACATAATTTAGAATGGTCCAAGTCCAGGGGATGATTTCAAAGGCTGGGCATACATGTGACAGAAGGAAAGGTGCTTTCCTTTTCCTTCTCATCTTTCCAGATCTGAGGAGGAAAAAACCATGGGTTTGTTTCCCTTGTCCCATTCCACCCCAGCAGGAAAAATCCACCTGCACTTATCAGCCTTAATCAGTCAAAACCCTGGCACATCTCCATCATCAGAGTATATTTTATGGTCTTCCCTGTTGCATAAGTGCAAGTAGAAAGCTATGTACACACACCACAGCAGATGGTGTAGGTGACAGTGTGAGGCACCTGGCACTACTCTGCCCACAGCAGCATCATGCCATAAAAATCAAGAGTATTGTTATATACAGATCCAGCAACCAATGAGGAAAACTGCAAAACATGGCTCTTACAAACACTGCTGTATCCTTGGAATCACTGATTCAGTGTAGGGGATTGGGAAAGAAGCAGCACTGAAAACAGTAGAGGCTGTGGCTGATGGAACACAGATTTCTGTACACAGTAGAAAAAAAAAAGAAATGCCCTTAAAGATGCTGACTTGATCTAGTGGAAGGTGTCCCTGCCCATGGCAAAGACATAGAATCATAGAATCACCAGAGTTGGAAGAGGTCTCAAAAGGTCATCTGGTTCAACCCCCCTACCTCCTCCCACCATCCCCCTTCCCAAAGCAGCTCCTGCTCCCTCTACACCATCCTCCACCCTGCCTAAACAGCTCCTGCTCCATCACTACCATTTTTTAACCCACCCTAGAGCCAGGTGCAAGACCTTCAACCAGCCAAGTCAGCACTCAGAGGAGCTCAGCCCCAGTAAGGAGGCCCAGCCAGCACTTGTAGATGATATTGGAGCAGTCATGAATCTTAGCCCTACCGAGCCAGGGGGCCACCAGGCCCCCCAGCCTTTTGTCCACCATCACCAATCACCCAGTGTGCACCAGAGGAACTCACCAGTGATGAGAGGAGGACTCCTCAGCCCATAATGGGCTCAGCTTGGGGCTTCTGCTTCTCTTGGTGGGGAATTTAAAGGGGAGTGGGTGAGGAGAGCAAAGTGGCCACACCTGGTGTGGGAGGAGACTCCAACAGAGCCCAGGTGCTCTGGGATTTGAGGGGAAAAAGGGGCAAAAAGGGGCAAAATGGGGTGGGTGGGGTGGAAAAGGAGCAAACTGGGAAACCAGTGCTCTTGAGAAAGAATGGATATTAAAATAATATTCAAATATGAATTATTGACTTTTAGTGATTGCTAGATGCTTAATATGGCTAGTTTCAGAATGTTCCACTACTCTTGGATATGAAGCCTGTGTCTTGGCTCACTATAGAAGTTATTTCCCCAGTTTTCCCAATATTCCCTTATTAGCCTGCCTTGCACTCAGTCTGTGAAAGGAGAAACAGAGATTATATGCATGTGTACTACTCAGTGACGACATTGTGGCTAACAGATTGGCACAGCAGGTGTACGTCAAACCAATAAAAAGGAAAACCAAAGCATGCTAAAGATAATCACTGAGTTTATCAGAGCATTACATCACATTCTTTTTATTTCCCTTCTTCTCCAGTCACATACACAGCAGTAACATTGGTTTCATTACCCAGCTCTGAAATTAAATGGGGCAAGAGAAACACTCAATCTCTTCAACACAAAGGAGAAAGTAAACATTTCCCTCTGCCTTGAAAGCCTGCACAACCCAGTTCCCTGCCAACAACCAGATATGACAGAGAAAGGAGAGAGATCAAGGTGAAAAGCAATAGAGGCTTTTCTCATAGCCTGCCTGTTGAAAAGTGAACCCTTATCTATTGTTTTGTCTTATTCCCATCACAGAGCATACCCTTGTTTGTCCTGCTGCATAGGACACGAGATGGGAACAGATTCTCTGTGTTTAAATTAGGTGTTGACATCATCCCCTTCATTCTACATACCAGCACATAGGGTTTGGATTTTAACAATGCAAAACAGAGTGCTTATGCTTGAGTGGCCATGGCTCAAGCTTACAACAAGCACTACCTCCTAACACATCTTTCGTCTTCCACACTACTGCATAAGGTGGAAAAAGCTCATTTCAACCCCAAATATCTTGCTATAAACTCCACTTATGAACCCCAGGATCCCAGTCCTCAGAAACTAGCTATATCTTTCCCTTCCAGGCAAAAAGAGTCATCATCAAACAGCATCGTTACTCACTTCAGGGTGAGCTATAATAAATCCTCTGCTGAGCTACAGCTGTGTCATGAGGAACAAACAAGGTCGGAGTGGGTGCAGAACAATGATGTGTCACCCAACAAGCAGTTAGAAGTGATTGTGCACAGGGTGTAAAGAGATAGAAATGGGCAATTTTCCCAGTCCTGGTCCTGAGCTATGGGCTGTGTACTTTGGCCATCCCTGATGTGAGCACCTCACTGAAGCCCATGAGAAGGAAAATCCCAACTGGGTAATTCAGTCTGTTTAAGTAGGAGATCTTCTTCAGAGAACTGGGTCTCCAGAAAGTCATTCAAAGGACCTATTTGAGCTTATCCTCAGCCTATCCTCAGCAGTAGCTGGAAAAGCAAACAAACAAACAAAGAAAAACCACCAGCACCCACAAAAACCAGAATCAAGCTATGTGTCATTCTGGGCTACTTCTTTTTAGGAAGCTGGTAGACTAAATCTCCATTTTAAAGGATATTTGCCAGGAGACCAAAACTAGAGTTTACCCAAGTGAGTGATTTCTCTGCCCATTCAGTGAATTCAGCCTGCAGGCAAGAGACATTGAGCACTGTAGTCTTCTACTGGTGTCCCCAGAGACAGCACAAGAACTGCTGCATATCTCTGTACCCTGAATGGGCTGAGAGTGAACATCTGAAATGCTGTTCAAGCACTATGATGGAAAACTCAGCCAAGTGGTCTGAAATATGTGGCTGAGCACTTGTTTCCAAATCCTCCAGTAACTACAAAAACAGTGCAGAAGTTCCACTTTTCTAGGTCCCTTATGTTTTAATGATCTAGAATCACACACGAACAGATATACATAAATACATATATATACGTACACATGCAGACAAATTCATACCTAGATCTACAACAATGCTCTGTAGATAGACACATATGTATTTAGCCAAATGCACACAGCCATCACATTTATAAGCCTACACACCACCTCACTGGGCAACCTGTTCTAATGCCTGACCACTCTTTCCATAAAGAAATGTTTCCTAATATCTGATCTAAATCTCCCCTGGCACAATTTCAGGCCATTTCCTCTTGTTCTATCACCTGACACCAGGGAGAAGAGACTGACCCCATCTCACTGCAACCTCCTTTGTGGTAGTTGTAGAGAGCAATAAGGTCTCCCTTGAGCTGCCTCTTCTCTAGATTAAACAGTCCCAGTTCCCTCAGCTGCTCCTCACAAGACTTGTTCTGTAGACCCTTCACCAGCTTTGTTGTCCTTCTCTGGACAAGCTCCAGCAACTCTTTGTCTTGTAGTGAGCTCTTTTCCTATTGAATTTGAAATGTTAAAAGTATTTTGAGAAGATGACTAATACAATGCTGATTCTAAAGGATGAACTCAGTTTCAAAACAAAATTGTTTTCTAAAATGCTCTCTTATTTATATTTCTCAACTTCTAAATTATCATAAATTTACATTTTAAATTATTCCAAAGGTTTTTGTCAGAAAGTTCAGCAAGTCTGTTTCAACCACAAGCAAAATCATCTTTAATGTATCAATTCTTCCTTGGTTTCCCATACATACAAAACCTTTGGCATCTCAATTGTTTAAAAGACTAAGAAATACAAGATGAGATCAGAGCTACTAATCACTTGTGCAGTGTAATTTTTTCTCCTGTTTAATATGACAAATCAACGAAACAAAATGAATCCTCTAAACTCAAAGTTTGAAAAACTTCAGAAATTTTTTTTCCACTGTTTCAATAGTTATTCCATTTCCACTTTCCTCACTCAAACTAAGTCCTTGGAGATGTGTGAACCACAGGATAAGGTGTCCTGAACACTAGACACTGGACAGAGGGCAGATAAGAAACAAACCATCAAGTTTATTCCTCATCATTCAACCACTGAAATAAAATTCAACTAATTTTCACTCTTTGCTTGCTTTCATTAAGCATTTGTGATTATTTTAACTTTAAATATCTACAACAATTATCACAATTGCATAGCATTTGATGTTCCCTTAAGTATTTCTTGTAAACCAAAACTGGAAACCATGAAAAGGAAGATCGCATTCAGACTTTGATGTTGAAGGATTGTTGCTTCCTGCAGCTGATGGTAAATAACACACAGCAATAAGACTATCCACAGAGTGAGCTCTAATGCAGACCAAAGCAGAAAAATCCTTCACATCCTTGTATACACATTGATACTGCAAACATGTCTGAGTTATGGTGACCAACAGCCAGGGTTAAAAGTTTACACATTACAAATGAGATTCACTTTCTTGGCACTAATTTTACTGCATGCTTCCTTGCTCCAGTCTGGTCTTTCATTTCTTCTACTATGGTAAACACTGATGTGCAGTTAGGTGTCTCCCCTCCTATAACCTCATACACTGAGCTTCTCGTAGAGAAGAACGTACAGCAAAGTTCAATAAAATTGGTTGAGGTACAAGGATTCACAAAAAGCTAGGCTTAGCACAAAAATAGAAAGGTTGAAGGAGAATATAGTGACTCATGGTTTTAAAGTATGAATGTTAAGACAGTGGATGAGTTAGCAAACTTTAAGTATGATGCTAGCACAAGATCAGTTTGATATATGATGTTCAGAAATAGAATTAGATTAGAAAATTACAAGATGTTTTCTAACAATCCAAGAATGGTGGTTTGCCCAGGCAGGATTGATAAGGTTTGTGAAGCATTAAAGTGCCAAAAAAAAAAATTGCTTTGCTTGATACTGCTGGATGTTGTATTCTTCCTCAGATCTCAGAGGGGATTTGTTAGGGATTTGTTTAACTGCTGCTGCTGTATGAAAATAGGATACATGCTAACAGTCACGTCTCCTACTTCTTGAGGAATCACGTAGTAGCTCTAGATTTCTCACTGAGAGTGGGAGGTTAGTATTTTTTATCAAGCACCAAATTATTTCAGTGGCTGTGCTAAAAAATGGACTTACTTTGGAATGGGTATCAGCAAACTTGAGAGCAATTTGTACCTCTAGCTGAGATTTCATATTTTTTTTTCCCGAGATTTCACTGTCAGCCACTTGTTTTAAACTGGTGGTTTGGCACTTAATTCACATTCATTTAAATGGAAGTGAGGGAACCAAAGAATTGTTAAAACTGCACACACATGCACACACACACACACACCCCCCACCTTTTTTTTTTTTTTTTCCCATACTGACATAAATAAATAAAACATAGAAAATCCATGCTGCTGTTCTTTGGACTTTCTCTAGACTCACTTGCAGTGAGCTCTGTGATTCACTGAAAATACCTTAGTCTTAGTATGTGCTTGCACAGCGAATCAGTCCAGTGAGAACTCATGTTGTCATTGTGAAATAACTAATAGGAGCTGGGAATGCATAAGTAATTCACATGTGCCAGCAGTACAAATTCTCCACCCTCAGTGATAAAAAAATACTCTGCAAAAATACTTCTAAACCTCTCCAAGAAATGTTACAGAGGGGGGAAAAAAATCCCAGCACACTCATTTGTCCTGGCTTTGCAACACTCATGCAGACATTGCCCATCCATTAATTTTGCATGCATTATGCACTCAGGCTAGGCCCTCACTGTGCATTTGTACTTATCTAGAAGAAAGAAGGCTAGTGCTAGAAGTGTCCTAGATGGCAAACTGCTTCACTGTCAACTTAATTAACTAATGAGAGAATTAAAAGTAACAATAAACCTACATTAAAGCCAGAAATCGTTATGCAACCAGGCCTATTCATATATATGGATCTTAAATTCCTCCTTATTTAACATTCTAAGTATCTCCTATTGAATTACTCATACTCTATTGAACAATTTTCATAAAACACAGAGTTGAACGTTACATATTAAATATTAAGCATGTAGCAAAGAAAACAGTTGTGTTCCTTGAGGGCATACAACTCTGGTCTGTGGGCTTAGTGGTTCAGTGGGAAGAAGAAAGGCATAGCCTCCATGCAGTGAACTGTAGTGGAAAATAAGAATGGGAGGAAACAAAGGGAAGATTTCTGTGACTGGCAGGCTTTTTCTACAAATTTAGTGAGTTGACATTGATGTGTGTCATAAAAATAAAACATACCCAAAAAATTGTCTCTCCTGCTCTACAGAATATTTTTCATGGAAGAGTTCCTATGGCAGCAAAAGGAGTTATAAAGGACTTTATACATCACATCAGACATGCTGATTGCATAACATTAAAGTGTAGTGAAGAATTTCTCCTTCCTTTTATTATTTATTTAACCTTTCTAATAGTCTAACAGACTATTATCCTTCAAAATGCAATTTCACCATGATGAAAGGATTCTAATGAGATAAACAGAATTGATCCAATTATTTTGTTACAAATAATTTATTTGACTATTTTCACCTCCACTAGCCCCTTAGAACACAGGCAGAGCAACAGCAGATCTTCAAGAATACAGCACACTGAAAAATTGTGAGCTACTCAAAACAGTCAAAGAAATTGGCCAGCATATATAACCTTACTGAATTGAATGAATGATGGTTTAATATCAAACTATCAGTGTCAGTCAATAAGAAGTTTGGATTTTTTTTTATAAAGTTTGTTCCTTTAAATGGTTTTGATCAGTGCTTAGATGCTTGATAAGGTGGAGAGAGTCCCTGGTGTCTGGTTGGTCAAATTCAGTTAGTTGTTATGCACACCCTGTTTATGTAAATTGCAAAAGGTTGCTTTATACCTGGAAATAGGGCAGAGATTCATGAGCCAGCCATGGTAAATCTCATGTCCCAGTGCAAGTGGTGTTGAAATTTTACCTAGCTTTAGGACTAAGCACAGGCTAAAAGTATGGAGTTTAGCAACTGTGCTAAAAAGTACAAGGATATATTCTGGCCTTAACTTTCTCAAACCAGAATGGCACTACTTGCTTTCTACAAAACAAGTGTGACCTGCAGTTCTGTTAACAATCAACAACAATGGATATTTGCCTAAGCAATACGAGATATAGAGGCTCTCATTCTTTTAATTGAAGTAACTGTTTTTTCTTCACAAACCTAACTACTATTCAATGTAGCTGTTATTTTCATTGAATTATTTAGCAAAATAGAGATGCTGGAAAAGGATGAAACAATGCTGCTACTATTCCCTTTATGAATCTGTTAAAAATGGAACATAAACCTTGCTATTAAGCAAAAACACATCAGGGAATTTTTCTTGTGCACAATATTTACTTGAAGTTAAAATTAAACAATAAAGAATGAAGCACCAGAGAAATACATTACCCATCCACAAATATACTTTTAACAACACAACACCTCTTATGCCTTGCCTCCTCTTTATACTTTCCTAGAAAGAAGATATCAGTACACTTGCATGTTGTTCATCTTGTAACTATCTTATATTAAATGTTGTATGAGCAGGAAAAAAATAAAAGCTCTATGTCTCTCAAGATACACATATCAGCCAAATGCAAAGCTTAAACTATTCTTTACTGACCCACAGAATCTACACAATATCAAACACAAGGTGCCTGCTAGGTTAATTGGAAAGCTGAGCTTCCTCATTGATCATTGATATGTGCATAAAGACAATGCAAATAAAAGTAGAAATGGGTCAGCAGGATTAATGTAATAAATTAGGCACAACTCCTGTCCCTTATATTAGGTTGCCAGGATACGAAGATTTTAATTCCAACTGTAGGAGCAACAGGTGTGTGTATATATATATTTTTATATATATATATATAAAAAGATATATACTTAAGATATGCAGGTCTATTTAGATTGTGGCTCCTGAATTCATGCACTGTTGTAACAACAACAACAAAAATTAAGCACACAGCCAGCCAATTGTGATGGAGAGGCCATTGCAGCGGTGAGAACATTTCACTGAGCAGAAGAAACCTCAGACCTGCCTTCAATATCCTCTAAAAGTATTGTCTGAATGTGCACTTCTAAACTTTAAAACGTTCAGTGGAAAACCAAATTCATGCTGACCTCATTCATTTTTTACAGCTTCTTTCTGTAATATTTAATCAAGAGGGAGATTTTCATGACAGTAAACATATTCCTGTTCAACTCCACATTTAGACAGGTGTTTAATTTCAAGTACATAATTCTCATGGTTTGCTGAACCTCGTTCAAACGTTTAGCTGAAAGCCTAAAGCACTTTTCCCTGCTATCCCAGATTATCGTCCTGGATCAGAGAAGCCGTCTGTTTATTACAGAATGTTCTGTCTCGCTGGTATTAGAGGCTTCAAAGGATGACATACTTAAAATCCACAAGGGGGAATTTTTGATCCATCTCACCTGATCTTTATCAGTCTTCTGGATTCCAAAGCACAGGATTTGCTATCCACTCCAAAACAATCAGCACCAACAGCACTGTGCTTCTTCTTATCCATGTACAAATATCTAATCCCTTGCTGATTTACTCTCAGTACTGTTCTCAGGAGTTTGCAGATCTTAAGAACAAATTTTGTGGGAAAGAACATTTCTGTTGATTGAATCTGAACTTCTCACTATTGAGTTTCATTGACTGTCCAAATGTTCATATATAGGAAAAACACAGAAGCTCTTGTTTTAATACCCTGGAGTACTGATTTTTTTTAATTTGTTTAAATAGCATTAAACTTCATAGCTTTGCTTCAGAGGAAACTACTCACAGCACTCTATTAGAATCATCACCCTTCTTTGCATTTGAGGTCTGAAATATCCTTTTTTGAGATAAGGCACCGGTTCTGCATATAACATCTCAAGTAAAGATGCACTTTTTTTTTTTCTCTGTAGCCTCCAGCACAGTCCTTACATATCACAATGTGTTTTCTGATTTGTTTTTTTAAATTGCAGATGAGAAAACCAGAACCCAAGCAGAACAGTTGGGTTTTCTGGTTCAATGAACTCTATTCTGAAGGAGTTAAAACTTTAAAAGTAGTCACGTTTTCCTCTCCAAATAATGATGATCACCTCACTTTGGACAAATGATTGGGATGTTTTTCAAGAAAGTAAAAATGATTGTTTATACATTTATATACACATAATAGTTTCTTCCCAATATGCTCAACAGTAACTGTGATTCCAGTTGCAAAGGATATTAAAGTGTTTCAAATTCAGCCTCCTTAAAAAAAAAAAAAAAAGTTACCACACTGTGTTCCACCTTATGCACTTTCTCTGATATTCTTTACACTTTCATAATCACATTACCTGGATTTTGAAATAGCTTCCCCTTTTGGTATGAAAGCCTGAGCTATGCAAAAGAATCACTCGATCTGCAACGCATCAGTGTACTGCTGAACATGAAAAATGGCAGCCAGAAGAAGGAAAGGAGTGACTCTTTCCCCCCCACACACCTCTTTTCTATTCTCTTCCAACAGCACAGTGCAGTTTAATTTGACAGCAGGCTTTGGAACAGTAAGATGACTAGATTTCTTAAATGTGTGGGGCAGCTACATCTTGGCCAGAAGTTTGTGGCAGATAACGTAGGTGTGTGGCACTCCAAAACCCAGTCCCTAGTGAGTGTCCCTCAAACAGTGCACCAAGTGAAGAGCTGCAGTTTTGCTAGCCTCTTGGCATTGCTTCTAAGGAAGGAACAACCTATATCAAATGTGATTTACCAAAGCTTAGCAAGCTTGGTGGAGCCTGTAAAAGAAAGATCCACTAGAGAAACTTGTTGAAACAGAGAAATGTGGAAAGTAAAGGCTTACTACTAGGGCCAGAGCACAAAATTAATCTTGATTTGTTATTTGATTTTCTTTTTGCACAGTTTCAATTTTTTTTTCTTTTTGTAAAGTACAGGTTTTCTGCAATAACAAAGGTAATTGTGAATATTATGAAGACTTTTTTAGAGATGTGAGGACATTCATTTGTGGAAGTGAAAAGGCAACATGGAGGGAATACTCAAAGCTAAACTTCAAAATGTTTAGAGTATTCAAGGCATCTCTGTTACAATGCTGTAGTAAGATTTGGTGATATCTCCTGATAGATGGTACTGATATTGGAATACCTCTACATCTGAAAAGTAATCATTCAATAATTTGGGGAAGATGCTTTGAGTGGTTATGTCTGCTTCAAAAATCATGAACTCAGGCATGATCTGCTCCAGAATAAGGTAAAACTCCATAACAAGAAACCAGAATTTCTTTTTTTTTTTTTTTTTCTGTTGTTAAATTGTTTAGGTTTTTTTTCTCATTTCAACTGCAATCTGATAGAAGACTCTTACATTAACTGGACTTTTTGGGACATGACAAAAATCTCTGCAACAAAACACTAATAGTAAGTCTGACCCCATGCCCAGCAGAATTTATCCTCAGGGGAGAATATGACAACAGGTTTGTAAGCCCTTTAGAAGGCAGTATTAGGAGACTGGAGAGGGTAGATAGTTTCTGATGCAAGCCAGCAGAGCTAGATTGTAATTTTGGAAGTCCTCTTACATAACTACACAAATACATACATTTCTCATCATCAAAAACAAATAAGATAAATTAATTTTCATATGAAAGAAAATGAAAATTTAAACTCTTCCCTTGGCTCTTTATTATTTTTATTTTTAATCATCCCTATCAAGTGGCAAATATATCCCTCCTGCAAACATGGCCTGTAGGCCAGACTGTTCCTGGAAAGATAGACATGCCTAAGCATTCAGGCACTGCAGAAGAACAAAATCAGTCATCAGTACGGTCTTGCTAAAAAGTAAAGTAGTTTTT
Organism: Indicator indicator; assembly: GCF_027791375.1. Lineage (NCBI taxonomy): Eukaryota > Metazoa > Chordata > Aves > Piciformes > Indicatoridae > Indicator > Indicator indicator. The sequence goes on from NC_072021.1 coordinate 19,661,739, forward strand.
AAATCCTTTGTTAGATAAGAACATAAACAAACACTCATGCAAATTCACAGAATTAAAGAATTAAAGCCATAGTCTCCAAAAGTTGTTTGTATGGTGTATGGTGTTATTGGGATGTTCAGAACTGAGTGGCAATAAATTAACACTGACAACTAGAAGTCCTTGCGTATCAAATCTCATTGGGAATATAAAACATGAATAAAAATTGAAATAAGAGGGAGGGCATGGAAAACTCCCTACGGAATCTTCAAGATAGCATATTTCATCAGCAGATACACAAATAAAAGATGCCACAACAAACACAAACATTCAAAGTGGAAGCTAGCAAAACCCACAAGATGTTTTCTAAGCAAACCACCAACCACATAGCATGGAAATTAAAGCAATAAATAATGTGCTCTATACAGGAAGGTTCAAGCAAAGGATTTAAGAGGGACCAGGATATTCTGAAGTAAGCAAGAAATGAAACACCTTCCAGTCATGGAAAGATAAAGAAAGAGGAGAGAAGTCTAGCTTTTACTCTTTTCAACATCATCTCATGTGGTTATTTTTCTGTATCCCAATAGAGTCTGAAGCAAAAAGCACCATGCTTCGTGCTCTCAGTTCTACCACGAGTAATGATCAGGATCCCTCCTCCTAATGTTATTAACTTCTGAGGTTACTTGGATTATTCATTTGCACCTCTACTTCAGTAAGTACATTCAAATCCTACCCATATTTTTCTAATTTTTTTCCAGAGAAAAAATGTAGACAAGTGCAAATGCTTGAGACAATACAAACCTAGAGCATTAGTTTTTTTCCAGATGCATGAGGCAGAGAAGCATCTCAGGGGAAAAAAAATAAAAGGAGAGAGAGAGAACTTTTAAGAGATTTTAAAATAGAAGTTTCAAAACTTCCAAATAGATTTGGCACAGAATATCAATATAATGTAATTTTAAAATTCTCATAAGAAATTGTTTTCACTGCAACAAAACTGAGAATTTTACCTTCTTGTAACACTGTTATGATAGTTTCCCCATGCTGCTTTTTTTTTTTCTATTCTGGCTGCAATTCTGTCTTTTTAGAAAGATTCTGAAATTATGTGAAGAGTTCAGTGTGAACAAGTGTAGGGATTTTTATCTCTCTTGTGGCAGATAAGAAGCACTTTCATGTTCTGGGGCCTTGCACTGAGAGCACAAAACCAAGCCCAGTGAGAGTTGTGTAGGAAAAGAGCATCTGCAGAATCTCTTTGGTTGACTCAGTCTCTAAAATACACCAACATGCATAGGCAATTTGCTAAGAGGGAAGAGTTGTTAGTCTTCACACAGCAAATCTTTACAGATCAGCAAAGTGAAAGAGAGAAGGGAAGGGGCTGTAACGGTACATTCCACTTGCTTTCATTATGCAAAGTTCCCCTGTTAGAGCAGCTGTTCCATAAGCATTCAGCCACATATAGATGGAAGCCTATAGAAGATTCCTGAAAACCTTTGCAACCAAGAGGTCTGGTTTTTCAAATACCAGGCATGATGAGTACTTCCAGTAGAGCCACAACTAGTACCTGTGCCTGGTTTTACTTTTGCTGAGCTAATTTACTCTACACAGAAAACTGACGTCCTTTGCCCTATAGAATCTTTCTGGATTCTTCACAAGTCAGCAGAGATTTTCCTAACACCACTATCAATACAACGCAACACTAGTCAGAAATAAGAAAAACAAAGTGATTGCAAACATATTCCCATTACAAAAACGTGATTGTCCTGATCATCTGAGAGACAAAAGCTGCTTTATCAGAGTAATGGCAGAGCATTTAACACTGCCAACTGCAAAGGAAACTGTTCAGTACTGATCAGCCCATAGCTAAGCTGCAAAATATGTCTTTTGTAGCATGGTTGTGCCTGTGGTATCTTTGAATATAATCCATCTGATAGAATTTGTGCCAGCCCATGAACATAGGCTATAATAAAAAAAGCTATTAAACACTTGAGTTGCAGTCTCAACCCTTGGCTGTGTCTTAAGGGACTTAATGCAGCAATAAGGTCTTCCCTGAAAATATATTCAAAGAATTATTATGGGTCTTTCACAGAGGTATTTCAGCTAACAGAGAACTGTCTTGGCTTTCTGACTGTAGATGAGGTCATTACATGGAATTCTTTACACCACCACTTTAAATTGTATTCTTTCTTCTGCAATGTGCAGTCTGGTTCCAATTGCTCTGAAAGCATCGAGTCAACTTTTATTTTCCTGCAATATGGAATGCTTTCACTGGCTGATGAGCAGATCCTTGCCCTGAGCCTAGTGCTCTCCATGACTTCTAAGCAGTGTTTTGTGAAAGCCAATGTTTTTCTTTTCCTATTGGATGCTCCCCACAAATATGTTAACTATGTATGTGAACTGGTAGGAAGAACAACTATTGGAAAAGATTGTTTAATTATGTGGGAATTAGGAGGTTTGGGGCTTACTGGCTGTAATTACAACCTGTAGTTACAACCTGTTTGACGATATTCAATGAAGAAATTTGTTTTCAGTCTTCCTTCCAAAGGTTTTTGTTTAGTAAAAAAAAAGGAAATATATTAATAAATATCAAAATGTATTAAGGAAGAGGTTTTCTGTGTGCACTATTGAATTAATAGCATGACAACACAGAGTGTTAAGAGCCCAAGTGCTTCTGATGAATTATGGCCAAGCTCCCACTAAAAACCTGACCTCCTTTCCTGCCTTGATCACTATGGATTTAATTATTCTGACTGCAACACAAGGTTTAATCTTGCAAGACCTCAAACTAAAATGAAAATATCTAGGTCCTTACATTTAGGCTCTACATTGACAGGTTCATTCCACAGAAAGTTTGATATCTCTGCACATATCTAAAATTCTTCACCTGGCTCTCCTTATTTCACTCTCTGACTAGCAACAGCCTTTTTGCTGGCCTTGATGAATGCAGTCTTGCTGTGCTCTTTGTCTGTTTGGCAGGATGTTTCAAAGACCATTTTCCTAGTCTGCCACAGGGTTATTTTATGTTTCAGTAACCCTTTAACTCTCTCCCATTGCCAAAAGCAGTTTGAACGCTAATTTTTTACCTGACTGTGTAGTTTCTTCACTTCATTCCTCATTCACCACCAGTGAGAATCACAGTTCCAAGTAGTCTTCCAGAAGCATTCAGTGGGCTACTTTATTATTCTCCTTCAAATATTTTCTTTCCATGATGCACTTCATAAAATTTGAATAATTTATAAGAAAAAGCATAGATCTCATTGACATTTGGATCCTAAAAGTAAGACTTGGTATGTTGCAGGAAACTGGGCTCTAACACAAATGTGATGCCAAATCGTGCCCTCTACACTTTGGGGAGAGCTAAAAAGCTCCAGTGAGCCTTTTCAGCCTTACTGTTAATAAATCAGAAGTCTCAGTCTCTCCAACTTTCTTCCCTCCTAAGCCACAGAAAACAGAAGAGCAATCCACTTTGTGCTCATAACGGAATCACACAATGGTAGGGGCTGGAGGGACATCTGGAGATCATTTAGTCCAACCCATTTGTTACAGCAGGTTCACCCACAGCAAGTTGCAGAGGATTTCATTCAGGTGTGTTTTGACTATCCAGAGAAGACTCCTCAAATTCTCTGGGCACCTGGTTCCAATGCCCTGTCACGCTCAAAGTGCTGGTTCATGGTGAACTTGTACACCAGAACTCCCACATCCTTCTCTGCAGAGCTCCCACATCCTTCTCTGCAGAGCTGCCTTCCAGCAAGTCAAACCTCAACCTGTACTGGTGCATGGAATTATTCCTCCTATGTGAAGGACCCTACACTTGTCCTTTTTGAACTTTAGTAGATTCTTCTCTGTCCAATTCTCCAGCCTCTCTACAGGTGTGTTTTACATGGGCTACAGTCAAACTTCATACTTTGCCAATTACCTGTGAAATCTTTCCCACCAAGAAAAATTTCTGTTTTGCAGGACATATCAAAACATCTCAGTTTCTTGAATAAATAGGGGTCACGTGGAATTATTGAGTTTGATTCTCTGGAGAATTCACTTTTTAGCCATTTGGAAAACAAAAGAGGGGAACTAGGGACCAGTTGAATCCACAAATGTAATGAATTACGTTCAAAGCACAGGTATGTGTGCACTTGTTTCAGCACTAAGTGTACCACCATTTCCAGGCACAGGTCCAGTCTAAACATTTGTTGACCTTGATCAGGAGGTAAGGTTTCCATCTCACTGGGAAGAGCTACGCAGGTTTCATTGTTTCTGGTGAGACAATTAATCCCAGATGCAGAATCCTAATGCCAAACTTTCTCCTCTAAACTAGTTTTGATCATTGATCACTGAAGAATTAAAATAAGTGGTGTTTTTCATATATATAAAAACACAGTTACTGGTGTAATACAGTCCTCTTATGTCCAAGAGAGCAGAGCACTACAAACGAATTCGATGTTCTCCCCATGGCACTTTCCAGGAGAGCAAAGCTTGTGTCGATCTGCAGTCAACACTTCCTACCATTTTAGTCAAACATTGAAGCTGCTAAGGGTGGGATGAAATCATGTGTTTTCACTTCTTCACCCACCAAATATGCTTTCGTACACAGAATCCTTCCAAGTACATTACTGAGAGCCAGACACCATCTACCCCACACTGAGTCTATTTAATCAAGTCTCCATTGAAAATACAAATTCAGAGCTGGCTGAGTGACTGATAAGCAAATTAGCTCCTGAGCTAAACTCTGCAGGACAGGCTTGGCAAAGTGAGATAATACTTGCTATCTTCTAGAAAACCAAAGAAAAGAAAAATATGTGAAGCCCTCTGTTCAGGAATTAGAGCGTCATACTACTCTAGTGAATACAGATGATAGAAATAGATGATTTGATGTCTTTGACAGAGAAGGTGAGAAGCTGTATTTGTTATTTTGAAAGAGAAAGAATACATCTTTTTTTTTTTTTTTTTTTTGCACAGTCTTCATTGCACTTTCACAGAGCTAAGGCAGATTCAAAACTATTGGGATTATTGAAAATATATTACACTTAAAGATCTTTAAGAACCAATAGCTGTAGCCAATCTGCTGGTATCATCAACCCAGGTGGATAGTCACAGTTGATGCTTTGGTTCATTCAACACAGTAGACACCTCCAAGGTTAGAGAAGAAAAACATATGATTCACTAGCTTCCTATAGATAGGAAGTATCAGCAGTTTCAACTACCTAACTACCAATGAACTTTCTCTAGATGGGAGGAGACAGGCAGAAGCTAACAAACCAATGGAGATATTTCATGCCATGAAACTACATGCTTAGCTTAAAAAAAATGGGAAAAGAGATTATTTTTGTTATCATTCTTTTGCTCAGGAAGTAAAAGAGCATAGGTTGACCCATAGAAGATAATGAGTGATGGCCTTTGAACTGATTGTTTTGTTGTTTTCTCTATGTCACTTTCCACTTAACCTTCACTAATTAAACTTTTAAAAACTATTTTCTTTTTCTAACTTGTTCCAAAATTATCTTGTTTCTACTCTTCTTTTCCCCTTCTTCCACACACAGTGGGGATGCAAGTGAACAAGTGTCTGTTTGGTGCTTTGTTCCCTACCAGCGTTAGACCACAACAAATAGGATCAGTATTAGTTTCGCATCAAGAACATTGTAAATAAAGACACTTGATATATATGGATCTCTTTGCACAAGAAGGACCATCTCTGAGTAAGAGGCTCATAGCAGCAAAGAATGTGATAGGTATGATGGTAAGATGATGCAAATCATTTTTTCCCTACTGAATAGAATTCGGCTAATGCTTGCCCTGAAGAGCTCAGGAATTAGAACTGAATTATCATTATAGGTCCCTTACAAATGTTCTATTCTTTATTCTTCCCTCTCCCTCTCCCTCTCCCTCTCCCTCCCCTCCCCTCCCCTCTCCCTCTCCCTCTCCCTCCCCTCCCCTCCCCTCCCCTCTCCTCTCCTCTCCTCTCCTCTCCTCTCCTCTCCTCTCCTCTCCTCTCCTCTCCTCTCCTCTCCTCTCCTCTCCTCTCCTCTCCTCTCCTCTCCTCTCCTCTCCTCTCCTCTCCCCTCCTCTCCTTTGCACTTCTAGAATGCTTGCAACAGAAGTAATCCATGAAAGAAAGACTGATGGCTAGAGATTGAGAATTTTGCCTATCTCAGTCTGAGTAGGATTGCAACATGTTCTGCCAGGGTGGATTTTCCTCTAAAAGTAACTTGCAGATTTAAACAGGTCTTTCACACAAACATGGGTAGGAAAAGAGGGCCTTGGAGTGTTTCATCAGTGCCAGGAAGTTGGAGCAGATTGATGAAAAGCCAGTTTAGAGACAATGAGCCATGAAAGTCATTTGCTCTGAATTTGAGTTTGGCTATCTCCTACTGAGCAGGAAAAACAATGTAAATGTAAATGTTAATGAACATCAAATTTTTGTACTTACAGGAATTAAACCTTGGGCTTCAGCAAGTGCTTAGATAGAACAACGAGATGTAAAACTTACTTTGTAAAACAAAGATTAAGAAGAATTGAGGGTCCAGGAAGATCATTAAGTTACACATAGTTTAACTACATGGAAAAAAATAAATCAGACAAGAAGCCTAAGTCTTTATTCATGGTTATTAGCTGTGGACCTGTCACATTCAGACATCACAGAAAAAGAACTCTTAGAACAGAAAGAAGAAACACAAAGAGAGTGGGAAACTCAGTAAAAGGTGAGTGACTTTGAAGAGACAACATATACTCTGATACACAAGAGTCATAAGATGATGGAAAGGAGGAATTCTTTTTCATTTCAAGATCCTGTGCAGGCAGCCTGATCCTAAACAGTCAAGTACAGTCTGAAGGCAGGTAGTGATGATGGTAGATTGTGAGTTCTTTCAGCAAAGCCTTAACACAGCACTTGTGTGGGAGAGACAGCTGAGTTGGTCAAAAGAAGCACAGCTCTATTTCCTGCCTCCTTCATTTTCCTTTCAAGCACTTCAGTGGTGGAGGTTTCACTGCCAGAACCTTCAGAGAAGGCTAAAATTTAGGCAGTTGGGACATAAAATTGGGAGCACCAGCCTCGGTGTCATGTTAAGACAAATCTGTGGCCCCATTCAACTTTGTCTGCCAACTTATACCCTCACAGCTAGGCAGGAAGCTCTTTGGCACAAGTATATGTCAAGTCATTTAAAAAAATTATTTCTGTGCCTGGAAGGTTGTCTGTCTTAGTAAGTCTCCTAATAGAGACATTACCTCTTCTTACAGACCTTAGGGCCTCAGATTACAACAGTAATGTTAATTCCTCTATCTGTCCTCTTGGTATAAAATAATTGGCAGTGGTTTTAGCCCTGAATACTTTCTTTTAACATTAACACTTCGGCATAATCTCCTGCTATTTTTACCTGGCTGAGCTTCAAGAAGAGTGGGGCAGCCACTTAGCAAATGAGGTATTTTCAAATAGAAAGAAAGAGGGAATGAACAAGAAATCCATTATCAGAGACAGGCCTGCATTGCATTAAAAAAACCTAATGACAGCAAAGCTGGAGCCAAAAGATTTTATTGTCCTCTCCTACTATAAATCAACCAAGCCAAATTCAGTCCAACTAATTATTATGCCTATAACCTGCAGCAGAGAGTGCCTTATGAAATTACTAGCCATAGAAGGTAATCAGTCACTTTTTGGAGCCTCATATTAGAGCTTGGAGATGGACCTTGCAAAGTCTGTTTTCATCCATGTTAGATTATGAACCTACAGATCTGGGCTAGCAGGCATGTCCTGGACAAAGTCTGGTGTCATTGTGGAAGGGTTAGAAAGCAAGAGTAGTTTCAACAGGGCATGTGAGCTGCAAAATTATGTTAGACAGTAACAGAGGAATCAGAGGAATCTTTACTGAGACTGTGTCTACAGAGTCACTTAAGCCTTCATCCTGAATTGCCTACTCTTTACCAACATTTCCAGCTACTGTTATTACCTAATGAATTTATTGGCAGCCACCTATTTAGCCATTCTGCAGTGCTGCTATCATTTTCCATTCAGTGACGAGTGCCAACAGAAACAACCCTCCACCAATCCTGCGTCAGCTGAAGACACATTTGAAAAGTTCACCCTGTTCTGACAAAGTTCACCTAGCTCTGCTTCGCATAGCTTTCTTGCCATTGATATCAGACATTGACTCTGTGTGATTTGCATTCAAGTAGAAATGCTTTTTCAAGTCTCAGCGTACACTACAACTCTTCCTGTGGAGTGAGTTGTTCCATTAAGTCCTTCACAGTCCCATTCAACACAAATATGTCTATCCATCAAAACAAGAATTTTTACATCCTTCTAAAATCTACCTCTCCCTTCCTAAAATAAAGAATTGAGAACCCCAAATCTCAGTCCTGTCTTCTAGGGTCTTGTCTTCTCAGTGATTTTTTTTTTTTTTAAAGTCAAATTTATAGAAGCCAGTTGTGGTAGCTTTGTCAAAATGTCTGCAGGAGGGAAGGGGGAGAGGTGCAGAATAGAAATAAAAATTTGCTGTCAAAATCACCCCTTCAAACACATTGCTGTAAGATCTCTTTGTTATTACAGACCACTCTCTGGGGAAACACATCCTAAGAAAGTGGACTTCAGCGAGTTCTCAGGGAAGTGCAGCTAAGCGGAAGACAATTTTTCAGTGATCTACACAGCCATGCAAAACACACCAGACTGCAACTTAATGAGCTGCTATAAAAGTCCCCTGAAGACTGTACTGGCCACAGTGTCCAGAGATTTATTTTCAAAAAAACCCCAGCCATGTCTCTCTCATACCCTTGACCTCAACTTCAGCCTGGAGATGACAGAGAGAGACAACAATCTCCCCTCCTTCATACCATGACCTCCAGGAGTGACCCTACGGTTGCATCTTATCCTTCTTGAATTTGCAAATAATTCACCATGCATACACTCACTCTCCATTCGAGGTTTCAGAGTGACCCAGAGAAAGAAATAAGCTGCACATTAATTAAATCCACATCTGCTACGGCAAATACTGCTGTTGCCAACACTGCAGAGAAATGATATAAAAGGACCCCAGGCCATTAGAGAGAAGTTCTCTTGATTTCCTTCCAGTGCAGCTGACTCAGTGCTGTCTCCCCTGCTCTTGATCTCTATCTCTTTGGCTTGCCCTCCTGACCCCATCACTCTAGAGCTTCTGACTGGATCACTTTCATTTTAATTCTCCTTCTTATTCAGTCTGTCATACTCATGCCTGTCTCTCAAGTAGACAGAATTCATGCCTGTCTCTCTTCTTCAAGAGAAGAAACATAGTTTTCACCCTCCATCTTTGAGCACGCTGATCCCCCTCTGAGGACAAACTTTGCTGGCATTCTGTTTTGCAGCTTAACGACCTCACCACCCCATTTCTTTGGGTGAGAGATGTGTTACTACATAAAAATAAGGCCATGTCATGGACTCAAACCTTAACTGCAATCATTCACGGCTTCTAATTGTTAGCACACACTATCTCTAGTGTAATGAGAATGTCAGGTAGCAGCTTTTCAGGAAGGTTTAGGAAGAGCACTTGCCAGGGACCATTGCCTGCAAGCCATTTGAGATGAGGGAAGGGGAGGAGAGGGTGTTTAGTTGTGTGGATACAAGCAATGCCTTGCCATTTGACCTCTGGGCTGGAGACCAGTGCCTGACCTGTTTCATATAGCAATGCAGCAACATCCTTCTGTTTCAACTGAAAACCATCATGATGATTTTACAGTGGACCCATCTGCTGGACGTCTGTTATGACAAATGCTTTCTTCTGCTATTTCACTGAGCCCCCCCCCCACCTTTAGTTGTTCTGTGTTGCAACTCCAAATTATCTCTTAACTGATTATCCGTATTTTTCCACAGCCACAATGAAACATCCTCTCTGCTGATTTCTGAGTGTTTTAAGGATATCTAAATTGTCTGATTTCTTCTTTTGCATCACCTAGCAACATGGATCATCCAGTTCGAGCATTTGGACAACTTTTCTCCATCACTGCAGCTACTGCAGCCTTTGCTTCTTTGTGAAGTCTTAAGTCTCTTCTCATTATTTTTGGAATAACCATTTAGGAAAGAAACATCTCTTCTGCTCAAAGCTTACTATTTATCCAAACTCTTTATTTTATTGTCTTCCTTTTGACTGTATCACCTTTTTGTCTTCTCCTTCCACGACCTTCTGCTCCCATAGACCTAAGCCTGCCTTTCTGCCTCTCTTTGCTGCACTTTCCTGAATCATTCTTATCATATCCCACTCTTTGCTTTCACAAAGGAACTTTCTGGAAACATGAACTTATCTATCTTCATTAAAAATATGAGGAATTTCATGAAAACACACATGTGATAAACATTGTTATATTACAAAAGCTGAACCTGCATTGATTGAAAATCAAATCCAGACACACAGTAGACTTGATGACTTTGTGTAAAAGGAGACCCATGCTTTGTTTGAAAATAAATATGTGTTTATGTTTCTAAATAAACACCCTGAAACTTCCAGTGCTTTGACCTTTAGAGAGGTGTCTCATCTACGTTAGTAACACAATCACATAGAAGCATTTTCTAGGCTGCTTTTAAAATGAAAACATGGGGTTATATTTTTTCCTTTATTGATACCTATACCTTATAACCTGCACACTCTATCTTTTCATGTTATATGCCTGTTAGTTTTCAATTCATTTTGTACTGACAATTTATATGACACTGCAAGGATTATTTGCAATGATACGGAGTGATTAAGATAAAGCTACTCTCTTCATTAATTACATCAAAGGATTTCATGATGCTCAGTGTATTAAGTGACAGAAAGGTACACCAGCTGGTACTGTGGTTTCACAAGCAGAGGTATAGTAGGCAATATGCAGACCAATACACTCACACCATCTCAGAAGGCTCATATCATTTTCATTCTTCCCAGCACTGCTGTTATTCTTAATGGAAGTGAAAGTTTCTTCTATGATAAATTCACCATTAAGTTTACATTCTGCTGTTTCTTAATTATATTCAAACATTAATTAAAGAAAAGGCTAACTACTTTGGCACTAGTAACTACTGAAGCTATGTTAGTCTTTGTTATGCATTCATTTCAGTTTGCAGAGAGTATCTCCTAATACAAAAGTCTCATTTTCAGAAAAGGTAAGCAACTCTGTAAAAACCAAAATGCTTAACTATTGCAAAACCTCTGCTCTTCTGTTCACATTTACTTTACCTTAGGTATCCTACATTTGAAGCAATATCCACAATAATAGCAACAAAACATGCCCCCTTTACATCTCTAAGAAGTAATCAGCATCATTATTACCATAATAATGAGCATGTACTTTAAAAATCTCCTATGGTTCCATGCAGTAATGCTGCTTTAGAGGGTTCATCTAAAAAGAACATGGGTTAGTGCATCAAGGTTAATTTAAATCCTGAGAACTGTAGAAATTGGTCATATCAAAACTAAAGGATAAGGATAAACTAAGGGTAAGGATAAACCATGAATTAAAGCACAAAATGGGCTGCAACTGGAGGCACATCTGCATGAAGTTCTGCAAAACTGCAATAGAGGAATCACTCTTCACAAGTTCTAGGAAATCTGCAGACCTGCAGATCACATCATCTGACCAGAGTGGTCTCCTACTCTTTAAATCATTCTAGTCACCTCTTAAAAAATCAATTTTTTCCCCAGGTACTTTGCCTATTTTCAGTCTTTGTGGATGACAGTGGTGTGGTAACATCTTCCTTAGGGACAACCTGTCAGGCACACACCCACAACCATTCTAATTTGGGTGTCATGAAGAGCTGCATCAAATGTTGTGGCTATTTTAGGGATGCAGAGTCCCCTCCACCACTCCATCTCTCCTAGATGCATCCATTCACCATGTCCAAGTTTCTCCTCTGATCCAGCCTTTTAATAGCTGTACAGCACACCCCAGTGAAGCCTGCCTGACACAGTGCTGCTTCTCTCATTTCAGTGCTGCTCAGTAAATACATCATCCTGATTTAAAGCTCATTTATAACTTAACAATAAATAAATAGATAAATCAATAAAAATCATCAGGTATGCCTGCTCTCCAGTGAGTAAGCCTGCTCCTGAGAGAATGGCTTAGGAATTATTCAGGGAGAAGCACAGCCAGAATATAATGTTGCAAAGAGGTTGACAGTAATGTGGTTGGATGTTCCCTTTGAACAAAACTTGGCTGCTGGCTTGCAGTCTGCCTTGAGATAGTACCAAAAAGACAGTTCTGACAAATGCTTTGTAACTCACTAGCCATGGCCCTGCCCTTGCCATGCTGCAGTGTGTAGCAGAAAATGGTGACAGTTCAAATGGCTGGCTGGCAGATACATTCACAACACTTTAACATTTTTTTAGAATCCTGTCAAGTGTGTCTCTGAACTTAATGGGAACCAACCAAGTGCTCCAGCTACGTTTGGATGGGACAGCTGCTTCATCAAAGTATCCCATCTGTGGATAGTTTTGCAGGGTACATAACACAGTAGCAGCCTCTTTCACCACTTTTCAAACATATCTTTTATGTTAGAAAAGTCTAATTTAATCTACATTTACCCATTCCTCAAGCACCTTGTGTCCAGCCCACAAGAAACAAAAGATTCTCATTTCCTCAACATCTAGCATAGAGCTCATAAACCCTGTTCATCAGTCTTAGGGCAACACTGCCAAGACACAGCTCATGCTTTTATTCTGCATCCAGAAATATGTACTGATTTCACTGATGGAAGACCAAATTTCCTTGATACATCACCACTGTGCATCTTAGCAGAACCTGCAAGGCAGCCTCTGTATTACCCAAAGGTTGAATTGTCTCACCATGATTAGTTTCACAGAAAGCCTTTAGCTGTGGAGAGGCTCCTGTTTCCCTGCAGGGAGCTCCTGACATGTCCTTAGATGTGTGGGGGGTCAGACAAGATCAGAAACAGGAAAGTCAGAAAGACCTTCAGTGAGGAAGTGCTTCCTCCTGATTCTCTTGGAAAAATAATGTAGCCTGGGTGTATATTAATTAATCTGCTCTCAACTCTGCTACGTAGAAACTCTGTTTGCCATTGCATGGTTCTGGCTCTTCCACTCCTGTTAAGACCTTATTGACTCAGACAAGTAATGAAAAAGAATTTAATTTTAGCCTAATGTGGTAGAGTTAAGCCTCTTGCCTAATAACCTACTGCAAAGCCACAAAACTTGATGCTCAACTCTGACATGCAGGAATAGAATCATAGGTAAAGCAGCATCTGTTTCCCAGTGTGCAAATGGTGTTCCTTGGCCTACAGCTGACTGCTTTGGAGCTGATACAAGCTGTTCTCTGGAAGCCAAAGGTCCTGCTGTTATCAGCACTGTAGCAATCTTGTTCTCTCTCTAACTCACGCTGCACTGGGCAGAGGTTTTTAAACTAAAATAGCCATAGGAACAGTCAAGAATCAGGTAGTAGGTTGCTGTTCACATTAAGGTCCAGGGATCAGATGTGGAGTTAAAGGAGGATTGAGACTGTGAAGAAAAAGGAAACAAAATGAAGAAGAAAGATCAGGGTGCAACCAGACTGCTGATTTACCATGGAGCATATCTGCATGTTTGCTTAACATATTGCAGTGTGGTCCCTTTCCTGCCTCATGCACATTAAACTGAAAACACTGAGAGGAAAAGGAAGAGGAAGGAGGCACACATTCAGAGATCAGCCTTCAGATGGAGACAAGTTCTGTTTGGGTTTTGTACAGTACAGTTTCAGGGAACAAATCAGATACCATCTTAGGCAATCAATACAGTAATTTGGAGCATAAATCCAAGTCAGCAAAGCAGCAATGATTAATGTACACAGCTACCAGATCTGTAGTATTTACCCCAAATGTAATGCAAAGAGCATTTTAGCTTATGCCCAACAGGACAGACAGTATAGGAAAAAGGGACAAGTTGAACATTACCTTCCCAACTAGAAACTAATCCCAAACCCTTTAGGGTCCAATTCCAGAGTACTGAAACAAACAAAAGAACCCCAAACAGATCACAGAATACTACAGACACATCCCTAAATGATAAGAATGGACCACAAAGCAGACTACAAAAAAGGATAAAATAAATTAGAATTAACTGACCAGATAATGTCTTCTCCACCTCAAGCAGTAGCATGCTATAAATCTGTCCATAACCTATTCTTACATACTTCAGTGTAAAACCTGGTACAGCCTGGAGATCCATTCAGTAGCGACTTATCCATTATAAATTATAATGCACAGTTTGTCTTTATTTCCTGATGGCTCTGATTGCCCTTGGTTGAAGGATTCAGCTGTTTGTGACCCAGGACCTAGCTTGGTGCAGAAAAGTTCATGATTCTGATTATGTTTTCCTAATAAAATTGTTGTGAGGTAGTGGTGAATATATCCTCATGGTGAGAATGTTCAGTAGTTAAAACAATGCAAACCAAGAAAAGTTCAAACAAAGACAGAAAAGTAATAGCAGAGATGCAATGGGTAGCAGCTCCACCAGTAAAGAGGGAAACTATGTTGACACAAAAAAAAAAAAAATTAGACCATAATTAGTAAAACAGGTAATCAGAAGATGGCAGCTCAGCAGAACCGGGGATCAGCCTACTGCAAGGAGTAATGGAAATGAGCCCTTCCCCGTCTGATTGATGAGTGCCTTGCCAACAGAAACACTGTGATGAGCATACTAATGCTTAACCTGCCAGCTCATTAAACTTAGATACCTGACATGTATTTCAGCTAACAGAGAACTGCTGTGTGTTCTGAGGTGCCTGCATTCTGACTGGAGAAGCTCTGTGTGCATGCTGAAGTTTTTTGAATCAAGCATATTGATAAAGGAGAGTTGCAGTCCACCTAGAAAACTGTCAGCATAACTAAGTCTTGGTGGTAGGGCAAGATGCCTTCTTTTCTTTGTGTCTCTTCCCACTTGCAGGCACCTTTTTTCTATGTTCTTCCCAAGAGGTAGGATAACAGAAATGTGGGGTCTAAGCAAGCCAAAAGGAGGAATGGGTCAAGGCATCAATGATTTCTGGATCACTGCTGCTATATTTCTTCCTCCCATCATAACTCTCATACTACTGCTCAGGGTAGTTTAAAGGGGGTAGATGTTCCCTTGGCCCAAAGGATCACTGAGCGGTAAATGACATTCCTTGGTTCTGACACAACTAAACACCCTCAAGAACCTTAGATACGAATTTCATTTTTTCTTGTTAGAGTCAAATCTAATAAACTGCCACTACACATCTCAAAAATCTGAGGAAAAATATAAAAACCACAATCAGGCAGTTTCAGAAAACCAAGCTGGTCATGGTGGTTTTAAGTTGGACTCAAGGATCTTGGAGGCTTTTTCTTATAAAAATTATTCTGTGAAAACATGAAGAAATAGACAGCAATATTTAGAAATTAAAAAAAAAAAAAAACTAAAAAACACATACCCAGAGAAAAGGCACTGAGATGTTACATGGTTCAAACACTACTGTAACATCAGTATTATTGAAACTCAGCTATCAGAAATTGTGAAAAACACCATCTCTATTTCTTTTTTTGTCTTTGTAGTGAAATAGAAGTGCTAAAGCCTGATACAAAGCAAAATAGTCTTTTAAAGTCAAGATCTATGCATTGCCATCTGGCTTTTAATTTATCACCTTTCTTAAATTAACAGGCTATGTCACTGCAAGAGAAGAACATTAATGGCATAAGACAACAGTGTCATCCCCTACTACAGAGTAAATCTTGAAGAAAAATAAAATCAAAGCAGTTGCTTGAAATAAATCAACAGCCTTCACCAAGCTGCCTGTCTTCATGGCAGATATTTATTGCCTCACACAGTCCTTACAGAGGGATAATATCTAGCACAAACTGCTAAAATGCATGAAGAAAGGTACTTAGAGCAAAATAAACAAATAATACTGTTCAATATTTTCTTTCTAGTTATGGTAGAAATAATCTCATGAGCAGAGGGAACATGAAACAGAGGTATGTTTAAATCACAGTGCTCAGCCATGAATTCTACCTTCAGTCAATTCTAGTGTCAATTTTACAAAATATATTGCTATTTCATTTTTATTTTATTTAATTCAGGACAAACAATACTTCATTTTTAAGGGCTATTCATGACAGAAGTCTCCTTTTTCAAGCACAGAATGTTCAGATCTTTCAGGACTGCAGTTGGAGACACTTTAGATGTGATCTCAGAGTCACTGTGTTCACTACAAAGCATAAGGCATCACTTTTTTTCTTCCATAAGAAGAAAAAAGGCATCTTTTTTTTTTTTTTCCTTTGTGGCTAAGCAGCAATTCAAGATATCACCTAGCTCCTGTTCTTCCCTGGAGGAGGCACTGTATTCTTAGAAAGCTCTGATGTTTTCCAGTTTATGTGGAAGTACATCTTGCTGCAGATATCATGTCCCAGCCTAGACCTGCTGGCAAGCACAGGTTCTCAGTGCTCAGCACACCAACATTATAGATGGTCCAATGTTAACCATCTTCCAACCACTGACATATACTTACTTTTGTGAGGGGAATTAAATGCAATATTTAAAAAAAATGGCAGTGTAGCTACTCTCAAGATAAAGCTAAGAAAGGATTACAAAGTTTAGCAAAGGTCACAGACCTCCTACTGCAGACATTTGTGGTTTCCAAGATGAAACCAGAGGGAACAATGGAATCATCTATTCTGAGCTACTCCATGACATTAGGCCCTTTCACTCCTTGCAGCAGGAAAAGCCCTTAGTGTGTTCTTGAGTTCTTTCAGCTGTCATTGAACCAGGTCAAATATTTTCTAAAAGTTTGGAAACTGACCCTATTTAAGATTGCATCTGGGCCAAGCGTTTCATACAAAGTCATACCAAGCCCTTTATAAAATAAGTTTTCATTATCTTTGCCTCTCAGTTTGTGTGGCAGTTTTCAGGAACAAAACAAAACAAAAAAAGGGGGGGGGGGAGGGGAAGATCAGCACCTTCAAACAATGGTATAAGAGTTCAGCTTTGTTTTCATAAGTTCTTGCTCTGTCTTTGACCAAGTACTTGGTGGGTACTTGATGGCCAGCTAATGTTAACCCACCACAGTACAGTTTATACAGCATGTCACTGAATATTCAGGATGTGCTTTCAAAGGCTTGAATGAATGGTGATGCAAAAAGGAAAAAAACTTGAAGAACAAAGGGCTGAGCCATCTGGAACACAGAAAGTAGGATATGGTAGAAGTACTCGAGTGAGCCACATGTCTGATATTCAGACTAGAGATAGGAAGAAATCTTTTACAATGAGGGTGGTGAAACACTGAAAGAAGCTGCCTAGAGAGGTGGTAGATGACTAATGCCTGGAAATATTCAAGGTCAGTTTGGACAGGTCTCTGAGCAACCTGATTTAGTTAAAGATGTCCCTGCTTACCGCAGGGAAGTTGGACTAGATAACCTTCAAAGTTACCTTCCAACTCAAATTATTTTATGATTCACTAGCACAGTGCTGAGCTATCAGCCTGGAGAGACTAATCAACAGCAGAACTACTACATGTATCACAACAGCTCTATACCAAAACACTTGTATATAATGAAATATAAATTAAACTCATTGCATAGATGATATCTGGAATTTAAGTAAATGCTTAATAAATGTGTGACAAACCAATACAGCCAATAGGAAAACACATGATATAATATACAAGAATGTGTTTAAGTGCACATAAGATGGACCTGCACTACAGATAGCTCTTGTCTGGCAGCTGTGGGGCAGTTGCATCTCACAGTGTTCTGGTAAACTGTTCATATCTGGGCCTGCTTGTCACTGAATAAAGAAGCCTGAGACACAAATGTGATTCTGAAATATAGTTCTGTGGTTAAAGGTAACTCAGTCAAAGTCTTCAGCAAGGCCCAAGTGGCAAGCCAGAGATCATGATGGAAACCTGTGACACAGAAATCAGTCACACTCCTGGTTTTGGACTACATAAGCTTTTCTACTCAGAACTGGTCATCTTTCTTATTAAACTCTGCAGAAAGCAGAAAATCAGCAGTGGATATGAGAACAGAGAATATTTAATTTGCTCATGCAGCTGGCATGCAGTATTACAACTGAAATTCCTGCCTTTTTTTTTTCCCCTTTTGACTTTATATTTCTTTTGTTCACTCTCTTTTTATGTACATTATTGCAGAGGAACTGCTGACAGTCACTACTTCAGATGTGGGACTTTATCACAGCAGGATTAACTAAATCACAAAAGCAGAGCCCTTAGAGCACATCATCAACCCCTTTTCTTTTTCACATCCCAGAGGCAGATGGCAAAAAGAAATGAATTTCCTCATATTGTTAAAGCTTATGTTTTTTCACCTGTGAGAAGGATTTTTGCTTTTGTTTAAGGAGTGAACTAATTTTGCAATTACAATGGGAAATTGAATAGGCTGTACATCAAGGTGACTAATATGCTCTGGAAGTTTGTGAAAAGCAGGAATTCTTTTTTTGTCTTTTTTTTTTTAAATTAAAGCTGTCAAGAATTGGTTTTGCTTTGCATATAGCCTTGTGCTCAGACATACATAGATTATTATCATGAATTCTTGCAAGATAAACGTATGCTGCTACATTCCCATGGCAAGGATGCTTTTTTTTTATCCCACACAGTCTGAGAGTTCCCATGATAGTAGTGTATGTTAGACTGGTGCATGACACATTTATGAATTTCAGGCTATCACAGGATTATTGCCTGTGGCAAGGCACTGAACATAAGGCAGCCAGAACTAACTTTCTCAAGATCTTTGAGATACAGCAGAAAAGGAACCTCTTCCAGAACAACACAACAGAAGAATTGTGCAAGAACAAATTGGTGAAATGAATCCTTTCATAAGATTTCTCCCTGCAAAAATGTTTTGTTAAGGTCATAGTATATATCACATACAAGCTGCTAGTCTGAGAATGAGGGTAAGCCCACTGTTCTTTCACTAAGGATACCATACTGATGACTTCCTCCCAGCAAGGAGCAGCTTTGTCTAGTGGAAGGTGTCCCTGCCCATGGTGGAGGGGGGTTGGAACTAGATGATCCTTAAGGTCCCTTCCAACTCAAAACATTTTGTGAATCTATAAATCCACAAAAAATAAGATCAAGTTTTTAAGTGTCTTTCTTCTATATGGTATAATTGAACCATGAAGCAGACATGAGGCAATAAAACCATTTTCCTCACTTGTAAGAGACTGGGTTTGAGTTGTGACTGACCAGAGGCTGTTAAGTCTCCCAAGCCATTCTGTTTGTATTGCCCCCCCCTGCCATCTGTTCTTCTCTAGAGAAACCCTGAAAGATTGCAATTTAATCACACAAAATAAATGGTCAAGTGCAATCTCTGTGTTTCTAGCTCATTTTTTTCACTAACATATTGGTTGATAATTGGGGGTGTTTAACTGTATGTCATATCAATTATGCATTAGAGCTCCATAGCAGTAATGGGAATGTGGACACCATCTCCTATGACTAAGACATTTAATATAAAAGGATGTCTGGAACAGATTAGAATGCTATGTCAAACTAGCATGAAGGTGAATCTACTGAAAAAAAAAAAAAACACTGCTTTTTAAAGTTGCTTTTTTGTTATTTGGTTGGGGGGGGGTGTTTTGGTTTTGCTTAATTTCTGTGGTTGTTTTTTTTTTAACTCTGTTCTGGTGCCTTTATCACAATGACAAATTGCTGGTAGAAGACTCTTTACCTTGTGGTAACTTGCTTACATAGCCATATGCAAAACCAAAATTTAGATTCTGAAATTAAAATTCAGTTTTATTTTATTGTTAGAGAAAAATCTTTCAAATGTAATCCTTTAAAAAAAAAAAAAGTCAAGGTAGAAAAAAGAATGCAGTAGAATTTATGTCTGAATTTTTAACACTTCAGATTGACAACTCTGAATTGAGAACACTTGATTGCAGCTGCTTCTAAAAATAATTCCTACAGAAAACTGCAGGTATCTCCACTTTCACTAATTTTTCTCCCTTTCCACTGTGTCTGTGTTCATCTTTCACCAGCTGATCTCTGTTACCAATGAACTCTCAATATTCAATGAACTCTCAAGATCAGCTCTCAAGTTCATTCTTAAAATGGTTTGAGTTAGTCTCAGGCTCAGGATGCACAACACACCATGGAAAACAATTTTATAGGATCCATCTCTTTAGAAAACACTCTTTAGTTATTAGCAGGCTGCATTGAACACAAACAGGAAAGAGATTTAGAAAAGGACTCATTAAAGTGAAGTGTCAAAGAGCTTTAAAATTTGGTTTGCTTCAGCTGTCACATAAAAAGATTGCTTGCTACAAACACTAGGACCAGAACAAAAAGAAGCTTACTCACAAATTTCACACAGAAAGATTCACCTACGTTTTGCTGGAAATTAATGGAGATTAGGGAAGAGGAACAGAAAGCAGTGAGCTACAAGTGCCACCAATTAACCTGATTAACTCACCTAGGAGTAACTTCAAATCAATGTGGATGACTAACCACGGAGTGGATGACTGCTTTAAGCAGAGGTGGGAAGCTGGGTGAGAGCACCCAGCACAGGTAACATTTCAAGATCATTCCCAGTCCCAGTCCCACCTCCTTCCTGGAGAAATGAAGACACCAGTAGTAGCAGAACAGGAAGAGTAAGAAGGAACAAACAAGTAGAGCTAGTGACCTATCCCAGCCTACATTTCATTAGCAAGATTTCTTGCCCTAGTGATTGGGTACATTGGACTAGATCACACACATTAGTGAAAAAAGAGAAAAAATTGGGCCCCAGTGGAAGAACAAATCACCATGACTCCAAATGCTGCCCAAAGCACAAATGCTTTAAACACCTACTCAAATGAATCATAAACTTTGAGTAACAGCAAAGTGCAATGCTGTAAGTGCTATTTAAGATACTTTGACTGCACTGGAAAATATTTACAGCTTCTGCATTAATGTATATATTAATTGCTCTTGTAACTTTACTGCCCTATAAAAGTGTTCAGTACTAAGAGAGCCAATAATAGAAGATTGTTTTGAAGTTCTAATAAAACACAATTAGAATGAATTTAATAAGCTCCATTTTCAGTAAACATCAGGAAGCTTCCCCATTGCAATCAAGTCTCTTTTGAATATGTTAAACTGGACAAATAGGAGATGAAACCTCACTCATCACTGCTTGCACATCAGATCTTAATGCTTTTCTGGCTCTGCCGACTGCTCCAAGTCCATTTTGCTCTAATAGACCCCATAATTTAGCTGTTATCTTTTCCCATCACAGCTCCAACCACTCCAACCTTCCAGCACCATTTTCACCACCTCCACTGCCATCTGATAGCTCTGCAATAACTTCTCAAAAGTATACACCATATAGCTTCTCCTGGAGAGGAAAAAGAGAGTATTTTCCCATGAAAATATTGTACACGTTTCTTTTAATTCCTTCTGAGCAACATGGACCTGTTGGTTTCTATATCTTAGAGTTATTGAAGATTTAAATAAGTTTTACTGTCCCAGCAAGAGAACATGAGATATACCTCAAACAATCCTCAGTTTGTCTGCCCCAGTGTTACATTGTGATATCTGTAACTGTTCTGAGATAGAAGTGTGACAAATACCACTACATTCAGCTCTAATTCCAGACTGGTGCTAATAAAACCAAGAGTTGTAATAGTATCTAGAGTTTTACCACTGGTTGTAATTGAACTGGAGTACAAATGACACCTGGAGACTGTGCAGAAGGAGATGAGATGGTGTTATTTTTTTTCTTATACATGATTCACACCATCTTCTTTTGCCTTTAGGATTGCTTCCCTTTAGTGATAGCAGAGACAAGCGTAGCTGATTACTTTTATGGCTACCACTTAGTGACACATAAGTGCTACTTGCTTTATGCAGAGAAGGATATAAAATTCAAACCAAATAACAGCATGAGCAAAAAGACAGAATCCATAGGCCTCAGCAAGCCGAACAGTTTTACTGATAGGATATACAGCCACCGAATATCTCCATCTGCAAGAATAAAACCACTCCCTGAATTGCATACTGATTCCCATCTCATGTTCTGGGGCACAAGTTCTGTGAAAGTGATTTTCATACTCAGTGGCTGAGATAAGGTTAGCTTCATAGTCTCAGCATCAGCCAGATTTCACCTTCACTGGAGCTACTTTGGCGTATTGTAGCACTTCAGACACATTGCAGAATGATACACATCATGATCCTGTTCAGGATTACTTTATGGCAAGGTTCTATACTCATTACCAAAAACTTTCTACAGCATTTTTGTCCAACAGGATCCATGCTTCAGTATATAGGCTATTTAGATACATACAGCATATATATATATATATATACAAATACAATTTAAAGCCTCAATCTTTCTAGTAGCAGTCTAGGACACAAATCATATTGCTCCAAAGAAAGGCTCAAAACCAGCCTTCGTGGCTGTGGCAAAAGAACTCAGTTATCTCCCTTGGCTAAAGAGGGAAGTTAAGTGGATAGCTCAGATCTTGACCGCAATAAGGGAAACGTTCAAATAACCCCAAATAAACAACAAAAAAAACCAGTCAGATTTAATCCCACCTTCTAGCTCTGCATCTGTTTTACACTCAGAGTTTATTTACTGTGCATGAGACAGCTCCTTGTATCAACCAAGAAACTGTCTTTGGGGAAAATCTCTTAGAATTCGTGAGTTACACTTCTAGCAGAGAGCAACAGAGTTTGACTATACTAGACACTTTTTGTTTGTTTGTTTTGAAATGTAGACATCTACTTTGCCATATTTTTAATTAAGCCTTATGTTGTTCCACCCAGGCTGGCAGATAGGTGTTTTATAATGGCATCAGATACATAAAATGACTTACACAGGCACACAAACCCTGATCATTACATCGGGGGCAGAAGTAGTACCACAGTACAGAAATTTCATTGTCACTTCTCCAGCCTGATTGCCAGAGGACTCTCTGAATTTTAAAGATCTTGAGTGGACAGTGCTGTGTCAGGCAGCAGTAAAGCTGACAGCTAGAAAGCAAGATGAAACAAAATGTGTTATGGCAATCTTCCCAGGATTTCAGGGGACAGGAGTCAGAATACCTAGCCCTTTGCTTCATTCACCAATGGACAGAAGGATATAAGATTATTCTCCATCTCTTAAGAGCCTGTGGATAACCACAGCATCCAAGTTCCATGTGTTCTGTGCTAGCATTCAGTCTGGCATCCCAAAACAGAACAGCAAGGTCAAAGGCTTGCCCACATGAGCTGGCAGAGTAGCTGCAAGCTAGCATGTTACATGGAATTCTCAGACTTACCCTGAGCTGCCATAATGTACTGCCACAGAACCTGTCTCATTAAATTACAGAGATGTGTGCATCCTTGGGCAGCAGAAAGGAGGAGATAAAAGCAAGGAAGTTGACACTGAGATCACGCATACGCTCTGTAGTGGAGTCTCACCCCACTGGTTAATGAAATCAAAACCCATCTGGGGATTTGTCCAGAAGTCTCATTCATCATAATCTTTGTGTTGAAAGCTAACTTTTAAAGTCCTACCTGAATCTGTCTGGGGTTTTGGTTTGGTTTGGTTTGGTTTGGTTTGGTTTGGTTTGGTTTGGTTTTTTCCTTCTGCTCCAGAAGAATTCTGGTAACCAACTGGCTTGCAGAAACAGCTTGAGAAAGCCACAGGACTTTTATCTGCTCACAGAGGGCATCTAAACGTCTTTGGCTGATATCTTTAGCTTTGTTTACCATATTCCAGTGATATAAAGTCAGACCTGTCAGTTTGGTAGATGGCAAACTTGCTACTCAAGAGATTTAGCTCTGAATCCCAGTCCAGGCCAGATGTCATCAGTCATATAAACCAAGTCACTTCTCTATCACAAACTATGGTACCCAGTCTTTAAAAATGTGGCAAAACCCCAAAACTTCCTTACCTTGTAGATATGATATGAAGTAAGACATATACCAAGTTCATAATGTTTTGCACAGGTACTGATGAGCTAAATGTTACCTAAAATCTGTATTTAAATAAACAAAGAACTCTTATTGTGGGGCAATCCTTTAATTGTCATGGTCTTAATTTCTCCATCTCAGCTTTCCTATCTAACAATGCACACAACAGTATCTGAAGAGACCAGATGTTCAGGGCTCCTAGTGTGCCTTCACACTGCTGCACTGGTACAGACTGCTTAAGCATTTTACTCATTCCTCTTATTTATTGCTTTTTTCCATAAGCCTTGATTGAGTAACAGCACAGGGAACAAAAAGTCCAAAGGACAGAGAGGATAGGAACACCTGCCAGATAAATATGACTGGTATATATGCACCCCTCTGAGACAAGCAGGGTGGGCAATTAATTAAATCATTTCATCCATCTCTTCCAAGCTCTTTGTATGCAAATGTAATTGGGACATTCTAGTCAATCTCTACATATAATAGATTTAAAGATCTCTTAAAGAAAGAGATTGCTGCAGGAGTTTTTGCATCTTAAGGGGTTTTATCTTTACTTGTACAGAAATGTTGTCAGGGGCTATGAAATATCTCTGCCTATTCCACAAGCACACTTCACATTAGTAGGATGCACTTCAAGTAATTTGGCTAATGTGCTGCATTTGGAGAAGATAAAAGAATCAAGAGCCACAAGAACTAGCTTTTATGTCACTTCTTAAAAGCTCCATTCTGCTTTATCATGTTCATATTTTAGAAATGTATATGCTGGCATTTCTGAGATTTATGGTGGCTTGCTAAATGCAGAACTTTGTTTAAAATAACTATCAAAGATGTAGCCTAGCCTAGCTTTCCTGGGACCTAGGGGCTTTGTAGTGGGACTAAGCACCTACAACACATTTGACACTCAAAACATTTGAGCTAAGGATACCCTTTTCAACAGTATCATGTCAAAAAGACTTAACCTGCTGAGAATGTTGGTGGGAGGTGGTGTGTCTAGGGTGTTGAGGTGATCAAAAGGAGGACTAAAGCATTTGGGGAAATGTTTGAAATACAAATCTAGAAGAGTCTTTGGGCATTGGGGAACCTTCCTACAATCATTGGGGGGGTTACTGGTTTCTCACTATCCTCTAGTCTTTTAATATGGAAAAAAAATCATACAGAAGGGGAAAGAAATTTTTCAACAAGCAGCTAAAATCTGATGTGTAACACCCTCTCTCCCTGAAACAGGAGAGTGTGAGGATGTTTTATCTCAGAGTTCTGAGATCAAGTGACTTGGAAAGATATTATGAGAATGCATACTGACAATTCAGAAACATGCAGAGACATTTTGATTTGCCTCTAGCTGAGGACAGGAAAAAGAATTAAACAAAATAAAAAGCAAACAAACAACCCCCAAAAAACAGAGTCATAAGGAGAAACAGTCCTATCAGGACATCATCCTGAAATAGCTTTCAGGTAATCTTTATCTCCTGCCAAGGTGACATAAATCTGAGGCACAGCAGACAGGACACAGCAATTCAAGCTACCATAGGTCCATTTTCTTTCTACATCATCTGTCTGAAATAGCCTTGTGAGGGCTTCATGGCATTTGTGTAGATCGTGTGACAGCTCGACCTACACATGCCTCACAGGGAAGGGCACCAATAGAGACTTACATCTCTGTAAATTCTTCATAACTGTCTGATAACAGCAGCATCTGGTAACCTTTTTGGTGTCATGCAGAAGGGAGACTGACAGACAGAGCAGAGAGAGGGAAGCAAGAGCATCACGAAGGTCTGAGGGTGTACAAGGTTGGGGCAGGGAAAGCAGAGGACGCAGTGGGGGAGGATTCATAAACACATAAAGAAGAAGGCAGGGGCAAATGAGCTGAGGGTGGCTGGAAGGTTAAGAGACAAGTCAGAGCAAAACTAATGTTTGGCAGCTGCTTGCAACGTGACATGGTTTTCTCTTAAAGCATTTAGGTGGGCAGCTGCCTGAGGCCAGCCTGCAGACACCAGCAGTAATACCTGTTTTGAAGCATAACTCAAGGCAAATCCCATTTGAAGGAGAGGTAGACAACTCCCTTCATTTAAGACCACTGGCCCTGGAGGTCTGACACTTTCCTAACATTAAGCATTGTGCTAGGCAATTTTATATCTGTACTGCAAAGCCTTGAGAGCAGAGAAAGCTTAACACACAGAGACCATTTTGCAGCTAAATGCATCCCAATTCAGTTTTTCCAGTGTCAGCTGGGGATCTCTTGGTATACAGTTCTGAATCTGTAATCATCACAGAGAAATAATGATGCTATTCAGGTTTTCTCTTAGACATCACATACACAGTGACTAAATGTTTTTTCTCCAGGCTCCTGGCAGTCAGTGCCACATGACAGAGCAAACAGTAAACCAGGGTTCTTTCAATTGCAGCACAGATTTCTTCCTTCATGATACTGAAGCCTTTTTGCACACTTTTCTCATCCTGGCCATAAATCCCATTTCTCAGTGATTTGTTACACATTGCCCTGTGAATTCACATGAAGATAGCTCCATAAAAGAACATGCAACCACCCTTACACTCCACAGCAACGTAAAAAAGATTTAGTAATCAAGTAAATGAGAATCAGGACTGAAGGGATAGTACCAGGGAGAAGCTTGGTCATGTGACTAAATTAATACAATGACAGCCTCTCTGAAATTTGTCTTTTCTAGCAAAATGATGAAGTACCTTGAAAGTCTCCATGACAACACAACCCAGCCTTGTGTTACAAGATGCTTATGCAAGAAAGCATCTATAAGTACAGTGCCTAGGGAAAGACTTGCAACAACAACAACAAAATAATAATAAACCCCCCCCAACCAACCAACAAAAACGAAACAAAAAACCAAACACCAAAACCTCACAGGGCTTCAGCTCTTTCCTCACCTTATTCAGATTTTCCAAGTTGTTTGGCTCTTCCTTTCCAAAGCATCAGATAAAAAAAAGGAATTTTACATAGTCTTGTGATTATATCACTACTTGCTCTTCTCATTTAAAAAGATATGCACAGAAATGTCAGATAACATGGAAATCTGACAGATTTTTTTTTCCTTTGGTTGAAGTGCTAAAACCTTGTGGCTTAGTAGATTTTCTGTTTCCAGAAGAGCTCTGTAGGTTGTTAGTCACTGCAACAATGGCCAGAAGTCTCAAACTGATGTTTTGATAAACCACTGTTCTCCACAGTGTATGGCATCTGCAATATAGCAAATTTAGGTGGAGTATCCTTTAATACAAGATTCTTCTATGACCAAAAAGGACAAGCTTTTACATCTGACAAATTCTCACCCAGGATGCCATTCATCTGCCTACATAGAGAAGTCTGAATACCTTTGAGATGCCCTAGGCTTCCTGCTAACCTCCAACTGCTACTCCAGAAGAGACAAGGGTTCCCACAGGTCTTGTGTCATATCTCTCAGCTCTGTGTGAATAACAGACACAAGAGCATTTAACAGTCAAGGTAGGGGCATGAGAACAACTGGCATCTGGCACTATCAGAGTCAGCAAATAGCCTTCAGATGCCAGGATTTCATCCTACAAATCATATCAAGTGCATATCCAGAGTGAAAATATTAACCTTACAAAAAGTAACCAAGTGCTTAATTTAGACTCCAACACTAGGAAGAGCCTACACCTTTCTAATTTCAGGGTCTATTCCACTGATTCCAATGTTACAGTGAAGCTGCAGAAGGTCCAAAACAAGTGCAAAAATTGAGGCCTTGAAGCAGCAGCCCTTTTGCCTACAGGCTGACTGAGTTTCCCAGCAAATCTTTCCACAGAAACACATGTGGAGTAGGGTATTAAAAGTTGTCTTATTTAGTTAACATGGTTGGAGAATAAGCCTGCAAATAAATAAGCCAAGCAGGGATTATATAAGCTTTAATACAATCTTTTATCAGAGCTGAGGAGTCCCTAATTAAACTAACTGTGGAAAATAGTACTTAATGAATCTGTAAATAAATACCAGCAGGAGAGACAATACTGCTAAAGAATAGTTCCCAGGGAAGGTCTGATCTCCAGAGGAGAGTTAAAAGAAGCAAAACAGAACTGCTAGAGCATCCCCATCCCAACTCACTAATTGACTTCCCAAAGGGGAATGTACAAACACCCAGGAGAACAACCACAATTTTCTACCTTCCCTCACTAGCTCTTACCATGCACCTTCATCTCTGGTAATTCCAGTGGCATCTAACATCACTAAACATTTGAAACATTCATCAGTTTAAATGGCTTTTGAAGTCTCTCCTTTCACACGCTGCATTTGACTGTGTTTAAATCACTGCTAACACTCCAGCAAGTTCTACCTGGCACTGCCTTTCATTACAAGGGTGTGTACAGTATCTTGCCAAGCCCAAGAAACCACAGAGATGTACATTCAAGGGTCTGTGGAAAAAATTGCTTGAATTCATGACAGAAAGGAGGTCACTCATAAAGAATGACTTACTAAATTCCAGTGGACACAGGTAAATGATGTACAAAACTTTGCAGAGGCCAAGACTTCAGATGACTCAAACGGGATGTAGAGTTTAGTCATTCTGCTCCAGGGAAAGGTAGGCAGCTGCTTTCCCTGAAAGCAAGGCTGGCCATTTGACTCTTGTGGAACACCCTTCCACGACAAAACTGCAACACTTTAATGGTCTGTTAAGGGTGTCACCCCTGCTTGCCTGCTGTCACTTTGTGAGCATTACTGACAGAGCCAGCCTGTGCGACGAAGTGACTAGGCAAAACTTCTTTCTGAAAATGAGTCTTTCTTTTTTTCCAGGACAATGTGCCACATGATTCTCCCAGCATTACTCCAGAAAATTCAAATAAGCCACAAAACACCTAACCATCAAAACAAGCAGACACACAAGCATGTGTGTTTAGTCCTCCCTTACGTTCTTCAGAGGTTCTCATCACATTGACAACCAGTACTCTACTTGAAGGACTTCCCTTCCTTCAGCCTCCTCAGTGGTGTTCTACAAATGGTGAAAAGCTAATTTCATCCCATTTTAGCTGGTGTGCAATGTTGTTCCACAAAACTTGCTGCAGTAGGACCATACATAGTAGTTGTGCCCTGCAGGAATCACTTCAAGGTACAATATCCCCTAGTGCTTACAAATTTACTAATAGACTCCTCCTTCATTGCTGACCACCTTTTCCCAAAGAACTAGAGCTCAACGCTAATTTTATCTTAGATCTTTTCTTTCCAGCTTGCTCTTTTTAAAGAAAACCATCTTTCTGAATTTTCTTGTCCCTAACAGTCAAACTCAGCTGAATATCTGAACCTATTAATTGACCCAAACCAGTCAATCCTGAGTGGATAAGACTGCATCATATCTTAAGATCCGTATCACTACAACAATCTACCACTTTAGCAATCCCTTTTTCCTGGCTACTCTCTGGAATAGCTTTGGATGATCTAGAAGAAGCAGACATAAAGATATTTTATCCAGGAAGTAATTTTTTTTTTTTAATTAAAAAAATGAAAAAATCCACACCAGAAACCAAACCAAAACCACCACCACCACCACCACCAAGGCCACAGTAGTTTCAATTCAGAAAATCTAATTTTATTTCTAAAATAAGTCTAATGCAAGAATGTACAAATCTCTAACTTACAGGAGAACTTTCTGCAAACCACTAAACTGGAAAGTCAAGGTGGGGATCAGCAAATAAATAGATTACTCTTTGCATTTTTTTTTTTTAATAATTTGTTTCAACAAGACTTATATTACATCACACTTCATTGTGGATACTAATATACCAAGATCCTCAAGGAAAGGTCAGAGACCAGCATATTGATTTCCACGTGTAGCACACAAGAAACAATTATTTGGAAACTCCATACAACAGGGATTTTGGTTGTTTTAGCAGCAAATAACTTAAACTACTACCTTTACCTCAGTGAGAAAACTAAAACAATATGATGGTGAGAATAGAATACCATCATCATGGGGGAGACTATACCATTAATGAAGTTAATTGGTATTTCATCTCCTTTACAGACAGTTTTTGACAGCTTATCTTTATTCCTCATTTAAACAGGAGTCTTAATGCATTTCAATTGCAGGAAGAAAATAACTAAAATTTTGCACAGTAATGAACTAATGTCAGGACTGACAGAGAGCTAGGAGATTTGAAAAGTCTCTTTGCACAGAGAACAATACAGATCTGCAACATCTGTTTGCAGCCCTTGCTTTACTCCTTTATTCTATTCCAATAGAAAATATTTTTTCTTTCTAAATTGACTTTTCTCTATTTTCCTTCTTTCTTAGCTCAAATAACTTACCAGTTTCAGTGAACTTGCTCTTCTGAGTTGTGTCTTTTAAAAATAAAGATACATGCCTTAGAAGACAGAATGTTTATAGGAGAAGCTCCACCACAGTCTAGATTATGTTAAGTGGTGGGAGGGACTAAGATCCCAAACATGTGCATACATATTCATCTACACCCACACCACCACTGAGAATTAGGTGAGCTTGTCTCACTGCAAGTAGTGGCTCACATCAAAGCATCTAGTTTATATGTAGAATATTGAGACATGAGTTAGTTTTGTTTCTTCTTCTGAAAACAAGTTTGTTGCCATAAGGAGCAGCAACCCCTTTAGAGACATACATTTAGTACACTAGTGCTTTCAAAAGCTGAATGATGAGGATAGTACTGAAAAAAATTTTACTTGAATGATGCAGATAACTGCATTTTGCCAGAAAGGGATTCTGCTATACCATATAGCTGACTGTGATTACTGTCAGCCTCAGTTATATATGGAAAAATGCCATTTAAGTGGTTTTTTTCACTCCCTTTTCCTTTTGTCTGGAACAGAACTGTGTCATTTTCAGCTTACATTTCAGTACTGGTGTTTGAAAAACTGAGTGTAACAACTGAAATTGAAGATATAAGTGATTAATTTCTCTGAAAAGATCACTCAGATAAATAACACAGCAGACTTGTGTCTGTTGTAATATTTTGTGCATTTTCACTTGCACTATGCAGCTGTACCAAAGACTAAAACAAGCATAGAGCTTACTTGTTGCACCTGAAAACAGAGTTGATGCCAGGTTTTATTATAATCAAAGGAATGTGCTATTTGCCAGCTGAAGTCCTTTTCAACTCAAAAATCTTCTGTGTATGGATAAAAATAGCAGCATGGTGACAGGGCTGTGTCCTGCTCTTCGCTGCAGCCCTGAAAGAAGACAGTACCTGGCAAGAACTGGCTGGTGTTAATGAGGTGATGTGCAAACATCGATGGTATCAGCTGCTCTGTTCTTGTGCAATGTGACTTTCCTCTTGCCCTCTATGCAGTCACCACCCAAATGCCACATGTTAGGACTTGCCATTTGTTGTGTTTCTCCTGACTTTTTTCAATTTTATGTGCTGAGCTTTTCCTTTCTGCTCCCTGCTGTGAGGGCAGGTTGTATATCCAAAGAATCACATTTCAAACTTTTTTCTTTTTTATTTTTTTTAACCTTTAGCTCCTCTTTCTATTTTTACTTCCAAAACAACTTCTGAGTGTTCCTGTCCCCTTCCCATTATTACCATCCTAGCTTTTCAGGTTAAGTCACATAGAAGCAAGTGAGGTTTGTTTTTTTTTTTTCAGAAGCAGAAGGACAAATATCCAACATGAACTAACCATTTTTTATCTTACTGCAGGATATAATTTCTTCCTTACTGTCCTCTTCTGGTTATTTTAAGGGGGTTTACTTATGTGGACTTTCACTGGTTTAAAAAAAAAATAGTCCTTCTAGCCTTCAGCAGTTTATTATTATTTAGCTTAAATACCTCTGTTCCCCTTTGTAGTGCTACCTTTCTTTTCTTCCAAGTACATTGGTAGGTAATTATCCTTACCTTAATTTCATTAAGCAAGGTCTCAGACTCCCAATTATCTTAGCATATCTACATAACTGAGGGCAAAAGCATGGCTCTGTGTGTTGTATGAGAACTCAAAAGGGTGTGAAGAAGCTCTCTCTCTGTTTTAGGGAGAGCAACCATGTATGCCTCCATATGATGTTTCTGATCCCTCAGGAGGCCCAGCTCAGACCCATAACGTCTGCTTTCAGTGGAAATCCCATCTCTAATGCTCTGTACTCCATAGCTAGAGTCAGTAATTCCACTCTCCTGCACTCCCAAATGAGCTGGTGACAGCTCACAAATCCAGCAAAGAGCAGCAGCTTTTTATTGGGAACATATATACAACATCTCAGACCTTCACCTGTGTAACAGAAGATCTTGAATGAGATGTAAGATCTTACACTTTCTTTAAAAGTAATTCCTGGGTCATGGGCTTTTGTTAAGAGTTTTCCAGTTATACAAGAACAGAATGAGGAAGGCTGGAGTTAAATCATTGCACATGGTTAAGACTTTATTTTTGTTTGATTGATTGCTTGGTTTTGGTAGGGCACTTGTGTGGAGTGGAGGTCTGTGTCACAGGAGGACACCACACGTAAACGAATAATCAAGACACTCACATTTCTGCACTTTGAGAAGTCTGAGGCTTAACAAATTGTAGTGAACAGATTAGGCAAGATGAATCAGGCAGTGGGTGTCAACGTCTTAACTGGGAAAGAACCTCAGTCTGAAATTTGGGTTGGAAGAGAGATTTAAAGATCATCTAATCCAACTCTCCTGTAGTAAGCAGGGATATCTTTAACTAGATCAGGGCCCCATCCAAGCTCACCTTGGATATTTCCAGAGATGAGTCTTCTACCACTTCTCTGGGCAACCTGTTCCAGTGTTTCACCACCCTCAATGTAAAAAATGTCTTCCTTGTATATGGTCTACATCTTCCCTCTTTTAGTTTAAAACTATTACCCCTTGTCCTGTCACAACAGGCCCTGCTAAAAGGTCTGTCCCTATCTTTCTTGTTGGACACTTTAAGTAATAAAAGCCTGCATAAGGTTTCCTTGAAGCTTTCTCTTCTACAGGCTCCCAGTTCTGTCAGCCTTTCTTCACAGGAGAGCCCTCTAATAATTTTTGTAACCCTAAGTGAGAATGCCTATACTGTTTTCCATTAAATGACCCAGATCAGTGACAAACATGAAGATAATGACCCATTTTTCAAAAGACATGGCAGACTAAATTCTAACCTCGGAAAGGCTGCAATTATGCATTTTAGAAACCAGATAGCTAGGATGAGATGTGGTAAAAGAATATAAGATAATGAATGTTCTGGAGAAGATTCTTTCTCTCCCATGAGTCTAGATAGATGTTCACAGAGATTAAGAGGTGAGGAATGAAAGGCAGATCAAATAAATGGTATTTGTAACTCACCATGTGATTAAACTGTAATTAATTGCTACAGGATGGGGATGAGCTCAAAAAATAGCAGCATTCTAAATGAGTTAGAACATCTCATTGGTATCAGAAGTATCCACAGTTATTTTTATTGATTATTAAAATTTTTAATTAAAATAACTCACCCTATCAAAATATTAAGAAAGAATGTTAAATCTCATGCTGTAGAGCTTAAGAGACTCTCCAAATATTAAGGGCTCTGGATGAGTCACAGCTCACAGAGTCAATTATTCACATCTTCCAATTGTTAATTCTGACAATTCAATCTTACCCTGTGGTTTCAAATGAATGGGGTTGAGCTTCTGCTTCTTTTGGACTAATTGGAATTTCTCAGCCCTAAACCATACTGTCCTTGTGCTTAGAGTATCCAAGAACTGCTGGTGCTGAGGGACATATTCTTACTTACTACTTCAAAACATATCTCATAAGCAATTCTATATTATTATTTATCAGCTCAAAGTACAGAGTAGAAGGTTAATTATGTCAAATTATCTCCTATTGTCCTCTCTGATATAGTAACTTTTAGCTGCTCTTCCTGGTTTTCAATTAGTTTGCTACTGTTTGTAAAAAATAAAATTAAATTAAATAAATTCTGAGTGGCTTACCATGGAGACATAACTGTATACAGAAATAAAGTGTAACATGTGGTAGCCAGCAACTCAAAGCAGAGATGTTATCTTTTATTGGATCAGTTAATAGGAACTGTAGTAATGTTTTTTTTCCTTCACAAGGGTCTTTGACTTGGTGATGCTAACTTAAAATGTACTTCTTCGTGTCCTCAGTTAAATGCTGAGGCTAATGACTTTAACATTCAGATCAATAACCCCTTGAAACAGACTGAAGTGAGTTTAGGACAAGGTAAACTGTAATATACCAAATCTCTGGGAACCCATCTTTTATCTCTTCAAAACAGTTACAGCACAAGACATTGTAAAGCCCACCTTGGTCACACTGCTCTGCCAGCAGGGTTCAGTCATATTCTAGAAAAATTGCTTCCTGGGATGACAGAATAAGAATCCTTCCTCTTTAATTTGATTGCTTAGGGTGCCAATTAGCACAGGTTGATAGGGACTCCAGAATGATGAAAAATCAATTGTATGCCCAAAGGTAGAGACAAAAACTCATTTCCTGTTAGGAGGAAATAAAAAAATCATGCAGCTAGTTTATCGTAAGGATTAGAAACCAAAGTGAAATACACAACTTTGAATGTAGCCAACTTTAGTTCTTAAACATGAAGCAGATTCCTTTTGTATCTGCTATTAGATTAAACTTTATAAAGAATAAACTTAATTTTAAAGTTGCATGATTTGTTAGTAAGTTGTGGTTTAAGCGTTGCCAGAGTCCAAAAGCCCAAATGGAAGAGATTCAGATTACCTCCCCTCTCCCTTTTTCCCAGTAGGATAAAAGCAAATTAGGCAGGAGAAAAGAGAGGTAAAGTCATGAAAGAAAACAGGCTGGAATCGATTTGGAAGTAAAAAGGTGAGTTATAGTATATATGTATATATTTAAAGTGTATATGACATTTGAGTAAAAGAGAAGTTACAAAGGCATAAGGAGAAATGGTAAATGAAAAACCAACCAAAACCAGGCCCAGCTGGCAAAGGATTCTCATGATGTAAACATGGATTCTCTGTAGATGCAGTCCTTAGGAGTTGGGATGCAACATGGAACAGGCCTCTCCACATGGTAACAGCAGGAGCAGCCTCTCAAGCGGGTGAGGAGCAAGAGAGCAAGCACAGGAAAATGGCTCCCCTTAAATAGGCTTTGGTGGACAGGAAGGGGGAGCGGAATAGACCTTGACCTGGGGACCCGTCCCGGGTTGTAGATCAGAGACTCATCTGTGGTCATCTTTTTGAAAGCTAAGGTATGCCTAATCAGACCTATAATTAAGCAGAAGCTGTTGTGAGACTCATCCAAAAATTCAAAAAATTCCCTTCTACTGCAGGAGGTCAAGAGAGCAAAACCATCCCTTAGCACTTCTGTTTGCACACAAAGTATTCAGGCACCAGTATCTTTGTTTTGCAGATGCAAACACATATATTTATACACACGTATCAAAACTACTATGCATATGCAAGAAACCTTCTGTAGAGTCATTTAAAGACAACACTATTTTGATCTTTCCCAGTACTTATAGAGGGATGGGTTGCAATGAATAGCCCAAATGTTTTTTCCTTAAAGCTAACTACACCTTCCTGTATTTTGGTTGTAAGGCAGGCTCATTTAATTCCCATCAGTTTGCACAGTGCTTGCGTATGCTCTGTGGTGAGTCAACAAGATTTCAGGATGGGAGCCTGCAAAATGAGGAGCTGCAAAATCCTTCTTTAGCTCCTGTTTTATCCATGATGTACCATAAGTAACAGTAGTCACTCCAGGCATTTAACTTGCTGCCTACAGTGTATCCAGTCTGCATATTTTAGCTTTGAGAGGTCACAGTAGCTGAAGGTCTAGATCCTATCTAACCCAGGGATCCTATCTAATCCCTAAGACAGCAATTCCTCTTCCAGTATTACCAAACAGATTTACATGGAGAAAGCATAAGGGAAACATAAGCACTCCATAACTGTGTTTTCTGTACCCAGGCTCCTTACCAAACACAGCTAAAGCAGCCACAACTACATTTTTCATCCAAAAATTCAACGAATAAACTTCACAATCACATGGCAGACTCTGAAGATCAGTTCTCTTGCACTGCTTTCGTTGATCTTCATCTACATCTCCTCCTCTCAATCTGCCCAAACGGTTTTAGCCTGTGAAATACTAAAAGCAGTTTTGGAATTATTTTGTACCTCCTGGTGAATTTGGACTATTTGGAGACTGACACTCTAAAAAAGACTATGTGAAACCAGTGGCTACCCAGAACTTCTCCCTGCCTGCCCCAAACCTTTCACTAATTTGTTTTTCTTCCCTTAGGTATTCAGTGAAATAAAGACCGAAAACATTTTACTTTTTTTTATCCCTAGGGGAGATTTACCATTAAGCAAAACAATCCTACTAGCTCTGTCTTTCCTAGTTTAAAGAATGTATCGCTATGTAAATCAAAGTGAAACCACTTCAGTAAACTAGAGGAGGGGAGCTACTCCCTAGTGCTTTTGTGAACCTCCTTAACCAAGTGTTTAAGAGCTTTGGCTTAGATCTCAATTTGTGGTTCCATGTTTTCTTTAGGCAGAAGAAGGAATGAAACCTCTCAAACACAGTCTTTAAAACCATCACAATCCATGAGTGCTCTAACCACGGATTTGTTTGATGCAAGGGTGTTGTAACACCTTTCTGTGTCCTGCTCCAGGCCAGATCTGTAAGGGTTGTTCCAAACTGAGAGATGAAAGTAGATGATTACCACAAGAGACTGTTGATCTGGTCAGACACATGAGCAAGCCAGGATTTCTAAAACTGAGGCACTTCTGAACACATTCAAGGCAGAGTGGTGAATATCTGAGGAATTACCTCTGGAAAGAGTGTTTGCAGCCTTGGTACTTTCAGCATATGGCAGCTGAGCAGAAATTTACTGAGCAGCCAAAGCAAACACTCATCAAGGCTTACTTACTAAAGTCTTTTTTCTCCCCTTGTCTCTAATCATCACTTTTCCAGAGATGGCCTCTCTGCCTATATGATTTATTTCAAGTACCCCTATGCTGCTAACAGAAATAATCTCTCTCCTATCTGACTTATACATGAGGAAAGTGTTCTGCCATTCCTAATTGCTCTTATTAAGAGGTGTTTGTGCTGCTCCCCATTTGAGGTGGTGTTTACTGGAGAGTTAATTACTACAGGTGATTGTGCTGTGAAAGTGGGAATCAAAGCAGCTTCTCAGCTGTGCATCAGAAAAGATGATAATCTCAGCTCATACCTTAATATGAGCCTGCTCTACATAGGGTAAAATCTATACAAAAATGATGTGGACAGTCTGGGGAGAGTCCAGAGAAGGGCCACAAAGATGACCAAACAACTGGGAAGCTATCGTACATGGACAGGGTGGGATAACTGGGTTCGTTCTGCTTCGAGAAAAGACGGCTTAGAGGAAGCCTTAGCATCAGGCTCCAGTGTTCACAGGGAGGTTAGAAAGAGGGTGGAGATGCTCTTTTTACAAGGAGTTACATGAAGGAGAGAAGAAGTAATGGGTACAAGAGGAAAATCAACCACTGGAATGATTTCAGGGAAGTGGTGGATTCCCCAACATTGGACACTTTCAAACTTTGGTTGGACAGGGATCTGGGCCATCTTGTCTAGACTGTGCTTTGCCAAGAAAAGTTGAATCGGGTGATCCTTGAGGGCCTTCCAACCTGATATTCTATAATTCTAAGATTCTATGAAAAAAAAAAAAGTTGAAAATTAGAAAGCTTCCTGTTGACAGAGTTGTGAAATACTAATTCATCTTTTTGCAATAGGAGAAACATTTGCCATTACGGGCACCAATAGCACAGGCTGGATTCTATCACTTAGAAGGTCCTTTCTAGACCCATATCCTACCTTCTCACTCCAGGTGGTAAGCATTTAAATGCCACTGCATCAGTAATAGCTTTTGCTGCCTGAACAGTCCAGGTACACTAATGTAGGCTAGGTCCCAACAGCCCATTTTAAAATGTGGATAGTTCTAAAAATAAAGAAAGTAAATCCAGAAAGTTTGTTCTAGAATTCAAACTCAAGGGGGGGTCTCTTGTCTTACTTTGGGATGTTTTATGCCCTGGAACTATCTCTTTCTCTCCACAAACTACTGACAGATTCTAGAAACTAACTTAGACCAGGTTCCTAAATTTCAGACAGCTAAGGACAAGGGAGCTGATTCTGAGAATGACGCTGCACTGGCTAATTCTTCCTCTTGTGGCAGGCTAAATTGAGCTTATTTAACTTTGATACTACTTCACAAGAGCAGTAAAAGACAGAGAAGCAAAAAGACCATAAATAAAAATATAAATGAGACCACACCAGTGGTCATCTCATCAGATCTCAGATCGAATGGCTAAGTGTCATCAGTCCTGGAGTAAGTAGCATCAGTGCAGTAGCAAAGTCTCACGAATTCTAGGAAACTGCACTTCCTGGGGAATAAGGAGCACATGGAGAGAATATGATCGATTGTACTGGCTCTGTGTGCCTTTTGAAGTCTGAAACTGCCTTAGTGACAGTTCGTGTTCACTCTTCAGTAAGTCATCACCTAGATGCAAGTGGCTGTATTATAGATGTGACTCCTTACCTCAGCTTTTGGGGCTGTTCAGTCTGGAAAAGAGAAGGCTCTGAGGTGACCTTGTGGCCTTCCAGTATCTGAAGGCCTTCCAGTATCTGAAGGGGGCCTACAAGAGAGCTGGGGAGGGACTTTTTAGGCTATCAGGTAGTGATAGGACTAGGGGGAATGGAATAAAGCTGGAAGTGGGGAGATTCAGGCTGGACGTGAGGAAGAAGTTCTTCCCCATGAGAGTGGTGAGAGCCTGGAATGGGTTGTCCAGGGAGGTGGTTGAGGCCCCATCCCTGGAGGTGTTTAAGGCCAGGCTGGATGAGGCTCTGGCCAGCCTGATCTAGTGTGAGGTGTCCCTGCCCATGGCAGGGGGGTTGGAACTGGATGATCCTTGTGGCCCCTTCCAACCCTGACTGATTCTATGATTCTATTCTGATTTCAGCTTTGAGATGTACATTAAGTTCAGTGGAGCTACTCCAGGTAGACACAATAGATCATATTCAGGTTGCTACCCCATGCCCTGTTCAGTATATGTTCCCATTTATAGCTGGCTAAGAACACCTGAACATTTCCATTACTGTCAAGAGGTAATTGTTTGAGCATGGTCCATCTTAAGTCTGCCCACAGCTTTTATTAGCATTCCTGGTCTTAGCCACAGCACACTATAGTCCCAGGCTGTACTTGTGACACTAATGATATGCTAATCAATACTCTTTTGTGCAGTTTCATTATTTACTATGCCTGGCAGGGCAATGTATTTGAGAAATTAACAGGTTGGAGGAAGAAAGGCATCTTATATAACTTCCTCTTATGATGTTCAAGTGGTGCCTATTTTGAAGAACGTACGGAGTTGAACATTTCTTTCTACAACATCCCTTTATGAAAGGATAGTTTTGATATAATTTTATTAATGATATCTCTCATGCCAGAAGGTGATTATTTTTCAAGTGAAAAGTAAATAAGGGCAAGAGCAATCTACTCCAGGCTGTCCTGGGATAGATTCCAAAAAGCTTTTTTCTTATATTTCAGATGAGGGAAAGGATAATTTCCCACTGAGAGTCATTTAATCCACAAAAAAAAATCACCATCAAACAAAATTCCTGAGCTGCTCTTGGTGCTAAATGAACTACTCTTATTGCTGAGTATTCAAAGGGATTTTAGCAAATGTCATCAACAGAATTGTGTGAGATCAAAAATACCCTCGAGGAAGTGAGTACTTACAGTGTGAATGGAAACAAAGCATGAGTCTCATCCTCTTAGCCAGTACCAGAGATTTCTCTGGTCTTCCACAGCTGCAAGTATGGAAGCCTTATAAACTTGAGGATGAACATTTCAATCAATAATCCCATGTCTTCCATTATCAAGACCAAAGCCATACGTAAAACATACAAAGAGTAGTCTTCAGACATGATGTTCCACAGGAGAAACAGACCAGGGTGAAAAGAAGAGAAAAAGGAAATAGTTTTAAAAGGAGATGCTTGGAGAGGTGGAACAGGTCCTCCAGTTTTAGCTGGTAACACTACTGATTGGAATCTCTTATTTACTTGTTTTTACTGGACACAGTGACAAGGCCTAAAGCTGGTAGAGGCAGAAAACTTGTTGCCTCTTGCCCATTGAGACAGATCAAAGGGAAAGACTCAGCACCTGCCAATAGGAGTGGCTGAGAGATGACAATCTCCTGTTCTCAAATTCCCTATGTTTCTGTTCTCCTGAAACATAAGGCCTCTCTGTGCAATAGAGACCTAAGTCTCTCCTAAGTAATTAGTCAGATAGAGAAAAAGAAATAGCAGTGTAATGCCTGGCTCCTGCACTGATGGAGCTTAGCCTTAACAGAGAAATGAGAGATCTCTCTGTTCCCAGGGAGGGAACAGTACATGCCTCCTCTATAAATTGTTCTAATTATGCCCTAATTTCTGTACCTGGAGGAAATCCCTTAGATGTTCTGTGCTGAAGTTTCACCTTTAATTTTTGACAGACAGCAGCAAATTACTGTTAAAGTCATTAAGCAACTGGTGAGAAGGTACCAGAGTCTTAACACAGCCTTTCCATCACTCATTTTTCATAGTTCTGCTGCTTACATGCAGCCCAGGCACAGGATTATATTACTGTATCACAGATTGTGGCAGACAAAGGTGCTTCATACCCTGTTCTTCAAAGCAGGCTGAAAATCCACAGTAACAGTCTTATAGTAGCTTAATATGTTACCATCTGTAAAGATTGCAAATTGGAGCTCTCATCCATCACACTTCATATGTTCATCGACACTGTCCTGCACAACATGCCTGTCTCTAAATTGGAGAGATTGTACATTTGGCTACTCTGTGGGTAAGGAACTGGCTGGCTGGTTGCAGTTAACTGCTTGAGTGGAGACCAGTAACCAGTGGCATTCCTCAGGAGTCACTATAAACATCCTTGTCAGCCACAGGGACAGTGGGATTGAGTGCACATCCAGAGAGTTTGCCAATGACACCAAACTGTGTGCTACAGTCAATCAGCTGGATAGAAGGGAAGCCATCCAGAGGGACTTTGACAGGCTTGAGAGTAGGGCCTGTGTAAACTTTATGAAGTTCAACAAGGACAAGTGCAAGGTCCTGCACATGGGTCAAGGCAATCCCAAACACTAATACAAATTGGCAGATGAGCAGATTGAGAGCAGTCCTATGGAGAAGGACTTAGGGGTTTTGGTTGATAAGAAGATCAGCATGACCTAGCAGTGTGAACTTGCAGCCCAGAAAGCAAATTGCAACCTGGGCTACATCCAAAGAAACATGACCAGCAGGTTGAAGGAGGTGATTCTACCCCTCGTTTCTTCTCTTGTCAGACCCACCTGGCCTACTGTGTTCAGCTCTGGGACCCTCAGCACAAGAATGACATAGACCTGTTGGACTGAGTCCAGAAGAGGGTGATGGAGATGGTCAGATGGCTGGAGCAGCTCTCATATGAAGATAGGCTGAGAGAGTTGAGTTTGTTCAGCCTGGAGAAGAGAAGGGTCTGACAAGACCTTATAGCAGCTTGCCAGGACCTAAAAGGGGCCTACAGGCAAGATGGAAAACCACTTTTTACAAGTTTAAAACTCTTTACAAGTTTTAAACTGAAAGAGGGTAGATTTAGATTAGATGAAAGTAAGAAATTCTTTACTATAAGAGCGATGAGACACTGGAAAAGGTTGCACAGGGTTGTGGATGCCCTTCCCTGGAAGCTGTCAAGGCCAGGTTGGATGGAGCTCTGACCTAATTTGACCCAATGGAAGGTGTCCCTGTCCATGCAAGAGAGATGGAGGTAGATGATCTTCAAGATCTCTTCTAATTCAAATCATTCTATGATTTCATGATAATGTATTGGAGAACAAACTTAAATGGATGACAGCTTCATTTGCCTTGGCTAGGATGTTGCCTGCTTTGTCACCTTTTCTGCAAGGGTGATCATTTGGATTAACATGAAGACCAGAGAAGTAGAAAGTGTAACACTGAAGTCTCCAGCATGACTCCTGAGTTCTCTGGTCCTATGCCACACAAGCTTTATTGCTCCATTTTGACTCACATAAACATGACAAGATACATACAAGATGCATATGTGAAGCACATTTCAGTTCTAGGCAGGACATCCTTTTGAGAAGTCTAATGACTGATAACAAAACCTGAATCAAGAAGCTCCTGACTCATTTTCCTGTTGTGTATATGAAAGACATGAAGTCACAGCAGGGCTTGTTGCATCAGTACAGTACATGACATACTACTTTTATCTAGGAAAAAGAGGAGCTAGAATGAAGACATAGCTTTGAGGTCTTGCTGTAGTACTGATGGTACTTAGGACCAGTTCTAAAATAACCCTTTAATCTTTGGTCTAACCACTGGATATGATTTGATATAACCATTTGACTGTGAAAAAAAAAAAAAAGTTTTCAGAAGCATCAAATATTAGTTCTTATGTTGCTGTGAGATGTGTCAGTTTGCTATTTGCAAGGCAAAGAGACATAGCACATGTGTAGGTGGAATATTCATGCATGTTCTGGTTCTGCAGGAAAATGTTTCTCCTGTTGTTTCTGGAAGACCTGGTACAGCTCATGTTAAATCACAAGGATTCATTAATGCTAGAACACTCCATTCAGCCATACCTAGGAAGCTTTAGAAGTTTGCTGTGTTGAAAAGCTGTAGGAGTAACCTTGTTGGTCTTGCCAGCTAAATGAACCTACAAACATGACTGGATCTATTTGCTGGAGACATTAAGATATCAGACCTGCAGAGCACTGATAAATGCATTGATATGCTCTAGTTCAGCTACAGGTGGTACAACTGGATGCTGACAGAGCGAATGCATTGAAGGATGTGAAATGAAGGTACAGTGGATACTGAAATGCTTTTGTATAAACTGGTTATGCACAATCCAGTGCAAAAATGGTCATCTAGCCAGTAAAAAAAAAAAAAAAAAAGCAACACACCATCCTGAGGGCCTTATTGTTCTTTTGTTTGTAAAAGGAACAGGGCCTAAACACCATTCAGAGGAAGTTACTATACAAGACAGGTATTTTTTTCAGGTTTCAGAGAACTTCTGCCAACTTTGCTATTAATATTTTAATATTAATATTATATTCAAATGTTAATATTCAACTAGCTATAAATATCACACAGAAGATCATACATCAAATAATCCCACCATCACATGATTTTCTGCATTTCTGTCTTAGGACACAGGGAAATTATCCCTGGGACAACTGATCACAGTTTTGAGGCTAGTTTATACTCCTTAGAATTCTTTTGCCAGACTATTTAAGAAAGCCAAGAAACTGACTGTATTAAAAGCAAATCAAAACAAACCAAAAACAAACAAACAGAAAAAAAATAAATAAACAAACAACAACAACAAAAAAGGCAACAACCACCTTGTTCATTAAACTTAGCATGTCTGGGTGGAACTGACATTCCATGTACATTAAAAACAAAAAGCAACATTGACAACACTGTATAATGGAGTGAGTTATCACACAGTGAGTAAATGTAATAGATGCAAAACCAAGAGTCATACAAGGCAATAAAAAAGGTGAAAACTAATTTTTTTAATTGATTTACTGCTTGAGGTCTGTACATTTTTCTCTGATTGTTAGGGCAGGAACGACTACTCATGAAGGAGGAGAGGAAGAGGAAGAGGAAGAGGAAGAGGAAGAGGAAGAGGAAGAGGAAGAGGAGAGGAGAGGAGAGGAGAGGAGAGGAGAGGAGAGGAGAGGAGAGGAGAGGAGAGGAGAGGAGAGGAGAGGAGAGGAGAGGAGAGGAGAGGAGAGGAGAGGAGAGGAGAGGAGAGGAGAGGAGAGGAGAGGAGAGGAGAGGGGAGGGGAGGGGAGAGGGAGGGGAGGGGAGGGGAGGGGAGGGGAGGGGAGGGGAGGGGAGGGGAGGGGAGGGGAGGGAGAGGAGAGGAGAGGAGAGGAGAGGAGAGGAGAGGAGAGGAGAGGAGAGGAGAGGAGAGGAGAGGAGAGGAGAGGAGAGGAGAGGAGAGGAGAGGAGAGGAGAGGAGAGGAGAGGAGAGGAGAGGAGAGGAGAGGAGAGGAGAGGAGAGGAGAGGAGAGGAGAGGAGAGGAGAGGAGAGGAGAGGAGAGGAGAGGAGAGGAGAGGAGAGGAGAGGAGAGGAGAGGAGAGGAGAGGAGAGGAGAGGAGAGGAGAGGAGAGAAATGAGATCTCTGGCATAGCCATATGTGATTCCTCTGGAGGTCTCTGAACAGAGCTTGGTATGTCAAGAGAAACAGAAATATAATATTCACAGCAGTAACAGATTAAAATATTGTTGAGGCATTTGGGTAAAAGAAACCCAAAAGTAAATATGAAAAGCCTGTCCTATTTGGGTCTGTGTTTATCCACCATAATTGCTAAGAGTTATCCAGGACTTGCCAGTTTCCAGTAGGTTGATCTGTTTTTTAAGAAACACATTCACAAACATGTGCCAAATTCTGGTGTGCCCAGCACAGCCACAGGCATGTTTGTTGTGGAGAAGTAGGCTTATCAACCAGGAACAAGTTAGAGTAGCCACATGTTGATGAAACCCAAATCATTCTGCCATGTGAGGAGTCCCTGTATCATGGGACTACATTAGATCTGTGCTCAGACATGGATGGAGTGTGATACCCAAGTCAGTGCCACATGGAAGATTTTTCTACACACTGAAGATCTATAGCAAAGGGAAAAGAGGGAGGAGAGGGTGAGGTTTTCCAGTACTGTTCACATACCATGACAGACTGCAGTCTGTCCTCAGTCTCTTGCTAGAAAAAAATCCTTTTCTAGACCATAGGTGGAAAGAAGATCTAAAGCCTTGACAGAAAGGACTCAACCCTGGGAATATCCCAGAGAGGAAGGAGAATCTAATGAAAATTTCAGGATCCTGAACCTACATGTCTCCTTGAGGCCCACTATCT
This sequence comes from Indicator indicator, assembly GCF_027791375.1. NCBI lineage: Eukaryota > Metazoa > Chordata > Aves > Piciformes > Indicatoridae > Indicator > Indicator indicator. The sequence goes on from NC_072021.1 coordinate 19,706,375, forward strand.
AATATAGAGACATGTCCTTCTAAAGCACTGGGTAGTTCAGCCTTCAGAATTAGGCAAAAGCATTACAATCAGGTTGAGAAAGAGGAAGGGAGGCAGAAAGCCACATACCAGGCATCCTCCAAGTGTCTCCAGTGCTCCAGGACCTGTGTCTCGTTAGCCTGCACACCACTACCAGTTGTCTGCAGAAGGTCTACATCTTGCTGAGCATACCCATGCCTCTTTTTTTTGCACAGCTAACACAAATCTGTCACATTTGTAGAAAATCATGTATGAAATCAGAAAGACCTGTGGTGTCAGGGGAAAGCACAAAGCAGAAAGACAGAGAATAGTAATAGTTGGTTTGATCCACCCAAGGAACAGGCTGCCAGTTGGCACTGCTGGCATTTAGTGTATTAACTGTCAGCACCTGATGGATTAAGAGGCAGAGCTCAGTGATATGTTTCTGCTGTAGGAGGCAATTCTACATTGGTGAAGGGCATTTAGTTTGAAGGAAAAAACCCTTTGCTCTGTATTCTGTTCTCAGTTTCTGTTGAAATAACAAAAAAGTGGCTTTAGATATACACCAGTGTAGCTGACAACAGTTTGACCTAAGTTTAACAAAACTACATTCTATTGGAGGGGAAGGGATGCTATCCACAAGGATGGAGAGCTTATTGTGTCTGCTTGTTCAGCTGCAAACACAGGAGGGCTCTTGATCCATGACCAGGGCTCTAAGGCATTATGAAATACTAATTATAAAATCCATCTATGTGACAGTACTAGTCCAAAAACACAAACTGAAGCACTTCTCAGTGACTTTTTTACATTTAGAATGAAACACAAACAGTCTGAAACACTGAAATGTAAGGATCCTGTAGAGCTATCCAAAGTTAGAGTTTGGGTAAGTGCTACAGGGCTTCCAGAAACAAAAGATGAGATTTGCTGTAATTCAGCAAAATATTTACTTATACCTTCATGTGTTGGAACAGTTAATCATTTTTTTTCCAAAAGTTTTAGAAAGAAATGTAGATGGATCAAAGATTTGCTGTGGGCATAAAAGGTGAATGAGTTGCTCCATGCTATGTCTGTTTGTAACCTCAGACCAAAACTGCAGCTGTAGATGTGAAGGAGCAAAGATTCAGTACAGTGATCCCTGCACAAGATCATTGCCAGCTGTGAGCACCATGTGTTGGGTGGCTATTGAGAATGTACAAGAAGTTTGGGCAAGATACTTTAAAGTTGTTTTACTGGTGTTGATGATGGCTTTTTTGTTTGTGGTTTTTGTTTGGGTTTTTTTTCCACTGGAAACCACAACCATTCTAAAAGCAGCTTTTCTCCCTTTCAGAAGAAATGAGATTCTGACATAGATATTCTCAAGTCTAGGGATTTACCTCTGCTGCACATTATACAAGGGCATGCTTTGAGCCTTATTTGCTCTTCTTGTGGAAAGAGGCTGCTTTCATCCTCCTATGCAGGAAATAGTTTCCTACAATCAAGCAGAATCCTCTCCTACTGGATCTGTTTTAATCTTCTTTGTCCCCTGTCCTATCCAGTTGACTTTTCTAGTTCTTGTATCTGGGTTCTTTGGACATCAGTCTCAGATTTGTTTGCTTACAACTCCTTACTGTCAGCTTTAGTCAGAATATCTTCTTCTCTATCAGGTGCCTGCTCAAGAAACAACCATGAACACAGCTGACAGGCTTTCTGCTGTCAACACTCAATTTCTGTCAACACCCTCTGCTGTCAACACCCCTTATCTGCAGTTTACCAGAGATCAGAGATATGAAAGTCAGCTCCAGATTTAAGTAACTACATAGAGACGTCTACATGGAAGTGTTCAAGCTCCCTTTAAAGTCAACAGTGATTAGTGCAATCATAGAATCACAGAATCACAGAATTGTTTCAGTTGGAAAAGACCTCTAAGATCACTGAGTTGACTTAACAGCACCACAACTATTATACCATGCCATGTCTACACAGTTTTCGAACACCTCAAAGCACAGTGACTTAACAACCTCTCTGGGCAGCCTATTCCAATGTCTGACCATAATTTCAGTAAAGAATTTTTTACTAACAGCCAACTTAAACATCCCTAGCATAATTTTAGGCCATTTCCTGTTCTTCTGTCACTTGATACTAGGGGGAAGAGACTGAACTTCAATTCACTACAACCTCTTTTCAAGTATCTGTAATGAGTAAGAAGGTCTCCTCTCAGCCTCCTCTTCCCAGGGCTAAACAACATAGAGTTCATCTCTCCTCACTGTTAGCTCTACTTTTCTCTAGGTGTCTTTGGAGCCTATTGTGCACATTAATGTTTAATTGTATGAATATTCACATAATTAACATGCACGTTGACACTCAGAAAGACCCTAGGTCTTGTAATAATCTAGAGTCAAGGAAGATAAGGTCCTGCCCAGTCTGTGGAAGGTGCAGGATCTATCCCTGTATGGGGATGCCATGAGGCTCTTTAGCATGAGCAAGACCACCCAGGTCTTGAGACGTTTTTGCTTCTACCATTTTTTCCAGAAGATTTACCAATTTGTGTGTCTGTGAGTCAGCAGCAGAGGCTACATTACTAACATTAAGATTATTAACAACTGGACTTGCTCAGTTCGAGCCTTTTGAGGAAAAAAAAAAGGCTATTATTTTCTCTCATATGAAAAAAAAAAAATCTTTTCTCAGTTCTCAGTCTTCAGAATAACTGAAATAGTACAACACACAGAGACACATACACACCCTTCAGTCTTAGGCACACACCCAGCAAGAAAAATTTCTGCCAAGATAATTAAAATTTGGCAAAGTTACAAGTAACAGAAATGAGGGCAAGTCTTGCATAATCTTAACCCTATCTGGTTCTACAAGATGAAATTATGATAATAAACCCTTTTCTTCAACTGACACCACACAGATCTTTTTCCATCTCTCTTTTCACTGCTCAAGGAAAGAAGATCCCATTCTTTGTTCTTACTGGTAAAAACACAAAATTGCTTTTCTTGCCCAAATAAACAAAAAGCTCTGCTGGTGTACTTCCACTCATTTCATCTGACCTTCTCTCAGGTTACCCTCATGTGGCTTGAATGACTGCTTCTCAAATCCTTACCTCTTTCAGAGATTTCCATGTGATCTGCCTTGTTTCTTTCCCCTTTGTATTTCCCATCTCCTGTGCACACTCAGATTTTTTTCACACTCTGCACTGACAGCACCTTCTTAGGTCAAAGACCACTGTTTCATCCTGTTTGCATGGCTTCCAGTGCAATGCTGGCACAAGGCTCATCTGCTTAATACCACTGCACAGATAAAAATAAAAGATACGAAAGACACAGCTTTGCTTCTTTCAGCTAATGGCTACAAGCAGATCTTAGTAAATGTTTGAACTAAGGTTTTCCACTCAACAAAACTGTGTTATTTTCCTTATTAATCACTAGGTCAAAACATAGTTTTCTAGCCCTTTCAATTAAAGTGTAGCAAGACTTGATAATGAATCACTGAATCTCTCTCCCTAAACTAATCATCTCTCACAGTGCATTTCTTCTTATTAATATTTCCCTTGGCTCAGGAGTGACTCACCAGCTGCTGAGCTATGAACTTTGAAATGTTTGCTTTCACACTACACAGTTTGGCCTTCATTGCTAGTGAAGAGTGAGGACAAGTCAGGAAGACAAACCACTCCATGCCAGAAATGTCTCACCTTCATTCATCACAACCGTCTGACAGTTAAAATAATTCTAAAGTTTTCACATGTTACATTGAAAACCATTGTTAATTAATCAATCATTTTCAAGACTCCCATAGACAGAAATAGCAAATGAAAGAGATGGTACACTGCCTAACCTACAGAAGCTTATAGTCAAAGTCAAAAATGATTTCTCCTTTTGCTCCAGTTCTCTGCCCTCCAGGTATGTGTGTGCAGTAGGCCTCCCACCAACAAGTGTGTTATGGTCAGAGACCTCAGCTCTGTTTTGCCCAGCAGCTGTATTGAACAGAACAGTAACCATCATAATTTTTCTCTCCAACAAATGAAATAAGAAAAAGAGAGAAAAATATGCTGGAGCTAAGAAGAGCAAGGGGCTATTTGCTCTTAGGCAATGTCTGATAGGCTTACAAAAGTATCAAATTTAAACAGTCTTTGAGATGAGAGAATAGAATTGGAGGCTCTTTATTATTAAACCATAGATAGAAACTTAAGAACTGGTATCATCTGACTCCAGTGATGCCTTCTGGAGACCATAATTTCAGATTGTTTCAATATCCAAAATGTCAACACTTGTCATCTAGTGATCCATACCCCCTTTTTTTTTTTTTTCAGATTATAAACCTGTCATAGGAAAAAATAGCTTACATTCTGAAAGCCAACAGACAGCAGATAAATGGTGTATGTGTGTGCGAAATGGAACTTCTAAACATTCAAGCAGAAGCCTGCTACTTGCTAGATGCAACTGGTAAGAGACTGGCTGTAAATCTTGGTAATTGCTAGTCTAAACAGAAATTACACATTCTGAATCCTCATACTAGTAAAGAGACATTTAAAAGGACCACCAGAGAGAAGGCAGATGACTTACTGTGCTCCTGGTCTGGAAAGAGGAGACAGAAAATAAGAAGTGATTTTGAGAAGAAACAGGGGATCTGAAAAGAAGAAGGTGAAGATCCTGGCTTGAAGAAAAGATACTGAATGTGGGAGGTTGGTCCTGGAGACAAGTCCAGGGGGACACTCAAGAACTTCATCAGCAACATCCAAGATTTCTGACTGAATAGCAACACAGTGCAGACCAACACAACTTTCTTCCCAGAGCAGCAGTGCCTTCCCAGCACAGAAGGGAAGATGAATCCTGATGAATACAAATACTGTGTGGCTAACTCTGTGCGTGAATCTGAGATAATAAAATACAGCAGAAACTCCTGGTTCCTTGGTTCTTAACTAAAACCCAGTATCCAGATACATTGCAGGTGCACTCATATTGCCTTGCCTTTGGCAGACTTGCACAAGCTTTACATATCTGCCCCTAAAAATGTTTCCTCTAATTATTAATATGTCTGTATATGCTGATTTCATTTCAACCTGGATCAAAAGCACCATGTTTCCCAGAAGAGTGGGCATATTAGTTCCAGTGCAAGGCATACCTTTCAAATACTGCCATAATTCTCCTCGTTTTCCCTTATCATCTCTGCTCTGAAAGTATCTTGTCATTCATCTCAGACAGATGCAGACCCCCGTGGGATGTCAGTAACTTTCTCTGTGGTTGACTGCTCAAATTCCCTCATGTATATACTGAACATTCCCAGTGTGTGCTTGCCTGGGGTGCAAAGGATAAGTGTGCGGGGAACTTGTCCATAACCTGACAGTTCACATGAAGTAAATGATGGCCTGATCTGAATGAAAAAATATTCTGGGGCAGCTTAACCCCTTTGGGAAAAGGAGAGCTGATATTTACAGCACTATTAAGGATAGCATGCAAATCCTGCACCTCTGGGTGCAAGACATGTAAGGCTCATATTCCTCTTCTTGTCCCACCTTTGAAAAAGATCTCTTCTATGTTGCCTAAGTTTCAGGGCTCACTTTTTTTTTTTTTCTTTCTTTCTTTTTCTTTTTGGTTTATTTTTCCTCCCCTAAATCCAAGGAAAAATACAATGTTGTACTGTCATTGTTCTCCAGATCTGTTCAGCAACATTTTGTTACTCTAAGTAAGGTATTGCATGGGACAGGGCACAAAGATAGCTGCATCTTCAGCAGTGGTTACAGTCAGCAAGTACCCACAGTTTGAAATACAGACTGTTGACTTTCTGCTTGGGATCTGTTTCCTTATCATTATCATTGAGTAGCTCAAACAGGAGCTCACAGCTCTTTGGGTACCTTACCTCTATTTTTTTTTCTAATTAATTGAAAAAAAAAAAAAACAAACAACAAACCCATACACTATGATACATTTTTTCCCTTGTTGTTGGACCTTACAGATGGCAGCTCTCCTCTTGAGATGAATGTAACTGCATCTGGTCTTGGTTCTCCCAGCAAAAAAAAGCCTCATGTACAACCTGCTGCATGGCTATGACTGTCTTGAGCTTGAGTCACAATACCAAAGCCTACAGAATGCTCATAAACCTGCACTGTGGAAATATTTGCCAACTATAAATAGAAGACAGTCAAGCAGGCAAAAGTAATCTTTTCTGAAAACACTTTGTCATGCTCCTGGACAACTTCCACAGCCATTATATAAAAAATGGATAGAAACTACTACTGCTAACCCCAAGGATTTAAGATTCTTCAATAACTTGCACACAATCTTATTGACATTGCTCTTTTTTTTCCTGTTGTTCTAGAGACCTTGTTAAAAACAGTCAGCAGTCAGGAAAAAATATATATGATGAAATGCCACTATGGGTCAGCATACGGAATCTAGTCTAGCCTAACATACCTTTGATAGGTGAGTGAGCAGCAGCTAACTCAAGCAGTCTATGTAGCATCACCCTTGTCTTGCTCTGTATCTCATTCAGCACATGACTCCTTCCTCTTAGTAAAGACAAGCATCCCATGACACTTGTTGTTCTGGACTTCTTCACCACATTACCTGATGACTCTTCAAACCTGGGTCCAGTAAGCAGAGATTTAACAGCAATTCCACCTGTACAACTGGATGTCTTTTCTCCACTTAGTATTTTCTCAAATCCCTTAGCATTAGCCCAGGCAGACAAGTGTGAATGTGGATGCTCATTGACCATAGTCTTGCACTAAACTGATTTTAATTTCTGGAGGCAAGGATGTGCTTATCTCCTCAGCTATTGAAGCAGATGCATAATGGCCCAGAATACTCACTCTTGAGATAATTCTATCTTGGTTCTTAATAACTTCAGCATAAAGGCAGCAAAAAAGTACTTTGGCAGGCAATTTGTTTTCCACGTGTGAATGACTGAACGAAGTCTGGAATCAAAGGAATTTATCAGTCACTATACTTTACGCTTTTTTTCTCTTCTCTCAACATGGCATGGAGAAAGCATGTGACTGAGGTAATTAGCTTTACTGAGCCCTTAGCTCTGAAAGCTGAGAAGGCCATAATGTATTTATGCTTTGCATTTTCATGCCACTTTTTTCATTTATGGGATTTCTCCACACAAAAATACCATAGCTCTCAATCCCTGCTGCTAGGTCTAGCACTGTTAATGGTAGTGAGTTTATGAATCAACAATTTACAATGTGCTAAACACCGCATAAAATTCACTTTCATGATTAAAAAAAAAAAGAAAACCAACAACCAAAAAGCAAGGCAGCAACAGAGAGGCACAAGGATACCTGCTCTTGTGAAACGTCATTTTCATTCTGGACACCATTTTGGAACAGCTGTTAATGTACAAAAGTTATCATGCTTCAATAGTTACTACAAAATACAGTCTGAAACTCTTCTGCTTAGGTTAGTATTGGTTTTACCTTGCCTCATGGACTAACTTTGCAGGAAAGAAGGCAAAAAGTGGAAGACCCAAAGTAATAACAAAAATAAATTTAAAAATCACTCAACAGATAGTGAGTTGGGAGATAAAAGAGAAAGCCTGTGTCCATTAATAATGGGAGATGTTATTCTCTAGGAAAGATTGGTATTGGTCATAAGAAGTGGCCAGTGTCATAAACTGGCCTCTGAAACTACATAGCTAACTGCAAATCAGCTTCTTAGAGACCTGTCAATGCTAGCCTCCAGAGGCTCCTTCCTGAGAACTGATCCTTTTCCCCTCATTGTTCTTCATCACACCCTACTTCTGAAACATTGCCTGGAGCATTGGATGTATGTACAGCTTTGCAGTATTTTCTTACTGCAGTTTCCAGTAAGTATGTTTCATCTGATGGTTTATGGATAGATATTGTATAGATACTTTACAGTACTTTAATATACTGTTAGTCCTGCAAAGCTCAGGGCTTAAAGCTCTAAGAAAGACAGTTCCTATTCTGCAAAAGAAAAGGAAAAAAATAAAGCTGGGATTGAAGATATTTTGATATGTATATTGGAATTCTAGAGTAAAATGAACACGGCAAGAATTAAATTGATCTTCTTCTGATCCATTATTGAAAGCACTCTGGGTTCCAAAATAACCAGCAGAAAATACTGTGTGATGACTTCATATAGAGCCAGCACCACTTGCCAGTGAACATGACAGAAAAGATCCATTTCTTTGCTGCAGGCTGTGTGGTGAGTTTGTAATAGGACTCCTGCAGAGGTAATCTCTTGTGAAATTTAGAACTGATTCCCAAGTCATCAAAGGAAACAAAGACAGAATGCCAACCTCCAAGATAGGCAAATTTCCACCTATTTTATCCAGCTTCATAGATTTTTCCCTGAAAAATAGACTTGTGCTGGTTCTCAGTCCTCTTGAAGGACTTGAAAGCAAGAGTATATGGGCTTGTGATGTTGAGATGTGTTGTATCCACTGGCAGGCTCTGTCTTTCTAAGAGACTGTTGAGCAAGAAATCTCTAAATTCTAACTGTGTATCAAAGAAATTACTCAGGGAACACTCTGGAAAAGAAGGCAGTATTACTTACCTGCCTCATAGGTTTTTTGTGAATAAAGCAGAATATCAAACATTTCCTTTCTAAATCTCATGCTAAAGGTCAAGTGTAGTAAATTGCTGCAGTTGTACAGAAGCAAGAGGAACTAAAGCAGTTTTACTGTAGATCTAAACTGCACTTTCATATGAAATGACTCAGCATCTTTTCTTTTTAATATTAGTGGAATGTCCTTTATCCCACAGAGATCTTGTGATTTAGCCCCAAATGTGTTTAGTTTTAATTAACATCTTTGCTCAAAAACAGTTCTTGTTGTATTTTAATTGAAAGTGTCAGTTTTTGAGCAAAGCAAAGTTGCTGGATTGGAGGAAGCTGGGGTGGGGGGTGGGGGGGATGAAAAATAATTAATTCCTTAAAGCACAATAGAAAACAGTGAGATCAGTCATTTGGTTTCATGTGTTGGTTGTGTGTTTTCCTTTGAAAGGCTGTGGTGAAGCAGTAAGAAGGTAGGCCATCTGTTTTCTCTTTGCTGCTGATGCAACATCTTGGTCAGGTAAAAGCATCAAAAGTGAGAAGCTTGTGCCATCCCTATAATAACTAAACACACCTGGAAGAGAAAAAACTTTCAAGAAGGCATGTCAAAAGAGCAAAAAAGAAACATGGCCAGAAGGGAGGCTGCAGCACAGATAGGAGGTAGAAGATGCCCATATCTAACAGGCAGCAAAAAGAGGGCAGATGGGGACTGACTTCAGAATACCACCAAATGAGACCAGTGGATACCTCAAAAGGCAGCAGTTCTTTATGAAATGGGTTGTAGACCTAGGAAACTCCTTGTCAAAGATGTGTGGGCTTAAAGCAAACTGGAGTGGCACTTGGAAGAGAGGTCCTGGGATTATTTCTAAAGCAACCAAGCTACACCACTGTAAGGTCTCTCCCAAACTGTAAATACTCAGAAAGTGGCAAAGCATTAGAAGGTATTATTGTTTTTTCTTTATTCTTATTTTTCCTTGGGCTACTTCTTATGGTCCTAATTAGAAAGCAAATATTAAACAGATGGTGCAAGATAACCCTTGATTTGATCCAGTATGGCTCCTTTTCAGGACACAGGCAGCCAGGACTAATTAAGGGTGAAAAGAAACTACTCCAGAGGGTATCATACCCAGTATGCTGCAATCCCAGGAGCTACTGAAAGATTACTGAAAAGACAACATATCTCAAATAAAGGACCGCATTCCCAGCACAGAGCTGTGTTTATAAGCCAGTTTTCATTTGTTTTATTCCACTTTGAGCTTTCTTGGGTTTACAATTATTATCACCCTAGTTCCTGTTGTAATGCAGCCCAGCTTTGGAGGTTCTAAGCTCTGTGGGGAATTTTAAGAGTGAGGGATTCTTATTTTCAGGAAAATGCAGAGGCAAATCCATCTGTAAGCTCCACCTTTCATGCTCAGGGTGCATACAACAGACTGGTGCACCACTGCCATCAGGTCAGGTGTTCTGGATTTTTTTCCAGGTACGTAGCCAGGAAATTCAGCCAACCAGTTCAACCATATTCACTGGCCAGAGGATCACAGGCATAGACTGTCCTATAGAGAAATGGCCAGTGAGCACCATGGTGTAGAGTTAATACCATCATATAACCTCAGTGTTTGAAGACTTGTTTTAGACCTCTGTCCACAACTGAGATGGTTGAATTCTCTGTAGTAGATATTAAAAATACCTCTATTGAAAATACCTCTGCAACAGTTCTCCAGCTGTAGGGTCAAGCCAGGACCCATTTGTTTAGGAGATGCCTGCAGAGTCAGCAAGGGAGAACTTTTGCAACTACAAGAACGTGTTTCATTTGAAAATTAATTATAAAATAACCTATGTGCTGTTCTCCAGAGAGGAAGATCATTTGGGCTTAAGCTCTTTCGACAAGTCTGAAATGCAAGCTGCTTCCAGGAACAACCTCCCTAGTTCAAATACAACAAATGCTACTATTCCTGTACGTCAGTCCATCATTATCCTTTCTTTCTGAAGAAACATCTGAAGGTCTGTCATAAACACAATGACATTCAGTAGAGTCTGTAAAATGCTTTGAATATTAAAACAGGGCAAGGAACCAGGATCTGTGCAGAGCATCTGCCTACTGGCTCTGCTAAATGAGGATGCAGAATCCACATGCACACATACCCACACTATCATACAACTTCTATGATTTTCTTTTCTAGTTTCCTTTAATCAGATCACCAAAACTTTCATAGGAAAAAAAAAAAATCCCAATGTATATGACTGTGTACAACATGTAAGAACTATGCAGAACTGGTGGCAGCCTATACAATACAAATAACTGCACAAAAAGATAAAGAAAAAGAACCAGTTTAGCATGCTCCCAACAAGCAACACTGTATAATAAGCAGAGACAACTAAGAGCACAGAACTGGAAGGAGCAAGCAAGTGTCATCAAGTCTAACTTGTTAGAAAGGCAGGTAGCCTTTTGGTAGACATTAGCTCAAAAGGAGTCTACAAAGAAGCTCTGCCTCTCAGTCCCACAGGCTACGCAATTCTTCCCAGCTGTGCAAACCCTGAAACTACCACTGACCACTAGAAGGAATCAAGATCATGACCAAAGTGCTTGAACCTCCCAGTTAGGAAAAAAAAAAAAAAAAGGAATAAGGGATAAGGGATACTTTAGTTTATTAGTGCTCTAGAAAGAAATCAGTTAATCTGTCTGGATAACTGACAGAATGCTTTACATCTGAAAAGGAAACTGCAAATAGTAACTAGACACAAAACGATGCTGATATTGCTGTGTGGATGTTTAGAAGCAGCTGAAGTGCAACAGTATTTTGTGTGTGAAAACTATGCAGAAGTGATCAGTCTAGCAGATATTGAGCCTATGCAAGCTAACTTTTTTTCCCCCTATTCTCTCTAGGAATGCACAGATCCAAGGCAAAGGGCCAGCCCCCTAAGAGACAGCAGTACTCAGAACAAAAAAGAATCTTCCTTTCATACAGATCAAAGGAAGATGTCTGGGCTGATCTGAAACACCCTTCTTACAAGTGTAAAGGTGCAGATATCCTCTGGTTGACATAGCTGCCCAGGGAACACACACAGAGACTCACTGTGAGCTACCGATGCTAATTATATATGTATATATATATATATAAAAATATATATATTATATATATATATATAATTATAATATGCAGGATCAAAACTGTCAGTTTCCTGCTGCCTTCCTAGAAATTGCATGGTGTTCAGGCCTATTCTGAATCTAAGAAATAGGATTAAGGGCATCTATTTGAAAATAGGACTCAGAAAGAAAAGTCAAGCATTCTTCCTAGCTGTAAAAGACAGGACCAGAATAGGTTAGGCACCTTGAGACTGGTGTAATTTCTCCCATCTGGTGACTGCCTTTTCCCTGGACTGTGACTGGGCTGAAGCCCTCTGCACAGCAAGAAAGGAAATAGGAGTTAATGCTTTCCCACAAGTTTCTGAGCTGCATTTCCCAGACTGCAAGAGGAGCTGCAGCTCTCTGCTACCACCATGGGACCACCCAGAGCACATTGGGACTTGCTCTGACATGGTACAGACTCTCCTGAATCCTTCCAGCCTGGATGAGCTTGTGCTCTAATGAGCTCTGCTGGAATCCTCATCCTGACCAGCTCTGAATCTTTCTGCTAAGGCTTGAAGCAGCAAGTGGCTGTTGCATTAAAGATAGCTGCTTCACACAGCACTAAGCCTGTGCAAGGCCAAAAACTCGTGGCAGCTGTAAGGATAAATATAGTCTAAGCAAAAAGATTTTTTTTTTTTTATGTCAATTATTTATTTATTGAGGGAGAGAGATGGGAAATGGTCTTTACTTGCCTTCAAGCCTTGCAAAAATCCTGGAACAAATGCACATTTCATAAGCACCTGGAAGATAAGTCACAGCAGCAGCTGTTTCATGTAGCAGCAAGGACAAGTAGCCCATATGGATTTGTCAAGAATAAATTGTGTTCAACTGACCTAATCTCTACTTGCAGCAATGTAACAGATTTTAAGAATAAAGGAAAAGTAGCTGTCACAAATCTTACCATGACTAAGGTTTTCAACATGGCTGTGTGTGACATTCTCATAAGCAAGACACAGCAGCATGGTCTAGCTGAGACAATGATCGATTGGGTGCAAAGCTGGTTTGGTAACATATCAGAAAGGTTATCAGTGGTGTTTTGTCAGACTAAAAGGATATAGAAAGTAGAGTTCAGCCAGGTCTGTTTTGGATCCAGTCCTGGCATGTGTTTGCATTAGGATTAGATGATAGAAAATGGTATGGTTACTAAATTTTTAGATGCCATAAAGCTTAGAGGCATTGTAAGCACAGGAGAACAGGATTTGAATTCAGAATAATTTTGAAGAATTGTATAACCTGTTTGGGGTGGAAGAAGAAAAGCTGAAACTCAGCAGGGACGAGTGCAAGGTTACAAACTTCAACTTATACAAATACACCAATACCAAAATTTGCCAATAGCAGCTCTGCAGCAAAGTGTGGTATCACAGCAGATGACAAGCTAGATTGCTGGTGAAAAAATGAGAAATTGCTAACATAAAATAGTGAACAAACAGGGTTCTAAACTTCAAGATGTGCAGTAGTCCCTTCCTTTGGCACTAGAAACATTTCAGATACCACACTGTGTTCAGTTTTGAATGTGACTACTAAGATGTGTAGCAATAGTCCAGAGAAGAGACTTACCAGAGAATTTATCAGAAGTGTAGAAAACACATCCAGAGAAGAAAATACAGGCTCGGTGCTTGTTTAACTGTAATAAGTCTCATATGAATCTCTCCAATGAGTTTTGTGTACACAAAAGGCTTGTTACAAACAAAAATATAATAATCTGTTTTCTAAGCTTCCAGGGAATTGAACAACAACAACAAAAGCTTGCATCACAGGAAGAAGTTTCAGTTTCAACTTTTCAGCAGCAAGACTTGCAAAGTACTGGAAAGATTTCTTTTCAGACATAACTTTGTGCTAATGGCTTGACCCCAACTGAACCAATACGTTTGATGTGAGAGTCACTGCATGCTGCTGAGTGCAAGTCCTCATAAAGTTCATGCACCAAGTAACTGCATGTGGGATTACCTGGGGAGGCTCAGCAGCCATAAGCTCCAGGCAGGCTCTGTCAGGCACGTGTCTGGCAAAACTCAGTGAGACTCAGGGTGGGCTATTTCATCTGGGTTTTGCTCATGCCATCAGTCTCTTCCTCTTCTGCTATTTTCTTGCTGCCTGAACTTTTCCAGGAAAGTTTTCTTCCATGACAGTGAGAATGGCAACACATTTTGTATTTTCCCAAAGTTGCAGAAAAGTAAAAAAGCTGCTTGCAGACCACAGATCTTTACAACCATAAGAAATCCATGGCGTGGATGTAGGATTTATTTAAGCATCATTTACTACCTGTATCTTGGTTCATGGGCAGAACACTCTGGAGAGTTAAAAACCTTTCTTTGTATGCCTTAGAGTGATCTTCATTAGATATGCTACTTAGGTTTTCATTACCATTTGATGTGCTGAACGATATGGGACTTGCTCATGATGGATTGCTTTGTTTCTCCTCTGGTACTGTCACTCAGGTGTAGAGAAACATGTTCTGTTGAATCTGGTGCCTCTGACAGTGACTGATCTTATGCAATCAATTCAAATTAAACATATTAATCCTATGGATTCATGTTAGATATGAGCCTCTTGCACTGGCTTGTTGCATCACCAGAACATTGTAATTTCTACAGTTGGACTGTCAAATCCTGAGACGAGGCTACAGAGCACAGAGGAGACAGAAAGGCAGGTGGCACTGGGGTCCATCCAGCTAGCAGGAATAGTTGTGTCTCTCAGTGATGATGGCTTTTTGGATGTATACCCTCCTGGACCAGGAAACTTGGATAAAACCTCTGCATGTTCACCAGCTCTCCTTTCAGGTATGAAATATGTTTGCATTGTATGCAGGACCTGCAGCCTCTTTTGTTTGCTGGGGATCTGAAAAGTTGTATTTCCTTTGATGTCTGCCACTATGCTAATATGTATTTCATTGAAAATATGTATTTCATTGAAAATATGTATTTCATTCATCAACCACAAGACTTTTCAAAGACTTGGAAAACTGGTTGATGTTAAACTCCACTTAAAGTGAATTTAGGACTAGTTAGCCAGAAAAGCTACTTATGACTCCAAAAGACATGAGGAAAACAGCAACTGTCACCACATTTTTGTTTTGACAAATCAGAGACTCCACCACTGAACATCAGAAGAGCCTTCTGATCAGTGCTCCAGGGCTGGTGACCTTCAGTTCTTTAAACATTGCTCATAGCCATTGAAAACTGAAAAGCTGAAGTTCATGTAGGGGTACATTAAGGATAAGTAAGTACATGCTGGGATGTAAACTTAGTAGCCATAGATTGTAGCCATACACTTTGAAGACAGAGGGAGTCTTTGTAACTTTCACTTTTCATAAAACAAGGTGGAGTGTTGTACCTTTGGGAGAGCTTCACAGATTTTAGGTGGTGGAGAATCCTCAGGTGAACTCTTCAGCATTAAAAATATGCAGCTTATCTGTAGTCAGAACTTGTCTGGCTTGAGCTACCAGCCTGTGAAGTGTTATGCATTTGTATGTTAAAATTAAAAAGCCCTCTGCCCTGATATGTATTATCCTCCTGAATTCCTACTTGGAGATTTTTTCACTCACTGCTTTTACATTTCATTACCGTTCTGCTACGACAGTTCAAAGTTTTCAAATGAAAGTCCTATGCAATTCCAGGGGACAATGCTCTTCTCCCATGCCAATCTACTTGCAGCACAAACAGAAGGGGTGAAGGGAGATGTATGCACAGCTCCCATCGATTCTGAATGTCGGCTTTAGCAATTCCCCCCTCTTCCCTCTCACTCCTCGAGTGTGGATTATATCTAGGTCTTTTCACCAGGGGCCTGTATCCTAGCAGTTTGCCATTCTCTGATACCAAGGCTTGAAGTTTTAATGAGCATAGGCAAAGGAGGGTGCTTAGCAACAATACAGATAGTACAACAAATACAGGATAAGCATTTTGAGATTAGATTTTAATGCCATCTTAATGACAACAGTTATTGCTCTGTGTCGCTATGCCACTAACACAGATGCCAGAATACTGCAGCACATATGCACCATCGTGGTTGCCACTTTGGGAACTGGGATTTTGGAAGCAATCAGGATAAAGGGAGAGGAAGAGGTGACAGACAGCATGGTGTCAGGACATAATTTCTTGTAGCTGAATAACATTCTATCTGCTTAAGCTGTTTGATGGTATGGTCAAAGTGCATTATTTTCTCATAATTTCTGTTGATCCTGAAAGGCTGGAGAATTACAGCAAGGGTATTTGCATTATTTAGCAAAGATTACATTTTCTTGCAGGCTTTAACCCCCTTTCATTTCCATTCACTCCCAAGAATGACAGGTATATTAACAGGTACAATCAGGCTTCAGAAGTTATGTTCTTGTGTTTGAGAGAGGACTAGTTAAACTAAGCCTGTGAAACCTGATGATGAAAACTAAAAGGGACAGCTGTGAGATGCTCTAAACTCCTAAGACAAGCTGAAGTCAGCTTGTCTTTTGGGAATCAGCAGCCAAGAAGCAGAAGGAAAAGGTAGCCAGAATTGGAAACGGACAGGTGAAAAAACCCTACTCTCCTATGTAGAAGAAAACCAGCAAGATAGGATCTGAAGAGTTTGACATAGGACATGAGAAATTGTCCCTCTTACCACTTGCCTAAGATGATGCTCTGGAAGCATTCTGTGTGTTAGACACAACCCTCATATAAAGATCACAGTTACTGGAACTTCATTCCCTCACATGTTCCAAAATAGGGGAATAATCTTGCCTTTGCTTGTGCCCCACTGCTAGTATTGCCTTCTTATGTTCTACTCCAGACAAGGTTTAGAAAAGCAGGATGACTGCACATACTGAATGGGTGGGAGGAGCAAGGGAATAAGAGACCTGGGTTGAGTCCAGAAAATGGATCAATGGCAGAAACAGGAAGAAGCCTCCAGCCCTTTTAACGTCTCCACCTTGACACACCCACCCTCTGTCTGACCTAGCACCAGCTTCAGTTTATTATCATGCTGCAAATCTCCTCTGAAGAACAACCAAGTGCAAAGCAGTTCATTGTCCTGCTCCTTCATCTCTGACTCTCCATACTGCCACAGAAAGAGCCAAGTGAGCAAGGCACCATAGTCCCTCTATTTATTTCTTTCCAGTGTCACACAACACGGAAATAACCAGCTGCAGGAAAACCAGACAAACTGGTGTGACATTGCATGCCTGTTATTGCCATGCATTGAATGATCAGTGTATGATACACTACTTCTATACTGAGTCTGGTTACTGCACCACCAAAAAGTGACAGTTGGTTTGGAAGCTTTACAAAGGTCAGTGTCATAGCAGTGCGAAAATCAGTTTGTGCTAAGAATAGCTGGAGTTGTGCTTTTGTCACCTAGTACAATTTCAGCATAGATTCAGATCTCCTATTTTCTTGTGATTTTTGCTATGAGGAGAAAAATGACTGAACTTAACGGTCCATGTCTTAAGTGTCTCGAACCCCTTCACCCTTTCTCTGTAAACCACAGAAGAACACGTTCAGCTCCCAGCATGTCTAACTCAACCCTTCTTTCCAGGAAAGACAAAAAGCTGCAGCTTTCTATGTGGTCCAAAGAGAAATGAGAAAGGAGACAGGGCAAAGAAAAGCATTTGTACGGGAATGAGAAAATAATGAAACATGAAGATAATGTTAGAGGGAGTATCCACAGAGAAAACACTTACAAAGACCAAAGCTAAGGAGAGGTGGGAGGAAAATTCTGATTAGAAGCTAAGGGGAAGAGAGAGCTAAATGAAACAGAATCTCAGCAAATTTCCATAATGTAACACTGATGAAGCCTTTTATGATTATAGACAGGAATTCTCAGAGATGTTCCCTTGCAAGAAGATTGCATACTCATATTTTAATATCTCTGAACATGTTCCCAGCCTTCGTAGAAGTGGAAACTTTTTTTGCTAGTGCTGCATGCTCTAAATCATAGAATCATAGAATGGTCCAGGCCAGAAGGGATCTACAAAGGTCACCTAGTCCGACCTCCCCGCAGTCAGCAGGGACATCCCCAACTAGATCAGGCTGCCCGGGGCCTCGTCAAGCCTCATCTTGATTATCTCCAGGGAAGGGCCCTCAACCACCTCCCTGGCCAACCTGTTCCAGTGTTCCACTACCCTCATAGTGAAGAACTTCTTCCTGATATCCAATCTAAATCTGCTCTTCTCCAGCTTAAAGCCATTGCCCCTCCTCATGCCAGTGCAGGCCTTTGTAAACAGTCTCCCTCCATCCTTCCTGTAGCCCCTTTCAGGTACTGGAAGACTGCTATTAGGTTTCCCTGGAGTCTCCTCTTCTCCAGGCTGAACACCCCCAGCTCCCTCAGCCTGTCCTCGTAGCAGAGGTGCTCCAACCCCCTGATCATTCTCATGGCACTCCTCTGGACCCTCTCCATCAGGTCCATGTCCTTCCTGTATTGAGGGCTCCAGACCTGTACACAGTACTCCATGTGAAGTTTCACCAGAGCAGAGTAAAGTGGCAGAATGACCTCTCTGGATCTGCTGGTAATGCTTCTTTTATGCGACCCAGGATGTGATTGGCCTTCTGGGCTGCAAGCACACACTGCCTGCTTATGTCCAGCTTCTCATCCATCAGCACCCCCAAATCCTTTTCCACAGGTTCCCAAATCCGTTTCCACACATTCTAACACCTCATCCCCCAGTCTGTATTGATAGCGAGGATTGTTCCAGCCCAGGTGCAGAATATGGACTACCCCTGTACATCATCAAGTTCCATAGATCAGTATCACTGAGATCTGCTCTGGAGTAACTGACACACCAGCTCCAGAACCATGCTGCCTCCAGAGTGTGACAGCCTGCATTGAAACTGTTCTTCAGGAGAAGCAGTGTCAGAAATATGCTATGTCCTGCCAAAGCAATGGAGACATCGCTTGCATGATACCTTGTGGGACTTGGGCACAGGTTGATTCTTATCCTGAGCCAGATGGAAGCCAGAGCTGATTCAACCTGTGTGCTGGATGTAAATCACCGTGGAAACTAACGAGAATCTGGGCTACCTGAAGCAAAGCCAAATCCACAAGTTTGTATGACCTTAAATGCTTCCAGAAATCTCAGTCTGCAACTACTTTAAGTCCAAACTCCATCACTGTCCCAGTGTACAAACAAACAGCATGGATAATTGCTATTCATGTACCACCAATTGTTTAACTGACTGTATCCTCTCAGGCTAGCTATTGCTCATTTTCTCATACAGTGTTTGACTGCAGCATTTCCTGAGACAGATCTATGCAACTATAAATAACAAAAAAGGTTATATGTGTCCTGAAAGCATTTTTGAAAGGTATACACCACCATTCAATACTAGTGGCAAAAAAGGGACTGCCAGAGAAATCACCTTGCAGCAGAAAGGAAGCTTTTGAGCTCCAGAGTCATTTTCACCAGACTTTTCCATCTGAAACACATTTTACTTATGCAGTTGCTTTTGTACAGAATGAATCCATCTCAGGCATGTTGTGAGGACTGACGCCAGTTGTATCACTCCATCTGAGTCCTATGTAATGACAAGAAATAGTCTCTGATCTCTTCAGGGCCTCTGCTGCACACATCAGGGGGAGGACTTTCCAGTGGATTCCCATCAAAGTTGCACGAACAGTAATTGCATCCCCAGTCCAGGTTCACCAGCTCTCCAAATCTTGCTGGAAGGGACTGGAGGCGGTTGTTTCCCAACCAAAGCGTGTGCAGGTTCCTTAAACGGCAGATATCCTCAGGCAAACTCTCCAGTGAGTTGAAGAGCAGTAGCAGGGTTTCCAGTTTCTCTAGATGCCGAATGCTGGAAGGGATTGTGCCTATCTTGTTGTCACTCACATCCAGAAAGAGGAGGCTCTTCAGCTGACAGAGGGGTGCAGGCAGCTCGGTGAGGCTGTTGTTGGCTAGGTGGAGGCTATGCAGCCTTTGTAGTGCCCCCATTTCTGGGGGCAGTGAGCTCAGGCTGTTGTTGCTCAGAGTAAGCCTTTCCAAGTGACTCAAAGTGCCAATTTCAGCAGGGATTTTCTTCAAGTTGTTGGAGTCCACATAGAGGCAGGTTAGGTTCCTGAGGCGGCTGATCTCTTGGGGCAGAAGGTCCATCTGGTACCTCAGGCAGCTCTCTCTTTCTGGGCTCATCTCCAGGGCCTGCAGTTGGTCCAAACCAAAGACCTGTGTGGGGAGAGATGCCAGCTCTTTGCCTGAGATTTTGAGTTTCTTCTTCCCTTCATATTTTGGATCGTGCTCTGTAAGGTACCTCCAGAGTGGGTCAGGGCCTGTGGAGGCACATCCAAAAGAGGTGGCTGCATCCATTGCCCAACAAGAACTACAGCTGGTTGAACCCAAGACGATCACTGATGACTTGTTGCATGTTCCACAGGTAACCTCTAAGGTTTTTGGTGCATCAAGTCCCTCTGTCAGCTTTCCTTTCTGCCAGACACGTTACCAACACACATGCAGACTGTTTGGGTTGCTCAGGTACATCCCTTTGAGTAAACACTTGACATTCTCACTTGACTGGGTGTTTCCTTTCTGCTCTGCAGTATATACAAAACCAAGCTCCTGAGCTCCTGTCTCTTGTAGTTACAGATAGGGAGCTGGTGGAAAATTGCTGTCAGTGTTCAGAAAGTGAAACAGCAGCACTGTGCCCATGCTTTATCAGTTTGGTTCAACTCTTTTTGCAGCTCTCTCTTTCCAGAAGCACCAAGGGTCCTGTTGACTGAGGAATTCATAATGGTCAGTCCCAAGGGATTTCACTGTAAGAAGCAAGGCTGGGCAGATAAAGCAGGTAGTAAGCAGGGCAAGATAAAGCACGTGGTAAATGGAACAAGAAGAAAGGCTCATGGCTGGTGGCTTGCAAGCTGGGAACCATGAACACCTCCTGTCTTCAGGTCAGTTTGTGCTTTTAACATTCAGCAAGCACAATAAGGAATATTTTGAAATCTGGAAGCCCTTCTCACTTCTGCTGAGTATACAAACCCTTGCACCACAAAGATTTTGTCTTTCTTGTGCTGCGCTTGCTCTGACACATTTAAAAGCAATTTTTTATCCCTTACTGGCACAGTTTTTGTAGGAGGCATGTAAAATGCCAGGCTTGTCCCAAGCCATCCAGCACAGCATGTGATATACAGAGCAGGGTATTTTCCTGGAAGGAGAAAATTGTTGGTTTGAAGCCACAGGCTGAGAAAGCCCAACTCTTTTACTTCATCCTCTAATCCTCAAGGCTTTCTGCTAAAACATGCTTAAGGCAATCGTTTCAAATGTTTTTCAGGGAATGAGGTCTCTCCATCATCTTGCAGTCTATTCAAAGTAGAAGACAATGTGTTAGAGTTATGGTCTAAAGAGGTTTACCAGGTCAGATCTAATGAAAGGGTAGCATGTCAGCTTTGCTTTCCCATCCTGCTCAGTTCTGATGTCTTCAGCCCAGGATGCTTCTGGGTTTGCTGAAGCCTGTGTCACAGAACCAGGGCAGTGCATGGCTGGGAGATCTCTATACAGATAATGCTGACAAGAAGGTTTCAGGATCATTGTTCAACCTTCTGAATTTAAGGCTCTGTTGCTTTTTAATTATCTTCATCCTGAAATGCAGATTTTTCAGAGCTGTTATGTACCAGCTCTTACCCTTGACTTGAATTTAGAGTGCAAATACCATAGCCCTATTGAAATGGAGCCCTGAATTTCCTCCAGAGTAATTTTCAGCATTTGCAAGAGAAAACTGTAACACTTGCCCATTATCCAGAAGTGGTTTATGGCTGCTTTGGCTCCTGGGATGGTGGTGGCTGGAGGTAGACCTGCTGGGCTTCCTGACAATGGCTGCTGAGTATGCAACAGCATGAGCAGATCTCAGGGGTGGTTATCCCTGTTCTTTAGAGCCACCAATGATGTCAATGAGATCCAGAGGCTGGTAATGTCAATGGGATCCAGGTTCAGTCAGAAAGGGTGGACAATTAACATGAGAAAGACTCAGAAGAACTTCAGAAAATCTATTAAATGTTCATAAGAAAGAATGGGTAACATAACTTGGAAATATATGAACATCAGAGATGAATACAGCAATAAGGGGAAAGTTGCTTACCAGAAATTACAAACCTCACAATTAACCATAAAAATAAGACTCAAAATAAGACTTGGATAAAAGCCATCCCTCATATTACCAAGGGGAAAAATGTGTTTCTAAGAACACATTGTCAAATACATCTGTCCTGTGAAATAAACTGAGTCACTGTGTCTGCTGCCTGCTGCTTAAACTTGCTTATCTCTTCCAATCAAAACCTGAGTCTTTCAGACAGCTTGTCATTCAGAGCTAAAGCTGTGGTCAGAAAAAGGGTTTTGTGATGTTGGGTATTGGTCTCTTGTGGAACTTTCTCACACCTAGAGTTTGACCCTGGTTTTAATTCTACCAAGGTGGCAGGTTCCTTTCTGCTCCATCCTGTAGGACACCCCTCTTCCTGATGGTGATAACCTGTTTAATGCCCCTCTGTCACACTGTTCTCTTATACTTTCTGCATAAGGTTCATGACCCAAAATGTAAAATAACAAGAAAATTCCCAGATTTTCAACAAATGATCCCCCTAGAGACCCAGCAGGATAGTCTCATTCTCAGTTCAAATTCCCAAAAGAATATTGCCAGCATCAATATTCTTGGGTCAAGCTATGCAGGGTATTCAGAAGTTTGCCCTTCCAGTGAAATCTGCTTTGTAAAGCAACTCTGAAAACCAGTTTCCTGTTCATCACATCTTTATGCTTTTCTAATCAGTTTTTCCCATTTCATGAGTCAAACAGCAAAAAAATGTTTTGTATCTTCCAGGTTTAACCCAGATTAATGAAGATAAGCAGACTTTCTTTTCTTAACTCCATTTCACCACTTACAAAAGGTGGTGAAAGGAAAGTCCAGATTCTGAAGGACCCTTTTTTGCCTTAAGGATCTCAGACAGGTGCTGAACCTTGGACACAGGAGGCAGCTGGGTGGTTGATGCAGAGACTGTTCCCCCAGCAGTGCTGGCTTTGCAAAAGCGGATTCCTTGTGGTCTCTGATTGATGCTTATCCCTATGAAGGGCTACTGATCAAGGCCAGAGCCTGCCTTCACCTCCAGGCTGTCTTTGTACTTCTGCTCTTCCTCCCCATGCCATGGAGCAGCAACTTTAACTTTCATCAGTACTGGACTCCAGCTCACAGAGGATGCAGACTGTGGTAGTGGATAATTTTTTTCAGTCTGTGTAGATACTGCTGAGTTAGCCCAGGCATTTTACCCCATTTGAGGAGATATAGAATATCCCCTATGGTCATTCACTGAAGATCTAGAAAGACTCATCTATGTCTCACATAATTTTTTCAAAAATTGCCTGGAATGTAAAAGATGTGCTCATCTCCCACTCAGTTTTGAGGTCAGAGCAGAGCTTGGGCCTTGCTGTGGCACTTTTATTGTTTCCCTATAAATAAACAAACAAACAAGCAAACAAATAAATAAATACGTCTGCTTTAGCCCTGAACAGTGCAGTCTTGCTTTGATTACACACCTCCAAATAAACACATAGAACCAGAGCTCAGTTTAATTATCCCATATTAACAAGAAGTGGGAAAAGGATAGCTCAGGAAATAGCAACAAAAAGCTGTACTGAGAAGAGTCACACACAAGTGGCAAAGAAAATAAATAATACATACCCTACTACAGCTTCTAAGAAGCAGCTAATTCAAAACTGTTTGGAAAACAAGTATAAATTGTTAAATAATTTAACACACAAAAATATTTTCTCTGAATGATTGTGTTGGTTTGATTTGGTTTTTAATTTATTTGATAAGTAAAACTTTTAATGGAATGATGGCCTGTTTGCTATAACTGCAATAATTCACACACTTGATTTAAAAACAAATAACACAGCCCACGGTGATGCCATCAAACCCCTGTGTCATTAGCACCTTTTTAATATGTAAATAATACATTGTCTGTCTCTCTAAATCAATTTTAACAGCATGCCCTCTCTTACCACAGCCAAAAATAATCCAACAAAAATATCTGCATATTCCCAGGTTTAAACCTCACTCAATGAACAGACTTTACGATGGTGTACCAAACACTTTGTTGCAGAGACAAGAACGCTGAGATACAAAAGCTATAGCCCTCCCTTATTCAAGAGCAGGTAGAGGAGAGATCACAAGCACTATCCACTATCTGCCACCAACAGCCTTAGTGGACACCCTGCAGGATGCTGGACAGACAATACGCATCTGCTTGTCACCTTCCAGCACGTACTGTCACCTGCTGTGGCACAGAGGCATCTGCATTTTTTTGGAGAGCAGTTTCTGACCATGGCCAGGGCTATACTTGTAGGTTTACTGTCTGCCCAGATGGCAGATCTAATTTGGAACGTAATCTCAGGTCACCTTTCTAAAGATTGCAAATATCCATAAACAGACTGAAGCAAAAACCCTTGCAGCTTTTGGTATCTGAGCTTGCAGGGCAGAAATCCTGCAAATAGACCTTCCTTTCTTATACTTTTTATTGCAGGTGATTTTTTAGGCATGTTCACACAGAGCTTGCTTCTCTAAGATGTGGCTGCTATAGAAGCCTCACTTTGATGGCTGTACCTACAGAAACTGGGTGGCTATAAACCCAGGTTTCGATCTGGGTCCGCAGCATGTGTCTCGTGCTACTCTAATGACAGATTATGCCTGGTAAATGCCATTTAACTAGCTGGAGAGAAAATGAAATTTTAGAAAAAGCAGGGAAATGGCACCTACTGAATTCAGGGCACAGTCTGGGGTGTCTCCAGGAACAGACTAAACAGACAACCACATGCCAAGGAATATGCTGGAGCAAAGGGAATCGGGTTGCATCCCCTTTTCTGGGTGGAGGAGTTGCAGAGCTGTAGCCTGTGCCTAATCCATGCAGCTCTTCTAATTGTTATTGAAGATATAGAGGTGTCCCTCATCTTCCTAACAGAGCGTCTTGACAATGGCTCCAATGCCATCACATTTATCCAAAACAATGTCTAGTGCCACGTTGAGAGATATTTCCTGAGTAGGAACCCTATTCTGCCTCATTACTGGAGGGATGAAATCTCAGTATGGGCTAGGAAAAATGATGCTATTGAATACAAAGTGAGCAACATGTTTGCTTAATACTGAAATACAGCAGGCTGACCAAAATGCAGGACATATACCACTGAGAGTTATTTAAAAGCAGTAAGCTTTTTGCTTCATGATCTTTTCACTTTGATTGGTCTTTCTATGGCAAGAGACACAGTAAAATCAAATCAAAGAGTTTATTTGCATAGGAAGTAGCAAAAATAGCACTACTGACAGCTACGCAATAAAGACTGTTTAACCTTGGCACGTGAACGTTTTTCAGTAAAGCAGAGGCAAATTTTATCTGCTACTGGGTGAGAAAAAGACTCCAAGGCTAGTAAATGGTTATTCATGTCCTGTAGCCTCAGGGTCTGCTTCTGGAGTGGTTATAGACAGCTGTGGCTTCTGCATGGCTCAGCCAGCTTGGAAACACCATGCCATATGGTGAACTTGCCAGCAGGGCAGGGTGCCTCTTTTCTGACTCCAGAAGACCTGATGAGATTTCTGAACACATTCAGCACTTGGTGCCTGTATCAGGTTCATTATTCCAATCTCTCAGTAAAAAAAATGTTTTCTGCAGAAGAGCTTTGAAAATGCAGGTTCTTTGCTGGCACCTATTGCAAAGGTCTTTTCAGACTCCATCCCCTCTTTAATTTTGTATTCTTAGGTTGATTTTGGCAATTAGCTGATAAAGAAAAAGGGCCAGTGTCTAACTTTTTTGCTTTCACCCTCAAATGCAGTTTCTTCCAGGTTTCTGAACACTTCTTTGCTCTGATTCTTGTATCAGAGATCAACTTCCTCCTAGACTAGTGTGAAACTTCTCACTTACCCTCTAACACATTACCTTGTCCAGATACTCTCATAGTGAACCATCCAAAATGGTGAAGCTGGGTCACACTTAGCTTTCTGAGATTTTGAGTATCAGGAGACCTTCTTACTGCTCTGGCTGATTTTTGGATGAAGCAGTGGTAGAGAGTTGTGTGTGCACTGACAATGAACAGGGGATTTGGCATCCCTGAGCTCACAGAGAACAGGATCAAAGGTTTTTGCATAGGCATCTCCCTGACAGAAGGAAGATAAAGTTCCATCTGGTAGAACCAAACCTTCTGAGTACTGAAATTCTTGAACAGGGAGCAGTGAGGAGGTTTAGATTATCTCTGTAGTCTCTTCAGGTCTTACTGTGATGTCAACTGGTCCCATAAAAAGTAGTTCCCATGGGATACAGATTCACTTATGGGTAGGATTTTAAATTTAATAAGGATCTTCTGGAAAATACACACTGGCCACTGGCTGTTCATGACTGTTTGTCCCTTGTGAGTTGAGTGTACTGAAGACCTCTCTTCCAGCTTTGGCATGGCTTTACTGTCTTCCCCTCCACGTGGATGGCAGATAGCACCAACAATCCTGTGACCAGCCTGTGTCACGCAGTTAATGCCTCGGACTGCAGGATTTAATTTCCATTTCAAGGGTGAGGAATAAAGCTTTGAAAAGAATTAACCAGAAAGCAGACAAAAATTTTGGCATCGGAATGGTTTTGCGTAAACAGCTACAAAATGCATTGATATTATACACTCTCCAAAAGAGGAAAAAAAACACTTATTTTTAATATTTTAATATGCCCTGATGTTAGAGAAAACAAAAACAAATTCACATATCACATCAAAGATCATAATAATAATTCATAAAAATAATCTGACCGACCGGCAGCATCTGTTGGCTTTAGAAGGCCTCCCATGAAAGAAACACAGTTGAAGACATCTGAGAGCTCTTGGCAGATGTGATGAATTCAAGTTTCAATGACAAGTCTGGGGATACTCCCTGCATGCTAGGGCCCTTTGACATTGGCAGGTCTGGCAGCCAGGCTTGCATAGTAAGCACACTGAGTGGGGTCACACTGTCCATTGACTCCTGGAGGTCCCTGTGGACCAGTGAGACCAGGCACACCAGCTTCACCTTGAGGGCCAGGTGGTCCTGGCATCCCATCTTTGGCATAGCCAGGCTCTCCTGGGAGGCCTAAAATAAAAACAAATTTCCCTCAGTGAGTGATATTCCCCAGGGTGCAGTACTCAGCTGCGTAACATCACAGGAGATGACTTTGCTGCCAAACTAGTATGCAGACATCAGCTTCCACAGATTTGCATCTAACTAGCATGTATCTACAAGGATGTGACAAGTGTGTGTCCTCTGAAAGACAGACTTCCATCCCCTATGGCATCCTTAGGCTGCACAACTCTGCTAGGTCTGTTCTTCCTCTAGCACTATTAATGAGCCAATTAATGACATATAATCCTCACAGAGGGAAGCTTGAGGCAAGAGACAGCTTTGGGAGATAACTCATTTGTACAGAGTATAGTGTGTCCATTGTTACTTTAAGGCAATGCAGGGCCAGCATGCCACATGCAGACAGTGGAGTTGTGACGGCTTTCCATAGTTTCCTTTCTCAACAAAGCAGAGAGAAGGCAAAACTGATCAATGGCTCCTAATTTCAAATTGGAAACAAAATGTATTTGCTGCTGCTTTGTCAGCAAAGGTAAAGCACAACCTGCATGCCTGTGGCACAGATGTTGGATAAGACCTTTCGTAACATCTGAAGCTGCTTGGATCTCTGGGTTCATTTTGGTCATAACAAGATTCTGGCAAGGACACAGATAGGATGTTTCACAGTGTATTTAGTAATTAAAGCTGCACTTTGGACTCGTCCCAAAGGTCAGTTAACCTAGCTGAGATGGATCATTATACCTGTCAATCAGGCTGAGAAAACAAAGGTGCCCAGATATAATGCCAGTGATATATCTCTTTCCTTTGGGACATTTTCTACAGGACTTTTCTATGCCATGTTTATGTTCTCCTGCACACTTATCTAATATGCCAGAGACCTGTGTCACTTCTGAGCGATGTGTTTCGTGTGGTGTTCTGAATACACACACCTGGAATTCCCGGAGGACCTATTTCCCCTCGCTGGCCAATGCCAGTGTCTCCTTTCTCACCCTTTGCTCCTCTTTCTCCTGTAGAAAGGGAAAGAAAAGTAATGAACCGATGAGCTTGATCTATAGAACTAAAGAAGACTCCCACAGGTCTTCCCTCTATGCTGAAACAAATATATTTGATAAAAATAGTTCTTAATTGTGGTCAGTCCTCTGAGATGCAACATCAAGTGGGAATGAAGACTCACCCCACTCCAATTCTGGCCAGAGGTAGAACAAACCAGCCATTTACTGTGAGGGTGATGGAGCACTGGAACAGGGTGCCCAGTGAGGTGTGGAGTTTCCTTCTCTGGAGACTTTCAAAACCTGCCTGGATGCATTTCTGTGCAGCTTGCCCTGGACAACTCTGATTTGGCAGGGGGGGGCTGGACTCAATCTCTGAAGGTCCTTTCCAACCCCTAACATTCTGTTATTCTGTGTATTGCTGGTCACATTCACCACGTCTGGGTCAACAGACTGTGTGCTTCTAACACATGCATTTTGAGGACCATTTAGGTGCCACTAACAGAAGAGGTGAATGCCAAAGTGTGGTAGATACATCCCTTTATAAGACTGCCTAAACACACCAAGTTTCAATTACCTTTGGGACCAATTGGTCCAGGTGGCCCTTCAGACCCAGTTTGTCCAGGCTGTCCAGGCTCCCCTGGAGGGCCAATTCTTCCTGGGAGTCCTTCTTTCCCAGGAGGACCAGGAGGACCTGGTCTTCCATGGGATGCTTTTACATGTGCAGGCTGTATCTGAGCAAGGAGATAGGCTAACTTTGCTGTGAAGAGAGGGAAATGATTTGTTAGACTACAAGGTCAGTGGTCCAGGAGATGAAGAGCTAGAACTCAGAGTGGCCCAGTAAAGTTTATGTATTGTCACAGATCAATTTTTCAGGGCACACGTTTATTCTCACACAATCCTTCCTCATAATGGTGCCTCCTTGACCCTTTCTAAATTATTTAAACCTCATTTCTCAGTATCTTTAAACTTCTCCTAAATGTCCTTCTTAATCCCAAACAGTTTTCATTCTCCTTGTCTACCAAGCATCTGAAATATTCCTTCCTTTAGCTGTGCAGCTGGCAGGTTTCTGTCTTTACTGCTCTGAAAAGAAAAGCCTATTTCTACTGCTTCTGCTACACAGAGTAGGAAGCTTTCTTTCCTTGTTCTGAGTTGTTACACATGCAGAGTTAAAGCTAATGTACCCATCTCTGGCTGTGAAGTCAGAAATTCTAACTAAGGCAGCTCCCATTCTCCCATTTCCAAGCAAGCACATTGCTTGCCACTTCCATATTAAGACCCTGAACAGCCTGGAGAGCTCTCAAGGCATACTCAGCATTACAAAAAACATCCTACAGAATAGAGGAAGAAGGGTTTTCTATCTTCTCTTCATTGATTCAAAGTCTTGAATACTTTTAGATTGGTGTGGAATTTGAAGTCTCAGAGAGTGTAAATAAAATCCTTCAAATAAATCACTCAAGCTACAATCTTTAGCATGGAGGGAAATGCCTGCAGCTATGTGTCAGCTGCTCCAAGAGTTATATGAGAAGCACTATAGCTCTACATTTCACTGTAGAAGAGGTCAGTAGCAGTCTGCAATTTATGAACTTTGGAGAGACACAGCAGCTTGCATCACTCCACTCCCTTTTCTCATACTGATGAATGTCAACTGTCACAGCCAGAAATCAGGAATATTTCTCCTCCAGTTGGGACCTCAGAAGAAAGTTTACATCCTATTCTGATTACTTTCCTTTCCAGGGCCCCAAATTAATCAGGCTGAATTTTTATCTTCTCTTGTCCCGCCATCTCAGCCCAGGAATGAGTCTGCAGCAAAGCTGTTTTGGTAGCAAAAAGCCATAAAGTGCTTAGCACAGGCAATGGCCTTGGGTTGAAGAAGGAAGAAAAACTCTGTGCTATTGCTGGGAACATCAAATTTGGGTAACTGGAAAGCCTGCTAAGCACATTTCATTTTACACATTCCTCTTTCCAGGCAGACTTGTTGCAACATATCCTCCCATAAGCAGGTTAGGTTGGGGTACTCTCACAGCTGTGAGAGTATCTTTCATACTCTCAGATAAAACTTCTGGCTTCCCACAGCTGATTACTTACCATCTAGCTGCTTGGCTAACTCCTCTTGGATGAGCCTTCTCAAAGTCTCTAGAGATGGGGGTTCCCCCTAGAGAGTGATAATCACAGCAATAACAAGACATAATAAGCACAGGCAGGAGATGTGCAAATTAAACCCTTCACAAAAGGTTTAGTGGGTTGCATTTCATTACCCACAGCATACTCAGGGCTGCAGGGACTACCTGAGAGAAGAATGTAAAGGGACTCAAAACATCTACAGTTCCCAACCTGCTGGCAAGCCAAGTAGAGAGTTTGGTCAGTGAGCATAGCTGGGACACCATTCCTGTCTCCTTCATAGAGAAAATCTCCCTTCCATACACTCATAGGAGAAGTAGTAGAAATTGAATCTGGAGATATTCTCTGCCCTACTAGATGACAGTGTAAAGCCTACCACCTTCTTCAGCACTGCAAGTTTCCTTACAAACAGAAGCATGCATGCCCCCAGGGTAGTTAAGGTGAGGATCTAGACTTGCTGTAAACATTCACACTGGTGTCATCTGACAACAATCTTTATCTGCAGAAACAGAAGCCAATTTACAGGTAAGACACTTCTTCTTCCAAAGGCATATAGGGTTCTGCCTGATTTCACACTGATGAAGGAAAACAGGAGATGTAGCTCTGCCTGCCCTTGGTCAGCCTAAGCCAGCCTCCAAGGGACAGTATCTTTCATCCCCACTCTCAGTTCTTATGTGCAACTTGCTATTGAACAGTTGTAATAGCTACCAGACTCAAAGCTTGTAAACAGCAATTCTGATGATGCAACAGAAGAATTATGAAGAAATTTCTTGTAGGTGAAGGCAGAGGTAGGTTGTGGTCTTCCAAGAAAATAAACCCCCTAGTTTTCAGGTAACCAGACTTTTGTCTCTGGATAAACTCAAAATAAAAATGGAGAATCACTAAGTCATAGAATCACTTCTGTTGGAAAAGGCCTTTAAGATCATTAAGTGCAACTATTATCCAACTCTACCAAGTCTGGTGCTAAACCATGTAGTCATATTTAAAAAAATAAACCACTTTGAATAAGCAAGATCAAATATTTGCCTTTGTAAATCATAAAGTGAGATAATTCACTTGAAAAATATTTTTGATTTTTGGGTTAAAATTATTATTTTAATTTCTGCCTGTTTTGAAAATATTTCTAGTGGGCCTAAAGACTGCATTCTTTTGTGTATATTTGCATGAAAATGTTGCTTTTCCCTCTCACCTATATTTTTAACATAGAAAGATGCAGTCTGTGTCTTTTGTGTTTATAAAAACCTCATGAGGTATTCTGCATCCAAAATTACTCTTCATTAAAAAAAATGTAGATTTTATGAAATAGCTGAGAGACATTTCAATTTTAACCAATAACATTGCTGATAAGTACAGTTAGTCTGTTTGCTACCTTCTTCCCCACACAAATTTTTCATAAGAAAAAGATGTGGTGACAGAAAAAAATTTCTCATTAAGCACTAACCATTTGTGATGGCTCTTAGTGAATATCACAGTAATTGAACATGATTGTGGAACATACATTGAAGGCTTACAAGTTATCTTTTGAAGTTATAGCTCTATTAGTTGCATTAATTCCCCAGAATCATCACTGGATTTATTCAGATCTCTGTGTTGCTGAGGCACACAAAGAAATGTTCTATTCTAAAATTTATCCAGTCTTTACATCAGAGATTATTTCAGTGCTTATTCCTCTCTAAGGTAATCTTGAATTCATCCTTAGGATGAGCATAGTAGCTTCACTAGTGGTGGTAGCTTTTCTCCTTGCACTATGTACATTCTTATTCTCAGGCACTCTCAGCAAGATTGTTTTCAGTTATAAAAAAAAAAAAATAGAGAGAGAGAGAATATTAAACAAAAATAGGATTTCATGAATTCTGATGAGCTGACTCTAGGATTTCCAGGAATAGAGCAGTGACCTTTCCACAGCTCAGCATAACAACCAGCAGCAGAGGAAGGCATAAGATCTCTGTGTGAAATGCTACTCACTGACATCCTTTTACAAAGAAGCTTTTTCCGACTCCAGACCCATGGCAATAGTCACATGACTTGATCTACTCTTTTAGGGCTATAAGATGTCAGGGACTGGTGGCCTGGCTGTGTGTCTGGGTTGCTCATCTCTCCTGAAGCTCAGACACCCTCAGAACACTTCCCTGAGATGTGCTACAGCTCTCCTTTTCGTGTGTGAAGAGATAAAAGCACTGCCTCCCCATTATAACACAGACTTGATCTGCTTCCTATCAACTTACTGTAATCTTAGGTACTTTTCTGATGACACATTGTGGCAGTAAAATTACTGTACAAAGATTGCCTTCTCTGGCAATCTTACCCTTGGTCCTGGAAATCCTGGCTGTCCTGGAGGACCAGGAGGTCCAACTTGCCCAGTGTCTCCTGGGGGTCCATGGGGACCCATGAGTCCTGGATGTCCTTTATGACCAGGTATCCCAGGATCACCTGGACGGCCCTTTTCTCCTTGAGGGCCTTTTTCACCTTTGATGCCAGGCTCTCCCTAGAAGAAAAAAATGGTATCACCATCACAAAATAAGAGGCAAACTTCTCATTTTCAAGCACAGTTAAACAAGAACAGCTGAGCTGGCAAAGTCACTGAATACAACATCTGCTGTACTACAAAAGATCCACAAATTACTGATGGAGAATGATTAAAGAGAGGGCTGGGAGGGTGGGAAGCATGGCAGACCCCTACATGCCACACTTCGCCCTCCAATGACCCCTTCCTCCAGCCCCTAACTCAAAATAGCCTCCTATCTTTCAGTTTAATGAAATAGCCAGTAATATTCTGCAACATACCCTCTCTCCTTTGGACCCAATTTCTCCTGGTTTTCCTGGTGCACCCTGCAACAAAATAAGGGTGAGCATTAAAGAGCTGTCCACAATAAAACTAAATAATAAAGCACAAAACCTTGTAATGATTCTTATGTCCTAAGGGAAATATTTTTCCCTGTCAGTCCCACAGACTCCTGAGAGCTCCCTGTTTGGTCTTAAGTATCAACAACTCAAGGAAAAAAAAAAAAAAAGTCAATTTGTTCCAACCCTTGATGTTGTTTGGGTTTTTTCCCCAAGACACCAGCCCTACTTTGGAACAACTGGGAATTTAACTTACCTCTTTTCCGGGAGGACCTTTCTCTCCTGGTTCTCCCTGAGAGATACAGAGAATGGGTTTAGAACTGTGCTGCAAGTAGTTAGAAGAAACACCCTACCTAATAAGCACGGGTCTTGCTTTGCATTTAGAGCTGATGTTTTTAGCTACACAGCAGAGGAACTGGATGATTTATCCTTACCCCACTGCTATAGGTCATTCCTGGAAAGACACATCCTACTATTCAGAGAGCACTTTTTAGTGAGGCTGCACATGGTATGAATGATTTCTAAGAAACCATCAGAGAGCAGGACAGATGTTTCATTGAAAGTCTGTTCCTGCTTTCAATACATTTTATTGGTTTTTCTTACAAAGCTTTGTACACTTTACTCAGGCCAGTTTAGCTTTAGCACTGTCAATGTTAAACCCACAGTGGTCTAAAAATGTAAGTAGAAGTACCAGCTGAAATAACGACTACAGAAACAGTGATAACCCAAGTTTGAGCCTGAAAGCTTGTCTATATGTCAGAACTATATTAAACAACCACAGTTTGAATAAGCACCCTGTTAGGACTTTTTTTTGTTGTTTGTATGCTACATGCATGATGCAATAATTTGGCAATAAAATTTAGTACACTGAAAGAAACGTCTCCACAGTTGTGAAGGGCAGTGATAAAGCAAAATAAGCATTAAAATAGGTAATGCTAAAATTCTCTCCACTTTCCCACATCATGAATGGAAAGATTCATCTTAACAATCAGTCCATTAGCAATCCACATGATCATATATCTGTAATGTGTGCATGCAGGTGATATCTTCATTATAACCTGGAAACACAAATAACATCTTCAGCGGTGCTAATTTATGTAACACAATGTGGTTAATGTTACAGTAATATAAATAATAACAGGATGTGTGAGCACATCAGCTCCAAATCAGGCAGATTCAGATTTGCTGAAGTATTCTTTAGGGCCACTTCAGTTTTAAATGGGCACTATGATTGTTAATTTAAATTTTCCAGATAAATATTTTTCCTCTTTTCACCACGAAACTTCCTTTGCAATCATTGAAAAAAATAAAATAAAAAAGAAGAAAGAAAAAAATAATCCTGTGGAAGATTCAGCTCAGCTACATTCACATGAAAACCTTTTGAACCTCATTTTAAGTCACAACTGAGCTAGAAACAAAAATATTTATCTCACATTCACCTTTTACATCCTTCCTGTGGAACACAACATATTTCACTTGCCTTGGAATGGCTAAAGACATTGGATTTCAAGGCTGTGATATTTTCATGTGTATAGGCATCATTTTAGATCACTTTGGGAGATCTATGAATGCTTTAATTGCAGTGTACCTACCTCTGTTGCTGGTAACAAAGGAGTTTTCTTTGGAACAGCATACATCAGAAATACCTGTATTACTGTAGGCACTTAAAATTTCACTCTTGAGCCCTCCTGGGGTTCAAACAGAGATATAGTCTGAGAACTTAAATATCCCATAGCCATATTAAGAAGGCAATTGAACCAGTCCAATTAATGCACACATTATCAGAGCTGACTGACAGGTACCAGCTCAGTAAATGACATTATGAAAACTGGTATTTTCACTTTCCTTGGGAAGTAAAAATATATAGCTTCTGGACCTGTCCAATCTCTTGTTTATGTTTTTTTACATAATTAAAGATGACCACCTTTAATTAAAGATGACCACCTTCAATTCCATCTTCACCAGTCTAACATTTAAATGCAGGTAATTAGTGGGTCTAATCCATCCCCAGACATACTTACAGGTGGTCCTCGGGGTCCTGTGAAGCCAGGGAGTCCTGGGCTGCCATTTTCTCCTTTATTTCCTTTAGGACCCTTAGGACAGAAACGAGACAGACACTAGCAGCCCTTTCTCCAATATCTCTTTTCCAGAGCATGCATTCATAGATACATTGGAACTGGGCAATTTCAATGTAGTAGCAGGACTCCCAAAACTGACAAGGAAAGGAAGAACGAAGTCATTTAGAAAAGCAGATTGCACACATCATGCTTGCATTATTAATAAGCTATGAGGGGTCCCTGTGCAAAGATGAAAAGGAAGTGACAATTATGGAAGTGACAGAAGGAACGTTCAGTGGCTATTCTGGTGGGGAACAGGTGTTGCAGAGTAGAAATGCTGTGATGGGCAGTGACAGGGAAACAGAGCAGGTGGTCATACTGCTCAAATACGAGAATGTGATCAACAGACAGCTACTGAATTGCTCTTTTGCCTTTACTTCCAGGTTCAATTTAAAAAGTGTCTGACTTTTACTTATCTTTTATGATGTTCTGTCAAAACATCCCTTTTTCTTACAGAGCAGGGCAGATTAAAAGGCAGTTCATGACACAGAGCCAATTCACGTACAGTCCTGATTTTTTTTTTTTTTTACTCTTACTTTAACCTTTTCTTTCACAACTTTGCCCCCTACCTTCTAATTAAGAACATAGCCCTTTATCTTCTTACAGTAAAACTTATCTTGTGTAAAGTAAGCATCGATGAACCTGACAGGCACAAAGCACATTGCTTTCCGGTATGCATCAGCCCTGGAGATTTCGGGGGTGGGCTGCAGTGCCATGTGCAGGCTTCAGCAAGAGCACTGTGACCTGGGATGGGCACTGTTGAACAGCAGAAGGATGCAAAAGGAGAAAGCTCCTGACAGGTTTTAGCTTGAGATTACAAGTCAGCAATGATGAAGGTGGAAAACCCTGATTACCATGATAATCTTTCTCATTTACTTCCCCCCCCCGCCCCAGAATAGAAATATAATATATTGGCTTGTCACACCACATTGTGAAGGTAATGTGTGCATCTCCAGAAAAGCTTGGAAATAAATGGATTTGTCCACAGCTCACGGAAATATTTCCCATAATAACCTTTATGAAAGGGAGAAGACTCGTTTTAATGATAGAGAAGGATCACAGATCACAGGGTGTGATAAGGATACTGATGAGATGACTGTCTTTTCTGCTGACCAATATTGTCTCACTGTTTCCTCTTCTTCATCCATTTGACTTTACCATTTTTTAACCTCTTATGTTATTTTTGGACTGTACATCCGCTGGAGCAGATATTGCTGCAGTTCTGTGTTTGTGCAGGAAGCTGCCTGGTGAGAACCTGGGCCATGAGCTGACTGTCTAGGTAATGTGGTAACAGGATGATGACCTAAAAAACAATGCCTGTTTAGCATTCAGAGGGCAATCCAAAACCACAGTGCCCTGATGAAGATGCAGAAAGGCAAAAAAGCAGTAACAGGAACTGGGAACAGGGGTCAGGGTGATGAAAAGAAGAAATTAAGTTTGAAAAGGCAAAAACAGGGATTCACGGGGTAAGAAGCAGTGGCAGTGGTCCCAGGAAGGTAGGAAGTTGTTTGAATGAGGAAAAAGCGGTGGCACTAATTCTTAGCTGCAGAAAGGCTGTGAGACTGCACCAGCCCTGTAATCTGTGAGTGTTCACCCTCCTGTGCAGAAAGGTGTGGCCTGATTCACTGAGACCACTTCAGATGAGACATTCCTGCAGCAAAGCAATATGTGCTTCAGGTACAAGTCTGCGGCAAGGCTAAGGCTGCTTTATGGCATTGCAAGGACCACAAAGGGGGCAGTCCTGCTGCAGTTTGTCAGATTCTCAGGCTATTCCTTTTTTCATTTGAGTCTGGCAGCCCAACAAGCTGCAATGCCTAGGTGGAAAAACAGAGGGGAGACCCCTGCATTGCCATAGATGCTGCTGAACACAAAGATACATTTGCATGGATTTGCTGAATCCTGAACAAATTTCAATAGCAGAACAGAATTAAAAAAAAAAAAAAAAAAAAAAACACCACCAAAAAAACCAAACCAGAAACAAACAACTCACTGTCCTCCTTATGGCTCTTCATTACTATATTGTTCTTCCACACAGGATGGCCCCAGGGGGCTTTCATTCTGCTTCCTGATCTTGGTTTAGTGCCCACTGTCTGTTCATTCCCCAAGTGCCTAGGGAGGATTTTTCTGCTGCTGCTATTTCTCAGCGTCAGTTTGCCAAGTCCCCGAGGCCCCCTCCTGTCTTGTGACAATTCTCTGCTGGCTGCACAGTCTCTGCTTGGCAAAATTAAGTCTACTGGTGAAGATGAGGCATGGCAATCTTTTTTTCCATACTAGGTAATAAATAATTTCTTTTTTCTGTGAACACTTAACTTCTGCTTGGAAAAATGATGATCCAGCTAGCAGCTCAATTCCAGGCACATAGCTAAACCTGCTCCAATGTTGTGACCAGCCAGTGATTTTCGTATCACTGATCTTCATAGGTGGCCACTTCAGAGACTATAAGCAGCTACACAGAATCCACTCCATCTATATTTTGCTAGCCACCTCTCCTTGACATAAATGTTTGCTGCATGAGTTTTCCTTTATGGTACTTACTGGGCTACCTGCTGGACCAGGTTCTCCTGCAGATCCAGGTAATCCATTCTTGCCCTATGTCAAAAGGAAAAACACTAGCGGAGTAATACATACCATAATTAAAAATATCTGCCTACTCCTATGCTAGCAGGGATTTCTTTAGCATTGTCCAACCTCCTCTCTTGGTAGACTACAGAGTAAGGATCTCTTATTTTCAGATGACCCCACAATTTCTGCATCCCTGGTTGCATGGCTGACCATATCTTAAGGCAAAAAGTGAGAGATGTGGACCCGAGTTCCCTGGCTTGAAGAGGATTTAAGCAACACTCATTCTCTTCCTCCATTTCTTCACCCTTATCCCCATCACATGCAGCATTTTTTTTGTATGTGTGGAGCCATTTACTATGGCAGATCCAAGTTGCTGGTGTTCAGACAACATTTTGGCACTTTTTGGCAAGTCTCTGGTTATGTAAGGTGCTCTCTGCTCAACGTAAGGTGCTGACAGAAATTTCCAGATCCCCTTCCTGTGTTAGAAAAATCCCTCTCTCCAGTGAGTGAGGTATGTCCTGAAAATTCCTGAGTACCATACTCTTCTCAGGGGAGGAATCAGGGTCCAGAGGCCAGGCATCTATTTCTTCTTTTGTGGAATGCACAGAAACACCTATTCTAAAGCCCTGACACATTTGATACCTGCTTGACACCAGGCAACTCAGACTGAGCCAAATCGTCCTTTAAAAGGACCTGTTTCTCACCATTCCTTATCAAAGTAGCTGGGCTGGCCATCTACACAGATAAAACTTCAGTGAGATGAAATTCCAGACCTTGCTTATCTCTCCCAATTTGCCCTGCAAGAGATGTTTTTCCCTGCACTGGAGTTGACCATAAAGACCAGAAGTATTCAAAATCACACCTCACACTCCTTACTAGAGAAGAAACAAAGCAGAGGAAGAACAAGAGAAACCAAAACTTTGCCCTCCAACACACAAACACCCGAGTATCTCTTCTCCAAAGAAGAACATGGCCGGGAGTTCTGATAATTTCTGTATCCTCAAGTGTTTTTATTCTTTGCTGGTGTTGGGCAGGGACATGACACATTGGTGAGTGATGCCAGCAGTAGAGGAAAAAAAGAGATAAATTACAAGGTAGATACAGGAACTTTCTGTATGTTCCTCCAGCCTAATTTAAACCCCTATCCTCCCAGCTCAGAGAGACCTGCAGTTCCAGTTCCTGGCATTGCTGCCTGAATCAGCCTTTCGCTGATTATGGAACATGTTGTAGAATCTGTTTCACTAGCAGGTCTTCCAAGGAGGGAAAGAAATCACTCATTGCAACAAATTAAAGATTTACCTAGATTCATCAACAGACACCTGCATTCAAATTTGGAAGGGATGGATTTTTAAGAGAACTGAAAAAAACACGGAATTATTAAAAGTAATTTCTCAGACATCCCAAGTGACACTTCCCTAAATGTCAACTAAATTGCCATTTCTCCATTGAAGTCGAAATAAAACTCTACAGGTGTTCAATTAAACAAACCTTTTCCTAAAATTATGTGCTTTAAAAAAAACTTAAAAAAATACAGAGAGCATGGCAAAAATGAATAGTGTCACAACTGGACCCCACTTATCTTAAACTGCGTACCACTTATCTCAAAATGGGCAGCTGCAATTAGTGTCTCCCTTTGAAAACCAATGCTATATGAGAAGTGAACGAGATGCCAGAGGCAGGATTGGAATATGAGTGTTTCTGACACTGTCACCCTGGCAGAACTCAGTTTAGCAGCTCTTCTTCCCACCAAGTCTGTAACCATCACTGCACTGCAGTACTGTTAAGTCTGTCAGTTTCAAGCAAGATCATTCTGATTTGTCTTTCTCAAAGCAGGCAAAGCGATTTAATCAAACATCACCTGAATCTTGCTTAAGACTCTTCTTCCAAACCAAAGTTCTGGACTGCAGGACATTCTCACTACACACATTGTATCTCCAGAAATGGCTTGTCAGGACAGAAAACTCACCGGCTGCCCTCGGAGTCCTTGAGGGCCCTGTGGTCCTATGGGACCAGTTTCACCCTGAAACAAAGAAAAGTATTCTGGTGTGAGGCAAAGATCTGACATAAAGGCAAGCATACAGGCATTTAAAAACATTTCTAGTAAATGCTGTTCATGAATGAGAAATTAAAGTGTGATTATCCCCATTCAGTTACGTATGAAGAAGACCACCCTTTTGAATTTTAAACATCTTTTGCTAAATGCAGCTTGATTGCAGACAAAATCATTATTATCAGGTTATCTCAGAGCTAGATTTCTATAGGACAGAGATTCTCCAGTATTTCTCAAGAACAGACTACTTCATTCTCTTTTGAGGGAGACTCAGGTCCTTCTACTTTCTTTGAGGGGCTCTGCCAGGTCAGTTTTCCATTTTACTTTGTAGGGTATCATTTACGGCACAACAGCTTTCCAGTGATATGGGGGAGTGCAAATGAGAAACCGCTCCCCAAGTCCCATGACAATGGCACATCAGCCTCTTGGTGTATTGCTCAGCAGCTGCTGCTGATCTCACGTCAGCTGCACTCTCCCAGAACTGTGTTATGTGCCTGAGTTTGTTAGTAATCATGACAGAGGATCTGTTGGTACCATATCTCTTTTCTCTGAGAAGCAGTGTGTTATTCCACAGGTCTTTCACAGATTTCAGTGGATCTATGCACAGAGCAAGGCAAAGTTTTTGCAGAAGCAGCATGACAGAACCTGTCACAGTGGAACCTGCAGAATGAAGCACTGCTTGAAGAAGGGTGGCAGAAAGCAGTTCATGGCTACACAGCACAGCCTGGGATTCAAATAATGCAGCTTTCTCTGCTTTTCCAAAGATACAACTGACATTTAAGTGTCAGCAGCTGAACAGTGACAAAGGCCCTTCAATTCTTTGTTACCTTAATGATCTTTGCACAAATCATTCCCTGTGCACTGCTGCAGTAATTCACCATTTATTGCAGTTTCTGCAGCTGTTTCAGGTCAGGGTTGCTGTGAATTAAAATCTTCATTTTAATCTCCTTCAGGGAGAAGTAGATTGGTTTCTACTCAAAATGGTACACTTACATCCTTCCCTTGTGGGCCCTCACGACCAGCAGGACCTGTCGCACCTGGCTCTCCCTGCAATTCAGCAAAATGGAAAGAGATAGCAGCACAAGGTCAAAGACAGTTCAGTGACACCACTATAAGTGGTATGGGGTTTCAACAATATTGGACTGAGCTCAGTGAAAACTTTCTTAAAGCCAGCAAGAGCCTCGTTCATCATACATGACATGCACCTTATAAAAATACCTCAGAAGCACCTTCTGTAACTGATACACAAGGTAGGGTACTGCTTCCCAGCAGAATATTTACTAATACTGCTAATGCAGTCACTGAAAACCATCAACCGCTTTATGATGCAGAAACTGCTGCAATGAGGGAGAGATGAGGAACCTCAGCATCAGGTTTTTAAGCTAAGCTCCTGCAAGCAGAGCATTTTATTTCCCTGTAAAAAGCCAGAATTAGGCAGAAAGACATTCTTTTTTCTATTCTGCTTGCTACATCAAGATGCTTTTTGTAGTGTATTGCTCAGAACAGAGAGAAGACCAACTTTTCATGAAAGATTTTGGGGTTTATTATCCACAGAAAATTAAGTCAAAAGGCTAGAGACATTTCTATTCTCGTTTCTCTAAGTTTTATTCCTGAACATATTTTGCACTTCTTCATGAGTTTTTGGAGGAGAGCTGATACTTGTCCAAGTGCAGTAGGGTTCCTCACCTTGTATGTCAGCATTTGTACCACAGGAATGTTGTATGGAGGCACCGTTCAAATTTCCTCACAAAGGTCTGTCTCAAAGGGAGCATCTGAGGACACAGCTCTACCAGCTGCCTCACCTTACATAGAATCAGAACTTCAGCAGAGGGAACGAAGGCAGATTCTGCAATTTTACGCCATGGGTGTGGGCCATGAAATTGTAGTTGAAAACAGACGTGTTAAAACACAGACCTGTCATCACTTTTACCTAGTGCTTCAGAAGGGTCAACTCCAATTCACACATTCTTTCTCCAACGGATCATGTATGAGGCACAGGTTACTTACCCGGGGACCTGGTGGACCTGTGTCTCCTCTCTGTCCTTTGAAACCCTACAAAAGAGAACAAAATCGATAATTATCCATTACCCTGATGTATAAAACACCAAGAAAACTCTACCTTCCCCAATTCTGCCTAAGATTTCTGACAACTGAGCAGCATGGAGCTGCATATCCCACAGAGTTATTAGGAAGGGTCATGTCAGAGGAAGAGATTTTCATGGCTCCTTAAACTATTAGGTCAAGAATGTAGTGCGTGTATTGCTGGTGTGATCTGACAATAGATTAACCCTGAATTTTGTTGTTTCTCTTCTTACAGAGGACATGTCAGAGAACATAAGGGCTACAGCCACGACTATGCCTTCTGGTAAAAAGGGTATTGTGAGGCTATGTGCTTTAACTTCTAGGTAAGAGACCTACTCTTCCCTAAGTGTGAAGGATTTGGAAATGCCTATGACTATTCTAAGCCAGGTCAGCTCTTCAGTTCCACGTTTCAATCACTAAAGCATCTCATCTGCCCAACAGAAAATTCTCAGCTACAGGACAGAAGGGTGACTGAATTGAACCCTTCAGAGCAGCACCTACCGGTAAGCCTCTGGGACCCTCCCGGCCTGGGAGCCCTGGTTCTCCAGGCTTTCCCTATGGGAAACAATGATGTTGATATTAGTGAGAGTCTCAGGTCCATCTCTCTGCTGTTGAAAACTTTCCACTCTTCTCCCTTAGCTGTAACAACACTGAGAACTGTGTTTCCCAGAGTTTCTCCACTAAGTTGGAGTCTGAGCTGAAGTCTGAGCATGCAAGGAGGACAATATTAACAGACATTCCTATATATACCCCTGGCTGCACTCTCATGAACCCAGCCTTTGAGTTTCAAAGGCAGCTTACATCTCTGGGCTGGTGTCCCTTTACAATGTTTTAACACAGAAGGGATAATGCACAGAACTGCACCTGTACGTAGTCAACACATACAAAATCAGCATTTGAACACAGAAACCAGGTGTTTTGATGCAAGCACACAACTATCTGCAGCTGCTGTGACAACTGCTTCATATACCAGTTGTCCTTATGACTACGAACTTGGCTCTTCCCATAACCACTAAGTAACCACTAAGTCTCATTTGACAAATCAAAGAAAGAGGCTAACAGTGCCAGATAATGGAAGCACATTCTTCATATGACAGACACAGTTGCATGGAATAGCATTCACTGCATAATTTATTAACATTTCATTTTGAGTGACAATTTCATGGCTCAGCTTTTTTCCCCTCAGCAAATGCAACTGTAGACTAAGTAGAGAAAATTAATTATAAAACCTTTAATCCTGGAAAATAAATTGCCACAGAGCAATCTAGAAAAGATACGTGCTCTTTAAAGGTACCTGCTCTAAAGTTTTTATGCTCCATAATCTTCTACCTAAAAAATGGATCACTAGGTTTAATGTTACAACACAACCTTCTTTCTTCTGCAATATTTACAGTAGCTGTAAAAGTGGAGTCACTACGTTTTAGTGTATTTATGGTAGCTGTAAAAGTTAAAGAACCCAGTTTCACTTTGAGATTGCTAGTGTGTGACTCTTATATATTGCTCATGACAATACAGTCCTTCTGCTGTTAAAAAAAAGGATGTGCAAACAGGCTCTCTGCTCCCCCTAAGGAGTCCATAGATAGGCAGCTCCAAAACCACTAAGGTGATTCAGGCTCTAACTGTCTGAGTGACACAGCGTTAAATTACATTACCGGTTCCCCAAGAGATCCTGGTTTGCCATCTTTGCCATCATTCCCAGCAACGCCCTGGAAATGAAATGCAAAACAGGGTGAAAGGGAGGAGTCAATATAGGCGATTGGTGTGGTTTTCATCAGTGTGATTTTCACAGCGACAACACTGATTCATCATAGCATATTCAATTTTACCTAACCCTTCAAAAATGACTCTGTTTCTGTAAGTCAGCCATAAACCTCTCCTTGCCACACTACTGTAACAGCACAAACTGCTTCCCTCCCCAGTGCGGCAAGTCTAAGAGGTTTCCTCCACTTGTGAGCACTTCAACAATCGTAAAACAGAATTCTGAAAACAGCTGTTAGAAATCATTACAATGTCATTATCTTCATTCAGCTAGGCTATTTTACACCAGAAATAGCTCTGGTCCTATCCCTATGATAAATTTAGAAAGATAAAAAAAAATTAAAGTTGTACTAAAACACTTTTGCAGAAGAGTCTATGCCCACGAATCACTTGACTTTGACTCAGTGCATCTGGATTCAGATAAAGACAGTATTCCAGTCTATGAATGTTTGAGCCCTTACTCTGGAGCTATTGGTTGATTTTTGTACAGATAAGGAACAGACTTGATTCAATTAACTTTAAAGTGAACAAATACAACATTCACACTGTCCTAGACCAAGGACAGAGCATTGACCTAACAGATATCATTACAGATCATGCATAGCTTTCAAAGAACAAAAAAATGTCAGCTCTTTGTTTTACACATATATGTGTTTATGAACAGTTTAACATATTGAATTAGGAGCTGAATTGCACTCACTGGAAGTCCAGGTAACCCTGGTGGGCCTTGTGGACCTGGAGGACCATCTTTGCCCTGGAAAGAAAGCAGAAACTCTGAGGGTCAAACAAGCTCCTCAAATGCTTCTGTCAGATGAAGATTAATCAAATGTAGAGTTTGACAAGGAACAACTATGAAAATGTGGTCTTGTTACTCATGTCACATAGTGCATGAGCTTTCCTTGAATTCCTTCTGGTTTAAACTGGAATGCTTTATTTTCACATAAAACTTCCAGTGTTAGTTACAAGTTATTACAGAGAAACCACTGAAATCACTGGTAATTTTTCTGAAGTTTAATTATATGTAATATTTAGTCATTAACTTTCTGCATAATGTATCCAGAGAGAAAGTAGAGGATGTGTATTTTATGCCTGACAAAAGAGTAGCTATGAGAAATGTCTTGCCGACAGTCCCAAGAAATTCCCCTACTCTACAGGAATGGACAATAGCATCCCAGGTCTTTAAGTGTTTCAACCTTAATCATGCATTTGTAAGGGAATTTCAGCCAGCTTTGTCTATGTAGTGTCTGGCTTCTCTGCTGAGAGTGTTCACTGATTTCATATCAGCCAACAGAGGAGCCACTGCTGTTCAGTTATGTCAGAATTCAGGTTGAAATGGGTCTGCAAAAGGCACCCTGCTCATTAGGAAACCCTGATCTAGAAACTAATCACAGAATTACATATCCTTAGACTGTTCCAGCTCAACAGTATGCATTATTCAGGGAAAGTTCACTTTTTCCTTTTCAAACTAAAGATACCATCAATCAGATTGCTTGTCTCTCCCAGGTTTTTCTGATGCATTACCATGGAGTAGCACCTGAACACCCTTCAGTAGTAGCAAACTTCTTCATGGACTTCTCAAAGGTTATATCTGTAGGTTTTC
This sequence comes from Indicator indicator, assembly GCF_027791375.1. Classification (NCBI taxonomy): domain Eukaryota; kingdom Metazoa; phylum Chordata; class Aves; order Piciformes; family Indicatoridae; genus Indicator; species Indicator indicator. Next base: position 19,751,122 of record NC_072021.1, read on the forward strand.
AGTGATGCCAGGGAATGGTCTCAGGTTTAGGCATCTGAGTAGTTTATGCTGTGACATCCTTTAAGTGTCTAGTTTCATCTTGACAATCTCCATGCACAGCTCAGGTGTTAGCCTGGGTCATGAAGCATCCTAAGAGATTTAGACATCCTGTTCTACAGACTAAGATATGTTAATAGCAAAGTACAATAGATAAGAGATACAAAAACTTCCTTAGAGCCCCTACAACAGACAAGAGGTACAAAAACCTCCTCAGAGTCGTGTGGACTGGATTATACTCTGGGTAATTTGGAATGTCATTAGGTGAGTTAATAAAACTGCACAGAATGATCTGTGGCTATCTGTGGAGATCCTACTTGCAGGTGTAGAGTTATTCAAGCTGAATATTCTGGGGAGCTTTCAAGGGACATGACAGGGATTCCAGATCAGCTATATTTCAGAGAGATAAATATAGGTGAAGCTGGTGGTGAAACGGGTTAGAGCTTACTGTATCTCCTGTGTTTCCTACTGGTCCTATTGGTCCTGGTGCCCCATCTGGTCCCTAAACAAAATAAAGCAGAGACAATATGAGTGACTAACACACTTAGTACATTTGTCCACATACCCCCTACCACAGCAGGCAGCAATTAAGATTTTTTCAGTCACTCAATTCAACATTCATTCTTTCATTTCTTTATTAATCAAAGAAAATGCAGTGCCAACCTCTGCATCCAATCAGCTTCCAAAACCAGAAATAGCCAGATATTTGACTTTGGTCCTGGCCCTTCCTTTTGAAAATAGGGGGAAAATCCAAAAAAGCCAATCTTGTGACAAAAATAACTCTGAAGAACAGAAATTATGGAAGGAGTTTGATGCACACTCCATGACCTGCAAACTTCTGGAGCTACAAGTCAATGCAGACAGAGAAAAAAAGTCAGCAAAAGTAGAAGAAAAAAAATCATCTAGGGGAACATCACATTTTGCTCTGCTTTGACAGGCTCAATTTTACTTTGCATATTTTGTTTGTGAGTCTCTTCAGGGGGTTTCACAGAATAGTGTAAAGACTTTTAATAAGGTTAGAGCAACATAAGGTTACCACAGATACAGTAAATGTGTTATTAGCTTCTCCTAAAATAATGCCAACAGGAGTGCAAATGATCCATAAAGCAGGTCCACAAGTTGTACCAGGGGCAAAGCATTCAGCATCCTTTAGGTACTGCTGCCATCCTAATGAAGAATTTTAATCTAATCCTCTTTCCTGATATCTTCTGTCATTTAGTCAGTGAAATGTAAACTCAGCTTTGAAGAGGCTGCTGATCCCCAGAGTAGACCAATGCTGCACACCCTCAGCACAGCAGAGCCAAACTGCACTGTAAGCAGCAATGTGAGTAGTGATGACTGTGAACAAAGAGAGGTGGTTTGGAAAGAAAAGTTCTTCACTCAGGAAAAATCCCAGTTCTTGAAGGGTGTAAACAATGATCTCAGAAGCTGGAGAGCCAAGTTATTTGAGCCCTGCTTCTGCACTGTCACCTTTTTTTAAATACAAAGAAGCATAATCATATTTACAGAGACAGAGCTAATGTAGAAGGGCACACACAAAATATCTTTTAATGCAAAAGTAACCCACAGGATACAAAAATTGGAGAAAATCCAGTCTCAAACCACTGTGTAAAACTGAGAAGTAAAATACTTTTAGATCTGCTGGTTCTAAACTGACAACTTATTCTACATGTGAGAAAACATTTATACAAATACTACTAAGCAGTTTCTGTAGAAGAGTTTTCTTCATCATTGTTTTGTATAAAGAGAAGAACTGAAGCTTTGCATCAGTTTATAGGGAGAGTTGAAGCAATCAGTGAAAAGTGGCCAGTGTATGAAATAGCAACTGTGTGTGTGTGGGAACATGCATGGGGAACTCTATGACACTCAGGGGCCCACTAGGAACCCACTGGAAAATGCAGATGCAATGCATAGATAGATGGGAATGATCCTTTCTTCCACAGGGAACTTGCAACAGCCTTTATAATGAAAATACAGCACCATCTTTGCCACAGAGGAACTTACAGGTGGACCGGGGTTTCCAGGAGCCCCTGAGAAGCCAGGCATTCCAGGGTGACCCTGTGGAACGAAAAGAGAGACTTTCTTTATGCATCATCCACATTTCTAGCTTTATAAAAGTTAACTGGTGATTGAATATTGTGAATTAACATGAAAATGAGACAATACACATGGAGCTGGTTATAACTCAATAAAGACACATGGCTTTTTAAAGCAAAACCTTGATTTTCAAAGCATACATTTCAGAAATAAACATAGTTAAAGTATATTTTTTCTAATGTGTGCTTCAGCCTATGATAATGGAATATGAGAAAGGATATTGTGGAACTGTATAAGGCAGGAGATCAGACAGAAAACCAGATTTCTTTAAAATATCCTACAAATCTCATTGAAAAGGTGCTGATTTGCACCTTAAACTATTGACTCAGCCCTTGGCAAAATTAACTATGACAGTTTGCTCTAATTTAGACCATTATCTTCTTTCAAGCGGCATCTCAGTCCCTCCTAAGAGGTCATCCTTGGATTCATCTTCTAGGACTAATAAAAACACTGGCTTTATCAACCCAAAGACATCTGACCTACTGAATCATATCTAGGCATTATCTGGGGAAATAAATGTGTTAGGTAATGTAGAGAACTGAATGCATCCTGTCTAGAGGTGAGGAAGTAGATCACACAGGAGGGTTTTCACTGGAGACAGGGATGGAAGCCTGTGGAGGACTGCTACAGTTCCACTTTTCAGCACAGCCCATTTAAAGTACATCAGCAATGAAGAATTTCCATCTTCCTCCTCTGCCTCTGAGAAGGGTATTCCTCTGCAGACAAAGTTGTTGATGAAGGAACAATCAGAGTGACTGCACTGTCGGAAAGCACGCTCTGTGTTTACCTGTTCACCTTTCTCTCCTACATCTCCCGTCATACCACGGTCTCCTTTAGCACCCTAATAATGAAGAAAAAAAAATAAAATTGGATGTCACATAGATTCAGTATTGTATCAGCTTTTTGACCTATTTCATAAAGCTCTTAGACATTCAACCATAAAACTCGTGAATTAAGACTGTGTTGATTGCCTTCCTCTTAAATTCTTCTCTAGACATTCACTGCCAAGCCTACAACCAGAAATACATTTGAAGAATGGCCCTTGGCAGGCTCAGCATAGACCTTTTTTTAATGTTGTAGTCTCAAGGATATGAAAAGGACTTAAGCATCCTCAGAAAGCAGGCAGGTTGATAGGAATGTCACTAAATCAGATCTTGGTAAGAGATCATGTAGCCTAACAAAGGTGTCCACACTATGAGCTAGTAATCTCTCTCTTCATCAGCAATAAAACCAACATTTCCAAGGTGCAGTCAGAAAATTCACTCAGAAAGTGCTCCTTTCTTTCTCTAATCCTGTCCTAGTGACACAAAACAGAGGCAGCTAACTCAAATGTACATGTTTTGGCTGTCAATGCTTAAAGTCAGTCTCATACAGTGAAAAATAATGACATGATGACATAAGGACAAGTGATGAACACTAATGAATTTCTGATCATGGAAAGAATATTCTGGTTTACTACATGAGAGGTAGGAGACAAGTTTTGGAGGGAGGGCTGCTATTTAATAAAGGAGGCCTAATTCATATTGCCAGAAGGCATGAAGCTGCTCATGATCAAAGATCTGCAGTTCTACTGATCTACGTCAGAATGGAACCTAATACTAGTTTGGATGTTGATTAGGACAATGTGCTACATCTTCAGAAGTGAAGATCTTTTACTTCAAGGTTCCTCCTAATGAATTTAGAAAGGAATCACAAAGAATGTGTTTGCACCTTCTTAAAAGTCTTCCAACATATTCTTAAAATATTTGCAAATTCTATGAATATGCCTTTTCACTGAATACACTTTAGACTGTTTATCAATTGATTTCATTTTATGCACATATACCATTTAAAATTGATCCTATTACTTCAGCTAAACATTCATTCCTGTTGCCCAAATCTCTGCAGATATGTCTCACATTTCTTGGCATTTTTGCCAGTTATTATCTTTATGGGTTATTAACTGATTTATGAATTTTATCCTGGATCAACCCTGCATTTACTTTTGAGACTCTACTGCCTTTGCCACCACACTTTTAAAACAGCAAGATACAAAATTAATTCATTAGCCTGTCCTACACTCTAAGTGAAAATAGCAAGATGTTAAAACTGCAGAAGGTGGTTTAGACAGTAGGTAAGTACTGCAGGGAAGTCTGAAGGAAATTGTGGTCCATTATGAAATGCCCTTATAGCTCACTCCATTGATTTCTTTTGATTTACTTCACGTTCGGCAGTTGTTAAGGTTTTGATTGTGACCAGGTACTGACATTGTGAGCACACTGATGACAGAATCCTTGATGGGAAAGGCTTGAAATACGGCATTATTGGAATCCTTCAGACATAGGAATTTTTATGTTAGTGTGTGTCCCTAGACTGCTAGGCACACAGCTGAAATGAGGAGTGATTCAGGAAACATTCAGTCTGTGGATAAACCCTAAATGGGAGATAGCATATATGGAGCCCACATTGCATCACCCTTAATTTAAGTGATTCAAACATATAGGTTTAAAGAGCAGAGGAACAGGCAGGGAGGCTACTGCTGAATCTTTCATTTCTTCCTCACCTGATTTGTATTGAAATTTAAGCTGAAGTCATTGTCATCAAGACACTAATGAATGTCGGCATTAAGAATCAGGCCTTTCATTAGTGTCTGTGTTATTTAAGGGAAACTGTGTATGTGGGGGAAGCTCCACATGTAGGGAGCATGTGGCACTTCAATGTCAGGACAAGGCTCATTCAACAGGCCAGCCTGACCCCCTTACACAGAAATGGATGCCACCAATATCCTGCTTCAGATAGTGTACTAACTAGACACAAATGAGTTTTCATTAGATAACTGAAGAAAACCAACCAACCTTTGGGCCATCTAGTCCAGGTGGGCCTGTAGGACCTCTGGGACCAGCATTCCCCTGCAATGCAGAAGCGGTAGAGGTAAACACTGGTTTAGTCCATTGACTTCACAGACATCTAGAAAAGATGCAGTAGTTTGCTGGCCAGAATAAAATAAAATAAAAATCAATTATCTAAATATGTTAGAAGAAAAACAAGATTATGCCACATCCAAGGTTATGTCACTTCCCCAGCTTTCTTACCATTTTCCCATCCTGACCATCTCTGCCTGGTGGCCCTCGAAGACCTTTATCACCTTTGAAACCTGGGATGCCTGGCAGTCCTGGTGGGCCAGGAGGACATTCACTGCACACATCCTAGATATGGTGAAATACATTAGCAATAGATTGAAGGCATTTAGCAGACCCTACAGTCACCCTTTATGAAAGCAGCAGTATAGTGCTAGTGTAGTACACAGGCCTTTGCAGTTTGAACTGGGTTACCGAATTTACAGAACTGAAATGTGGGTAGTGTGGAGCAGAGCAAAGGTCAGCAGCTGAGCTCACAAATGCTCCCATGGGGAGTTTCCCATTAGTTCTAGCTGGACAAGCCCTAACTTATCAACCAGGATGAAGAAACCAATGTAAAGCTCTTCCTAATGGGAGATTAGAGAGCCTCAAAGCAAGACTCCCAAGAACAACCTTGTTTTAAAGCTACAAGACTACAAGAACACTGTCTACACCAGTGTGAAAGAGCTGGGTTAAGGCTCAGAGAGAGGGCAGATTGCTAGGGAAAACCCTGGTGCAGCACAATGTCAGCAAGGGTGTTCTGCAAAAGAAACAGACAGGTCATCAGGCCAAGATTTATCTTACCTTGCTCCAACATCCAGATGTTGTTGATCCATTGTAAAACTGGGTTAAACTAAGTTCCTACATGCATATTTATCTACTTGTAATATAAGTGTTTGAGAAACATGCAGAACAAAGTCCTAATTTTAGCTGCGATTTCAAGGTGATGCTTTATGTATATTTGTACCAAGTGTGGAGTGAAAAAAATCAAAATGACATCCTGCACTTAACAATCAGTCTCTTGCTATTGTACTGATCAGAAATCCCAAAGAATTACATACATACTCAGCTCCAAAAGAAAGACAACTCTTCAGTGAGGGTATTTCACAGTAACAGTCTTAAAAGGGTCATTTTGTTAATGAAGTTGGTAATAAAAGCTAACCTTTTAGTTTATTTTAATCAATAAGAAAGGATTTCTTGCCATGTCCCAAAACTGCTTAAAAATCTCACAAGTCAACTCCAAGACAAATCCATAAAGATTTTGCAGTCAACACCTATTGAATACTTGACTTGTTTCCCAGAATACTCTCTACGTGGAGAGTAAAAGCTGCCTCTGGGGTTAATTACCTGCATCCTTTTAGATGCACTATGAAAACTGACTTTGCACCCACAGTTGAGAACTGCTCCAGCCACTGGTGATGGTATTAGGGAAAAATCAGACATTTTATTAAATTGATTTCCATTTTCTGGTTTAGATAATACAACTTGTCAATGTTTATTTCTCCTCAGGAATGCACATTCCAGAAAGAGCAGAAGTCTCACGTTTTCTAACAAACATATTATAAAGATCTGTGTAGGTCATTTCATTGACAGGGATGGTCAAAAGGCAATTGGATTTTGATCTCCATCATGTTTTCCAGTGGGCCCCTAACAGTGCAAGTAGAAGACCTGCAAGTTTCAACAGAGTGCTTAAAGGCACCTTTTGCACTTGTGGCTCGGACACTTTCCCGTTAGAGAGTGTTAGCCACATCTGAATCAAACATACAGATAAACTCTCACTGTCATCAAAGGCTGATTACCTTTACCAAGAGATTTATGTCCTCTGGAGAGAGCAGGGGTGGGGAACCCTGTGGAATGAAAAATCTGTTATCACAAACAAATTTAGAAAGCTTCAAGGTACAAGAAAATGCCCTGAATATGCTTATGGACTCTCATTGGTTTCCCTTGCCCTTCCTAGGACTCACTGGGCCAAAAGTACTCCCTGCCCTACATGATTCATGCACTTTATCACACTCCAGATGAGTTCTTGATAAGGGTACTGCACAGTGATGCTAGGAAAATGCCTTTTTGTATATATATGCTGGATACATACTTATTTTCATACTGTTCCAAACTCATTGCAAATGTTTTTATTACAACCCTTCAGTGGTTATTAGTGTTTTTCTAGTCACTCTGCTGGGAAGAGCAGCAGTGGAGGTGAGATACACAGGTGAAAACTGAGTTAAATAGAGGATGCAATATAGAATTTAATTACATACTGGTTTTCCAGGAGGTCCTCTTTCCCCTGGATTTCCAGGCAGGCCCTACAGATCAAGAGAAAGAAAATACAGTGAAATTATCATGCAGCAATCCCCAAGTTGCTTCCATACTTAGCTGACTGCTCTGGACTAGCACAGATTTACCTTTCTGACAGTGAGCACCACTACCCCTTGCATGTGACAAACAGCAAACTCCTTTAAATATCTCCAACTTTAACATCCTCTGAACCCCTCCTAAATGTCACTTATCTACCACGTGACCTTGTTAAATTCATTCGAGTCACACAAAGGCTGAAAGCGCATTAGCTTTTCATCTGCTCACAGGAAGCACTATGAACTGCAATAGCAAGAAGGATGAAGCTTTAAATCCCTGAAGATACCTCTAACATGCAAAATCAAGACCTTGTTTTGCACAAGCCCTTCAAACAGGTTCTTTGTCCTTGAAATAGTAATGAGCCTTTTTGTTTGTTTGCTTATGGAGGTGTATTTTTATCAGCTTTCCTGAAATGAAGGCATATAAAACACCAGTATCCTCAGAATTTAATATTCAGGAAGTCATGGTTTAGAAAAGGGATACTGCCCCTACTGCCAGGCAGCATCTCTTGCCTGTCACTAACAAATAATCATTTTATTTAAAAATCAACCAAACAAAACAAAACTCCAACCAAACAAACAAAAAAAACCCACCACCAACAGAAACAACAACAAACCCAACCCACAAGCAAAACAAAACTAATGATTATTTCTAAATCTCTGCAGAAAGTAATGTTCACATGGGAAAATGCATTTTCAGAACAGGACAGCTGGTCACTGCCCGGATGGTGACAGAAATTTGCACTGCAAGCATCCTTACAGAGGTGTTTCAAGCTGGACTGGATGAGACTTTGCCAAACCATTCTCTGATAAACTCCTGTAATCCAGCTGGGCTGTCAGCCTGTGTCATCACTCAGGCATATGCATGTTCTAACCATCTTAAGTACTTTTAAGAACATACAACATTTCTAACTATATTACCTACATACATAAATTTGCCCTACATGACCATGCTTGCATCTGCAGGAACAGTTTCTACTGACCATTTAAAAGCATCTTGTCTATTTTCAGTTTCGTTTATTCTCCAAGCAGGATCCACCTGGAGATGGTGCCAGAGTCCCCACCCAGAATGTTAATCAACACATAAGATACAAGTAGTGGCTTTCAGTTGGCCTAGGCTCAACAGAGGTTACCTAGGGGACTCTCTGAAACCACCCAATATTTCCATCTGGAAAGCTCCTTTTAAAATTGTTCAAATGCTTTGCCAAGAAGGGCATTAGGCGTTCTGTCAATCACCTTGTCTCAGGCTGGTATGTTGTCTCCAATCAGTTAATTGTATTATTTATGCAGACAACCAGATGGGAGTTAGGGGTGAATGACTTCAGTGTGCTGTGTGCACACAGGCAAAGTTGTGATATCCTGCTACACCATAGTTACAGCAAACTTGAATTTCATCCTTGTATCACACTTACAATTTAAATCTTGTACCTCTTGCTGGAGAGAAAACTAGGTAAATATACAAATCATTCTTTTCCTATGTTTACATTAAACATTTCTGGGTGAACAACCCTTCAGTTATCTTGACTTCCTAACACATGAATATTAAACACAAACTGAAATGGAGATAAAGTTGAACTGAACGAGTACTGAAGTCCAGAGATGGAAGTTTGTTTCCCAAAGAACCAAACTTTCTGCACGTGAGAAGCAAGAAAAGATAAGGTGTGAAGAAGATTCCTAGCTCATATTTCCCCACAAATGTCTTTCTGGGGAATATTAAGTAAATATTATAACCATCTGTAGTTTTGCTTCTTCCACAGAGCAGCAGTGTAAAAGTAGAAGATTGTATGATGCTCCCAAAGTCCCTTCTGTTTCACAGATGCTAATTGTAAGGTCACGCTTTTGGCATCCTTTCCCCAGTGGTTCTCAATCACTTCTGTAAGTGGGAAGAGGCTTGCCTAAATTATACAGATTTTATATTCCCAGACCTACTTTGTTCAGTCAGACTCACACAGCACTTTCTTTAAGGAGTGTGATGTAAAGCAAAGACTTGAGACATGAGAACCATTCTGGATCAAAAAGCAACACAGCAAAGACAATTCAGAATTGTCTTTCAAGCTAACTAGAAACAAACAATTTCTACCATAGGGCATGCTGACAGCGTGTTTCTTAGGGATCTGAAACAAGACATGATGCCAGTGGTGGAATCTGAACATTTAAAGATTTATTTAAAGGAGAACATAGGAAAATAATTCTTAGTTATGAGAAAAGACACACAAGAAGCAAGTGGCTAAAACTGAAGTACTAGAAAAGTTTTAAACATGGCTGTGATATTCACATTGTGTCAGACTGCCTTGAGATATAAAAGGCTAGACCTATTTTTTTTGAATGCTGTTTTTTATGTGGAGCTTGGAACCCTGTCCAAATAAACCAAGATGTGCAAATGTGCAAATAAACCAAGATAAGAAATTAAGCTATGTGCCACAGCATTCCCAGGAAAAGTCAAACAGTTGAAAGGGACAAGACTGCAAAAAAGATAATGCCCTTTGAAGAATGTCCTTCTGAGCTGAAATGAACAAACCACATGTAGGATGAAGGCATTTCAGCACATTGCATTATCAGAGGACAGGCAACTGGAAGCAGAGTTCAAAGCAGAGGAAAGTTCTCAGTGAAAGTTCTAGGCAGGGCTCTGAAAAAGGCACACATTGATTCTAATAAGTGGCTACAGATATATAAATCTTAGTCACAAACCATTGACCAAGTCTGGGACAAAGAGTGTATTTAGAACAGTTAGGCTCCTCCCTGAGAGAAAGTCTAGAAAGAAAGAGAGTCCACTCTGAAGCTCATGACTCAATGGGATGGCCTCCTTCAGCCATGTATCACATCCATACCCCTTTACATGACACTAACAGTGGAGGAAACTGGAAAAAGGAAAGCTGGAAAATAAGAAAAAAACAAAACAAACAAACCAAACAAACCACAAAACAAAACAAAAACCAGAACCATAAACCCAAAAAACTTTACAGAGTCTGCCCCAAAACTGTGTGGCACTGCAAAGAAATGCTGCTGAAGTGATGCAAGAATATTGCTACTGGTTTGCAAAATCTGACACACAGGAATGCTTTCCAGCTGGAAACTGATGGAAGCTGTGCAAAAAGATGTGCTGAAAAATGGTGTTCAGGGAAAAAAATAAAAGAAAGTGTATAAGGAAACCAGTGTATAATAAAATAAAGTCCTTGAGAAAGGCTTACCATGGGGGAGTCATTCTATAAGGCTGAAAATTAAACTTGAAATGCAGTAACTTAAATAGGCTGTAATTCCCAGGAATAAAAAGCCAATAGGAGGTTTAATAAGTGTACTCTGGTTTGGGATGTGTGTACCCTAAAATAAGTACCCTAAAATAAGCACAAAGGAACCGTCCTTTTAACTGCAAGGGAAAATCAACCCCAGAACAGCAAACTCTGCTTTTCAGATCCGGTGGCAGTAATATATGCATTGACAAAGGTTTCTAATTATGAAAATAAATTCCAGGGAAGATGAACTTCCTGGTAACGCTGGACCTTGGTTATCATGAATAATTAACATAATTAATATGTGGTTAGTTCAATATTGATGTTAATTAACATTGTCATCATAAAAATACAGAAAGAGCCTATAATGGATGCCCTCACTGCTGTTAGTAGGATAAGAGAATTTCTCATTCAGATTGTTTTCTAATCTAAGGGAACTAAATAGGTGTGTTGAACAGAAACATTTTATCTATCCCCCTAGACACACTGAGGAGAGTAGATGTTTTCAAAAAATGAGTAGTGTAAGGGTATTTGACCAGAGAGTGTCTGGTTCTGTAGTGGTATCTGGTCAAGGATCTTTTTCAAAGCAAGAAGTGAAAACAAGGAGGAAACTGTAAATAAGAACATGTGGGGGCACAAACCTGCCCAACACATAAGGAGGGCAATGATGGGAACCAAACCTGGATGGTCACACTAACTGAAGAAGGCATTGGGAGTGTGAGAAAGTTTATTTTAGCAAAGCTGTCTGATCCAGGACCTTGTCAATTTGGAAACTACAGCAGGAAGGAAACAAGAAACAAAATATACCAAGACCTAGAACTAACAAGAAGCAAACCTTGCTCACACTAATAGATGGACTATCAAGAAACCACAGGGTGCACTTCCACAAAGATCAACCTGGACTTTGCAAGTAATAGGATTGTAAACCAGGGGAACCCTGAACTGGGAGTGGTGCAAAAATTGACAGAGCAGTGGAGATGCATAAGGAGATATGCAGGGAAGCAGAGAGTAACAAACAAGGGGATAAACAGGAAAGGGTATAAAAGGGGCCAGTTGTGCATAAACCAGAATCGGTCAGTGCACTTGTCTGGCTAACCCTGGTACCTGATCACCATGGTTTGTCCAATCATCTTATATCTTATTAAACCTTTTCTTAACCATCTTTCTGCACAATATGTATGTTGTAAGTGATCCTGTATGTAAGTGCTATGGCAGCCAGCACCTTGTTTGGGGCAGTCTGTGATCAGTCATGTCAGTGCCTGCTGTGTCCATATCTATATCTCTGGGATTCATGTACAGCTTTGTTAATGTGCAAACAGGGACACAGCAGCCACATCCCTGCACCTAGACAAAAAGCAAACAATCTATTCACCTATGAGAAATAATTCTGGCCAAATCTATTGTGAAAGACTCTTACACCTTCCCACATAGAACTGTAAATAGGATTTGCTGTATCAGGGAATACAACTTATATCAGACACTTGCAAGAATACCTGATGAGCGTCCAATTGGAAAAACTAATGCAGAAAATAACCTAATGTATGTAAATGTGATTTAAAAGAATTATTCAGTCTTGGAAAAAAAAAGATCATGGAATACATTTGCAAAGGCCACAGCAAAAACCAAGTCACTGAGAATAGTTAATAAGACTACTGCCACTGAATGGCTTGGGAATTACATGGCAAATTCATTTTAGCAATTCAAACTAGAGCTCTCCTAACTACTAGACATATTGTTTAAACAATATTCTTCAAAGAATACAGGAACAGTACATGGATATAGAAGAGTGCAAAAGCAGAACAAAAAAATCCTTTGTACTAGTCCTAAATGAAAGTGGAGACCAAGAAACTGCAAATGCATGATCTTGTCAAAACAGGCATCCATGTTTTGTACCAAGAAATGTTAGAATGTGCTGTGCAGTTAACATTTACATTTCCTGAATCACAGGTGGAGTTACTTAACAGGCAGTATACAGACAGCTCCTAAAAGACATATTGAGTGCAATTAAAACAGCATAATAGAGAATGTCTTTTATAGCTACCATAAGGAATGGTTCCTCTTAAGTAATTTTGTGTGGGGAAAGAAGTACAGAGTGTAGTACTGCCTCTGCAAAGATGACCAGTCAACACTGATCTGAGTAGAGACAGAAAAACAGTCAGAAAAGCTGGCTCTGGCACTCCCTTCATAATATATTTGTAATAAAATATTGTAACTGCTGTTTAAAACCTCTTGATCAAAAATCTTAAACATCTCAGAAAAACATCCCCTTTAAGCAATTTGATATACATTAATAAAGCCACAGTAAGGTTGAAAATCTCTTGCCTTGGACTTTGTGAAGACTGGTACCCATTTCAGTCATCACAATGTCATAAAGCAGCTGTTGAGATGGAGAGTTATAGAAGGCGATTGCCCCTTTCCCCACAGAATTCCCTCAAAAGGCACAAATTCAGGCCTTTCAAAAATATTCAGAGCCTCCTTACTGATGTTCCTCCAGGACTGGTTTCCACATCACAGAGCTGGCTGACTAGCAGAGAAAAAAAACCATGCCTTTTTTTGATTAAACACTGCGACAGAGACAGGCAGTGAGAAGGGTCAGCTTTCCAGCTGGGAGTCTGCCACCTTTCTCTCTATCCCTCAGCTCCATGACTCACCCACTGAGAAGGCAAGAGTGAGGCCAATGCACCAAGAGATTAAACTGTCATCCCTTATGCTCTGCAGCAGCAGCAAAATGAATTCACAAAGAGGGTTTTTTAATAACTGTGGCCCTGTTTTCACAGAAACATTACAAGTTACTTATCTCTGCATCTTCTAAGAAGTTCCTAGACAGCGTAACAATCATCCTTTTTCAGTGTGAGATGGCTCCCCAGCCTGTGCTGCCAAAGACCCTTCTCCACTGTTGTTTTTAAAAGGTAAAGTCCATCACTTTCCTTCAGGCTGTTCTCCATATCCTAACCCTTTTTCTATCTGAAATCCTGATCAAGAAATCCACTTCTGCAATAAACTCATTTGGACCACCCTAGTAACACTCATTGACTGCAGTTGAGTATCAGCACAATTTTGGGGGAAATTGGATTTGAACATTGGCAAATTTTGTGAGCACTTACAATTTTATTTTACTTACATCCTGGCCAGGAGGCCCCTGCGGTCCAGGGATACCAGGTACACCACGAGGACCCTGGTAGAGAAAAAACAAAGCCAAATAACAGTACTTATGAAGTGCTTCTTAGATGAAGAGAAATATAACTAGCAGTTAAACAACTGTGGGAGTGTTCAAGAACAAAACTCACATAGCAGTATCCCAGTAATTTCTGTGCCTCAAGGAACTTTGTGTTCGTCACTAAAGTCAAATCTAACATACCTTAATTGGAAAGGTAATAATGACTCTTTATAGGAGGCAAGTTTATGAAAAGGGATGGGTTTATGAATATGGCTGAGCACAGGACTACAGAGGAGAAAAGAAGGCCCAGCTCCTCAGTGCCAAGCTAGCACACTGCCTAGGACTGGAGGATGTGCTGGAAATTCATAGCAGTGTATATTGAGACCATGGGACACAGTTATTTTTTTCACACCAGTGGATTGCATCCTTGTGAAACTGCGTGCTAAAGAACTATGTTTGGTGAATACTGAAATGTAGAGTTTTCTGTACGACTTAAGTGAGAAAAATGCTCAAAAACATTTGTTTAAACCTCTAAGGCCTAGGCTATAGGCATAGCACTGTGCCTTGAAACACTTTGAATGAAATGGGATAAAAGAGTGACACATTCTTTCGTAATACTTTTGAGAGGTAAGATAAAGCTGGCCCCAGGTCATGAGTCTCTACCAACTCTTTCTCACAACTCAATGCAGCAGACAAGTAGCTGGTAATGTATAAGAGAAGTCCCATTTGGAGGGTCAGCCACACCGTGACCCTACCATTCTTGGGCAAAAAAAATTGATTAAACATGCCTTCATGAAATCACTGGTAGAAACACAATTAATATGGTTATCCCCTCCCCATAAGATTTGGGTGTAGTTAGAAAGACATACTGTACCAATGACCCTTTGTCTCCTGGGGGTCCCACAGGGCCCTGCAAAGACAAAAGACACAGCAGTCAAAACACTAAATTCACATCACCTCTTGGCTCATCAGAGTGGATTCCAAAGTGCCAAGATAACAAAAACTGAAAAAAAGAAGGGTGAGGAAAAGGTACAAGTGTGACAGGCGGCTCACACAGATGTTGTTGGAGTGTGCAATACCCACAGGAGGATGTTTAGAGGAAAGATCAGTGGAAGAGTAATGAAGAAATTGAGGTGGGTCACAGAGGAAAAAGTGGAGAAATAAAGAGAGGAAAAGGCACCAGAGAGGTCAGTTGTATGCTAACATAATGTTTGTCTGATCCCAGCACTTCATCAGCACAGTCATAGGATCATAGAACATGTCTCAAGTTGGAAGAGAACCTTTCTACTGGCTGGACACAGCACCCTCACATCTGTTGGGCTGGGACAGGGAAATTTCCCCATGAAGACCACTATATTCAGCTTAACAAAAAGAAAACCATCCTGAAGATGGTGTCTGTGTGCTACTTAAATGAGGTCAAATTAGGGATTCCAGTGAGTTTGTATATGCTATTCATTTGGCAATGTAATTTAAAAAGGTGAGGCCGAGTAGAGTGAGCCACTAGAAGACATCCACAGGAAAACCACAGAAGTGCTTCAGTACCAGTAGCAAGCATAGATGAGTCAACCTGTCATTCCAAACACACCCAAAACAAGACCTGACCTCACATCTCTGGGGCTATGTTTGAACAAATCAGCTCACACTAAGACTTCCATCCCCTTTGTTCCTATTTCAGGGACATAAAGTCACTAATCCTCATACAGTCTTCCATGCAAGATGCCTTGATGCTCTGTTCAAGCAAAGGCTAAAGGCAATTCTGAACCCATATGAACAGGGCAAGGCAGAGCAAGAAAAAAACCCTTCTACTTATGCAGCACACATGTCCATCAAGGAATTTCAGCAAAAGCATGTGAGTTCACCTCATTTCTCCAAGCAGTTCCCATTTCTGCTTCTGCTTCAGCTGGGGACATGCTCTGTTAATGCTCAATTTATAGCTTAGTGGTATGTAAGTAGTAACTCAGTACTTTAGCAAAGTAAAAAACAATAAATCCTTTTACGCAGGGAGCAAAGACCAAAAGAGGTTAGAGGCACAGGAGGAAACAAGGTGAGGGCTCTCAGCTCTGAAGTTGAAAATGTTATACACAAAATTCTTTTACACAGCTAGAAAGGGTACAGGCTGACACCTTTAATTCAGTGTGCAATATGCACTGAAGCAGCTCTGCTGACTTTATTCTGTTTTTTTACTGTGGGACTCAGTCTTTGTGAAAGCCTGATGGATCCCAGAGTCTTTGAACGGGAGCTGAGGATATGATGAATTTATGGTGGAGAAAACCATCATAATAGTTGTCAAAAAGAAAAAAGTATTTAGTGAAGCAGATGAAGTAAAAACAAATAAATCAGGAATAGTGTGGTATGTAAGTGGCTGTTCATCCTGACAGTGGTCAAACAATGACACAGAAAAAAGTAATCTTCTAGTATGAAACAAGTGATGCCTACATTTGGGATCAAACGACTACATTTGTGTTCATAGATATGCAGATGCTAAACCCCAGTGAAGAATAACTTTGTCATCTGGTGTACATCAGGAGGCAAAAGTGAACTCATCTACCCTTGTACTGAATCTAAAAATCAGTAATTAAAAAACTAGCCAGGGCTTAGCGACTTTCAAACAAGCCAGATATTAATTTGCTAATTTCATTTTAATTTTAATATCAATGCCTGAACATTAAGAAATGAAAGAACATCATAATAAATAACACCCAGCAAATCTCCAATCATTGGTAATCCAGGGATGACCGTGAAGGCCATGGCAAAGTCACAGCATAAAACATGACTGACCCAGTCTGTTTGGAGTGGTAAAAGCAAATATTAATTGAGCCTATACCTCAGAAAACTAGTTTTGGCAACCTGTATTACACAGCAATATGACTTATCGTTTCAAGGTGATTTCCTGTACTAATTAGAAAACCTGTATGTAGATAACCAAACTACAAAAACAAAGACTGAATGGTACAGCATCAGGGCAAGTACAGGGGTCATGAAAGAAGGCAAGGTCTCAGATGTCATCTAGCAATTACAGCTAGGAATAAAGTTTGCTTTGCCCCAGATATATTTTACTTGAAAATCAGTGCATATTAGAAGAACTCTGAGCAAAGTACTCCCAAATTCCCCTCCTCTCAAGAGGTGTTCTACATGACAAGCACTGGAACAATTGAACTCCACTGATAAGGAACACCCAAATTTTCCACAGCAGACTCCCAGCAGCCTCCTGATAGGAGGTGAGGGCAGAGCTGTGTGAGGCTCAGCTATTTCTGGGAAATTATGGGGATGATGGCTCTCTTGGAATGCAGCAATTTAAGGAATTCGATTTTCTATTTCCCTGTCAGGGTGCTGACTGTGACACCAATGTGAGCATGTTTGTCACACACAGGATGACAGCAAGGTTATGTCTGCCTAGCAGACCAGAGCTGCTAGCTCAGCACAGACCTCAACTCACATCCACAGCCAATGTGTCAAGATGACATGGAAAAGTCAGGAGTAACAGCCGGTGATATCAATCACTCCTATAGTACTGCTATGCCTTTCTCTTTCAAGTGAAACCAAATGCATCAAGAGCCCTCCCAGCAGACAGGTAAATATCTGAGCCATGAAGAGCAGCCTTTGGTTTAGTTAGCAGTTTGCATCTTCAGAGAGTAAAATGTCCCTCAGGCTCTTGGCACAGCTGAACACAGGCAATGCATCCCCCAGAAGGCAAGCGCTAAGTTTTTGCCCTGCTACAGGTTGCAGCAGAATCTACTACTTACAGGGGGTCCAGCCAGCCCAATTCCTGGCACACCTCTGTCTCCTGGCTGTCCAGGGAGGCCAGGAGCTCCTCTCTCACCCTGAAATAAAGGAAGAAATTAAAAGCTTTGTACATTATTGAGAGAATGTGCTGAATTGCAATCAGGTTTTACAGCAGAACATAACACTGATACATGCTGACCTGATTCCACCCACAGAGAAACAGTGTCACATTGGGACAGCACGGGGACATGGCACAGTTACTGTCACATCATGCCAAGAAAATTGCCCCTTTCCTTCACAGGAGCCCCAGCCCACCTCTGTGAGCACTCACACAATGCCACTGTGTGCTACATCACATAACTGAGTGGGAACACAGCCTCTGCAAATGTTTTAATTTGGTTTAGTGCACAGCATCCAATTGTTTGCAAGGTATTAGGCGCTCTTTTTGGCTTGAGGAAACACTGAGAACCGTAATGAACTTTTCTTTCTCTGTGTTTCTCTGGCAGATGGCTAAGCTGCAAACGTTGCTAAAAAAACAGATTATTTATCGAGGGAAGACAGAATTAGGAATGTTTGGTTACATCTTGATATTCTCCTTTCCTTCATTAACACAGGCATACCTACATAAATGTACAGATAACTGTTTGTAAAAAAATATTTCTACTACCCTCTCTAGAGGACTATATTACAGGTTTCTCCTTAAGAAAACAGGATTTTCAATGGTAAAACCTGCAGAATACAGGCAACTACTTGACACTGTTTAATGGGCATTGTAGACAGAAGGTTAAGAAAAAATTCATCTGAAGTACTCAAATTTAACACCTGTTTTCTTGTTATAGGGAGAAATCAAATAAGATTTTTTTATGGATTGCATTGCAGTTGTGAGATTTGGTCTCGTGTTGGCAGTAGACTTGCAACAATGAATCTTTTTATGTTATTTATTATTACACTACATAAAATGACAGGAAAAATGTTATCTGTGGATTCTGCACATCCAAAATTCAGCCTCTTAACTGAATTCAGCAATATCCTCTATTTTCCCCTTTCTTTCTTCTTAAACTAATCTTATATGACAAAAAACCAAATCTGCAAAGACAGTGAGAAAAAAATATATTCTGATTAGCTCAAACACTCCAGCAGATCCCTTACCTGTTATTTTATTCAAGAACATAATTTCAATGCAAAAAGTCCAACAGTGTTTTCCCAAGCACAATTAAGGCTCTTACCATCCTGTGTTGATATTGAATAGAATATTTCATGAGATTTCTTTTAGTGTTTCTTTCTGACTTTTATACTAATTCTCTGTTATTACATGTGTTCTGAACAGACTACAGTACATTTATGCAGAATGCAGGAAACCAAAAAGAAAACATTTCATAGTAGTGTTATTATTTAAAAATACAGCATCTAGGTGGATCTAGTCTCAAACTGCTATATTCCTACTTATATTATTTACAGAATCTGTTTCAACATCCTGTTCTTCTTAGAATCTAGATAAGGACACAGTCATTTTGAAGAGGAGAATTTCTAACACGTCTGATTGAAGATTTAAGCACAATCCAGATGCTCCCAGAAGTAAAGGTGGTTTGCTGCTTTATTTCTACCTTTATTTGCTGTGTACTTATAAGGAAGTAAACAATACTTTCAGCTGAAGAATTTAGTGTCATTAGCCTCATCAACTAGCAGATCTTTGCCTTAACTACAATATAGGAGTGCAAACTGGAACTATCTGGCCCCATTAAAAACCAATTAACATCCTCCTTGGAGAGAGATGAAGGAACTGAATGTTATAGAGGAGTGCTCTTTGAGGGGCTGACAGGTAGTCTCAAGAGTAGATCATCCTTTAGCTATGCAATATCTCTCCAGCTGTATGCATTAAAGGTCCTCAGTCACAGTTTCCTTGAAAAAGGATGCATTTAGTCCAAAGTCTCGGCTGAATTTAAAAAAGACTGGAATAAATGTTAAATGTGGAAAGTGAACACAGCTAATTTGTCTTAATACCTACATCTACAGACATACTGGAATAATAAAGAAAGGAACCTCTTAAAAGACCATAAATGCATTTTTGAGTGACACAAACTATTTTTCAATGAAAAACAGATCATGTTTTCACTATAACTATTTTTTTTCCAGTGACTGATAGAAGCAGTCCTCAATAAAGCCCATGCTCACCTTCTGTCCAAAGGGTCCTGGCAAGCCTGGTGGGCCTCTTTGCCCCTAAAGTTAAAACCAGGAAATAGTCACGATGCAGCCAAACAGGATCCTGGCCTTTGAGATAGTCAAGGCTGCAAGCATCCCCCCCCCCCACCCTCCTTGCCTCCCACCATCCTGAAAATATTTAATTGATGACATGTAGGCAAAAAAAAAATCAAACTATAACTAAAACCCAGCTATATTTGAATGCTTTTAGGGAACTTCCATCAGGCTCATAACTTCTGTAAAAGGACAGCAGTTACTCCTTGTGAAGGTCTCCATTTTCAATGGCCACTGTGGCACATGGAAGGGGGTTTAGTGCTGAGAAACACAACTTCAGTTCTCTCTGCTTTTTTGGATGAAGCACTGTGATCTGCAGAATTTTGCACAGCCAGGCCTTTCATGTCTTCAGGTAGATAGCCTGTGAGCACTTGTGACAATGCAGCCTAACCCCACCACAGATCCACCACTCTCCTCTTACACTGAAATACTCAAGTGCAAAGCTTGCCAGCAGTACTTACCTGTTCTCCATCTTTACCCTTGCCAGGCAAGCCTGGCTGTCCAGCAGGCCCTGGCTCACCAGCTGGTCCAGGTAAACCCACTTTTCCCTCTTTTCCAGGATCACCCTGTAAAAGACAATCCAGCAAAACTCTTAGCATACTAAATTCAATTCCTGTCTCAGGTATTTCATTGCAACTGATAGATACTATTTTTTTCCTAGACTTCGCGTCCAATTTTCTCTTGGTATCATAGCAAACTCTCTTTTACAAGAAGTCCTTTCCTTCAGTGACCTCAAGGGATTTGTAATTTTCCTTAAGGAAAGTAAAAGGAGACTTCAAAAACATTTTGAGGATGAGATATATGATAGAGCCCTTGGCTTATACATGACCCTGAGATAGATCTCAGTTATCTGGAAGATTATTTGATTGAAGGGCCTGGGATTCATCCCCTTTTAAACTTCAGACAGAAGCATATATGGAGGCATGTTTCTGATTCATTGTTCCTACTCCAGCAAACGAAGATCAAGACTCCATGATGCTGGGCACTGTGCTGTGTATGGGCAAATTATAAACTCCTGACCTCACTGCCAAGCCATGAGATGGGACATAACAGTTAGGTGAGGCAGGCTAAAAGTAAGTGAAGATGCCCTGAAAACCTGAACTAATGGTCCAGTTACAGCAGCTTATCAGGAATGCAGAATTCTCAGTTTCCTAAATATGAAAGGCAGTTTTATTTCCAGCTTTGGATTTACAAGACAGGACTCCTGCACTTAAACCACCAAATCCCTCCTCTTGTCAGGTAATGAGGACAGATGATCACCATTGAAAAATGTGTAGCAGTGACTTCTCTGCATTCAATTGTATCTCAGTGGTTTTATTAAGGTGAATTGTAAAGCTCCAACAGCATGAAAACCTTTATGGCAAAAGAGGTCAGACAAGATGACCCAATGGGCCCATGTGTCTAACCACCCACCTATGAATCCATCTAACCATCAAACCTATGAAACGATTTTCCAGTTCAGAGTGCTTCTGTCCCAGGCTCCTTAAAACGTCTAAGAAGAAAAACAAATCCATGAAAGAACAAACTCACCTTTTCCCCCTTTTCTCCCGCCTTTCCTGGTAGTCCAGGGTTTCCAGGCACACCCTGGAGAGAAAAGAACTTGAAAGCTTAAAACTTTTTTTTAGCCAATATTTGATCCAAAAGCAAATGGATAGATCTGTGTGTTCAGTACAATCTGTCTCAAGGATTAGTGTCAGTTTCACATTTCACAGCACAGACAACCTGTAATCCACAGAACACCACAGAAGAGCCGTGGACCGAATGCTTAAAGGAGGAAGGGGTTTTCACTATAAAAAAAGAGCTGAGCAGCAAAAGCAGAAATTGAATTAAACCCACATTTGTGCATTCTCCTTCTACAAGTAACCAATTTTTTAATTCTATGAAATCTTCAGCAGTTGCTAATCCGTTACCAACAAATCCCCATCAGAACCTCTGTATCAGAGAAGCCAAAATTCTCAGAGTATTGCTTTTTATGGCTAATGTTCTCCAAAGCTATACACTTTACCTCTATTTTAGTTCTCAATCTTTTCATTTTACCTCTGTTTTAGTTCTCAATCTTTTTCACATCTTGGTAGATCTAAGAGGATTCCTTGTAAAAATAGAGATAATTTAGAACTCCAGAATAAAATACTGCAACTTTCTAATAATTTAGAACTCCAGATTAAAATACTGCAACTTTCTAACTCACCAAAACACATTATGGAGTGGTACTCCATTTTAAGATGTGAAATGATGTCTTGGCACCAGTAAAATTGGATTGACCTCCTCAAGGGATGAATGTGATAATTATTTTCCTTTGTACACCACTACAAATTAGTTACAACTATATTAGTTTTTAGAGTTAATATATTCATATTACTGCTACAGAAGTTTGCTTAAAGGAATATGAAATTGGAAAAGGTCTTCATTTTCAATATCATCTTTCAGTCTGATAACTGAGTCACTATATTAATACAATTAAATTTATCTTAACAATTAGTAAAAAGGCAATTTAAGATTTCTTGGATTGCCCAGGTGATAAATTCTGCCTTAAAAAGCCTTCTGTGCTAAACCACTGTGCCTGAATGCGTTAAACCATGGAGCTTAACTGCTGGTTTTCACAGACTCCAGTGTAAACCTAAAGAAACCTCATGTGATAGAAATAAAATTACAGTGGTGGAGCAGGGAGTTGAGTTGTTCCAAAGACTTTTTTTTTTTTTTTTTGCAAACATGAAAAGCTCTGTCATGCACAATTGGTGAACTTCTACTGAGGCAAGGAGAGGAGTATACCATATTGATTTTAAAGCTCTGATTGTAAGATCAAATACTTGAATGCATTCATAATAAGAATGGGAGTTTACCCTGCAATTTTTATATCAAGAAATCACATTTTCAAAATGAAATGAGAAATGAAAATGAGGCAAAGGAAACAAAACCAGAGAGGCAATAAACACCACAGTTTTTTCACATAAAGAGCTACATAAGAGCAAAAATAGCTTTTGACAATTTGGTAAGAAATGAAGCAGCTCCATGCTTCCCTCTTGATACAAATGCATAGGAGAATACGTTTTGTGGACACACCATCGCCAGGTGCCCCCAGATCATTCATTTCAGCTGGATGTAATAAAACACAACCTTTTCAACCTGATAGTAAACACTGTGGAAGGGAAAACTAAACTTATTAAATAAAGAAATCAGGCCACAGATGGGAAACAAATCCACTGGTGCATACATACCACATTTCCTGGCAAGCCTCTTGGACCTGGGGGCCCTGCTGGTCCAGTCACACCCTGTTTTAAGAAAATGAATTATGTGTGCATATGTAATTCACAACTTGTATCACCACAGGAACAAGATGTTCCAAGTGAGACTGGAGTTCATGTCAAAGTGTTGCACATGCACAAAAAAAAAAAAACCCCAAACAATACAGTTTTTGTGAACCACTTTGTAGTTTAAAGAAGAATGAAACAATACAAAACAGATGAAGACCTTAAAATTACCTTCCATTAAAATAGATCCAAAATCTAGCTGAGATATAGGAAGAAAACTTTGGGCTTAGAAACATCAAAAGAACAGAGGAAAGTATGTTGATTTATTATTAAACCAAAAATCTAGGTCAAGAAAATATGGGGGTTTTGACAATTCTTCCTTTCTCTTCTCTGGAAAATAAAACCTAAACTCACTAAATAGATGAACAGTACAAACCTTTCAGAGTGTTATAGATCTGAATAGCAGGTCTTTACTGTCTGCAAGTGAAAGCTTTTTAGGGTGAGAAAGCACACGTGTGTCCCCAAAAAGGCATAAAGGACATGAAAGGATGTATATTTGGGGATTTATGTCTTCATAGAGACGTATGTTTAGGATTACCAGGCTGTATTTAGATGTTTTCCTCTATACTTGACCACATCAGTTTGAAGCTTCTACTTCTGTACTCCCTTTTTACTTGGCACTGGCTGGGGTTCACCTGTCATCACATCTTTGCAAGGAAAAGGATTTATATTAGCATACCTAATCCATTTAGGGTAAGCCAGACAGACTATTTAAAAACATCTGCATTACCAAATGAAAATTATCTGACTTAGAGAAATCCCTGGTACTGGAAGGGTTTGGCAGACATATCTTGTAAAAGGACAATGCAAACAGCTGGGAGATGATGAAAATCTTCCACAGCACAGCTCTTCACAAACTGAATGTCTGTCTGTTCCCTTTGGCTCATTAAAAGAGAGTTAAAGGTTTTCTTATCCCTGTGTTATTTACAGTCACTGCTTCATGAGCCAATAGAAACACTTCAACAGTGGCAGTTTGTGAAAGGATGAAAAAAAAGATGCTTGCATATACTGCATGTTCTTTTTTCTTTTTTTTCTGTTTTGTGTCTTTTTTCTTCCTAAAAAGACTAAGGAACTCTTTAACCAAGAAAGAGAGCTGAAGACAGGCAGTTCAGAGTTTAGGGTCACTGCTAGAGACAACATCTAAGCACAAGCCCAAGAAGGAAAACCATGAGCACAAAGGTGGAAGAAGACATTTCAGTGCTCTAAAATGCTTGATTCGGATTTCCTGTTCCCTCCATCTCACAGACACAAACATCCGCTTTCTCAGTTGCTATTTCAAACAGTCCTTCCATCTTCCTTCTCTGCTTGCAAAGGAAGCTCATGGCCTTTTATTCATCTGCAAATGGCTTATATGGTTTCAAAATAATAAAACAGGACTTGAATCCCTTGCTATTCTTTAGTACAGTCAGACAGTAACAGCACTCCCTACAACACATGCCTCAAAAAGCAGTATGTGATGATTCCTCTGGTGATGAGCCTGTATTGAAGAAAGCAGAACTGACTAAAAAGCCTAAAACCAACCGTGATCAAAAAATAATTCAGGCTGCTGCTGAGAAGTGAGCTCCCTGCAGCAGCTGGCTGCCTGGGCTTGGTTGATATGATAGTGCAGTAACAAGCTCTGCCGGCACCTCATCCAGAAAAGAGGGCATTTTGTTAGAGAGGGAGAGACTTGGCCAACAAAAGATTCACAATTTAAAGCTGGGCTGATTGAGGCATTGATCTGTTTGGTGCAGCTGTGCTTGTTTGCCTACAAGCAGTGACTCTACCAGCTGCAGCTTGGTTGTGCCCTGTCCCCAAGCAGTCTGGGACTACACATCTATGGGGTGTTGACTTCAGTATCCCTAAATGTATGTTACTGACAGGAAAAAGGTTGCAAGGGAAGCAGTTACTCACAGTCCCTCCAGGGGCTCCAGCTTCTCCTCGGGCTCCTTTCTGCCCCTTTGTGCCCTGTGGGGAAAGAAGAGAAATACTGTCTGATTAAAGATGGGATGGGACTGCCTGCCAGACAAAAAGACTTCTCAAGGTGCCCAAACATGCACTAAGTCAAGGGTTTTTGTTAATCAGTTCACAGAGGAATTTAATGGATGAGGCTCCCACTTCTCTGTGCATTGAGAAAACGAAATACAAAAATAAAACCTTGAGGCATAACAAGAATTACTAATGACTGATCAGCTCAAAGGCTGTTTCTCAGCTGAAACTCACAGGCATTCATCTGGATGAAACTTTTTCGACCCTCAGGGCTACTAGCTACTCTATTTCCAGCTCAGCTGCAATGGTCTCCCTGCACAGAGAATGTTTCACCTGTAGTTCTCAAATACAAACTGCTGCTCTCTAGATCACAGTCCAGAGGTTTTGTCCCAGTCCTACACACCATGAAGCGCTTTCTTACAGATTCTGGCAGGACAGAGTCTGCTCAGTGACCATTTACCAGACATTAACACCAGCAGGTAAAAGCTGCATGGTGTTACTGTGTTTTCCATAATGCTAAGACTGCTCTACATGTTCAAGCTGTTATGTGCAATTAATAGCTGATATATATCTTGGGCACAATAGAGATGATGGCAGAAGATAAGTGAGACTCTAATATTAATTTCACATAAGCCATAGCGCATTCATGGTCAGATAGGCTGGGGTTAAATCTGAATGCACTGCAGCATTTTGGCAACATACTCTGGTAACTTTTCTGTGAGACCTGTGGTTTGATGACACCAATACGAGATGCCCTCTTGAAGTATCCTGAAGTTGCAAGGAGTCTCTCAGACAATACTAATCATGCTACAGAGATGTCATATTTCTGTTTTGATTTTCCTCATGTTCTACTGATGCTCAGTATAAGTAAATACCTTTGCAGAAGTCCTTGAACTTACAGAAATCAGGGAGGAGAAATTTGCCATTGGCTTATAAGGGAAGAATTATTTACAGTGATACTGTAAATAATTGAAGGCACTTCTCTCTAGCCATGTCAAAGATTTCTGCAATGCTGGGCCCTCTTACCTGTTCTCCTGCAGGTCCTGGGACACCTTGTCCACCTGGGACCCCAGGTAATCCCTGTAAAAACAGAGGGAGAGATGAAGGAGCTGAAGGAAACTGCTTCTTTCTTCTCCTGAGCAGGAGATGTGCTTTCTACAGAGGCTGTGACTGCACAGGACTCTGTCTCTCCTGGAGGCTCCATGCTGAACGAGAACAGTACAGAATACAAATGGAGTAGCCAAATGCTCAGATTAGCTAGGTCACAATCACTTCAAAAGCTGGTAATAAATACTATAGAATCTTATTGTCAACCAAGCTCTGTCTAGCAAACCCCACAGCCCTCTTTTCAGCAAATAAGGCCCAGAGCTATAAATTAGATGCTTAAATTCATGTGATCATTTAGCTTCCTCTACAGTCAGTACAAAGCTAAGCACCACTGTGGCACTTTCTGCTGAGAGGAGCATTGCAGCTATGGATGGAGCATGCTACACCCACTCCTTCCAAAACAGGCAGCTCTCATGTCCTCTCTGTGTTAAAGTTGAAAAACAAATTAAGAAACACGTGGCTGTGCTTACAGGTTCTCCGCTCGTTCCTTGATCTCCTTTCTCCCCTTTTGGTCCAGGTTCACCCTGATATAAAACAATAAGGCAAAGAGAGAGATTAAAAGCTATTTCCATGGCTGGAAGTCACAGTAGTCCTGTTTGGTAAGAGAGCTTTTTCAATCAGTTATCCATTTGTGGCATAGAGTAGCTTCTTTAAGGGACTTTGAGATCAATGAATCAAAACTGATACTACACATTAAGACTTGTCTAGACTTATTGGAATTTTATAAAATACAATAAGTACAAAAATGTTCAATTAAAAAAAAAAAAAAAAGAGTTTTCCCTCATAGAGAACCATAGTTAAAGAATTTACCATTCCAAAAGATGATCAGTTCAGCTCCAATGCACTAAAAGGCCAGATGATATGACCAACAGCAAAATCACTAGCTTCTTATAGGACCACAGACCTAATGTTATGGTACATTGGCAGAAATTATCCCACATACAGACAGTTCTCTGTTCCACCTATAAGACAGAGGCGTTCAGAGTCTAACCTTGAGCACTTCCTGAGATGAGTCCTACACAGCTTTTCACGCTCTCTAATTCTGTTAACATCTCCATACATTCATGCAGCTTCCACTCCCTCCTGCAATGTCAGTGCACTATTTCATGCCATCACTTTCTAACAGGATTAAATTATCCCTGTTCTTTCTCCTTTTGCCAAACTGAAGATGCTTTCAGACAGGAGTTCATCAGCTTTGTTCTGAATTCCAGAACAATAATCAATAAGTCCATATTTCTGCTTTTTATAAATTGAAAAGGAACAGCACACAATTATGGAACCATCTGGAATAAATAGGCACTACATGAATTCCCACATTTGTATATTTATATGAACATATGTATTCAGGCAACAGCAATCATTATTTATTCATTATTTATCATGTAAAGTGTTTCAATTATGCAATCAAGGAAGAGTAAGAATATCAGTGATTTAAGCTGCACACATACACAAGAAATAGTGATCAGACAAAATGCAGAGCCCAAGACAAATCAGTTTGAGTTTTATTCACATCAACAATTTGCCAATCATTTCTGCAACACCTGAGAATTCAAACTCCATTTGCAAATGATTCTCTAACAGACAAAATAAATGCAACTTATGTCTGTATTTATTATGCATTATGAATAAGTATTATCATCTGTGATAACAGGAGGGATTCTATTCCACATGTAGCATCCTGTTCAATCAGCTTTTAATCAGGCAGTCCCTGGTGCCATCTGGTGGCCTTGGGATTATAGAATCATAGAATCTTTTAGGCTGGAAAAGACCATTAAGACCATTGATTTCAACCCTTAACCTAGCACTGCCAAGTTCACCACTGAACCACGTCCCTAATTATCACATCTACATACTTTTTAAATACCTTCAGGGATGGTCACTCAACCACTGCCCGGGGCAGCCTGCTCCAATGCTTAATAATGTTTCTGGTGAAGAATTTTTTCCAAATATCCAATTTAAACCTCCCTTGGCACAACTTGAGGTTGTTTTCTCTTGTCCTGTCACTTATACCTTGGGACACCACCACCCACTTCACTACATCCTCTAACGTCTCCCCTGAGCCTTCTTTTCTGCAGACTAAACAATTCCTGTTCCCTCAGCCTCTCCTCACAAGCCTTGTTCTCCAGATCCTTTGCTGGCTTCCTTGTCCCTCTTTAGACACTCCATCACCTCAGTATCTTTTCTTGTAGTGAAAGGTCCAAACCAGAACACAATATTCAAGGTGTGGCCTCATCAGTGACTTCCTGCTGGGACTACCTAAAGTAGTTCAAGCAAAGCGTCCTACGCAACAAATCTGTACGGTTGTGCCTGGAAGGTGTTTTCCATATTGGCATTTCAAGCTCTGAAATCCTCTTAAGAGAACAGAGCATCAAAGCACAGACACAGGGCAGTAAATTGGTAGGCAGGAGTGGTGTTACTGAGTGGGAATAAGGGCACATTATTGCCCAGCAAAACAAGACTGCAAAGGGAAGAAGTAACTCAGTGGATAAAGGGAGGAAATTCTTCTATACTATTCACCTTCCTCCTGCTTTTTCCTTGATAATTTGCTTGCAAAGTAATGTTAAATCAGCAAAATTCCAGTGTAATGTCCTTGCACAACCACAAACATGGGTAAAGGCAGCATTTCTTAACCCAGCCTGCCAGCAAACCTGACTGTGAGTTCTTCCAAATTTGCTGAATCCACAACTATCTGCCAAGACTGTTAACACTCTCTGACTGTGCTACACGTCGTGAAGACCTCTGCCCCTGGCAGCTGGACTTAATCCACCACCATCCACTTCTTCCCTACAGCTCAGTGAACAGAAATGATGAGGTGACAGTTGACAGCTGCTACCAGCCTGGGCCAGATCCGTGCTTACAGCTTCCTTGACCTGCCCTCAGCTGTATGCTCCTATAGTCTCAATTATCATGTTAATCATTTCTGTGTCACCTAAAGGAGAGCAAATGCAGCTGTGCCCAGCTGCAGTGGGAGACAGAAAACAAAGTGAGGAGCCACCTCATTTTTTTTACTGCTTTGATCTCTTTCCAGCCATAATGCCACAACTGTGATTCTCACACACACCATCTCCAATAAACAGTTCATGATTTTTCTGCACTACCCTAAATAAACCTGCAAAAGTTCCCTGCACCCCATGGATGAAACTAGCTCCTTCCCTCTTTCTGCAGCACAGACTGCACTCAGACCACACAACAGAGCTGCAGTGATGGGTAAATGGGATCTCAGACTCACTTGGTCAGAGATTTTTCTATTTCTGACAATTACTAAGGTGTGTTTTAAATTACATTGATTTTAACTAACAGTAAGTAAATAGAATAATGGTGCTGCTGCCTTCTATCTAGGCTGTTTCCTGTATCTGCCTGTGTAAGGTGGTCCCTGGTATACTTCATATACTCAACAGAAAACAAAAGGCAAGAGTTGTGTTTTGGAGAGTGTGACAACTTTCAGCACCTTGCTGGTCCTGAAGCTTCTATAAAATAACACGTGGCACTCTCTTAAGTCTTCTCACTGTCTTTTGACACCTTAATTAGTAAAGCTGTAGATTAATAACTATCCTTAGCTTTTCTTCCCAAAGCTAGCAACAGTACACACAGACCTGTGCTACAGTAAGCATCATCACATTTTTCTTGCACATGGAGAAATCCCCAGCAATGTAACCTGCTGACACACTTCAAATCTTTTGTTCTTTAATGTCTTGCAGCTCATTTACAAGAGCAATGCACTTAAAGCAAGAGTGCATTCCTCCTCTGATTGTAGACTACAAAGACCATATAAGATGTCATTGTTCTGTATATTTCCTTTATCAGCAAACTACAAGCCAAGTGAAAAGATTAGTCAAAGAAATCTTGTTTCTATTTCCAGTACTACCTCACATTCCTATTTCCCTTCCTCAGCCTCTGAAGAAACTGGCATATGCACATTATTTTCTAAGGGCACACTTACAGCCTACCTCTGTCAGTTACACCTGCTGTAAAGCCTCCTGGTCCTCACCAGCCTTATTCACATACCAGTGGTGTAATCCTATGTAATGCTAGATATTTCCCACTATGTGCTTCAAGCAAGAAATAAAACTTTGGGTTACACTTCATGTAAGAGGCTGGGACAGCATACAGCTCTTTGCCAGCAGTGGTTGGTTTAGATGCTGCTGTTACCAAGAAAGACAGCTGAGGACTTATCATGGCTGGTTACAATAGTGAAGTTACCTGAAACCAGACTCAAGCTGACTTCTTTACTGAAGCATTTAAATAACATGGAAAACAGTAAGGTTCTGTGTGTCTCATGAAATACAAGAGGCAATAAGCCAAAGGCCATGTTTACTAAAGATGTTACTTACAGGAATCCTAGGGTATGGGGTGAAGAAGGCTGTCTGGAAGAGAAACCAGTTAAAATAAGCATTGCATGTTTTCCTTGAAATGCAATAACTTACATATTCTCTGTGTCATGGCATATTACACATTCCATATATCCAACAGTGTGTTTATAAATGAGCAACTCGTTGTAACATCTGGCTGTTTTTGGAAAAAAGCCTACAAATATCAGACGTTCCCTAGAGTATTTGAAACATGAACATCATTACAAAAATATCCTGTATATCCCACTGCTACAAAAAGCCAAATAATCTCTAACGTCCTTAGAAAGTCTACTATTAGCAGTCTCTAGCTTACTCTTCCACTTGGTGCTATCTTCAGTATTATTAAATTTCTTAATTCCATGGCTGATCTTGGTATGTTCTTGCTCTGCTTTGTACCATGTCCAAGATATATGCATATCAACATGGTTATTTTAAGGATTACATAGTCATCTTAAAGGACTAGCCACAAAGTAAAAAAACAAAACAAAACAAAACCACAAAAAAAACCAGAATCCATTTTTTCAGGCAGTATCTAGCCATATTTTGCTGTTTGTAAGCTTTCTCCACTTTGACAAAGTCTAATTAGTTCTCAGTATTGTGACCACATCATTCCTGTGTGAGATATATGGAGTCTTCCTACATGATGTTATGAAGCATCCTTTGCCACAGACTAAAGAGGCCCAACCAATGGCACAGAACTATAACACCTCCTCCACTGCTGCATGAAGATCTGTAAGTACCTGATTCTCATCCACAGTCCTTGATTCAAATTCTCTCCATAATGTGACTGAGGCAGTTGCAACCAGTGGTGAGGAACAAAGCTAATAATTGGATATCTGCCCATTTTTCTGAGGAGCTGTGACCAGAATCAGCAATCCTGCTGTAAGCCCAGGCCTGTTTCTAGTGCTTACTGCAACCTGCTTACTCAGATTTTGCTGGAAGGAACTGTTAGGTTTATGTATTTACATTCAGTGGATGCTGGTTGCATTGCCTATGATGAACTCCACTGTAATTGTGCTCATGCTCCCCAAAGCAAGTTTACAGGCTTATTTTTAAAACAGTAAATGTTTTCTTGGCCTTTTCTTTTTTTTTAATTAGAAGAAATGGTACATGGTATGTCTGGTTTGCGTGTTGGCTCCAGTGCTGAACCCAGAATGAACTCTGGGGATGAGAGGGTCTTTCTAGGGCTACATCAGAGCAGGGCACTCACTATATGTGGTGGAGGTTTTGGGAGGCTACAGCATTGCTGAAGCTGAACCCTCTACCTTGTAAACTCTTCTCAATGAGGAGTGGAACCCTCTGTTCTTTCCTGGAAAAGGGTAAATCGGTTGCCAAGAAGACAAGATGTTGTTCACTGGTGTCTGTTTGGAGCCAGTCTTATCTTGAGACCTCAACTGGAAAAATCCAGCTTAACCTGGAGAATCTGAATAAACACGCTTCCTATTTCCACTGATGATCTTCTTCAGTAAGCACCCACAGCTTCTAAACAAGTCACAAATTCAAGTGCTACCACAAGGCAAGGGCATACAGGAATGCTGTTTGTAAAGAGAAAAAGGAGGGCACAACCTCCTCCAAAAATTAAAAGACCAAATACACCTTGATACCACTTCTGTAAAGCAAAGTGAGACAATCTCCAAGTAAATGCTTCTACAATTTCTGCAGAGAAGTAGGGATCTTGAAAAGCTTTGAAAGCTTTGTTTCTCATGAATTAGTGTGCAGGAAGTGAGTTGAAGTGAGTTGATGACTTAATTTTACAGGAAAGAATACAATGTTACTTACTGTTCCAGGTAAGCCTGGTGGTCCAGGGGAACCCATGTCACCCTAGAGAGAGGAGGAAAATATAACTAAGGATATAAAAAGATGCCCCAAAAAAATTCAACAGTATCAGCCAGAAGATGCAACATTACCAGATGAGATGTAACCCAATGACAACCTGTCAGCTCTGAGACACTGAAAATCCTATAGCACTTCTCTGATGGGTGGAATTTACCACATTGCTCTGGCTGGAATTTTTGCTGTCTTTTCTTTGTTGAATACAGGATTCCTACTTTGCTGTCTTTATCACATTATAACTTTATCATTGATCTGGCTTCACAAGTCAATGTATTTATGATTTTACCCCATCCTGTGTAGGAGTGATAAGGAGTTTAATTTGCATTTTAAGTTAAAGATGATCAAAATTCTTGATTGAAAAATAGGCTTAAGCAAAACTTCTTTTGTGGGTGGAAAAAAAATTTCTAACGTTCTTCATCAAAAATAAAGATTTTTAAATCCAGTTCTTGCCCTTTGTAGATTGGGAAAGTTACCAATAAACTGAGGGCTGATATATCCTAAGAAGAAGAATAAAGTAGTACCTAATTCCTCCTCATGGATATTGCCATGATAATGAGGGCAATTTTTTCACTATACAACCATAGGTATCTGCAAAGTCAGTGCTTCATGTTCACCTGCATGTTAGCAGTAGTTGAATGTAAATTTTGGTGGACATCACCTTTGTCTAGGTCTCTCATTTTCACTGAAGTTAATAATATTGTGATGGCAGAAGCCCAGACCATTCCTTAAATTATACTTCTAGCACATTACAGGCAGGCACAGAGAAGTTCTTTAGAATTTAATTTCAGCCTCATTTCCTATTATAAAGAAAGAAAAGTTACCTTGAATTAAAGAAACTGTCCTTGGATTTCATCAGCTGTGTACTGTTTACTGCATTACTCAATAAATATTTGTTTCTGTCCCACACAGTTTTCTCTGCTGCTTCTCAGTATGGCTTAGTTAACAGGCTTCTAATGTCTCTAATCATCCTCAGATATTCTCCCCTGTCACGTGTCACCCTTACCTCTCCCTTCTTTCTTTTCCAAGGAGGAGAATGCTCATTTCATGACTCACCTTTGCTCCTCTTTCACCTTTCAGTCCTGGGAAACCATCTTTTCCTTTTTCTCCCTAAAAGCAGGGAAATGAAAGGAGGAAATATGCATTGATTTGATTGCATCAGTCCCTCTAGAATGTTTTACATTTTCAGTTGATCTTACCTACCCTTCAAGATGTAATGCAAGTAATTGAAAAGGTAACATTTTAAAGATGGCTTCATAAAATTCACACTTCTACCAAAAGGCAATGAACAGCAATTAAGTTCATGGAAAGGAAAGCACGAATTCAAAATCAACATGAATGTAGAAGATCTTACTGCCTGATGCACTTATAAAAAACATATTTTTTGTATTTGCCCCAGAGAGGCTACAGAGCAGAATTTAAGACCCAAGGTGGACAGTCGTACTCCTGGTTCTGTTTGTGTTCAAGATTTCTGAACCATCCATTCACTGGTGCCTACCTCTGTATTTTGCCCAGGTCAGCTTGTCTTCCGAATGGGAAATGCTTAACAAGGATGATGTGAATACTCCTTGAAGTGCATATAGAAAATGTATTTATCCTGCTTCCAATTAGGAGCTCTCTGACCTATATTTCCATGATTGTATAGAGAGAATATATTCTACATCCTCTGCTCTACAACACATAGAAAACAGAAAACTGATCAGTAAGACGTCAGTTGATTTTTAGATACTTCTTGATCACCTTCAAGCATATGGTTAGTTTTCAGGAGTACAGGCCTCATTTGCATGGCTAGTTTTACTGTAAGGCCCCTGATCCAACTATTTTGCAGTATGTAGATACCTCTGCTGGTCTGGAGATAGCCAAGTGATGCAGTAGACACCAGGACTTGGATGAAAGTTAGGCCATCAGAAAATGATCCAACTATTTGGAGCCCTCTCCAGGCCTCAGTGACAAGAGAAATTTTTGGTCATGCAGTTTTGTTTTGTTTTGTTTTGTTTTGTTTAAGTGTTAAATCAAGCAGGTATTTCTGAAAGTAAAGCCTAAATACCACTGGACCTCCTCTACTGCTTCATGAGTCATAACCTTCTGCATTCAGGATAGGTGCTGTTAGTTAGCACTTCATGTCAATCACCTGTTCACCACAGCAATCACACCAAGAGAGGTCATCTAGGGACACTCAAGATAAGTTCTCCTAGTGCCAAATAGTCCCCAGAAATCAAGCTGTGGTTCACAGTAGCTCACCTGATCTCCTTTTTCTCCTCTCAGTCCAGGTAAACCCCGAAGACCAGGAAGACCTGCTTCACCCTGAAAGCAAGACAAAGAAGTGTGTGAAAGCTAGAAAGAAGCATCAAGAATAGGTTTTATTAATAACCTCATTACTCTCAAATACAATTACAATTGGCAAGGCAGAATGGTTGGTCAAATTCTTCTTTTACTCATGCCAGTTAAAAATACATCAAGTCTGCTCCTCAGCATAGGGTAATCTAGCCACAGAGCCCTTAGCCTGGGGAGGATGAAACCTTGATTTAGCTGTCTGTCTCTTTGCATGTCTGATAATAGACTGAGAAATGTTCACAATGACTGCAAATTATTTTTACTTGACAACTAGAGATACGTTACATATGGTCTATGCTGTAGGCCAGAACCTGCCCCAGTGTTTTCATGGAACTCATTATAGATGTAGTTTGCTGAGAGAGAATGAGATTAATTTGATTATCAAATAATTTTTTATTCTTGGAAAATCACTGCTTTAAACCAGCTAACTCCTGACCTGTGATCTCAACAGCTATGCATTTTAGGAAATGGGAGGACATTTCCCTGGTTCTTCACCGAGTGCAGTAGTTGTTTACTGACAGTCAAATCTCAATATATTGACTAAGATAACTGTGCAATGTCTCTAAGTTAGCTGTGGTTATTTCCTAGCAAGAATTTATAGCTTAGAAATGACAGAATTATACCTTGCAGCATGTAGTTACAAATAACTTCCTCATCTTCTAGAACCCACACCCTGGGTTAATGTGAGGTTTGAAGGAAAATAAGCACTTTTAAGCCACTCTACCTTCCTTTTCTTCCCTATCCACCAGGAAGGTGATTGAATTTTCCCTGATAGAATGAAAATTTTGATTTAGCACATTTTTGCTGTGCAATTCTTGCATTATTCTGTCTTGTCTACTCTTGTTGCATCTTCAATCACAGATACAAATGATTTGCATGGAACTCATTATTGGCAAATAGCTTTGTTCTTGCAAGTGGTCAAAATTTATATCACTCTGACAAGTAGGCCTTGCTGCCAAGACTATTTTTCCTGCTCACCTGCTCCCCAGGTTGGCCACGGCTCCCTGGTTCACCCTGGAAAAACAAAAGCCAAAGTTTAACAGTTGCAGTGACCTGACCCTTTTGTAAGAAAACTTAAAGAAAACTTTCTCATTAGTAAAGTATTTCCCCAATGGTTCTGGTCCTCAGATATACTTGGTGAAAGTTACTGGTAAACTGAGGGTTGATATATCCTAGGAAGAATAAAGTGGTACCCACCTCCTGACAGCTATTGCCACTATAATGAGGGCAATTTTTTCACTGTACAACCATAGGCATCTTCTCCAGTTTAAAACTATTGCCCTCTTGTCCTATTACTACAAACCCTTCTAAACAGTCCTTCCCCAGCCTTCCCGTAGGTCCCCTTCATACAGGCTTCCTGGAGCCTTCTCTTCTCCATGCTACACAGCCCAAATTTTTTAAGTCTCTTCACAGGAGAGGTGCTCCAGACCTCTGAACATTGTGAGGACCTCATCATTTTGTAAGAATTTCTCATCAGTAAAGTGTATTCCCCTATATTCCTGGCCCATGTTCTTCTAGCTGCTCATAAGGCACAGAAATTGCCTTTTTGATGGCTTAGGAACACAGACCACAGGGAGCCAATTCAAAGCCGTGGGCAGATGTCCTTAAACACATAGAGAGAGAGCATTTAAACTGTTTGGTATTTTGGAACATCATGAACTCTGACAGACAATGAGCCACATCTGCTCATCTTCTTATGCCTCCAATTTTAGAGGAATTTTTAATCTGACTTCAATATAAGACCTTCCAAAATTACACTCTGATTGACACAATGGCTATAGCAAACTATGAAATAAAATACCTTACCTTAGGGCCAGCTTTTCCAGGAAAACCTTCCTCACCCTTTTCCCCTTGTTCTCCCTGCAGTGAACAAAAGAAGTTATATACAAACTCCTCTGGTAGTGCAGCATGTTTGCAGGCAGCAGAAAGGAATATTTTGATTTGGTTCCTCAGTATCAGCCTGAGGATGTGAATGGAGACATTTCCTGGAATGTTTGTCCATTTTAGTGCTGTTTGCAATCATATCTCCATCATGATTCACCCTGATGGAATACTTCTGGAGTAATATAAAGTCAACCACTCTTAAAGATATCCATCCATAGAAAACTATTGGAAAAACCAACCTGTTATTCAGTTTCTTCAACTCTACATTATTTCAATTAAGAAAATGAAGTACTTGTAGGATTGGGACCTTGTCAACTGGGCTTTCAGATAAATATATTGAAACTGATTTTTCAGTGTGGGTGGTGTCATCATGGAAAGCAGAGAGAGAAGTGGAGTAAGAGCTAAATGTGCTACACTGCTGGGAAGTGCTATGCATAGGTACTACAAAGGGCTGTGGATAAGATCCAAAGATTTATTTAGCCTCAGAAATTGGTAATAGACTCCAAATTATGCACCTTTATTCATCAATAAATGGGAGCTGGGGATTCTGCTAAACCTGGGTTCATGCACTCAGTGCACTCAGCTGAGAGAGACAAGTAAAAATCTAGGATGTTATTGCAACAAGTAGGAATAATAATGCTCAAGTATCAGAGACAAGACAATGAAATCCAAGGTGGTAGATGGCTACGAGCTGCTGCACTTATCCTAATATAATGTCATCACCCCCAAAGCCTAGCTTAGCTTTCATAGACAAAATATGGCACATTTCTTTGATGCTTATCTGCACAGCAACAGCAAGTTAAACAGAGTGACTCCAACCTCTAAATCTGCAATCTCCCTTCTCTCACTGCAAAGACAGCAGAGAAGACATCTCTTGCCAAACTATCATGTGTAGAATTTTGCAAATGGGCCATGAGTAAGAAATAATGAAGAACTGTCTTTCTGCCACACAGATCTGCAGAAACTTTAGGGGTATGGTATCTCTTCTGCCTAGATTTTCAGGGAGGAATTGGAGGCTGTCACACTTCTTTGTTCTTCCTCTTTGTGCCTTGGACATGTATCTTGCCAGTCACTGGCTTTCCTGAGTGATAGTAGAAGTGTATCTGTTTGCAGTGCTTGGATGTGTTTGCCAAATAGGATGCAGTAACTGAAGACTGGAAGAGGATGTCTCATCACTACTTACATCATCTACTTACAAGCAGCTCCATCTCTACAATGACTCAGTCCAGTGCCATCACATCAGCTGAGTTGGCCCTGGAGCTTCAACAGTGGCTCAGTGGTGTGGGATTGGTGAGGTAGTGTTTGGCTCTGGAGATGTAACCCCCATTCCTGATTGTTAGGTCAACCAGATAAGTTGCCCAGGTAAGCAGCTTAATACCAGTGTACATGGTGTCACTTACCTTTTGACCTGGAAGCCCAGGAAGTCCATTTAACCCATCTTTGCCAGGCAATCCCTAAACAAGAGAAAATAGTAAGTTGCAAGTGCTCATTCT
Organism: Indicator indicator; assembly: GCF_027791375.1. NCBI lineage: Eukaryota > Metazoa > Chordata > Aves > Piciformes > Indicatoridae > Indicator > Indicator indicator. Next base: position 19,789,115 of record NC_072021.1, read on the forward strand.
TTCAGTCATTAGCAGCCAGCTGAGCATAAGCACACTCGCTTCAGGTCACAAAAAGAAAAACCACCTCATGGTTTTACTTTTTCCTCACCAGGAATTAAAATACACCAAAGTTCTCACAATGTACATATCTGCTCAGCCCTCTTTCCAGTATCCTAGTTTTGGCAAATGACCACTGGATGTCAGTGTTGATACAGAGAAACAACAGTAAAGAGGTTGGGTTTTCAGGTGGGTCTGTTTTTGTTTAGTTGTGAGGTGGTTCTTTTTGCTTTGTTTTGTTTCTAATGCACTGTGGATTCTTAAATAACTTTTTAAACTACATTTTTACTTATTATTTCTGTAATTCTCTACTATCCATAGCTGCAAAGATTTTTTTTTCAGTCTATTTCTCCTTTTAAATATTGGTAATTTCATAGACTCCTAAAATTAAATCATACAATACAGGAGCAAGATAAGAATTATTTCCTGCAAAGTATTTAAAAGTGTCAGGAAAAATTTTCTTCCCTTTCCAAGTGTCAGTCAATCTCCAGACATTGCAGTCTGCAGGTGACACTTCTTAGCACTATATATTTCATAATTTATCTTTCTTTACTTAACAGCCAGCAGAAATTGCTATGCTCTGCTAACTCTGAGATTTCAGTTGTGAGTTCTTTGGTGATCTGATTCAGGAAACTTCAGGTTTGGAAGAACAATATCTTGCTAAATGTAAACTTTTGGAAGATATCCTACAAAGAAAACACCACAGTCCCAGTGGGTAAGAATAGTGGAACTGCCTCTGGGGTAATTCTTATTACAAAAGGCATCAGAGCCTAACATCTGTGTTAAAAGCAACAGTACTGGAGCCACATTAAAACCTTTGTGTGCAGACAACCTGAGGGAAATGAAACAAGAACTTGAGAATTAAAGCACATGAAGTCATGAAGAGCAAGGAGGCAAGGGAAGTAGTTCCTCAACACTTACAGCTGGTCCCGGTGGTCCAGTTTTACCAGCAACTCCAATCTCTCCAGGCAATCCCTGAAAAATGAAATCAGAACAAAAATGAATAAATCAGTATTCCTGTCCTTTGTGGCAACCTCACTGGAGGTTGCTGCTTTCGGTTTAATTGCAATTTGCCCTTCTGCAGCAGTCAGCTCTCTGCCAAGAGGAGGGGGCTGTAGACACTGATTAATGCCCAAGTAACACCAACATGGTTCCAACACTCAGCACAGAGAAGCTGTCCTCTAGGACCAGCTGTAGCTTTTTGGTGAGAAAACACAAGAAAAAACATACATTGCCAGAGACCCTGACTCAGTTGCCACTGACAAGTATGGCCTCCCCAGCTGTTCTTTCTTCTCCTTGTTATAAACCAAAAAAGCCCCAAGCTTGTTTTCTTACTGGTGCTCCAGGTGGTCCAGCAATGCCTGGGGGCCCTGGAGGTCCCTGTAAGAGAGGAAGTAAAACCAGTTTATTAGACTTTCTGATATTGGCTAAAAGTTTCAGGTCCTTCCCTGTTAGTTGAGGCCCCGTTCAAAATGGGCAAAACCACTGAGCTTTATTTCATTGACTTATATCAAAAATTGCAAGACGCCAAACTGAGCTCCAAGGGAACTAATGCTCACAAGCAGAACAGGACTTCCTGCTTACACCACTAATTACTGTTGCTACAAGATGAGCTCCATTCACTTCTGCACAAGAGAAAGTGGAGTTGAAGGTCATCAATTGCAGCATAAAACACAAAGCTTATCCAGTGGGACTCCTTGTAACATCCAGCTCAATTTAATCTTGGTTCATGTTGTTTCAAAGCAAACAGTTTACCTCTGCAGAAGATCTCTGAAGTAAGTAATAAATAGAATAGGTTTGGGGTTTGTGTTTTTTTTTTTTTTTCTTTTGGAGAGGACTAGAGGTAAAAATATGAATCTAAGAATATGGAGAAACAATGTACTGAATGAAGCTTTTTAAAACAGATGTGCCACCATTTCAGTGCCCTAAATGTACATTCATACTTGAACATATGTTCAACTGGAAATGTCTGAACAGTCCTTCCTCTTCTCCCTGCAACAACTATTTCTCTTAGGGAAAATATTGCCTCAATAGCCATCCGATTTTCAAAGGTATTTATTTTGTGTATTGAGCAAATTGTTACATTTGGCTCCCTATCTGATAAATTTGCTTCCATGCTCAAAAGATCTTAACAGGTTGCCTGCAATGCAGAGGTGTTTGTTACTTACACTGTAGACAAGATAGCAATTCTCCTGTGCTCACAATGAAGCAAGTTTTCATGTATTTTTTTGCTCAGGACTTAAGCAAACATGAAGATGGATGTGAGAAACGGTTCTGAGTTGAAATTTTACCCTAGCTGTCTCTTTCTGTCTTTCTAATACAATTATTTCATTCATTTTCAGTTTTCAGCACAGGGGGAGTTTGGTGTGCTTGTACTTAAAAACACAACAGAATACAGTGGTAAAATTCAGCCAGAAGGCAGCCTCTCACCAATAGATGGGGCAAGGTGACCACAAAAGGAATCTGCAGATGCGCTTGCCTCCCGTGATATGCTTTCATTGCACCTCTGAACAGACACAGTCATCCCACCAACAACATTAGCTTTTGCAGGGTGCCTCAAATGTGAGCACAACTGAAAAATCCTCATAAAGATGTGCTTTGGGATGTACTGATACTGCTGATGAAATTCCTGGGGAGCACTGTATCAGCTCCTGGGGATGCTGGTTCAGCAGCTATTGTAGGAGACTCCTACTGTTAAGGAGCTCTAGTCCCATCACGGAACATCTGGTCAAGACCATTTATCACTTAAATCACTTTGCCATTCAAATAAAAGAATCAACAGAACAAATCAGCCCAGCACAAGAAAAAAATGCCACACTGGGGACAACTGGAAGGGGTGACCCCAGACACCATGGACCTAGAAGCTCTGCATGGGCCTATTCTACCTCTACAAGGATAGCGTTGCTGAGAGACCCTGCAGAAAGTATGGGCTCCAAGAAGGGGCTTCCATGAAGTGTGAGTGGAGTATTGGGGAAGAAGACAAAAGTACCTTTAGAAAACCAACAAAATTCAGCAACAGAGGAGCCCATGCCTAAGTGCAGGAAAGAAAGCTCAAGGTTTATCTTTGAGATTTTCCTTGCCAAATCCATTGGTTCCTTCCCAACAGCCTAATTTTGTTCTCTCTCCCTCTGCCAATAATTGAACCACCTCCCCCCACCAAACACATATTCTCCATGGTTCTCCTGGAAGCTTCTACCGTGAGGTAAAAAGCTCCAGGCAGGACCCCTCCTCAGCCCCAGCATCCTGAAGTAGGATGCATGTTACATCACACAGTAGGCAGGTGGCAGTCTGCCCCCAAAACAAAGTCTCACTCAACCATCTGTCAGTAGCCAGCATAATCCCTGAAACATAAGGTGATACATCCTCCAGATCTCAACTATTTTTCATAATAACTCTTCATATTTTCACTATCCAACACAGTGTTTAACTATTGTCTTAAACTTCCCATATTCTGGATCTCAAAACATAATGCAACCATAGGTCTTGAAATGGAAGCACACTTGCACCAAATTGTCACCAATAATTCAGTTTCATTGCTCTACCTGACATCAATCATCTGGGACATCATGCCCAAGAATGGTTTACTCAAATAGCTTCACTAGATGTTGAATCAACAAATATTACACCCACTAATGGAAAGCTCTTCTGACAAAAGCCCCTCTCAAATGGACATAGACAAGACAGCTTTTCATAACGACCACCACTATCCCTGGCAGATGCACAATGTGCTGACCAGTCTGCTCCAACTGACTGCATACAGCAGCACATTTACTATTTTAGTGGATTTCCTGCTTTCTGTAGCCTGAGTACAGCAAGGGACTGGAATACAGAGAAGTAAAGTGGCACAATCAAGACAGTTGCAGAAATACATCATACTTATCCTTTATGGACCCCTCACTTTTGCTACTGTCCACAGCAAATCATTTCCACCCATGTATAAAGGTCTGTGTTTGCAGCCCTTTCCCTGACTTCTGTGTGTACTTCCAAGCAAGGGCTATTCTTTCTAAGCATTTAGAAAGGACCAAACTGACAATTTACTTGGGATTAAAAAAAAAATTACCATAAAACAGGGACAGCAGGACAGTAATACTTAACCTCAAAATATCACAGTTTTCTTTGCTTCCTTTTTATAACTGAATCCAGATTAAAGTATCTGATTCAAATGATCACCTTGTTCAGAGACCATTTGATGAATAGATTAGGGTCCCTGTCCCAAACCCAGACCCCACTATTGTTCCTTTAAAACTCTCATCTAGAAGTAAATAATCAGGTAGTGGGTTTTTTTCTGTCTGGTAACGACTTTGATGTATGCTTCCTACATGCTGAAGCAAAAACTGAAACAGAAAAAATTTAATTTTAAAACAGGACTTGACAAACACAGTTTGGAAAACAAATGCAAAACAAGGATCTTTTATCAAAATGTTCAAACCAAAACATTTTCAAATTGTTGCTTTGAAACAAAACGATTTCAATGTTCATTAAAATCTAAATAATGTGTAGAGTTGTATGTGTATCATGGGGTGAGATGTCTTCAACAACATCAGGGGTTGGAGGTGTGGATTCTTTCAAGTTTGTTTTTCATCCATCTCAATTTCTCAGACAACAATGCAGGGACAGTTCTCAAGAAGGAAATCTGACACTATATTGGAGGAACAGCTGTGCCGGTCTTCCAGGATCCAGTAAAGGATGCTCTCCTCTTCAGTGTGTACCTTGCTGAAAGACAGGCTGGAAAAGGGAGAGCTCTTAGTTTTTGTACTCCCTAAGGAAGCTCTGAGAAGGAACTAAAACCTTTGTCTGAGACTACATCAGTAGGCTGCTTGCCCCAAATCTCTTTTCCATGGAAGCAGGGAAGGCTATGTCTTAGAGGGAAGTGAGCAAATGCCATTCCAAGATGGAAATTGAAGTCTGATGGCTTTTCCAGGTGTGTGTCTCTGAAGGCAAAGCTTGCACAGACACATTTTCTGTATATTATTTCATGCCAATAACTGAATTCTCTTACAGTGTGAGAAAGGCCTAGATAAGCCCTTAACCCAGACTGTGGTCTGGATTTTTTAGGCAGGGTGCCAGCTTTGTGAATAAGAACCTCCGAGACACACAGGAACATCCTGTTTGATGCCACAATGACAGCGAAATACATAACTACAGGTGATGACAGACTTTTCCCCTCCAGTGTCTGTGCTTATCTCCATTTCAAAATCAATTACTCCCTGCAATTTCATCCCTCAGAAAGTCTCCACAGACCCTTCCTGTCAGCTTTGTTCTCTTTCACCTTTACTTCCACATCTCCCCATCAGAAGTGAAGCTGTTGCAGCCAGTTTTGTGGAACAGTCTATTTGTCTCTCTAGGTCCCTTGTTACTCCAGTTATCCATTTCTCTTTGCTGTATCTAAGTGGGTTGCGGGATCAGCTCCTCAAATACGTTTCTTTATTTGTCACCTCAGGCACTACAGTATTCACTACAACCACTGTGAATTATTTTCAGTAATGCTGCATTAGAGCGTCATTTATCTCTCCTTGATTAAATCCTACCTTACAAACCAAGACAAAGAGGATATAGAGAAAGGCTGTTGCTGATGACATTGAAAACCAAAAGCCTGAAGAGCCAATAGATCTGAGCATTTACCCAAGATGCATGCTCTATAGTCAGCTTCAGTGATAATATTCATAAGGGGATATAATATATGTAGATATATGATATATAGATGTAATATCTAGAGATATATGAATTATATAGATATAATTCATAAGGGGATGAAGTCTCTAGTTATTTTACCAGGTGGTATTGTGAGTACCAACATTATTTAAAAAAAAAAAAGTTTTCCTATCAAAAATTTTCTGAATTGTCTCTCCAGCTCTGTGAAATTACTGAATAAAGTTGTCTTTGTACAAAGCAGTCTCTCCAAGAGAGTTTCTTGCTTCCAGTGAAAGGCAGTACTTGTTTAATTTCATCAGTGTGTGTAAGATATGGACATTAACTCTTTTGTCTGCAGAGGAAGATTTATTTCCCTGTATTCACTTTCAGTTGGTTTACTGAGTCAGTGCAGCAAATGAGAAAAACAACAAAAAAGCCTCCCTGGTGGTCTTTCATTTCAGTACTATTAGTGATCTGCACAGGTGAAGACTTTTTTTTTCTTTATTTTTGTTAAAGGTACAGATCTTATTACAGATAGCTTAGAGCAATATCTTCCAATTTCAAGCAGCACTGGCATAGTTTGAATGCAAACTGTGCTTTGCAGCTGGGGCCTGTATCCTTTTTGTACATTTTCCTGTATTAACTTGCATTATAAAAAGGACGTTAAGGACACCATGAATTTCAGAGGATATAATTTATTTCCTGAATCACTTTAGAAAAGCTGGGATTGAGCTCATACCCTACAGACAAGTCTATACTAATTAAATCACTGCCAGTCATGTCCATAAATGTACAGCTTGTACTGGTCTTCCTTGCAGGTCTCAGTTAAACCATGAGGTTATCCAGGAAAAGGCAAACCTCAATAGCAGCCCCATGAGTGCAAGCATAAGGTAATCTGTTTTTGTTTACATCTCAGAGTTTTGGCTGTTTCAGAGGTGAACAGAATCTACCTGCTCAGCTTGGGGAATCTAGAGTGGCTCAGTGGACAATTTGTAGGTACCTGCTTCAGGAGAGCTTTGGCCTCACTGAAGATATCATAAAGAGGGGCTCAGAAGGCTGCATTCCCACCTTTGTGCTTACATTTGAAGCTGAATCTCAGCCCTGGAAATTCAGTGACACAGGGCTCACAGTGTCTGAGCCCTCAGTGCTGGGGCACCAGGTTCCCTCTTCTGAGCCTGTGAACACAGCCTGCATGGCTAACTTAGCATTCACTGCCTAACTGCAGGCCTTCTTCCTCTTCAGGATATCCCTCATGTCTAGAAAAGCATTTGCAAAGGTACCCCATTAGCTGCCTTCAGCCCTTTCTGTGAGCTCTTCCTATCAAGATGAGATGAGATAGGCAAAGTACACCAAGATCTTGGGCGACCATGCACAAATTCACAGTCTCATTATTTTCCATGCTTGGTACTCATCCTTCTATTTCAACTGAAAGTGCTTTACAGAAGTGCTCATTTTTCAGTCTGCATTTGAACAGCCTACTGCAATAGAAGTTTGCCTTATTACTAAAGTTTCTAGAAACTAAAATAGTATAAATAAATAGCAACAACATAAACAGATCATGGACTCAGAGGTCTCAGCCCTTGCTGCAGGAAAGTAATTAATATCTAGAGGGGAAATAATACCCAGAGTATCTACTCCATGGCTTAACAATGCTGCAAGATGCATCATTTTTAAAGGTCATGACCATAGCTCATTTAGAAGGAAAGAAAAAAAAATTAAAAATTGTTTGGATTTAAATTTAGTTTGAGTTGTTGTATGCATGTAGAAAGGGAAAACTAGGGAAAACTAGGGCTAACCTATTGTCACAAAATATTCCCAGGCTAGTTGAGAAGGTGCCTCCTAGCCGCTGCTTCGGGATTTGACGCTTAATTTAACTCTCAAATGTGATCACATGCAGTCAATGATCAGACCCTGCTCCAGAGTAGCCCTCAGATTGGTTCCCTAGCACAGCTGTCTGATCCTGTGGTTTCTCAGTTGGACTGAACATAACAGCAACTATTTGCTTGAGACAGCCCAACAATAACTTCAGATGGTCTTTTCTATGTCTTTCAGCAGTAATGTGCCTTCTACAGCTCCTATATCCACTCCTTCCTTTTGTTCTCATACAGCTGTTAATGAGGGGAATCAAAAGCATAATGACATGTTAAAGAGTAGAGGAAAGAGAGGTTTAGTGTCCTAATTTAGTTTATATAAGGCCAGCTCAAACCAGCTGGCCCTCCAGGCCATGGAGATAGCACAGAAGGAGGTGACACACACATTCATACATGACTTGGAAGAATATCCGTTTAACTACAGCATAAGGAAACCAATTTACTACTTGGGTATTTTTGGACATAGTCTGATTAAGAAAAAAAACCTGCTGATAAAGAGCTTAAAGACCCTAATGTCACAAAAAGTGCTGCTAAGATGAAAAGTAGTTTTGTCACAAACTGAATGTAAGCACTTTCTCCACTCAGAAATACAGAAAACTGCAGTAATAAGTCTAGAACAAAGTGCCACTGCAGGAATAGGAATACTATTTTTCTATTCTTACAGTTAGCTTGGAGGAACAGTCAATTTAAGCATCCCTCATTAGGGCTGGCATTATATACAGTTTTAATTAGCACAAAATTTGCCCACTTTATTTAGCCTAGGAAGAAAGGAAAATTACTTAATGCCATGTCAGCAGTTTTCTTAGATACATTTATAAAAATGGCTAACACATGAATAGATTATTTTTTACAAGTTGCAGGGAACTGAAGATGAGCAAGTGTGACATTGATTGGATGGCTAGTGTCAGAGATCTTTGAAACAATGCATAGAGAAAAATCTCTCCAAAGCAAGGAAAATCCTTCCCCCTTGGTTCAGAAGGCTCAAATGTACTTTTTAATGTTATCCCATGGGAAAAACAAATACGAAACCAACAAAACTTTTTCAAACCATTAGTAATACTGTTTTTACTCCTCTTGAAGGCTTGCAAACCAGATACCATACCAGAAAATGTCTTAAAAATATGTAAACCAGTATCAAGTGGTGTTTCACAGGGCAAGGTTCCCAGCTGGACACAAGGGCCCTCATCTCCACAGTGTTGCAAACCCTTGGATTGCCTCTCTGACATCCCGCACAGATATGTGAACAGATCATTAAAAATCACCTGCCACAGAAGCCATTTCTAGATCAGGCTTCATGGTTACAATGGCATTGTTTGCCAGAGGAAATAAATGACAAAATCAGCATCTGCTGTCTAGCAGTGCACCATTTATCACAATACATCACCAGCAGCTGTAGCAATGGAAACTCTTCATTCCTACCCAAATGTAACCCACTATCAAAACCAAACCCCAAACTCCAGTCTGTGCATTTATCATTGAAAAGAAAATGAATGGAATGCTCAGTTTTATACTGAAAGGTCAGCTCAAACTGAGGTGCCATCTTTCCTGGTTGAGGACATACTCACAGATTTTTTTTTTGTTGTTGTTATTGCAGGGGGTGACTCAGGTCAGATGAGTTTAGCTACAAAGTTAGCAAGAAACCACACTGGAAGCCAAGTGTCAGGCAGCATGAGTTGATCCAAGGTAGAATCAAATCTGTTCTGATGATGTTTGACACACGTGGTATTATTTTGTCCTCAAACTTACAGATGGTTCAATTTGGAGCAGTAACTTGCAAAAGCTTTAAAAACTAAGGAATTAAGGGGTCATTAACTTAAGACATCCTTCCTCATGGGGAGGATGAAAATTTAGTTTTAAGCCCCTGTCTCTACCTTCTTCAACAAGCCTCTATAACAAGCAGAAATGTATCAAAGCCACAAAAAGTTTTGTGCTCCAGTAAGTGTGTTTCTGAATAGCAAATACCTTTCAAACTGTCTTCCCTCAAGACTAAAGCATAGGAGGTCTACCTGCAATTGCCAGTTCACACAGCCAATAATTAGCTGAGACACTGTCCTAAATATTACAAAACACAAATCCTTGTTTTCCCTCTGGAATGATAGTGCTCTATGAACAAGCAACAGGAAGATGTCATGCAAAACACTTTCCTATGCCCCTGTTCGAAGACGCCGAAGAACTGTGGAAGCTAAAAGTAATGTCTGCCAGATAGGAAGGCTTCTCTTCATCAAAACAGAATAAACTGGTTTGACTCTTAAAGGAGAAGCACCAGCTTCAAAGATGGCACAGATGGGAACAAGGCCATGGCATGCTGTATTGCAATTCCAAGTCACCTGTTGCCACAAAATATGGTTTTCCATATTAAAATGAAGAAATCATCACTTACCTGAGGGCCAATCAGACCATTGATTCCTGGGAATCCTGGTTCTCCCTTTTTACCCTGTGTATTCAACAGAGGAACAAATATTAGACACTACAGCAAAGACCACTAGTGACTTTCCAAAGTCTTTCACTCCCAAACTGGCAAATCACTGTAATAAGGGTGCACAAAACACAAAGGCTACAAGTGAAGCCAGCAGACACCATTTGAATCTGAAAAACCAGTTGTCTTTGACTTCTGTGCCTCTGCAGCTTGCAATAATAGCCCCCAGAGATGAGGACTCGTCTCAAGAATCTCTTCATAGAATGTCTTAGATTGGAAGGCACCCTAGAGATCATCTGCTCCAATCTTTTTTGCCATGGGCAGGGCTGCCTCTCAACTAGACTTGATTACTCAAGGCTCTCAAAAGCCCAGAAGGCAGAGGAAAGATGTATTTTGCCTCCTGCAAGGAGTATAAATCAATTATGTTTCCATAATGATGGCCAGGCATGGTAATCTGCAGCAGTACTGAACAGTGCAAGAGAAGCCTATGTTTTCCTTGGACACAATGCTGAGAGATTTTGGTGCTTTTCAAACCACTGAAAAATCCTTTACAGACATAAAATAATACTGACAGAAAGGCTGATGCTGTCATTCCCCATTGTGAAGGGGACATTTTGGCCACTCAGAGGCTAGCCAAACTACAACAGATTTACTCCATAGCTTTGCAGCCTGTCTATGAAGTACAGAAATACTTGCTGGGAGAAATTATACGTATGAGAGCAAAGCTCAGAGAAATGTCACATCATGTAGCAATATGACAGAAAAACCCAGCAATTATGCTCTGTTACTTACAGGAAGAATCAGCTAAGAGTGTATCCTTCAACTATATGAAATATATCTTATTTGCCTTCATCAGCAGTTTGAGCAATAGCACAGTTAAAAGTGAATGTTTTTTTTAATTGGAAATGGATGTATTTACCTCACTGACAACTACATCTTCACTTTGGACTTAGTCTATGACATCTATCCCTTTTTTGTTTCTTTTTTGTTAATTTGCTCACATTTTGATGTCTGCATGGCTAAGCCTTGCTAAAAGGCAGTCAATATCATCTGAGCATTTCAAGCACCCACAAATATATATGTACACAACCACCCATCAAAAAGATCTCTAGCATACAGAAGAGAGAAAACCAAGGGAAAACATTGGCTTCACTGTGCCAGAGGAGAAATGTTGAAAAGTGTTATATAACCCAAGACTGTTTCTCATCTTGCTATCCAATAGCCAAAACATTAATATGTTTTCATAGCATTATGTTTTTGTCTGTGTTTTGCCCCAGGAACAGAGGTGGATTTGGTACCATGTACATAGAAATCTTCTTTAACTGAGAACAAATATGACTGCCAGCATGGGGGTTGGAACTAGATGATCCTTAGCGTCACTTCCAACCCAAACTATTCTATGAATCTATAAATAAATGCCAGCTATTTCCTCTCCAAGCTGGATGACATGACCTGTCCTTTTACCTCTACATTACTGAAGAAGCCAGAAGAAACCTGTCAGTGTTAATCAATGAGCTCCCTGAAGGCACCAGCCTTTTACAGTCTCTCCATGTATATGACAGTAAATTGTGAAGTGAAAGCTCTTCCTAGCTTGAGGAGGCAACTACCAGAAGGGTTGGCCAGCTATATTGGTGCTCATTCTTGCTGTTGTGAAAAAAAAAAAAAAAAAGAAAAAAAAAAAAGGACTATGGGGAATTCTGAACATTGAGTGAGATTGCACCCTGGGACTGGCTCCTTCCAGAAAGTCTACATCATTTGCTGGGCAAACTTCTTTTGCTCTCTATCCTGGAGTATTTCAACATCTGCCCTTGGAGATACCAATCACCTGTCTCCTTCCCTTGCACCCTGCAAGTCTAAGGTGATTCAAATCAAGGGCAGCTTGTACACAGAGAAATAAGTGTTGAAACAGTGTTGACTGCCCATTACAAGTTGCAACTGTCTAGAATAGGAACATATATGCAAGAACCTACTTAGGAGAAAGATGGGTCAAGAAGGGGAGAGTCAAATACATATATTTCTGTCCCACCAACAAATGCACGAAGATGAGCTCAGCAGCCCTCCAGAAATCTGATAGATTTGTCTTCTCTGTGACAGTTAACAGGGATAAACCTTTCACGTTAGCTGAAAAGTAAAATCCCTGAACAGAATTTGTTCTGTTCTAGCTCAGACTGGGACACATGTATTGGCAAGTACTCTTAACCCATCTCTTCTGGATGGAGGGTGTGTTCTGAATTCAGTAGTCCCCAGTTTTAGAAGAATCCTTTAGGCTCTAGTTGTAAAACAGGTAGGTAGCACTTACTGAGACTAATAGCCTTGTAATCTAGTTGTAAAGAGTCAAGAAAATGGCCTTAAGCTTTTTGTGTTGCTCTGACTTTGGGAATAAACATTCAGATTACGTGGACACATGAACCTGTACACCTGCTGAAACGTGGCAGCCGAACTAAGACGCAGGAGAAACCACTTTTTAACCTGCTGCTGGAGCTGCACTTGTTTCTCTCGACTGCAACCTAACAGACCGTGACAATGAACCTTGAAACTAGCTCACCAAGAAAATGGGTCTTGCAGTAAATTTTTTCTAAGTTACACTTTTCTATATTCAACTCACATTCTGTGTTTCACATAAATTATTTAGTGCATTAAATAACTTCAAAAAATTATTACTTACCTGCCTGACTCATGTACATTGGAGTCTTAACCATGGAGGATATTTATTAAAGGTTACTATTTGAAAAAAAATATTTCCCCTTTTTTTTTTTTCATAAGAGTGTTCTTAGTGTTTTGTTTGTTTTGGGTTTTTTTGTTGTTGTTGTTGAAGTTTTTTGTTTGTTTGTTCTGCTTGTTTGGGTTTTTTGAGGGGGTTGGGGTTTTTTTGTGGTTTTTTTTTTGGGGGGTGGTGATTTTGTTTTCACTGATTATGCTTTTAGCATGGGAAAATTTTGATAATGTAGATTTAGAAAGCCAGGCTGAAGCACAGAACATCAAACTCCAAATGGGCCCAGACAGCAACTACCTCATGCCTAGGTGGAAAGTACTGCTGTAGAAAATATGTTTTATCTTGGTTTCCCTCTGAAACTTTGATCACTTTAATGAAAGAGGTAAATTATTGAAATCCAAGTTATTTGGAGCATGCTTCAGAAAAACCTTGAGTATAGGCTGAATTACCCAAAGTTCTGCATGCTTTCCAGGAGCAAGTCATACATCTGCACATTTTGTGCCTATCAAGCTAAAAAGCAAGTTTGATTTTCAACAAATATTTCAGTAGATCAGATGTCAAAAAACTCAAAAGCAGAATTAAAGTATTTCAGTTATCTTCGTTTTCACAGAAGAAATTTGAGGATGGGAAGAGGGTAGAAAACCACAAACCCACACTAAAATTAAACCAGACTCTCAGAGTTCTACCTCTTTTTCAGGCAATTTTAGTAAAATCAGAGAGACAGTACTATCTGTCACTCAAAGGTCTTATAGGACAAATGAGAACAGCAAAGCTTCTTTCTTCCCACTGTATGCTCTCGATACGAGGGAATCATTGAGAAAATATAGGCTGTCCACATCCACAACAGTTAAATTTGGATTAGTAAATAAGGTCACAGTTCTGTATCATACTACATTGTATCTGTAGAAAAAGTAGTTACACAATAGGTGAAGACCTGATCTCTAGACCTTTCACCAGTTTCATTGCCCTTCTCTGGATATGCTCCAGTAACTCAATGTCCTTCTTGAAGTGAGAAGCCCAAAAATGAACAGTGTTTGAGGCGTGGCCTCACCAGTGCAGAGTACAGGGGCACAATAACTTCCCTAGTCCTGCTGGCCACACTATTGCTGACACAGGCCAGGATCCTCTTAGCCTTCTTGGCCACGTGGTCACACTACCAGCTCATATGCAGCAAGCCACCAACAAACACCCCCAGGTCCTTTTCCACCAGGCAGCTTTCTAGCTACTCTTCTTTAAGATTATAGCATCGCATGGTGTTGCTGTGACCCACATGCAGTACCCAGAACTTAGCCTTGTTGAATCTCATACTATTGGCCATAGACCATCAGTCCAGCCTGTCCAGATGCCTCCGTAGAGCCTTCCTACCCTCAAACAGATTAACACTCCCACCCAACGTGATGTCATCTACAACCTTACTGAGGGTGCACTCAATCCCCTCATCCAGATCACCGATAAAAGTATTCATAGATTCATAGAATGGTTTGGGTTGGAAGGGATCTTAAAAATCATCCAGTCCCAACGCCCCTGCCATGGACAGGGACACCTTCCACTAGAGCAGGTTGCTCAAGGCCTCATCCAACCTGGTCTTGAATACCTCCAGGGAGGGGGCATCCACAACCTCCCTGGGCAACATACTCCAGTGTATCACCACACTCATTGTAAAAACTTCTTTCTAACACCCTGTCTAAATCTGCCCTCCTAAGGTTCAGTCTATTCCCCCTTGTTCTATGACTACAAGCCATTGTAAAAAGTCCCTTCCCAGCTTTCTTGTAGGCCTCTTTCAGGTACTGGAATGCCACTATAAGGTGTCATTGGAATCTTCTTTTGTCCAGGCTGAACAGCCCCAACTCTAGCAGCCTGCCTGCACAGGGAGGTTCTCCAGTCCTCTGATCACTTTCATGGCCCTCCCCTGGACCTGCTCCAGCAGTTTGATGTGCTTCTTATGTTGGGGGCACCAGAACTGGATGCAGTACTCTGTGGGGGTCTCACAAGAGCACAGTAGAGGGGGAGAATCATTTGAAAGAGAACAGGCCCAAATACTGAGCCAGTACTGGTTTTTGGTCTTAAGCAATCTGCAATATTAAGGCCAGAAGAAGCTTTGAGCCTTCAGAAACTCACTTGGTCATTCAGTCACACTTGATTCACACATTAGCAGAAAACTCCTCAACTGCTCTAAAAACTGTGCACTCAAAGCAAGGCTGATGGAAAAATGTTTATGCAAATACAACAAATGTATTTAAACGAAAGATTAACCTTGCAGTAGCAAGGTTTTTTACTCTAACACAAATGGTGACTCTCTAAGGATTATACCTCTTTTCTGTCAACTGTACTATCCCATGGATTCTTTGATTCTTCAGCAATAACAGGATCAGCAGCTTCATGCCAAAAGAATATCATACTTCCTCTTTTCCTAGAAATCTTTCCAACATGTACAAGCCTATACCTGTCAGCCAAATGGCCACCAGCATATTTAGTGCAGTCCTCTGTGGAAACTACACATTGTGTAGTTGGCTTCTTCATTATATTTCTATCATCAGCCAACACTGCTTCTGCCTTTGTACAGGTCAGGATCCTTCCTTTCCTGTAGACTGTGTTACAAGACAAATTCCTCTATGAAATGGTTCCAAACACATCTTTAGTCCATTAGTAGTTTGTGCCAGCTGCATTACCGCTAAGTAAAGCACTGTAGGCTTCCAAAAACTTCAACAAATGGTCATATCTGCATCTTTGTGTCAGGGCAGGAACTCTGTACATGTGCAGATGTCATTTACATTGTGGTTGAAGACCATAATGCAAAACTAAGTTTGAATCATACTGCACAACTGTAACTGTTTTACATCAGCCCCTTTCCAGTATGCTACTTGAAAGGATCCTGTAGTCAGTCTTCTGCTGGAATCTGTCCCTTGCATTACAAAACATTACTGCAGAATATTTAAAAAGTACCTCAGGAACCAAATTTTTTAAGATACAGATTCAAAAATCTTGAGTCCCTACCCATATAAATCTGCAGAGGGATCAGGCAAACATATGGTTAGTGATTTTCCACTGTTTTACATCTCCTGCTAAAAAGCAGTCTCAAATCTGCCTCTAGCTGTGTCTGATTTTTCTGTCTTCACAACAGTGAAGAAGGGTACATCTATGCTAAATATAGTGATCCATTTGTAAAGAAGCACAGGAGCTTGTGTCCATGCAGTTAAACTCCCTTTCTCACAGAAGATGGCCCTCATGGATGCAGACACCCCACCCTTCCCACTTTTATGGGAGACATGGCATGACTCAAACTTGTGCTGAGGAACACAATGATAAACAAACTCATGCTGTCTATTTGGTTTTCTCACATACTGTATAAGCCATTCATTCATATCTCTATTGATGGGGGACACAGGAGTGAAGAGATGTTACGAGTGTCTTACAACAAGCCAGGGCCGGAGCCACAAATGAAACTCAGGCATCATGATCTTGTCCAGGTCCTCAATACTGGGCTATGCTGCTAGAGAGCCTTCTTACTCAATTGTGTGCAGAAGGGCTTGCTACAGCTCTGAGCTGTGCCTTCAGAGCCTGTCCCCAACCCACAACCAGTCATTTAAAACTAGACTTGAAGAAGTATTTGAAGAAATTTCTGCTCTTGGCATTTTAACTTCTAAGTCTATCTAGACAAACACCTGCTTTCTGCAGCCAAATTTACATAAGGTGGGAATCAATGCCTGGATTTATATTAGGGCTTTGTCAAGAACTGCACTCATGGTGAATCACTAATATCTGCTAATCTCTTCTCTCTCCCACATGTAGGTTATTCATGTAGATCCATCAATTCCAGGACTTTGATTCATCTCATGTATTCAGTCATTGAATAATGGCCTTTAATTAAAAAAAATATATCTACCCACCTAAGATGTCTGGTGACTAATAAAGGCCTTCAGGGGAAGTCTAACTAGCTAGACACAACAGAATCTAGGGAAACATTCAAAGACAGCATGGATCAAATGACATCTCTAATCAAATGATCATTAGCAGGAATGCTTTGTGTCCTATTGCAGATCCTGACAGATCACTGAACTTTACCCAGCTAATGTGCTCTATTAATCTTATGCAAGAAACAATCACGTTTCATAGCAGGCTTTAAAACCAGGACAATTCAGAAGTTGTCAACTCATAAGTAAAGCATAGCACAGTTATTTGCTAAAGTGATAAGGTGATATTTTCTAAAGACTGGACAAGTACAAAAAAAAGCAAGTAAATGCCCTTTTCACTATGGCATTAACACAAGATTGCATGCCCCATCTTCCCAAGGAGAAATCTCCTAAAAGTCATGCTTACAGCTTCATTAGTATCCTGCAATTCAATGGAAAATCTGTAAAGAACTTAAAGTATATGTTTCTTCCCTGCACTATCCTTTGCTCATAACCTTCCCATGCTCACCAGTAGCACTCTCACACCCACTCTTTTAACAGCACTGGTGTCAACTCAAATCCAAAGCAATACAGGGAACCCACACAATCTCCTGCATGGATTAAGCTATGATCAAGTGTCTGTGACTACTTAAAAAAGGAATCCATCAAACAGAGGTACTGGGACTGAAATTACTGCCTCTACAGAGGTTAAATAAGTATCTCACTTACACACTTACCTGTTTTCTAGTGAGATGCTCTTCATACAAATGGGCATTAGAAAGGCAAGGGAGGTTCAGAGCATGCAAGAAATAATTTCAGGACTTCTATGAAATTTATTTTTTTATCAGTACCTGAATATTTCAAGACTGAGTCAAAGCAAATGCAATATTTTTTCAACAAGTCAAAATTATCTACGTTGCTGGTGGAGTATGGTTCTGTTTGAGTAGAGACCAAACAGAACAGAAAACAGTAAGCATGGCAAATGCTTTTGCATTTCTTGGACTTCAAGGACAGCAGCACTTCTTTGAACTTTCAACCTGTCCTTATTACCAGTCACTCTACACACTCAAGAGTCATATCAAGAATTTCCTTGGGTCCCTCATCAACTGTACAGCAAGAGGTACGGAAAATTGCTGGAACATAAAGAAGGAGCAGAGGAAAGGATATAAGCCTCCAGAATTCTTAAAATAGTAGAAAAGTAGATGTAAAGTGGGCCAAAGTACCAAACCTTATCAAACAAAGGTGTCCCTAGCACCTTAAGACTCAATGTTAAATAAAACCAGCAACTCACCCTTTGACCTGGTAAACCAGGGGGTCCAGGCTTGCCTTCCAGACCAGTCTCTCCCTTTAAAAGTGAAAAGTTTTAGAAAGTTAACTAAGAAAAAATTAATAAACTATATAACCATTTCCTAGCTGTTTTGTACTACCATTACGGCATGGCTACCTAGACAACACTTACCTCATAATTATGTTGTCCTGTGAGCAGAAGAGAATAAAGAAAACAGGATAGAGAAAAGTGACAATGCCCTGATTAAACACAGAGCACACAACTATATTTGAATTACATAACTGAAACCAAATTTACCTAAGTAATGTATCTTCACAATGTCATCAATTTTACAAAACTCAATCACCAGTGAAAGACAACAAGCAATTGAAAAGTGAGGATATACAGAGTACTTGCAAATGAGGCAGCAGTGACAGTCTGAACTGAGACATCCTGCAGAGATGGGTTATAAAATATAACTAGAACAGGCTACAATTAAGTAAAAATTAAAAAAGCCTGACCTCTGAATTCTTGTAAAAATTGTGTTGAAGTACAAATAGACATACTCAGATCTTATTTTCATCCACAAAATATTTTAGCCAGGACCTTGGGGCATAAAGTCCACCCCTTTTACAGTAACCATCATCTGACCTTCATTATATGATAGCTTCCAAGCTACCAGTGAGTACCTCTTTTGAGATGTGTTGAATGCCCACACAGCTCTTTGAATCAGAGAGCCATAGAATTGTTTTGGTTGGAAAAAAAACATAAGATCATTGAGTCCAACCATAATCAGGACATTAGAAATAGAAAACCAATGAAGTTCTACATGACAACAGTCTTGAGGCAAAGTCTGCCTCTGCAATGACTGCTCATGTTCTGGGTGCCATCTCCCTATCTTCATAGTGGCCATGAACAGCAGGAGACCTCTCAGCAGCAAAGAAAACAGAAGGCTGGGAGCACTCTAAGATCTTAGTGTCTGAATAATGCATAAGAATTTGCATGTATGCCTTACACCAATGTGAGTTCCACTTTCTGGGAATTGCAAGCACAGAGAGAAACAACTTACTGGAGGTCCAGGAAGTCCAGGTTGGCCTTGTGGTCCTCTTGGCCCAGGCTCTCCCTACAGAAATGTTATTTTTTTAAAAAGAGTGTTACAATATCTGGATGAAAAATTATACGTCCACATTATCCATATTGGCCCTCTGTGCAGGACCTATACCACCCCTTTCCTCATAGATCCTGAAGAACCAGTGCAGAGACCAGCTGGTTTTCTCTTTAATCCTGCAGCTACTTGAATTATCAGTACTCATGAGACTGCACACAAACAGATCCACCCACACTCAGCAGGCATTTATCCATTACTGACTGTTTTTCAAAGGTACTCTATTGAAGTCATTGGGTTATCCTGGATATTCCAGTAAAACACTGTGGGTTGGGATTTGGGGGTGGAGAAAAGCAATTCTTGCAAAACCAGCTTCCACTGGCACTTCCTCTGAGACAGTACAGTTGTGAAGAGTTTTAAAGTGTCATTGATATGATGCATAACCTTATGCACCTACCAACACAAAATCAAAATTTATATATATAATATACGTAGGACTAAGCATCAGGTGTCTCTTCCCTATTTGAGTGCCCAGGTTCAGAAGCAAATTCAGCATAAAACTCAAATATAGTTTATCTTCCTTATTAACTCTTCCCTGAACTTGAAGAATTGCATAGATGACTTCAATTCATACATCTCATTCATGTTAGATTCACCACACCTGAAAAGGACAGTTCTTTTACCTTTCTTGTTTATATTCTCCACTGCAAATAGGAAAACATGCTCCTTGGTGGTCTGACAAGGCTTCTATCCACCTTGATTTTGAAGCATTAAAGCATTTAAAGCAAAATCTAATCTAACAGGCAATTGAACTACATAAAAGCACCCTTGCAATGGAAGAACAGATATTGGATCTATCTTACTTGCTCTCCTTTTAGGCCTTCAGTATGCACCTGAAATGAAAATACATAGTCATAAAGGAGAAAAAGAGGAAAGACAACACAAGAGGTGCCAGGGCTGTGATAGTCCCCCATAGTGTACTTTTCTCTCCTTGTCATTCCCTCGAGATGCACACTCACTGCTGCAGCTCCTCAAATCCTTCTGCAGCCTAGGGGATAATTTCTATTTAAACAGCTTGAACTGACATGAGATTTGCTTACTCAAGTACCTATGAAGTGATTGGTGTGGCTGTATAAACAGTGAGAACTTGATTCATTATCTCTTCGGTATAAATAAGTTAGTCAATTCCTCTCCTCTTGTCTTATTTTAAATTACAAAATCATATTGAATGAAGAAGGCACCATATAAATAGCAGGCTGACCTTCAATGTGTGCATGAGTCAGACCTTCCATCAGCTCCCTGATGCCAGCCATTGTGGCTGTGACTGACAGTTGTCAACCTTCTCAGCCTGTTCTACACCCACCTCCTGGAACTTTAGGTTCATTTTCAGGTTTCATACATATCTTTCAAAATCCCTTGGCAACTACTGTCACATCACTAATTTCACATTTAAGCAGAAAAGTAAAAGGCTCTTACCTAAACAGGCTTTTTTCAGAGCTCTCTCTTTCTCCCTCTGCTTTCTACCACATTTACCGTAACTAAATTGTCTTCTGCCTGTCTCATGAGGACCATTCTTGGTTATAGCACTCAGACTTCATTGGCACAGCAGTACAGTAATTGTTGCTGATCTCAGTGGCTATTTAATACATTCCACCAATAGTTCAAGGTTCAAGGTCTTTTTTTTTTTTCAGTTCTTTTTTTTAAAAAATAGTATTTTGTTTGTGTGCCAAGCTTTTGGTAGTTGAGGGTCTGCAGGGGTAGCTTCTATGAACAGCTGCTAGTAGCAATCCCTATGTCTGAAAAGCCAGTGCCAGCCAGCTCCAAGATGGACCTGCTGCTGCCCAAGGCCAAGCCAATCAGCAACAGTGATAGTGCCTCTGTGATAAATTATTTAAGCTGGGGAAAAACTCCCAGGCAACAGCAGCTGGGAGAGAGGAGTGAGAATGCGTGAGAGAAACAACTCTGCAGATATCAAGGTCAGTGAAGAAGTGGGAAGGAGGGGCTCTAAGGACCAGAGGACATGGTGAAGACTATGGTGAGGCAGGTTGTCCCTCAGAAACCTATGGAGGTTAACAGTGGAGCAAGTATACACCCTGGAGTCCATGGAGGACCCCACACTGGAGCAGGCGGTTGCACCCAAAGGAAGTCTGCAGGCTCGTGGCAGAACCTGTGGACATGTGGAGAGAGTAGCCCATGCTGGAGCAGGTTTGCTGACAGCAACTGTGAGCACATGAGGACCCACAGTGCAGCAGCCAGTTTCTGAAGGACAACACCCTGTGGAAGAAGCCCACCCCGGAACAGTTCATGAAAAGCTAAAGTCTATAGGAAGAACTCCCAGTGGAGAATTTCCTGGAGGACTGTTTCCCACAGGAGGAATTCCATGCTGGAGCAGGGGAAGAGTGTGAGGACCCATCCCGCTAAGTAGCAAGGATCAGCAGATAAAATGTATGATGAACTAAGCAAAACCCCCATTCCTCATCTCCCTGTGCTGTTGAGAGGGAGAAAGTAAAGAAAAGTGGGAGTAAAGTTGAGCCCAAGAAGAATAAAGGAGTAGGAGGAAGGTTTTTCAAGATTTGGTTTTATTTCTCATTACTCTACTCTGATTTTGATTGGCAATAAATTAAATTAATTTCCCTAAGTAGAGTCTGTTTTCCTTGTGATAGTAATTGCTAAGTGATCTCCTTGTCCTTAATCCACAAGCCTTTCATCATATTTTTCTCCCCTTGCTCTTTTGAGGAGGATAAGTGATAGAGTGGCTTTGGTGAGCATCTGGCATCCAGTCAGGGTCAACCCACCACAGAAAATTAAAGGGATATTCCCTAACTACTTTGTTACCAATGCCTGAAAAACTCAGTGCTAGACCTGTCCTCTGCGTACTTTGTGGTAAATTTTCTTTCTCCATTCACTTGGAGATGATCTCTTCAAACAGACCATACTAACTTCTGGACATCCTTATGTCTCTGCTAGTAATGCCTCTGGAGTTACTGAAAGCATTGCTGAAGGCAGAGTGATGTACAAAGGCATATGTAAATTTAGAAAAGATCAAACTCCCTCTCCTTGTTTTCTTGGTTTGCCGTTTTATCATTGCTTCCCTGACTTTGGCACATCAGCTCCTAGTTGTCTCATATTCCACCAGGACTTTTTCAGACATAATACAAGAAAATATCATTTGCCCTTGTCAGAAATTTCCTTTTCCTTTTCACCTCTTAACTCTCATATCCAGCCCACAAACAAAGGCACTCAGTAATTCAACTCTCTTCTGGACTTTCATTTGCTTTTATAACTTTCACAGGCTTTACTTTCCAAAGGCCACGAGACATCAACTCAACATCTGTCCTGCAAACCACACAGTCCTGTCACAGTATTGCTTTCTGTGATGCACCTGAGGCAATGCTTCCACAGTGCCTCTTCAAGTCCTGATCTTCACGTTTCAAAATCTCCTAAAATTTTGGCAGTGTATCTCCCTCTTGGAACCCATCACTTGCCTTCAAAAATCTTCACTGCCTCAAGCTTCACTTTTTTTGGAAAAAGTATTTAAGAATATCTCTCATTTGATTAAGTCCTCCCACCCCAAGCTTCCACCTTCTCTCCTCATGCAATAATGCCTACAGTGCTTGAGAAAGCTAAAAAAAGAAAAAAAATCTTACTGAAGATCCAGGCAGTCCTGGAAGTCCTGGTTCACCCTGCAGGGAAACATGAAAGAAACCAAAGAATGTAACACAGAACACAGCATAGCACGATACATAACACAAAACAAAAGCACAACACAAAAACCTCTACACATGTTTTCCAACTGCTGTTGTACATTGTTTTCAATACCATCTAGTAATGAATAGATATGAACATGCAATCCAAATTAACTCTTTTTCCTTTGTCCTGCAGTTGAACATGCATAGGAACTGGTTATGTTCTTACCATGATGTTGTACACTGATTTTAATGACGTTCAGTGACATAAAAATGAATGATGCACTGGATGCATCATAACATTAAATCTGAGGTTCAAAAAACTTATTGGTGTACACATAGCTAAACCTGACTGGTGCTCAGATCCCTATCAGAGTCTGTAGGATGGATATTTAGGGGCCAAAACGTGTTTGCTGGTTAATGACCAAAAAGCTGTTCAAGAGAAAGAGTGAGACATGATGCTGTTTTCTCCAAGTGATTTTACAGGGCAGACTCATACTGTAAGTGTTTGCAGAACACTGAGATGCTATGCCCTCTTTACATGATTTGTTGCTATCTAGGCTACCAGATTGTTCCAGTTTGCTCTAGCAATGTCCACCATTTACTATGTTTAAAGACTAAGGATCCAGAAGGTATATTCTTTACTATAGGCACAGACTAATGCAAAAATTATCATATGCCTTCCTTTCACATTCTATTTATTCATTACTCACCTAGGTCTCCATATGACCTTGCATATCTTTCATGTTCTTTCTTAAGACAAGTTTAATTACTACTTGTTATTTATTCTAAAGAAATAGAAACCATGCTAGAAAGACTGAAGAGAAGCACATCGGCTGCACTGAAAGCAATGGAGCAAGAAACTCAACCTCTTTTGGAAGCAGCAAATGCAGCTGCTTCAGAAATATGAAGTGTTATAAACTCAAGACTCTACTGCACATATGCTGGAGTACAGAGACCTTGTTGCTTACCACCTCTGTGAATGTGCTCTGCTTGTAGGTGTTTCTGAAACCTCACCTATAGCTATTGAATCTAAGTGTGAAAGTAATAGGATTTGCTTCTTATCTCTGCAGCCTTAGAAAAGGCCCACTGCTTTATCTGGGGGAGAAAAGGAGAAAATACAGAACTAGGAATGCCTTTCCTCTCATGCCAAGGAACTAGGCAGGAAGAGAGGAAATGCCAAAACCACATCACCTCTAGCAGACAGGGAAACACAAGGCTGCCTTAGGAACTCTAACAATTCTGAAAACAGTGAGGTCAGCATTTCTTCTGAGAATACTGAATAATTATTTTGGAGGTAAGATGGTTAGGCCCATTTGATTGACACTTTCTGAGTACATTTAACACCTCCTGGGTCAGAATATTGGCATCTACAAAATCATATTGCCACTTCTACCCATCTTTCTTAGGGGAGGAAGCTTTTCTGAGCCAAATTACTCTCTACTTCCTTTTACTTCCCCTATGAGCGTTAAACTGACAGCAGAGGAGCTATAACTGGATACTAATTAACACTCACTTATACACATTTCAGACTGAAGCACTGTCAGAGAAGTGAAATATTTTGATGCATATAAACTTCACTTATGCATAAATAAGATAATATTAACAGCCCAACAGCCCTGATATCTCCAGCATTGGGGGCCCAAAGAGGAATTACTAAATGTGTGTCCAGACTCCTCCCTTGCATCCCATTCCAACTCACCTTTTCTCCTTTGGTCCCAGTGACACCTGGAGGACCTGGGCTGCCAGCAGGGCCCTATAAACAGGTATAATAGAGAGAGAAAAAAAAAAAATCTTTGTTTTATGTATCACAGGTCATAAGTTACCATTCCCTTACAGTACAGAAGCTGGGTATCAGCAGCACAAACAGTCATATTCCCTTGTACAACGGTAGGAACTAATACAACACACAAGGTTGCTTTGGCTCTGCCATGTATAAAACCAGAGCATTAAGGATGAAGATGCCACAGAGCCACAATGAAAGCAATTCAATTTCATCTGGTCCAGAAGGATTGCAGTTCTGAGAGTACATCAGTGTCAAACACAAATTTTCAGATAAAATGCAGGCATGAAGATTTGCCCACTGTTAGGTTTCCAGATATGAAAAAGGAAAAGTGAAAAAACAGAAAATCTCAGCTTCTGTAATAGGATGTCACTTGGAAAAATTGTTCCTTAGAAGTAGCAAGCAATAAGCATCCACCTGTGCATCCCTCTGCAGATTCTCACTACATCTCATTTGCTTCAATTATAAACCAGTGAAAAACGTAATAGAGATAGTGAACATAGTTCATTGTGATTCCAGAGTCAAACTTACCACCAGAAAATATGCCCATCCTACAAAGACAGTGAGAAACACTAACGAGACCAATACTTTTTAGTATGAGGTAAACTGTGTCTGAGAAAGAGTGTAGAGGAAAACAAAAACAAACAAAGACAAAACAAAGCCCCCATGATTAAGCAGAACATTTAGTGCAATAATGGCTATCACTTCACAGAGAGGAAGATGCAGATTTGGCAGATTCAGACTGCTAATTACATTACACCTTGCTATCTAATTACAAATGGATGTGTCTGATATGCAAACAGAAGTACTTCCTAACAAAATCAAGTCGGTTTGCTGGCTGCTAGAAGAATGAGAGCAAGGAACTCAGGCAGCACATAGCTGCTGTGCATTTAGAGCACATACAGATTAGTCCCCAGCAGACACTTTGTCTGTGTGAGCAGCAGGATTTACCAGTTGAAGATGAACTAGCCTGAGGATTCAATGTGCAGCTCCTCCACCTCTGAAATAGCAAAAATGTGCCTCCAAATGATCCTTACCAGACCAGAAAAGAGCAAGAGCTAGTGAATGAGAGGCAGACATGGCAGCACAGAGGCTTTGAGCTCAGGAGCAGCAATGATTAGCTGCATGGCTTTTGATAAATCACTTATTAGCCTTTGTTTCCTACTCTTTCCTTTGCTATTTAGACTAGAAAATTCTTGGGAGTAATGAAGGATGCCTCTCATTAGGTATCATACCATTAGTAATGAAAACAGTCTTGTGGAATCTACAGAGAGTTTTAGACAAAGCATTATCTGTGCAATCACTAGAAATGTACCGATCTTTTAGACCATTTTCTGGTTTCCTCTTGTCTTAAAAATGTAAACAGTTCTAAGCCTTTATTGAAAACAAACCAAACACATTAAATCCAGTTCTCCCCCTTGCATATTGTGGAAAGGAAAAAAGAGTTTATAAAAATCAGGCTTAAAAAACTGAATTTTTGTATGTGCTTCCTTATGCCTTTAATGAAATTTAAGACAAACATCTGATCTATCATGTTTAAAGGACTGGCATTTCCCTTAAGTGTACATTGAATTACACTTTCATTCTAAGGCAAAACAAACAAACAAAAAACCTGTGCCAAAAACAATCCTTAAAATAAGAAGCACAAAATCTGCTGATGCAGCAGGGTCCTGCCATGACTCAGCAGCCACCCACGATGTCTCAACTTCAGAATCAGCTTCTACTTGTTCTGAAGAAAAGCCTACCATCATTGAGTATTTGCCACATACCTGTTTCCCCTCCACACCTGGTTTCCCAGGGAACCCATCGAGGCCTCGTTCTCCCTGGAGAAAGAAGAGAAAGAGAAGGAACCACTGTAATTCAAACCCATGGTACCTAAGTCACCATTCTGCAAGAAATGTCCATGTTATCCACTCCAGGAGGAAATAGAAACTCAAAGCAGTCTGACAGTGATAATGGCTGAAATCCACACATCTGCATAGCAAAGAGTTGCTGGGAGCAAGGAGGTGAATCAAGTGTAGGCAGGAGGAAACTTTTATCATCCCTAACTTTGCTAACTGTTGACTCTTGTCTATCTAGAAAATTTAGCACCAAATAGCTACGATGCGAGTTTAGAAATGAGAAGTGGCTGTGTGCCAGCTTTCCATGTAAATATCTTCCCTCTACATGAACCCACATCAGCAGGCAAACTGAACAAAGGGCACCAGGAGAATATCATATCAGAATAGCTTCTGCAAAAATAACAAATCCATAATCTAGCAATATTTACACAGTTAGGAAAAAATAATTTTTCACCTTTGCTTTCTGTAACCTATTGTAACAATTAATTTGTCCCTGTATGTCTACAGGTTTGGACAGTCCACAAGTCCACAGGCAGTCTATCCTACTACTTTATTTTCAACACCTGAAGATATGTTTTCCCTCCTGTATCTAAACCTGACTTTTTCTTGCTACAGTTTCAGACTAGTAAATCTTTCCCTAACCTCCATCAGGGAACAGACTGTTCCCTTCATCTTTACAATGGCATCTTATGTATTTGAAGAAAAAAGCCCTCTAACCAGACCTTTCAAACTTCTTTAGACTAAACAACCTCAATACTTCCAACTTTTCTTTGTAGATATATTTTTCAGACCTCTGATCATCTTTTGTTGCTCTCATTTTTGCATTATCCAATTTTTCCACATCTTTGCTGTAGCTAGGTGCCTGAAACTGGACACAGCTGAGATTAACTATGAGCAGAAAGATTATTTCACATTTTATAGAGTAGTCTTTACTCCAAACTCCCTTATGCAGGAGAGCTCCTTAATCAGTTGCTCCCAGTCTGTAGCAGTGTGCAATTTGTTGCCTTACACATATGAAGCATCTTGTAGCTGCCCCTTCTCAATGTCAGCTGCTGTTTTGAGGGATTATGTTTTCAAGATCAGTGTGAATTCTGACCTTCACATATTTCCACATTCAAGCTTAACATATTCTATATTTTATAATCTCTATCAAGGGATAGATATGATGACTAGATCAATGACATACTCCTGCTGAACTTCACTTCTTTCTTACAGACAGTGGCCCTCGTCCATTCCAGAGTAGTTTAAAATTCTTTGAAATAGAGACTTTCTCTTACTCTGTAAAATTCTTAAACCTCTGTAAAATGAAACACTGACTTTGCTTGGATTCTGCACACATAGCTGAATCTAAATTATTCACACACACATTGCCACTGTTAACATAAGCGTGCATGTAAAAACAAATTTGACCAGCACAAGAAATGAAAGAAAAATATTAATTTTCAGACATTTTAATTCTATCCCTCAGGATGCCTGTATGACCTCTGTTATTATCTGCAAACCCACACTTACAGCATGGGATTTAATTAGTTCCTTTTGAAAACTACATTGATTCAGCAAGTCAGAAATAGAGTTGCAAATCAATGTATTTTTTTTTTCCTTTTTCCTTTAGAAAGCCAGTAAGCCTTATAACAGCAACATTATTTCAAAATTCTGTATCCAAGGACTGAAATTAGAGAGACCTGTACCCTACAGAAAGCAGATAAAAGCCAGTGTTAGACACCCAGATCTATTTGCTTTCCGGGGGTGAGAGTTTCCACACTAATGGTTTCCTTTGCACCAATATCCTAGATTTCAGACTTTCAGTAAGCAACAGTCTGGTGGATTGCTGACACGATGTGCAATGTACTCTCAGGAGAATTTTTAACACCAATACACTACAGCAATGAGTACTTCACACATGCTGTTTCAGCTGCCAAAACAGAAGTGTCAGTGTTCTTACTGCTAGTAATGGGGGTTGGGAAAGGCAAATGTGGTATTTGTACAAATGTGTACAATAAAGCTGTTTGAAAACACTGCACATTACTGTGCTTTCTGTTGTTTCCTTAGAAAAATCTGACATTATAAATACTTTTTTCTCCCACATTCTTCTAAAAAAGGCTACCTACAGAAAGCTTTGCTTGTTGTTTTTTTTTTTTTTTTTCCAAAAGAACACAAAAATGTTTTCCTCTCAGGTTTTCATTTTAAGACTCTTTCCCTCTGCTGTGTTCTACTGGTGTTTCTGCTTTTAACCAGTGGAACAAAATGGTGACAAATTGTAAACAACTGAGAGAAAACTCAATTCCACAGAGCCTTTACCAGTTAGGAACTGTAATGGCTTGTTGGAAAGATGATTTCCCCAAGAGTCTGCAGGGCCCTGGGAAAGACTGAAGGAGAGCAAACCCACTGCCCAGAGGGACCCCAGCAACAGCAGACCAGTCATGCTTACACAAGGTCTTCTGCAATACAACACACAAGCAATGCCCCACATCATGTTAAACACCTAAATTAAGGTGTCAAGTATTGCATTTAGCTTATGTTGGCAGGGAAGTGCAGCATGCTTATCTCTGCAGAGACTCTCCTGGGGTCTACAACGAGTCCATAGGATGCAAAAGGACATGAGGTATCACTCAGATTGTGCAGTGGTTTTCCTGCAGTTCAGGCACGACCTACTGGATGTGGGAATCTCACTGTGGAAACCTCAATACTTGTGTCTGAGGTCCCAGGATGTAAGAATATAGCAGCAAGACATATTATGGGATACTTAGCCTTTTTGTGATACCAGGGGGCAGTGTCAACAGGCCAATATTCAGTGCATGCAGCAGTGCTCTCATCTGATGTAATAAACACTGCTCTTTCCTCAGGCACAAAGCAGCACAGGTTGCGTAGGTGTTAGTGTTCAAGTTACAGACTGAGGAGCAGACAAAACAATATTTGGCCCACTGCATTTACGCCCACTGTTTTCACAGCACTACTGACTGGGAGATGTTAAAGTAATGGCAGTGGGTGCTCTGAGGCCACCATTAAAGCCTGGAAAATGTCAAAGTACAATTGTTGTAGCAGAGATCTGTCTGCTTCATGAGGGGACAAAAAAAAAAAAGAAGAAAAAAGAGATAGCTCTAATTGTTCATATTCTTTTAATGGAGGAAAACTTAATTCATTTCTTCCTCACTTTAATATTCCTCTAGCTTAGTCTGCTGCCTGCCCACACACAGGTTCCTCTCCCATCATAGTGATGTCAGAAAGATAGATTTTCTTCCAGGAGCCAAATATTCCAGCAGATTAAACAAATTTGCCTCCAGAAAAGTAGCGGAGGCACTGGCTAGACACAATGCACTAAACCAGTCCTGCAAAGGGCTGAGGCAAAAGT
Organism: Indicator indicator; assembly: GCF_027791375.1. Taxonomy (NCBI): domain Eukaryota; kingdom Metazoa; phylum Chordata; class Aves; order Piciformes; family Indicatoridae; genus Indicator; species Indicator indicator. The sequence continues at coordinate 19,818,703 of NC_072021.1, forward strand.
GTAAGGAAGATAAAGTATAATTCAGCCTTTACCTCTAGCTGCAGCAGTGAGGATAGATAATGCAAAATGGACACTGGGAAGGGACCCCTTAATACATGGAAACGCAAAGCAAAGTATCTCACCCTAAGGGTTCATTGATCATCTTTCCCAGTAGGCAAAAGCATTGTATAAATCTTGGTTTCTTCTCCAGATGGAGATGGAGAGCAAGAAATAGGAACAGGGCCATTTGAGCAAGCTAATTAACTCCCTCCTTTGCACAAACACATACAGGCAGCTATCACTAAAGGCAGCCTGAACACAGGCAAAGCTGCTGGACCAACACCAACATATTCCTCTTTCAGGACCAGCTGGAGACATAAACCAGACAAGACATTGCTCAGGGCTGCAAGACAGGCCATGCTGCCTGTTTTGCCTGCACAGGTGACTTGGGTCCAGCTGAGCCTAGTGATGCCCCGTCTTCCACTGCTTGTCAGGGCAGGAGTGAGACAGTACCTGCTTCTCCTGACAGAGGCAGGAAAAGGAAATTTCGTAGGCATTTCTGGGAAGCCTTGAGTAATGCTTCATAGGTCTGCAGCAGAGTGTGGGCATATCTGAGGCGTCTCTGTATATGACAAGCTTATGCTTGCTTATTACAGGTACTTGGTCTCTTTAGTGAACCAGGGAGTTCTGTGGTGTGTAAAATGGCAGAGAAGTGGGAAGCAGCATCAGTTGCATGAAGCCTTTAACAGATAAACTGACTGGTGTTCATTAAAGATTGAGCTTATGGTAAAGGGAAATTGCAGAAACATAGAAATTGGAATAACGTGAGCAACTGCAGTGAGATGGGGGAAATGCTGCATGCAGACATGGTCAGCAGCAGTCAGTGGTCATTCACAACTCCCACATGATGTGGAAAATCTGCTACATCTTCTCAGAGGCAGCCCATCCCTCCTCTCCCTCTTCTGCCCCCAGCTACACATAGACAGGAAGTCCTTCAATCTATGCTTGTTAGACAGAATAAATTCACAAAGGCCTCCTGCACTCCCATGGAAGTCACTCCCAGGCAACATAGGGAGGTGCAATGCAGTGAGGAAACTCCATCATCAGGAGCAAAGGCAAAGAGCAGCCTGGCTTTTCCTAGCATGCAGCAGGAATACCTTGTCTCCTCGTATTCCCTTTTCTCCTCTTTCTCCTTGCAGACCCTAAAAAGAGAAAGAGATTATAAAGCTTAGTCCAAGCAGAGGAACAGTTTTCCAATTGTTCACCAAACATTGTGCATGATTGCACAACCTATTCAAGTGAACTTCAAGGACATTTTTGATGTTGCCAGTCCTCAAAGTTGGCCACAGACACGGTGTAAGCAGACTCACAGGGCAGGCATGACCTGTGGGCTCAAGAACGTTTGTAACATTATATTGCTCACAGATACATCACCCTTCTGCCAAGAGCAGTGTGGAGGGATAGAGAACTCACCCCAGCTGCAGATGGTCTGGAAAACAACCAGTGCTCTGCATTTTTCATGTTGCTTGTAAACACTGAGGACTTAGGTAGAGGACAATACTGTGGAAAAAACTATTACATAAGCTAGCAAGAATGCCCATTCCTGGTGGTTTTGAATGCAGTAGCTAGGCAGACAGCAGGGACCTCTGAGAACTGGCAAATGCTGGATAATCCCTGTCCTGGAGACCCAAGCACATTTTCGTGCTGTGATTCCAATGTCAGTGCTCATCCAGACTATGTAATTCATGTCCTCACAGGCACACCAGAACCGTTTGCTGAGGCTTAGTTTGATGAGACAGCAATATTAATACAGGCCATTGACTCAATAGGCAGGAACAGTTTCCACCTCCCTTGGCACAGGAAGCACCTTGTGTTTTACCTTTATTAGATCAACTAATGGCTACAGTCAGACAAAGACAGCCAATAACAACCTCTGTAAAACTGCCAAAACTTAAAATGCTTCTTATTCTCATAATACATTTGTATTTAAACTTCCATTTTCTTTACACTATACTGGAGGCTTACCTCCAAGCTTCTCAGAACCACATCTGGGTTTATTTGACCCATAGGATAATTTAGATTTTTGGTCATGGTTGACTGTAAGCAAACTGCACAGTCCTGTCCCCCTCTAACAATCCAGACTGAGCCTGCACAGCTTCCCACACTGCAGTGTAATAACACCACTATTTCCAAAAAGCAAAATGCATAAAGTTTAAAAATGTGACTCCTTTAATGCACTAATGAATACAGCACCCTTATGTAGACTGAGAAGAAGATTACTGCCTTGCTCCTCACCAAAGCTAAGTGTCAATCTTATGATAGAAAGGGATACGACCTTCAGAAACAGCGTGCCACATGTGAGTGCTTTCCTCCTCACATAAAAAAAAAAGAACTCAAGGAGCAACTTTGTCTGTTTATTTTGTTAATATTTCATGAGTCTGTCACTTGGGAAGGTAATGCCACCCCCCAAATTAATTTAATTGCCTTCAAGCCTAACACAATTCATCCTCAGATCATACAGGGAAACAGTGTGCACTTGGGCAAAGACAAAAGTGTCCAAACTCTTTCGAACACATAGGGCCTCTTTAGTGGGTTATAAGCACGTCCTCAGCTGGCACAGGGAAATCTTTTAGTGCATGGGCACAGCTGGTATGCCACTAAAATGCACCGATGTACAGTCAGGTCATTAAACCTCAGAAAATCCAATCAGTCTTTACAACATCAGCTTAAAGGCTGGCTCCATAATTACCAAGGTGAGACCACAAGATAGAGATGCTAACTTGACAGCATCTGATTTATTTTGGTCTTGCTCTTTGTTTATTCTGGACAGGTTTGTCCCCTGAGCCTTGACAGTTTTGAAAATTTGATCAGAAACTTGCTGAGAGGTGGGGTTTTTTGGGTAGTGTTATGATGAAGGTTTTCAGCACCATATAAACGGTGTATCAACAAGAATCAAAGAAATTACATTACAGTGAGGGCATCACAAAATCACCATCTGTTATCTTAGTAATCAAGTCATATCTACTGACATCTCTTTGCTGGCTACAGGCCAGTTTAAAGAAATCAGAAGAAACTCAATGAAATCAAGAAATTTTCAACATTTGGACACAGTGCTGGTAGGTGGTCAGTCACACCTATACAGAAAGAAAGAAAGAAAGAAAGAAAGAAAGAAAGAAAGAAAGAAAGAAAGAAAGAAAGAGAGAAAGAAAGAAAGAAAAGAAAGAAAGAAAGAAAGAAAGAAAGAAAGAAAGAAAGAAAGAAAGAAAGAAAGAAAGAAAGAAAGAAAGAAAGAAAGAAAGAAAGAAAGAAAGAAAGAAAGAAAGAAAGAAAGAAAGAAAGAAAGAAAGAAAGAAAGAAAGAAAGAAAGAAAGAAAGAAAGAAAGAAAGAAAGAAAGAAAGAAAGAAAGAAAGAAAGAAAGAAAGAAAGAAAGAAAGAAAGAAAGAAAGAAAGAAAGAAAGAAAGAAAGAAAGAAAGAAAGAAAGAAAGAAAGAAAGAAAGAAAGAAAGCAGGGAGGGAGGGAGGAAGGAAGGAAGGAAGGAAGGAAGGAAGGAAGGAAGGAAGGAAGGAAGGAAGGAAGGAAGGAAGGAAGGAAGGAAGGAAGGAAGGAAGGAAGGAAGGAAGGAAGGAAGGAAGGAAGGAAGGAAGGAAGGAAGGAAGGAAGGAAGGAAGGAAGGAAGGAAGGAAGGAAGGAAGGAAGGAAGGAAGGAAGGAAGGAAGGAAGGAAGGAAGGAAGGAAGGGAAGGAAGGAAGGAAGGGAAGGAAGGGAAGGAAGGAAGGGAAGGAAGGGAAGGAAGGAAGGGAAGGAAGGAAGGAAGGGAAGGAAGGGAAGGAAGGAAGGAAGGGAAGGAAGGAAGGAAGGGAAGGAAGATGGGTAGGCAGAACACACTAACAATGTAGAGAAAGTTTCATGAGTTTTAAAAATGTAACAAAAGCCACTACTTACCGGTGCACCTACATAGCCTTTAATTCCCGGAGGACCCTGTTTCCCCTCGGATCCCTGGCAAAGAATTGAAAAACTGTTTCACATGAAGGATGAAGACTATAAAACCAATTATTCAGAAACGTTAAGCTGCACTCCTGGGCTCACAGCAGGTTGGTAAGGCTTTCCAACTCAGCACTAGTATACAGAGCAGTGTCTGACTCTCCATCCACTTATCCAAAGTGAAATCACAACAGTTTTCCCTGTCCCCAGCACTCAGATACTATAACAATTTACTCTTCTACTTTCAGTCTTGCTCTGCAAACTGTCCCATGCAAGTTCTTCTCCAGGCTATTTCTGAAACTTTGGCAATTTCAGTCATTGCCTGCCTGTTGTGTACAGAGCTATGTCTTGGATCCTGAGCACAGTGTTGTTGAAACGAAGTAAAGGTATACTCTGGTCAAACACTGCAGGAAAGGCTATATACCAGCATAAATGAGCAACAGACTTCAAGTTATTATATATTTTGAAGAGCAAATTGAAAGAAACAGATCAGAACTATGTTCTCCAGTGTTTATTTTCAGCATAAGTGGGGAAAATGCAAGAGGATCAGGTACATTTCAGCAGTCCTTCATTTTGTTGCACACTCTTTTCCTGAAGAAGGTAAATTCAGATGAAGAGCACTAACACTGTGTGATTTTACACCCCTTATCATGCCTACAAATGGTCTGGATCCTCAACAGAACAGGCTCAGTCTTCAGAGCCATCCTATGAAGACAGTCTGGACCTGACAAGGTGACTATGAGAACAAGTTTGGCATCTTGCATAACCTATTTGATTACTCTATCTCACTTTTCTACACCCCTTCTGGTTAACTCTGGCACTGGGTAGTTGTAGTGCATAAAGCTTCAAAACAGGTCAAGATTTTTTTTAATCTTTTCTAAATTTCATATTACTAGATACTTTAAAAAAATAGAATTAAAAAATCATTGTGTTTGCAATGAATTACGAACAGAACTGAGGCTTCTTTGGACTAGTGGAAGTGCTCAGGATGTTGGTCCATTGGTCATGTCACACCACTGTTCACACTTGCCTTGGCCCAAGGGAGAATCTCATTTGGAGCAGTCATTAAGCACAGACCTGGCAAGCTGAATGGACTGTACTTGGCTAGTGTTTTGCCACCTATGTATTGCCAAAACTGTCCCCTCCCTCTGCCAGGGAGGACTTGACTTCTTAAAGTGGATGAAGTTGTGCCTTGAAGCTTGTGAGAAGTTTATCAACCCAGCTGTAAAAGTGGCTGGACCTATATGGAAGGAAACTATAAGAGCAAACTCAGAGGTTGTGAGTGAGATTCACAAAGAGGTCAACAAGAGCTGGGTTTAAGCACAAGTAAAGGTGGCTCTGGAATCTCTACAACATCAGGCACCTGAGGACCTCTGCAAGGTCAGGAAGCAGTGCAGGTCCTCTAATGGCAGAGGGAGAGCAGCAGGCATGCACTTAAACCTCTCCCTTCAGCCTACACAAAAATACAACTATCAAAGTACAGGCAAAGCCCCTATAGAAACAGGGGCCTGATAAAAGTTGTCCAAGTTATCCAAGTCCAACTCAGTACAGTTACATAAACCAGGGTTATAACACCCAGCAAAAGTTATAGCTAGAGAATCTGGGTTTGTCTGGATGAGAAGGTTTGCCAATTCCCCTCAAGGCTTGTGCTGAGATCATGTCTGGCAAACCAGAGAAGTGCAAGACCTTGGACAGCTAAAGGGGAAAAAAAAAAGTAGAAATTTTGTCAAAAATGTAACTATTACCTAATATTTTATATTTCAAAGGAATATTTTTTCCCCTGTCCCTCTGTTTTTTTCTATCAAGTGCAGATAACTGTCAGTTCAGATGGGAATGCTGTAGCTGTGTCAGTGCCATAGCAAAGACAGCCACGAAAAGTCTCCTTCACCTTTATTTAAGATACAGAAAAAGAAGAAGGAAAAGGTTGAGTATTTGCTGCAGGATTTTACAGGCTAAACATGCATGATCTCAAAAATTCAAGCTTTGTTTCACTGGTATAATATACAGTGAGATTCCTGACTGAGGGCCTTTTTCCTCTGAACCCACCTACTCTATTTAAATTAAACTGGTAGGTCCCACAAATTTATGTGGGAGCTTTCTCCACTGACCATTGGGGATGCTTCTTGCCATCTCAAACCACCATGGCATACTCTATAACCAGAAGCTCCAGCACTTATTAGGCACAACACTGACTTTGAGAGCTCTTCTTTTCTTCCACCAGCTCACAACCAGAATGATCACACATCCTTCTTGATAAGCAAGAAGTTTACCTACCAAGTTTTATGAAAAACAAAAACAAGCCAAACACCAAAACCCCCTACACATTTTTACAATCAAGATACTGACCTAGGAACAATCTCCCCTGGAGAGCAGCAAAAGCAGTAAAGCTGGAGAAGACATACTGAGGCCATTTCATTCCTGTAATCCATACATGCACTCTAATGAGCTCATCATCCATTACAGTACCTCTGTGGATTGAAGTCTTATTACCAGAAGTCTGCAGGACCCTTTTCTATGCTACTGGAAGCTTCACACATTTAATGAGGTCTGTAAAAGCTGCAAGGCACCTTCTTAAAAGAAAGTGTTCTAATTCCCACTGAGGCAAAAGGCTGGAAATCCCTCAGCCAAGCAGATAAAGAGGGGGATGAATTTCCTGCGATGGACATACAGTTGTTGAGTGAGCAAATACAAATAAAAATGGATTGAGCCAATGACTGCATCTCAACCCACCAGAGAAACTGCAAGGAGGCTCTCCATAAGTAGAGCCCTGAACCACTGCATTGATGCTGATGACTTTAAATGAAAGAATTGATCTGGCAAAAGACAAAATAATTAAAAATCATTACAACAGTAATTGGAGATGTGACCTTTCTGATTGCTCTACCTCTGCCTGTTTCTACACACCCCTTTCCACACCAGTAAGGTGGCTGGGCTTTATGCCAGGAGTAAAGGAGCATGGGTTCATGTTTTAGACTTTAAAGCTCTGTCAGCAAAATCAAGATTGTTTCTTGAAATAGCTCAGACCAGAATTCAGCTCAAGGACATTGTATATGGCCAGCATATCCACTGAAGTAAAAAGTGACTGTGAAAGCACACAACTGTTTTATATTTAGCCACCATGGCTGAGAGAAAAGGATTGGCCAAGCACTCCTCTTTCTTGGGAGCGCTGCCTAGTCAGTCACCTTTAGGTCCAGCCTCACCAGCACCTGCCCTGCCTAGTCCACAGTGCTAATCTTCTATTCCTCATTGCCTTATAACTTGGCTGAAATATGTAACTTTGCTCCCACTATGGCAGGAAATACAGAACTTTTTGCAGGATCAAGCCCTTCTGAAGGTATATGTAGATGACTCAGTTTAGTTTGACTTTAAATGCTTTGCAAAGCAAGATTGAAGAACTTTAAACTACAAGGCGCATCATACAGCCTACTGGTCTGTAATGCCACTATAGGAAGCATGCAGGACAGAAATAAAATATTTATTTATTTATATGATAGCAGAGACGAAGATGACAGGCATAAATCCAGTTCATTTCATCCATTCCCAAATCCCACTGAAGGGCAAAATGACATCCAGAGTGCCTCCACTCAGCTCAGTCTAGCCCTTCTTTACACCTGTCATTTATCCACTGCTGAACATGCATCCATGCAGCTTCCACAATCAATCCCTTTGTGTAAGCAGTAAGGCTCCTGCAGAGAACACTGGAATGGCTGCCAAGAGTTCTGCTAATCCACAAACACACCATTATTTCCCTTACTACTTTCCTGATGAGACTTTAGGAAATGATGAACATTTTCCTCTATGGAAAGAAAAAAAAAAAAAAAAAGAAGAACATTTCAGAGAAAGCACCTTTCCACAGCTGAGAAAGCCAGAAGGACATCTATAAATAAACTCCTTCCTAGTGTTCTCTCAGATGGAGCAAACTGACAATCAGCACTGCATGTAGAATGGTGTTCAGGTACTTAACTCCTATTTAAGGACAAAGGCATCAGTGAACTAATGAGAGGTTTAGATGACCAAATACAGCTCTTCTAGAAGGTCTTTGATTGTAGGAGCATAAGTAGATGAAATAAATTCGGGCAATTACTTTGTTGTCCTTGCAGCACCTTTTATAGACTGAGCTGAAATTGCTGAGCATAATGCCCCTAAAAAAAAAAAACAAACCACTTGCCAATCTAAAGCTCCATCTTTTCGTGTTATAGCAATAGGGTTGAAACCAGCTGATGCATAGTCCCTCAATAACCAGGAAACAAGGCAAGGAAAGCTGGGACTTTGAAAAGAGGGTAAAGGATTGCTCATTGAAAGGCTTAAAAATTTAGGCACATTTCTGAGGTTCAGCTAAGTCTCACCAGATCCTCATTTAGAAGCATATTGTTTGAAGCAAACCCAGTGATATAAACACTGGCTCACATTGTATGTCACTCAGCCACTGTCCACTGCTGCAAAACTGAAGCTCCCAAAACAGGCAGAAGCATCCAGGCTAGGATCAATCAAATTTTCCCTCCCCAGTCACAGGGTAGGGATAATTCTCACCAATGTCTTTGTGAGAGTTAGGAAAACTTACTGAAGACTTGAAGCAAGGCTTACATGGCTCCAAAACATCTTCCTTACACCTTCTCCCTCTATGCTATTGTTTGAGCAAAAAGTATTTCTTTCTTTTTGCATACCTTGCTTGACTGGTGATAACTCAGCACACTCATGATGAAAATGAGCATTCTGAGTTTCTTTAACCACCAGTGAGAATACTGAAAGTCATAAACAAAAAGTAATTCAGGCAATTAACAGATACAAAAAGTTAGTGGGGAAGTCAAAACAAACAAAACAAAACAAAAAAAACCCAACACCCACCAAAATACCCAAACCACAAACCTGTCCATATAAAGAAGTGGAAAGCTTACCTTTGGACCTGCTGGCCCAGGCAGTCCAAATGCTCCTGGCTGTCCTGGTTTACCCTGGAAATGACAGCAGTATCAGTGGTAAATGCAAATCACTTCTCTATAAAGGCTAGTATGGCTCAAAACAGTCACACATACAGCCTTAGAAATGGAAGCTCTATTCAGTATCTACAGTCCTGACTACCACTACCCAGAGATGTGAAAGTTTGTACTGTGCTTTCTTCATAAAAAAATGAAAGCAGAAAGAGACAATCCCAAAACTGAAGCAGCTATTCACTTGGTCTTCAAAACCACTCCTCAAGTAGCATGAATTGAGTTCCCTATGTTGTGAACAGCTTGCACCAACTACAATCTACAATCATAATTCCCTAGAGATAAAATAATGCATTTGATCTTGAATAGTCACCTTGAAGTGCAATAAACAATTCCTGTAAAAACTCTGCAAGTCCAAGTATGTCACTACCCAATCTGTCACTGCCATGTGTGACATGATGAAGTTGCTTAAGTTCTGGAAGATCTATTGGAAAATGTCACAGTTTTTTTCTGAAATGGGATGTGGCACAACATAGAAACAGGATGTAATAGGAAAAAAAGAGCTTTTCTGCTAGGTACCACTACTTTTGCATTTGCCTGACCTTCCAATAAGCCCTTTCCCTAAGTTCCTACAGTTGCTACCAAATGACTGCCACAAAGGGACAGTAAATGATGATAAAGGTTCAAAGTCTGGAAAACGTTTTGGTTTTATGCCTCAACTGTAGTCCTCTTTAAAGGCAATATTTAGTATGTTTCATCCTTCTTTGAGCTTACCTGGCTTCTCCTCTGCTTTTTGCAGTACACAAGAGGAGTTCAGATTCTTCTTCTGCGTGACATATCCATTTCTCTCACTCTGTCTGTTGTGCAAGCACAGGATAGTTCCCTGCACCCCGCCATGACTCTTTGCCAGACTTAAAACAAATAGCCAAGCTCTGCATCTGCAGCTATTAACCAACACAGCCGCAGCAGCGAGTCCCAAACCACAGGCTGCCATGACTGTCCCCTTTCCCATCTTGATGAATAATCACAGAGCTGCCTCAGGAGCTCTCAGGATGGCTAATCCATACGACACTTGCCATTGCTGCAAACATGCGATGCAGAGTGCTGGGGCTATTAACCTCCTGCCATTTATTTCCACTCTCCTAAAATGGCTGTACAAATCCCCAAGACATGTTCTACTCAATACAGATTGATTTCCACTGCCTGCCTTGCACTGAAAGGCAAGGATTACATGGGAGGAACAAAAAGGCTTACAGCTTCTCCTTTTGCTCCATCCTTCCCAGGGGGGCCAGGTGAGCCCAGGGAACCCTGTAGCAACAACAGAATTATCATCAGCAGAATATTAACACCCATTTCAAGTGCAAGGACATGAGTAACACCTTAAGGCAAGAATAAGGAGAATCATTTCAGCACAAACATTTATTATTTACAGTCTCTAGAGGAGCTGCTGCTGACATAATACACTATAGCCAACTGATGAGCTGTTAATGAGAAACTAAGCACTCTTGGCCACTTACCTCACTTAAGAATAGATTAATATAAAAGCTCTGCAGCTAATTAGACACGTAACAATTGAGTCATCTTAATATCATCTCCTCTCAGCTTGTCTATCATTTCATTGTCTCAAAAAATTGCTGTTTGGTGACTGAATACTACTTTCTCTTATTTTTTTTTCTTTTACTCCTTGGTTGTACAGCATCCATCCCAAAGCTCAGACGCCTCTAGGCACAGCTATAATGCACATAAGTAACAAGCTTAAAAGTAAACAGAAAAGAAGTATGCAAAACTCAAACAGTCCTCAGAAACTATCCTGGCAGCCAGGAAGAGAGTCTGAGAGCTGTGAACATGCAAAGCCACAGAAAACAAAGGAACAGAAAACTAGACACCACTTTTTTAATCTTCTTATGCATCAGGACAACTGGGACTAAATATGTTAAGCTTGGCAACACCACAGCTAACAGTGACTGCAACAGACAGAGAAAAGGCACTTTTGCTGCATGCAGCTGGCAATTTAAAGAACAAATGAAAAGAGAATAGACACACAATAGGAAAGCCAAATGTATATGGTAAGGAAGTGGCTCAGTGTTTTTATTTCCAGGCACTGCAGCAGTTTCTTTTCAAGTGCACTGTGAATAAAGGCTCAAATGAAAAACAGATACATGCATTGCAAACTGCTGCTCTGGGCTCTGATTAAGCTAATCTCTGGCTTGCTGTGCATCACTTGGAGGGGAAATTTGCCTTGCAGTCCCAAACATTTACCATTTTACAAAAGATGGAAAAAGTTTAAATTCCCTTCTGTAAATGTCATTTAAGGTGTGTCTGAAAAATGTGACTGAAGTAAATACAAGTTGATAGAGCAAGCTTGGAGCAGGGCAATTGTTTCCTTTTTTTTTTTTTTTTTAATAAGATGTTGACAAGCAGATAAAGACTATCTCAGTCCAGAAGTAACATTCAGTGCAATAAAGGGCTTAATAATCTTTGGCTTTCTGTGTGTCATACTGAAGAAACACTGGTGTTTCTGTATGTGGAACATTAGTACTGAGTTTCCATTATGTTTCACTCTTCTCTAATGTGTTTTGGAGTTTTACAAAGTTTAGACCAAGTCACGCTCTTGAGATTTGTCAAATGTGGCTGAGTATTGTCAACAGGTTTCAAGGTTTTAAGGTGAACCTTGCTGAAAAATAGTACAACAGCACAGACTCCTTTTTCTTAGTACTTTGTAAGCACCAACAATACAGAGGTAAAACAAAAGACTTAAAAGTGGCCTGTATTCATTAGCCTTCCACAATAGTTCAAATTTAACTCCTTAGTATCATTATAGAATTATAAATACATAATTATGACTCAGACTTACTTTTTCTCCTTTATCCCCTTTCAGTCCAGGAAAGCCAGGTGGACCTTCTTCACCCTAAAATACAAACAAACAAACAAACAAACCCACATCATACAAAATGCCATACAATTCTGTGGTATATTTGTTAATTTTAGAAGGCATAGTTACCATCTGTTGAGCATTGAGGTCAAGTTCTATGCCTTGCTGCAAAGATGTTCTCAGTTACCTGTAACTTGCCTATATTTGAACAGTTTCATTTTCAATCTTCCACTCAAGCGTCTTCCTCTTATTTTTTGTAAATAACATCCAGAACCAGTTTTTTTTTTTTTTTTCCAAGAACAAGATTAAAGAACTATTCTTGTCATATGGAAGTATTTGAAGCATAGAAACATTTCACTGAGAAACTCTCCTGTTGCCACATTTCAAGCTAGAGAGTCTCAAAATTTGCCACGGCCAACCTAGTGCCACACCAAATTTCCAATGGTATGGAATTTTTTTGAAAAACACAAATGTGGGAATTTTTTTCCCTTCTACCTGCTCACGGCAGGCCAAAATGTAAACTGGAAAGCCATTCCATACAGAACTTATCAATAAGGATTTCTCATAGTCAATAGCTTCACCAGAGATTCAGAGTAGGTTTCAGCCTACTGTGAGGAGAGCAGAATTATGCCTGCTGTCACAGCATACTTGGTCACTATCCAGCATCCTGCCTGTACCTGTCCTGCATGTTTATGCTCTGGCTGATAGCATCCAGGGTCCATCATTGCTGTATTTTACAAGAGGCGTTGGCATGAGTCCTTCAATGGTCTGCTACTAGTTCCTCTGCTACCTGACACAGTGGACACTCATTTGTTGGATGTAAAGCCATCAGCACTGCTGGAAAACTACATGCCATGGAGCAGAGCTAAGCAACTGATAGGTTTTTGTCCATCTGTTTTTGTTACAATCTAATAATACAAAATAATTTTGCTGAAAGAGCAAAATTGCCTGTATGTACACGTAGCCTACATATTTAGGTAAATTCAGGCCAAATTCTGCCACTTTCAGGATTTTGTGGTGTTTTTTTCCCTGCCTGAGTAGTCCAGCAGACTTTGGTGGATGTATTCCTAGGGCAAGGTTCCAACCAATGTCAGACAGCGTGACAAAATCCAGCCTTATTTATTTGTAAGTATATTTGGCACTTAGAAGTTAATAAAAGGCAGTATCTGGAAAGCATCCATAGTGTATATGCAAATTAAAGTCATTAGATACTTTTATAATCACATTCCTTGCTAACTGAACCTTCATGAAGCACTCGGTCTAAAATTTTCAGTGCAGCTAGTAGTAAGAATTAGATCTGCTGTATTTGAATGACTCCCTAATGAAACAGAAAAGTCATCAAATAACAAGGAAATCATTTGCTCTATGAGGTCAATAAAACTTGAAGGAACCACTGGTCCACGGCAAAGTGTGCAACATAGGTGAGGGACATTTATACCTTTTCTACACAAATTTAGGGAATATGGTTTCTTTTAGTCCCTCCCCCTATGAAGTAGCAACTCCTTGGCACAGCTTAACAAATTAGTCATAGCACCAGCCTGTAAGCTTGATGCACAGTACTCACAGCCATTTATGCTAGACAGGATCTCATGAGGTTTCAGATCCAGCCTCCCATTCAAAGTACCATCAACAGTGAATTCAGACCAAATTATTCAGAGTTTATCCATCTTGGTGTTGAAAACCTCCAACAACACAGTTACTTCTTTTACCACAGCATCTATTTACTCCCCTCAATCACTTCAGTTAGGTCAGCTGGGTTAGCAAAAGAGCTTATCTCTCTCTCCATCACTTGTGGATTGAGGTGGCTTTGCCAGTGCATCCACCCTAGGGAAAGTTGTAATTGGAGAATGATAAAATTAGCTTAAAAAAAATATTTTTTTTAAAAAATAATTTCACAGGGGTATGAAATAACATTGTGTAAGAAGAGTTCTTGCTGGAGAAGTTACGGCGCCAGCAGTTAAGCTCAAATGGAAAGCAGAAGATTTTCTTGGGTCCTTTCCTCTTCCCAGGTTCATGAGTGTTCTGCATTTTTCTTACCCACTGGAAACCCAGCCACGTTTGTTTAGTTTCATCTTCTGTGCTGCACAGCCAGTGTGCTGCACAGCCAGTGGCCTTTAATCAAACATTTGCAACAAAGTTATCAAGAGAATAAACACCTTCATTAGCTCGCTGTTGACAAAATATTTGTCAAGAGAACCTAGATTTGGCAAGCTGCCATCTGATCTAAAGCAGCCAGAGGACCTTTTTTTTTTTTTCAGTATGGATACGGAGTACAGACAGTCACATGAAAGCAGATACTGCCAAGCAAGACAGAGTGGGCAGTCAATGAAAGCACTGAAGTCATAGACCGACACAGACCTGACACAGAAATTACACAGTGCACATGAAGCTAAATATTTCAACAAATGCCAGTTTTTTAGCTTTCAGTAGTTGTTCTATGATTATTTACTTGAATTACATCAACCTCATTTGTTCCCTGCATTGATCACTCTGCTGAACACTGTGTGAATAAATACTAAAATGATAGTTACTACACTTCAAAGCTCTGTTTAAAATTGCAAGCAATATGTAAATACAATAAAGAAATAGCAGGAGCAGAGAGCACAGGCCAGTGAAGTAGCTGCCAACCGATCAGCAAGTGCACTGGGCTGAAGGATCCTGGCACTATAGTGGGAAACTGGGTAGGCTTCAGCAGCTGGCATGAAGCTGTGGTGAAGAAAAGCCCATTACACTCCTTCCACCAAGGCCAGACTAGGTTGTGACACCGAGAAGGGCAAAAATAATATTATATACCCACAGGCTGGCTGCAATCCCAGCCTCAGTACAATGAGATTTCGGTGGTGACACACTTATCTGTTTATGCCATGCATTTCTGCTGCCACCATCTACTTCACAGATAACTGAACTTTGAAGGCTGTCCCTTTCTGGAAAAATATCCGGACCAGAGCAGAAAGGTAACAAGGACCAAGATCTCCAAGGAACTAGGAAGAGGCAGCAAAGGTAGAAGAGACTATTGTTAAGGAAGGCAACAGAGTATAGTTTCTAAGGCAGCTTTTCTTAGGCTTATCCTATGTTTTCTGGAGTAGTTTTACACTGTAGGTGGGGTGACCTATTGCTTCCCTGGCCAGTAGATTTCTGTACAAAAACTTGAACTTGTAGGTTGTTGTGCCTGTGAGGAAGTTCAGTAATAAGTATGGCAGCTTGGGTTACAAAGTTCCTAAAATACCGAATACTGCAGTCTCTGAGGATGCAGCACTAGACAAATCACTCTGAAAACTCCATCCTTCATTCCTCAATAATGGATATAAATTATTCAAGCAAGTTAGGAAGGGTTTATGAGCCATATTAAACCAAAAGTGTTAAGCAGAATTCAGTAAAAAGTATAGATTTTTATTTGCTTGTGTTTACTTTTTAATAGAAGTGTTCAGAGCCAAAAAATGGACAGAGAGCAAGGCCTAAGAACTACTTCTGTTCTTTCTGGGGGGTCCCAAACCAGGGCTTACATAAACACATGGTTTATGCAGAACCAAGGTACATCATGAGAAATTCAGAGCACAGCCAACTCTCAGCTGCTGCAGAGGTGACAAAGAATAAAGATACACCCCTTGGCTTCAAGCCATTAAATATAGAGGGGTGATCTGGGGAAATATAGACACAACCAATCAGGTTCCTTCATTGCTTTGTGTGCATTAGCAGAGTTATTTCATTTCTACATTTGAGCAAGGATGTCTTCCTGGTATGTCACATGGTTTTGCTAGATCAAGCCAGCTCGATAGTGACCACTCCATGGCAATGAAGGTTGGCTCTTTTTTTTTTTTCCCTCCTTATAAAAAAAAAACAAAACACAACAAAACAAAAACAAAGAAAACCCCAAACAAAAAACACAAACAGAAAACCCACCACACCTTCAACTACATGCTCACCACCCCACCTGAACATTATGTATATGGTCTGTGACCAAATTATACCTACATCTCGTGTAGATCTTCGCATAGCTCAGTGAAGATAACTATGAAATTATAAAGCAGATAATCTTAATTGCTAGGTGATATGCTCCATTGAGTGGGAAGAACTAAAACAGATTTCACCATATCCAGTCTCATTGCAGAATTTCTCTGAGAAGAGACCTACAATGGAGAAGGGATCTGCAAACATATGGAAAGACACACAGACAGAATAATTCCATATTACCTGATCCTGGAGAGGCATCAGAAGCACACAAAGGAATAATCCCTAAGTGATGTTTTTAAGCAATCTACTCAAGTTCAACTGCTTTGCTTTCCTCCACTCATAGCTCCTCAAGCAGTTGCCAAGTTTACAAATATTTCTTCCAATCTGAGAACAGCTGTGGCCTATAATCACATATTTTGTTTCAAAGTCTGGGTTGTGGCCTATGTTAATGGAAATGAGAGCAAACTAAAGAAAATAATGTGGAAAAAAATCAGTCCAAAACATATAGTTAGATTCTCATTTGCTTGTCAAATACAAGTAAATCACTGGACTTTTCCTTCAGCTTACAGAGTAGGTGACAGAAGACAGATCATTCTAAGGTCAATTCCATATATTGGTCTAAATCCAACACAAAAGTGCCACTTCTCTAATCCTAAAATGAAATGAAAATTTCTAACCTTGTCACAAAACATTAATAAAGGTACCACTGGGAGACCTTCAAAAATCTGTCAGGTAGAACCCCATGAATCACACAGTCAGCATATTGACAGTTGCACAAACTGGGGGATCTGTATTCAAGGTAGGAGGCAAAATAGCAAGAGCTGCAAAGAAACAGAACAAAATGGGTAAGATGGAATGGAAACAGAAGCAAAACTGTACTGTGCAGTGTTACCGATTCACCATTAACACACCCCTCTCTCCTTCATTAATTAACTTCACAGCATCCCTGTGAAATGAGAAGGAAGTTATAACAACTGCAATATTGTTTTCCTCTCCTGAGGGTTATGAGTCAGAGATACAACTGAGCAGAAGACATATGGAAAGTCATGGAGCAGGGAACAAAGACAGAAACTCACTCTGGAATTCTTGTGTCTTAGGTCAGTGCCATAATCGTAAGTTTTCTTTCTCCCAGCTCACTGGCCTGCATTTAAACTTGGCAATCTGATATTCACAAAGAATAAACTAGAAGATCACAGGTAAGCAGCCTACTGCTGATTCATCATTACACACTAACCTGTTCACTGTTTGATGAGAAAAAGTGAAGAAGAAGAAGAAGAAGAAGAAGAATAAAAAATGTGTTGCAAGCTGAGTGTGGTCTACAGACCACATGTGAGAAGACTTCAAAGGCAACACGTGGTCTGGAAGGATGTAATATCTTTCTCTTCTAGGTTTTTCTATGCAGGAGTTACCAACTTGAGAAGGTTAAACTGAAAGACTTCACAACTTTGCTTCCAGCAGTGACACAAAACAAATATTAACCTGATAAATATTGTAATTTTTTGAGTTTGTTTTTTTTTTTTTTTTCAGAGTAGTGAGGCAAAGAGAAAGGTTTCATTAAAAGCTGGGGATGATCTGCAGATAACTGAGAGGCAGAATTGCAGTAGATATATGTCACCCAGCTCCATTTTCAAAAGCTGCTGACCTGAAAGGCAGCACAAATGACTTCCATTCTCCAATGCACAGATGTAGGATTCTATTATCTTAATGATGCTAAAACCTAGTATCTTAGCAAATATAACACCAAAACTGGCATTATCTTTTTCTTGCACAAGAAATAAGACATTTATTTCATCTTGGAGTTCAGTTCATTCTAAGAATTAAGAAAATCTCTACTGGGTCTGTATTATATTCTGATTTAGTAAATAGAAATGTCATGATACACAGGGGTCAATAGAAGTTGTAGGTTTGGCTAGTCTACCAGGAAACCCAGCCCGGTATGCAGACAGTTGGTGAAATCAGAGTTAAAGGCATTTTTTGTACTGCAAACCCATCAAAGATTTTATTTAATACATTGCATAGAAGTCAATTGTTCCCAAAAGGTATATTCTAAGGAGACCTTGACTTTCAAGGGTTTCTGAATCCTTGAACCTTATGATGAAGATCATGGACTGTATCATGAGACCACAAGGGTGCTTCTAACCTTTCATCATACGATCCTAGTCTTTTTTCCTGAGAGAGCAAGTGCCTAATTTTTCAGGGATACTAAGAAATATATTTCACCGAAGGAACCTGAACCCCCATCTTTTCATTGCATTGTGTATTCATTGCATTGTGTATTCATTGCTGTGTAGCAATTTAGCACATGGTCACTCATAAACCTGGCAACAGAGCATAGAACATACATCAGAACTTACCGATGTGGAAAACAGCTACACACTAATCAAGGTGGAGTTCAGAATAGCCTGGAAACATCCTAAAGAGTTCAAAGCTGTCACTGGCACCCAAGATCCTGTTCATGGGATTCATACCAGCTGTATCCCTACCACAACACTCCTTCACTCCCTGTATAAGTAATCGCTGAAAGACTGCCGTGGTCAGAGCCCACTGCTGGCTCAACTGTAATCACGTCAGCCCCAAGTGGAATACTTGAAGCAAGCATCTACCTCTGCAGCAAACAGAGCTCAGGAGAGTACAAAGAGCTTCTGTGTTAGAAATATTTTTGTTTAACAGCTAGAAGAGTTGATCAATCAGTTCCTGAAATATTCAAATCAAGAAACAGTCAAATGCTTGGCAGACCAATTTATGAGTGAACCTACTGAACAGGAGGTAGAAGATAAATGTAATCAGCTGGTACCACAATCCCACCACACAGAGGAGTAACCTGAGAAATAAATTAGATAGCAATGGGTTTGATTCCCAGAAACTGGACCAGTCATTCCTTAAATTTTAGTTTTGCTTGTTTGCATGGTTGGGGCAAGAAGATCCTAAATTAAAGATACATTTTTTTTTTTGACACTTTGAAATGTGAAAAATATAACAGCTCTGCTCTGAAAGTTTCCTTGTCTCAAAGTACAAGCTAATGCTCCTTGCTGGCATCTGCCATTGCTCAGGACCAAACAGCTTCCCTAGAGCTAGAGGCAAAGAGTTCACTGAAGTAGAAAAATGACACAGTCATATATCATGACATTGATTAATTTCTATCCTTATATTTATAAATAGCACACAGAAAATAATTCTGCTCTTGTAAATGATTTGTCACATACTGGTTGATATTTTGCTTTGCAAGAAAAATCTGTTAAATATTTTCACTCTGCTTCCAGGAAGTTCCTGATACTTCAGACCTCCATACATCCCTTAAAAATTTCAGTCACTCTGGGAAGAGCACATTCAGGGAGAGCAGTACTGTGGCACAATCCCTTGTCAATCTGCTCTTAATCATCTGCTGCTACTGGTATTCCACATTCACTCCTTAGTGTTTATTCTGATCCCTTACTGAAGTAGGTAGAAAGCTCTTCCTCAAAACTAACCACATTTAGTCCATGATTTCTTCTCTCCTTGCAAAGTCCTTTCATTTCAATCTCTCCTTGCTGGTTAAATTTGCAAAAAACACTGATCATTCTTCTCATTCCTACCTGCAATGAACAACATCTCTTCACATCTTTTCAAATATCATGCCCAA